>NC_081413.1:501359123-502047597 GCF_030272615.1 Cryptomeria japonica
CAATGATCAATTCTACATTTTGAATGATATTTTACCTCAAGTGTATAATCTTGTTTATTCTATTTTAGATTAATAGTTTGTTACAATATATTATAATAATTTATTTCATTTAGCTCTGTCATAGAATTGCTTTGTATTTGTTGCAATTTGCAAATAGAACTCAAACTTAGTAAGTATAGTGTAGTTTGTTTAAATAGATTATGTTAGTTCTATCTTTGCATGTGCCAATTTCAAAATAATAATGTGAAGCTCTTTCAAAAAAAAAATAAACACCAAACAAAAAAATGAATCAATTCAATCTTTTCTAACAAAACAATCAACAAGGAGGATGAAAACATACATTCACCTTTATGAACATTTGTAATGGATTAGATGTTTTTGCATCTTATCTTAATTTGTAACTTGACATGAATTCATGAATTTGATTACAAAGAAACATTGAATTTGCTACTAATTAATCACATTCATTATTGAAATTTTTATTATTTGAACTGCATTCCAAATAAGAGAAGAAAACAAGCGTTTAGTGTTGAATTTTGCATTGGATTTATCATTTTAGTTCAAGTAATTTTCTTCTCACATAGATGGGAGCATGTAAAATAAGAACCTACCCAAAAATACTTCCATTTCAACAATTACTAGCATTTAAATTACATTCTTTTCAGCATTATAAACACACATAAATTAGTTTGATCTCCTTGTTTACTTAAATATTATTTACTTCAACCTCTAGTATATTTTAAAACATTTGGATTTAATGTGGATTAATTTGAATTACTCATGGTCATAAACATTCACTACAAGCACAAAACCAAAATAATCAACTCATATGACATTTTCACTAGAGCTAAACAAACTCCCAAACTTAGTTACATATTCGATAATGAATCCGTCAACAAATGCATGCAAATCAACACTCCCCCACAAAACCAAAACCAATATAAAAAACATTCAAACTAAGGCTCCAAAGAGGTTTCCAATCATATTTTCTCTCTTATCACATTTGACATATCATAACTATATGTCTAAGAAAGGATTAGGTCAAGTCTACTTTGAAGGAGTTTGAGAACAAATTTACCAGCTCTCAAAGCCATTGAAAAGGAACAAAGATTAACTTTACAACAAATCTAACAAGAAAATAAGATATATGAGAACTTGAGATCACTCGTCTAATCAAAATCCTTGAGCAAGAGATTGCTTATCTTGGTGCTCACTTTGAAAGTGTTCATCAAAACCTTGATCAATGCCTCCAAGAATTTGATACCTCACAAACCATAACCAATACATGTGCCACCATTATGACACAACAACCATCTTTGTCATTCTTAAGGCACTCCTTTGTGAAAATGGTAGACCACCAAATTTCCCACCATTACACTTCTTGTTGCCTAGCAAATAATGCTAGCAATCTTGTATTTGATCTACATGAATCATGAATGTGCCCATGATTGATGAGTCACATAGTAGTGGTGAGTCAAATTTGGAGAACAAATGAGCCATCACTATGATCTCTTTTTCTTTGCTAGAAGTGATACCCAACCTCATGCTATTTAAAAGCTCGTTGTCTTATAGTGCTTTGTTTCTTTGACCATACTTGCTATACATAGCAAGTGGTTCTAGTTTACCTTGCTTATACCACTATCCATGGTACTAATTTTGTTGTTCTTGTTAAAAGACTTGTAACCTCATGCAATCAAACAACCCCACGTATCCTTGTTATGCACAAGTGGATGTGAACTCCAATCATCACCTAAAGAACTATGAAGGATGAAATTGTCCCATTACATTGTGCATTTTTTTTTTCCTTTATTGCCCTTCCTTGACCTCTAAGTAGGCATGCTCACTTTTGGTGAATTAATAATCCTCCTTTCTCTACAAGTGGAGCTAGCATCTTGAATGTAACTAGATTCATAGCAAAGGTTTGGAGTGCTACTCACATGCCCATTCAAATTAATGCAACTCAACCTTTTCTCCTTTATAAATCAAGTAAATGTTATATCCAAGAATTAAATGAGAACCCCATCTATTCCACAATAGTGAAGTTTTATGTCACTTGTTCTCTTCTTGATCTTGGTATTATTTTCTTCCCTTTTCTTAACACCTAGTTATTCTTGCATTTGCCATGGTTTGGATGAAGCTCTAGATGTAGTCTCCAACATTTGTCATCCCAATGCTTGTCAATCTTTCAATGAGTGCAATAGTTGAGAGATTTATATATACTCAAATAAATGGGCTTGTTACCAACTTTGAGTGTCAACATTTCTCTTCCTTCTATCTTGGAGAGGGGCTTATCTTTTCTGAAATGGTATTTTGATATATACAATAGAGATGAAAGGCTCTATTTATAAAAGATTACAATACGATATTTTAAAAAAGAAACAATCGTAAACAACAGAAAAGGAAACTTACTAAACCAACTAAGATGAGCATTATAGAAACATTACAAAATTACTTTAATATTTTCAACCTTAATATGGAGCTTAATCTCTTTATTGGTGATCATCTTCCACATTGTACTGCAATGCACTTTCACAACTAGTACAAGGAACAATATACCGACATTCTTGTGTAACTTGTTCATCCTCCTTGTAATTGAAACAAAAGATGCAATATTACTTTTGGCATTCCTTCTATGATTTCCCACGTGTTGTCTTGCCCCATTTATAGGCTTGACTAGTGGTGAGGTAGGTGGAGTCTAATCTTCCCATTTCTTCTTTGAATATTTTCCTCTTGCCTTATCTAAAGGTATCTTTGTCCTTGAAATCTCCTCTTTATCCTCAATGTAAAGTCATTTTCTCCTTGTTTAGATTTTTCACTCGCATTTCGAAGACAACCTACATATAACCATGTTGAGACTGGTCCACTTTCCTATGTATATTCTTCTCCCTTCTATTCTCCAGCATGTTACCTTTGACAATAATTCATCTAGTTTACAATCAACTCTTGTTGCATTTACTTAAGGATTCCAATGAAAAATTCTTCTTGGTTTTCTCTACTAGCTTACAACTCTTTGATTCTTTCTTCAAAGTTATGTACTTCCTTCCAAAGCCATTTTCTTTGCTCGCAATTGTTCATGGGATGATTGGAGATCTTCGAGCCTCTTTTGTGGTTCCATTACAGCTGAACAATGCAACCAACAATTTCCGCAACACCTTACATTCAATATAGATTGCCTCACAAATTACCTCAATTAAACTTCATTCTTGTATCAATATTGGAGGGTCCTAGTCATGCATACAAATACTCTAGCATCAGAATTAGAAAAACAAATGTCAAATTGTTCACTTTACATTATCATTATTATTTATCAGGGAAAATCTGCCCCTTCCAAAAAATTGGCAGTTTCATAAATACTGCTTAAAGGAACCAGCAGTTTCAAAACTGCCCTATTGGGAAATGACAATTTCATAGTATTAGTTCCTCAAGTGGATTTTCTAAGCCTGAAATTTCAAAAGTGACTCATTATTTGATGTATCATCTTTTCTCAAGTCATTATGGATCAATCATTGTGCAACTAGCTCTGCTAGATCTGCTCTAAAATGGTCTATTGCTTAAAGTGTAATGCCCTGCCAGGAACCCTAAAGGAAAAACCACACAACTAACCAGCTAAGGGAGAAATATATATATATTTTTTTAAAGTTAAACCACATGGAGTGCTTTAATTACTGCATTGCATGTTTATTACACAAGCGGAAGTCTAACACAAAGAATTCCTAAAGGGTTACCAACGAAGAATTATTCGAAAGGTTAAATTTCATTATTAAGGTTGATCCAATTATCCATCCATTACTTATTGAACACAATAAACCATATTCATACAACAGATTTCATCGTTGGAAGATTAAAAATATTACAATATATTTCTTTTCAAGAAAGCATTTGCACATTGAATAAAGATAACTGATATAATAAACATCTATATAAACAAAGATTGCATTAATCATCTATTACATGGCTTCCAATAATACATATGAATTTACATCTTTACCAAATGTCAAGGTAACATAATCCACTGATACAAATGACCACATAGCTCTCAAATACAAAAATCTCCAACATGAGATGATACAAGAATCACGAACCACGGAAATATCTGTGAAGCCAATCCTCGCATTAAGGCACGGACATAAACATCCGATGGGAAGTGGCACTACCACATGACCATGTGATCCCAAAACTGAACCACCCCACCATGCTAGGAGATAGCAGAAGACCCTCAAGCAAGCACAAGCAAAACATGGTCAACAATACAAGCGTGACTCCACAATACTCCAAGTGAACTCAACATCACAATACACTAGTGACCCTAAAAAGAGAGTGTCATCGCATAGCTTGTGATGGTTACCCTAGGTAGGCCTCCATAGGTCTTGGCCCCCAACCTGGGTTATCTTGGTAACCTTTCCCGAACCCCCGGTTCCATCCAAGACTCATGCGGACCTTACCAACCCTTCGTGAAGACAAGGTGGTCGGTTTGCCATTCCAAGCCTTCCCACTACATCTTGAGTCTATACGAGCACTCAACCATGCGTGGGGTACAATATCTTATTTAATGTTAAGAACTACCCACCCCCTAATCAATTATTAGGTTATCACTTATTAGCTCACTTTCGAGGGGTTATCCAACCAACCACTTCGTGCGCGCCCCCCACTCGAAAGCCACTCTCCTATAGGACACTATACAAACACAATCTTTCTATGAGAACCCAATGGCAATACTAACAACCATATAACCACGACAAAACACAAGTGATGAAAACACAATCTTACTAACCCTTGGTTAACCATATGGAACATAACACAACATGTTTTAAAACAAGGTTATAAGTTATAAGGACAACACCTGATCAAGAGGGTACAACAACCACTACAACATGACGACTAAACATTTACAAGAATTGCAACGAAATCAAGCTCTTGCTAAGAAATATCAAATTCACTAAGATCATAATTCAAACAATCTTTTGAAAATAATAAAATCATTATATACTTACAATTCAACATTTAAAATTTAATAATACACAACCACACTGTTTAAAAGAAATTCAAGCCATCATTAATCTAATAAGGCTAGAATTTAAACTAACCACAAATAACCAATTGCCCCCTTTTATTTTTGAACAAGCAAAAATCATAATAACTTAACGAATAAAACATCCCATATTAAATAATACATTTTCTACAAAAGCATCATTTAATTTAATTTCCCAAATAATACGATTTCTAAAAAAATATCAAAAATCACATTTTATATATATATATATAGCACCCGCAAATCGAAAACACTGGCGAAATGTTTATTATTTTCTTGCGCTGCTAAAGCACGGTGAAATATAAATTAGCAGGCGGGTTTTATAAACATAGACTGTTGTTTTTGGTTGGTAGTGTTGCTACCAATGGTAGCGCTATTACCGTGTGGTGGCAAAGGCTACCATATGGTAGCGTGCTGCTACCTTATGGTAGTGCAACTACCATCCCATGTGGCGGGGGAAGGTAGGTCCCCTGCCACGTGGGTCATTATAAATTTTATTTTTTTAATTTTTAAAACCTCTGATAAAAATATTTATTGGAGACAGAAGTCTAGGGATCTTTGGCTTTCTGAAGGTGATCGAAATACCAAATTCTTTCACTCCTCTTCTAAGCTCAAGAGACTTCGCAATCGTATCTCTTGTATTATTGACTCTAATGGTAATTCTCCGATAGATAAGGATGACATAGCTACCGAAGTTTTTAGGTTCTTTAAATCTCTTCTTTCAGCAGAGCCGGTGGTGGTTGATGATGAGTTTGTAAATTCGATCCCTCCTTTAGTCTCTCAAGAAGATAATAAGATGCTTATGGCCCCATTTTTGTTGGCTGAATTGAAAGAGATAGTCTTTTCCATGCATCCGGAAAAGGCATCGGGACCAGATGGATCTATGGCCTTATTCTTTCATAAATGTTGGGACTTTATAGGAAAAGATGTGCTGCAAGCCTTGGAGGAGTCTAGAAGGAATAGGTCGATCCTAAGAGAAATTAATACTACTCTTATTGCTATTATCCCGAAAGTAGATAACCCTATCTCTTTTTCGGACTTTCGTCCAATTGCCTTGTGTACCTCCTTATATAAAATCTTTACTAAGGCAATTTCGGTTAGGCTGTCTAAACTCCTTCCTCGGATAATTTCTTTAGAGCAGGGTGGGTTTGTGCTTGGACAGGAAACTTCTGAAGGTGCCATTGTAGCTCACGAAATCCTGCACTCCATATCTCAACAAAAGGTATCAACAATGATTCTTAAACTAGACATGCTTAAAGCTTATGATCGTGTTAATTGGCAGTCCCTGGTGGCGGTCTTGAATCGTTTAGGGTTTTCGCGTTGTTGGGTTAAGTGGGTCTTTTCATGTATATCCTCTGCCCGCTTCTCAGTTTTGATTAATGGTTCTCCCTCGGGTTTTTTTGCTTTCTCCCGGGGAATTAGGCAAGGAGATCCCTTATCTCCTTTTTTGATTATTATTTTGGCGGAAGCATTAAGCAGGGCTATATCTAATGCTACGGCATCGGGTTTATGGTCAGGCATCAGAATGGATGGCCTCCCTTCTTCACAATCTCATTGCTTATTTGTTGATGATACGCTTTTGTTTGGGGTGGCCTCTATGAGGGAAGCTCGAGTTATTAAGAAAATTATTTCTGATTATGCAGTCTTTTCTGGTCAAAAGGTTAATAATCAGAAGTCCAAAGTCTTTTTTGTGAATGTCCCCACTTTAGTTCGGGACAATCTTGCCCACTTTTGGAGTTTTCAAGTTGGGACTTTTCCCTGTATGTACTTAGGCATTCCTTTCTTTCTGGGATCAGATAAGACCTCCTTTTGGGATAAAGTTGTCCATTCTATTACCTCCAGAATTTCCACCTGGAATCATAAGTGGCTAACAATGGCTGGTAAAATCCTTCTAATCAAATCAGTTTTGAATGCCATACCTACATATTTGATGTCTATCCTACAGACTCCCTCTCAAGTCATTAAGAAGATTAAGGTTTCCCTCAGGACCTTCCTTTGGAATGATAATTTAGGAGGGAAACAGAAGATTCCTCTTCTTGCTTGGGATAAAATTTGTCATCCCAAGGAGCTGGGGGGTGCGGGTATCCGTGACTTGGTTATTCAGAATAAAGCATTAGGGGCAAAATTGATTTGGAAGTTATATGCAGCCCCCTGTAGTAAATGGGCCTCCGTCATGCTCGCCAAGTATTTAAGGAGAACATCCAGAGAAAGGATTTTTACTGCAACATCCCTTCTGAAGGGTTCTGCGTTTTGGAATTTTTTGATTTCTTGTAGAGAGGTGGTCCTACCACATTTATCTTGGATTGTCCATAATGGGAGAAAGGCCCGTTTTTGGGATGAAGTTTGGAATGGGCATCCTACTCTCTCAGCTATTCGTGACTGGTCCCCTTTGCCAGATATCCTATTGAATCTTTGGGGACCTTTTGTTGCAGACTATTTTAACATTGTCACCTTAGGTCCATGTTTAGTGGCTAAATGGAAGGATATCCCTCCTCTGGCTATTAATAATGATATTATTTTAGTTTTTGTAGAAGAACTTCGTAGGAGACCTTTAGTTTTCCATAACAAGGAGGATTCTTTGGTTTGGGTTAAAAACGCTACAGGCTCATATTCGGTAAAAGAGGGGTATAATTCTTTGGTTTAGACCCCTATGTCTTTTTGTTGGCCTACTAAGCTTTTCTGGCATTCTGCTTGTCTTCTAAAAGCAAGGGTTTTTGCTTGGTTGGCAGTCCAAGATAAAATCCTTACTGGAATGTGATTGGATAGGCTTGGGATTACAACAGTGTTTCCTTGTGTCTTCTGTGGTTATTGTATGGAATCGGTGAATCACCTTTTCCTGCTATGTCATTTTGCCTCTGAATGTTGGTATTGGTTGTTTGGTATGCTAGGATGGTCTTCTGCTCTCTGTTCAAATCTACTTTCACAATTTATGTCCTAACCCTTGTTGTTTCCCTCTTCGTTCTACTCATCTCTTTGGATTGTTGCTCCATCTCTGGTGATTTAGAATCTTTGGCTTGAAAGGAATTTAAGAATCTTCAAACATAAGTATGCATCTTTGGCAGACATAATTGGTAAAATTCAAGCCTCCATTAGTGAAGTGGTGCTTTCTTTCATTCATAAAAATTTAGATCATCTCAAGTCCTTTTCTCATTGGGATAACTAGGTTACTTGGCGATGGTCTTCATTTCATTTGATGCCTTCTCACGGGGTTATATCAGATGGATTTTCTTCGCTTCTTAAGCACAAGATGGCTAAATGGAGTCCTCCTCCTTTCCCTTCATTCAAACTTCAGTTTGATGGGGCCTCTAAGGGAAATCCGGGGAGGTCTGGGATTGGGGTAATTATTTTTTATCTCTTCAAAAATCATCAAAGTAGTTGGTAAATATATTGGTTATGGCACTAATAACGTGGCTGAATTTCAAGCTTTATCCTTTGGACTTGATCTTGCTCTTTCTCTAAACATCAAGGATATTGTTATTGAAGGTGATTCAATGCTGGTCTTTCAGGCGGTTGCTAGCAAAAAGTGTCTCTCTTGGCACTTGCAGTATTTTTTGGAGCACATTCTCCTCCAACTTAATGGTTTTTCCACTTTCTCGATTTCACACTGTTTTAGAGAGATTAATGTTTTCGCAGATTTTCTTGCAAACAAGGTTGTTAGTGAAGGTGCTAATTATATAGAACTTGCCCATTCGGACTTTCCTATCTCCTGCATGAAAATTCTCTCTTAACAGTCCTTCCATTCAGAAACTTCCTTCATTCCCCTTTCTTGGTGTGGTTGTTCTTTCGTAAGTGCTTATAATGAGGGTGTTGGCCCTTAGGGCAATATCATTGTTACTGGCATTTATTGGGAGAATCTCCTCATTAAGGAAGGAGTTTGTTGTGGTTTCTATTTTTTTGGATTGACCTACCTTTTGTTCGACTGGCCTCCCCCATCTCCTTGCTTTGTGGGGAGTTTACTTCCTTGTATGGCTATAGGGGGGATGTTGTCTTGCCTTATGACAACATCTTTGTTCTAGCTATTTCTGGTAGTAGCTTCTTATTAAGTATGGAGGATGGAGGGGCAATTTAGGCCCAGTTGACACTTATTTGATAGTGAATGGGATTTGGGTCGATTCCCATTTTTGTTCTATGGCTACATTTTTTAATATTATGGATACCCCTATTGATGGATATCTTCGTTTCTTTTGTTACTTTGGAGATTACCTTTTGGTCTTTCTTTATCTTTCAGCTTTGTGGCATGTTGGTTGGCAATTTATATGGGTGAGATCGTTTTGGGTCTTGTGTAATTATGTTCCCAAATGGTCAGAGAAGGGATGCCTTATGTTCGGCTGGCAGTTTTGGTAGTTATTGGTTTTTTACTTGACATTGTTTTGTCCCATGAAGCTACATGATGGGTTTATGGGATTATCATCGCGGTAGATGGATACCTCAGTTTCCTTTGGACTTCGTGGGGACTGATTTGGCATCGGATATTCTATGTTAATCATTATTTTTCGTGGATGAATTTTGTTATAATGCTTTGATGCTCTGCTTTTTTGGTAATCATTTCTCCTTGCGGATAGATTTGGGTGACCATGCCATGAGTTTTTGTTTTCACATTTTGTGAACTAATCCTTCTGTTGAATCATTATGCTTCGTGGGTGCCCTATTGTTTAGGCATTTGCTTTAATGATTGGGCCTGTTGTAAGCTATGAGGAAATTTCCATCTTTTGTTATGAGGTCTCTTGCTGGACATTTTCTCTTATGATGACAAGGTGATCATACATCGGTTATCCTCCTCTGTTATATTCCGGATAGGTGTGCAGGTATGGCATTCGTTCTTCTGTTCTTTTTTCTCTATTACACAATGCTCTGCATTATTTGGAGTTTTTTTGGCAAAGTTGGTGGTTGGTGGCTTTTTCTGAGAAATTGGAAAGTGCAGTTTATTTGGTGGTGTAGATGGTTCCTTATCATGTTACTGATATGGCTTTTGCTTTGGACTATTTTATGGATTGGTTTCACCCTGTTTCCTGAAGGTTTTCTCCATCCTTCTCTACTACTTATATGGATAGGCATATGTATGCTACCCATTTTTATGTTGTCAGGATTGCTTTTTCTTGGTTCCCTTTTGGTTGTGTGTTTTGTTCTCTGCAGGGCCTTGGATTCATGTGGTGCATAGGCAGATTGGTTTTTTGGGGTCCTGGCACTGTTTTTGTTTAAGATATGGTGACTTCATTTTGGGATGATATCTTCTTCACTGGTTCACTGGTTCCTACAAGCTTTTCAAAGTTTCCTTTATATCTAATGCAATTGATGATGTAATCAGGGGTTGTATTTGGGTTGCCTATGGGCTATTATAATGGGTAGATAGGCTTATGTTTTCTTGAGCAATATTGAAGGGTTTTCGTATTGGTTATTTCCCTTCAGTGCTCATTGAACTAGACACCATGTAAAAAATATAAAGATTTAATATAATTTCAGTGGGTCAACCACTTTTATCAAAAAATAAATAAAAAATTATTGTTGCACAAAAATATCACACTCTAAAACAGAGTATACACAGAAATTTTTCTTTGAATTAAAATTTATGTTAACTAAAAGAAGCATATAAGACCCAAATCAAATGATTTTGGGCAAAATCCATGACAAATTTAAACAAAAAAAGAAAGAATTTAAATCAAATTTTCATTGTTCTTACACAAATGAAAAAAAATCAAAAACACACACAGGGAGGTCAATTTGTAAAAATTTGGCCAGCATAACCCTTGTTCTTTAATAATTTGAAAACTCCAGACAAACAGAAAATTAATCTTTTACTTCCAAACTAGAAATGAAGAGATTTAACAAAAATTACTTAACTTGAAAAACACAAATCGAGAACTAAATTTCTAGTTCTAAAAACCAATTTCTTCAAAATTAACAAACTAATTTGGAAAGAGATTAACTCAAATTTAAATCACTCTATTCTCATAACTCAAACTAAATTTAAAACTTCCAAAAGAACTTCATGAATTCTCAAACGCACACACAGGGAAGTTTTTTCAAACCATTATAAATTTTTAAACAAAAAGGAAGATAAATCTATCCAACCTGTAAATGCACTCCTGGAAGAAAAATTGAGATGAGCCTCAACCTGCACACCAAAATCCAACATTCAATTTTTGTTTTTCAAAAAATGGCTTCAAAAATTTTCCTCCTCTCTTCCCGTGAACTCTCAGGTAATATATGAAAAATTTTAACCTAAAAACTTTTACGTTAAAGTTCCAATCAACCAATAGAAAAAATTTCCCTAAAAAGATAAAATCTAATCTTCTCCAAAAGGTCATAGGAGATATTTTCTTTTTCTCTTTTCCTTTTCTTTTTCCTTAAACTGAAAATATTTGAATACACCAACATGAAATAACAAAGGCATATTAATTTAATTTAAATGCACCAATAAGAAATAACACTATTTACTCAAACTAACTATTTTAACTACCTGGAAGCATGTAAAACGAAAAATAACCACAAGACTCACAAAACGAAAATGTCAAAAAATCAAGACTCGCATACCGGTCAAATGGAAAATGACGACCAACAGACGACACTCACGAGTGTAACTACAGGTCAATTTTAGAGTCTAGCAACGATCTCTACTACTCCCATCGAACAAATAAGGTACGCTCAGACCTCTGAAACTAGATGGAGTCAATACTCCGTACCTACCTGGTACTTGTACCTGCAATGTCCTACATCAAAAAACCACACGTGCATATAGACATATATATAAAAGACACATCACACACATCGATAAAGGAGAATCGTGGCATTCTCTGTCTCACCGGAGTGAGTGAAGGAAAATCATCCCCTCGCACTCCATACACTTACAAATACGAAACATGAATATAACGCATTGCATGTATATAGTAAATGTGTCAATCCATGACAGCAATCCAATAAAAATCACATTTTACATCCATAAAGAAATACTGCATGAAAGACATATACTGCAAATCAAATTAAAGCATATCACCATACTACATAATATCTAAGTAAAATATCACAATAATGTATCCACTGAAAAAATCACTCTTAAGGCACTTTAAGCCCTGAATGGAAGTAACTTTTTCGTTAGCCAAATCATATGCACATTTGATGATCAAAATATAATTGCCGAAGCAAGCAAACAAAAGAGGGTTTCAAGAAGCCAACATTTACATTCAATCTAGTTGTAGGATCAGAAATGAAATGCTTATATGTCATCACGAATGCAGGAAAGGAATAAAAAACAGCAGCGATTGGAGAAACATGACGTGATTGTTTGTCTTCTTCTTTGTCAGTTTTTTTAATGTATAAACTACCTTGATTTATGTAGATATATTATTATTATTTTATCAATGATTATTAATTATATATCATATGATTTAAGGGATTCAATACCAAATTATTCTCAAATGGAAATGAAATTTTAGATTAAAAAAGGAAAAGCTGTTTTTATGGATGATGGCCAAACCAAACGCCAATTTTGCATATAAGATCCCCCTTGTATAAGTCCACATCGTGATTTGTTTCCATGTAACCCAAGGTTGGACGTAAACCCATACTTGCCAATCTACCTACATGTTAAACAGCCATAACACCATTTAGCTTATTGTCCCTCAAATACATCCATAAGACAACAAATTGTAATTCAGTAGGTCGTTTTTTCATTCTTTTTTTTCGGCAGACAGAGAAATCAAAGGTAGCCCAGCGACCTTGAGTATATGTGCTCTTAATCAAAGGGCGGTCCCCCACAGTGACCTCTGGGTGGTATGCATCATGCATAGGCAGGATTCAAAACAAAGACATGAAGGACTCTACTCAAAGTGCCCAACTGTTCAGCCCCACTCTATAATCCTAAAGATTGTTACAAATGTTCACAGAAATAATCACTGCTTATAATATTATTTCATGAATTGATGCCAAAATAATTCGGTATATGCCTTGTGCCTACGTAAGAGGAAAAAGATATACAACTTTCTCCAACTTGGGATTCCCACGGTAAATTGATAACATTTTTTGGTCCAGATCGATCACAGCAGTGCACAATGTGCAAAGAATAGGTCCTGCAAATTTCAATTCAACTCACAATCAAGTCAAAATGTGTTCAATTTTTTTGAAACTCTAGTATTTAAAGTATTTTGCTAGATTCAGTAGAGCTTCACACACCCACAAACATGTCTAGGAACTGCAATTGTATAGGAACAAATATTTGAAGATACAAATGGAATAAAAAAACAAAACTGAAAAACAATTTAAATAGGACAAAAGATAAGAAAACTCACTAAAGGTTTCAACTTTCAGGTGAAAATTAAATAACATTAAAATATAAAATGCACATATGAAATCCTGAGGTAGAGGTTGTTCACTGATATGATCTTGAAATAGTACAGCACTCTTCTTATGCCCCAATGGAACTGAGATTTTGGAACATTTACCACTCAAAATGCATTACACGTTTCAAATATAAGCTGATATGTCTGGGTACTAGTAATTAGGAGATTCCTAAACAAGTAGAGGTGCTATCTTCTAGAGAAGTGCCTTTTAAATCTGATTGATCATCAAATGATATGAACATCAGTTGCGGTCCTAATAATATACTACCAAAGTTTTATGACAGTATCAGCTGAGAATTTACTTCAACAAAATCTGTTTTGCATAACTTATTGGAGACTTCCATGGGAGAAAAAGGAAAAACAAACTTGATTCACAACCTAACGCTAGCCAGGAAAATCTTTTAGGGAGGAAACAAACTGCACTATGATTAATAAACTTTCCCTGCCATATTCTTATGAGGTGATGACTGCAAATAAATATAAAGAAATCTAGATTTTAACATCAGACAAGGCATGGCACATTAGATATATCTTTGTTGTCTTCTCAAGTCATTTTATAGCCTTAAAAAACAAGTAACACTATTTTATATTTTTGTAACTAGTTTTATACAAGATTTCCTATTCTAGTTACATATTTCTTGCTATCATGTGATCCAAATCTGGGAGAAAAGATCTGAAATAGTGTGCAAATGTCCACTATGCAGAGATTTTGCAATGGGGAATAACAATGATATTTAGTACCCACAGCAGGTCACTCTAGTTCTACCTGTTCCTTTCTGATGTCTTCATACATATTAGCTAATCCTACAATTAAGTTGTTTAATGGTAGTTAATTCACAACTAAGACTAATTTAATGGAGCATCACATATTTAGTGCCAACATTGGGCTCATAAATGTGATTAGGTCCTCTTTCACATCCACTGAACACAATAATATTGCGAATGAAAATGCATCTGCAATATTTCAGATTGCTCCAAGCAGGACAAATTCCAAGGGTTTGCATGAGGTCAAGATTAAAGATGATATTTAGAGATAACCTCTTTTTTCAGCAGCACATATAGTTAACCTTCTTGCTATTTTATTTTATGTTTTATTCATATTGCAAAACATTAGTTCTGTAGGTTTCAGTCTATGCTTATTTGTGAGTAAGATGTAAATTTAATCAGATATACATTTGTCCTTTACATGTTGCCATTTGTTTAGGACCTCATATTGGCATTTGCATACAACTTTTGATATATCATCTAGTTCATACAAGAAGGATGTATGCTCGTACAAAGTCTTAGGTCGCCGGTAATTGGCCACTGATTTTTATTTTAATGTATGTTCCCCACAGACACATCCCTTGGAATTTTCAAGGCATACTTGTACTAGGAATGTCACGAGGACATGAAGACAACTCAAGGATGTTTCCTAGTCACCCCTATTAAAAAAAAAATGTAGAAACCTGGAGACGAGTAGTGATGGTTGGATGCCAAGGACCACTCAAACATCCCCTGACCGTCTTGGGAACAGCCGACCATCCTCTATGGTAGTAGTGCCATTTAAAAATATAAAAAATCCCGCAGCTTTAAAATTATGTTTTTTATTTGTTGTTTTTTGAGCCCCCACATCCCTCTTATCCCCAACCTAATAAAAGGTGGCCTCCATATCTAATTTCTTTTTTTGAATTTTTCTTTATTTCTACATGCAAAAAAAGAAATTGCAGCCAAGTTTAAAAGGTGAGCCAGTACGGTTTGATGGTGCAGTTGGAAAAACCAACATTGGTTAGCAGTGAGGTAGCATGAAAAGTGAAAGAGGTAAGTGAATCTTTTCTTTTTTTCAAAGTTTAAAGGAAGAAATATATGATTATTTAATATTTTTTCTATTTTCAGTTTCCAAATTCCACTTGTATATTGTTGCACAAAAAAAAATAACATGAGCAGTAGCAATGAAAGTAGTTGGCACTTGGCATGATGAGATGGAAGAAAGAAATGAAAATCAAAATGTGAGAGTTACAAACTCACTTGAGGTTCTTTAAAGTGTGGGAGTGCTATGGGTGAAGGGGGACAGCAACAAAATCCATTTGATTGCCCTATTGAGATTCTCAAACCTTATGTTAAAGGCCCCTTTAGTTCCAAAAAACCTCTTCTTCAATTTGTGATACTCCTCGACAAAGATAAAAAAAGTAAAATTGGAATGTACTAAAATGTGGTTGTCATAATTGTAAAACAGATTTTAGAGGAAGCTACACAAGAGTGTATTGTCATCTATTAAGCTATAAGGGACAATGGATAAAGGTTTGTAAAGATATAGAGGATGAAAGGTAGAGGTTCATAGATTGCATATGGAGGTAGAATCAAGGTCTAAGGGGTTTTCTATGCCAACACAATCCACACAATCAACTATGCACATGCCCTCTATGGTTGGTAGTGATACTGGTAGTTGCAATGTTTCCACAAGAGGAAAGAGGAAGACTATTGCTAGCGAGAAGGTGGGGACAGTTGCACGTTTATTCAATGTGCAGGCATGAGATATGGTAGAGTCTTCCATTGCCAAAGTTTTATATGCCCATGCCATCCCATTCCATGTAGCATGCTCTCCTTACTTTAAACAAATGTTCAAAGATGTAGCTTTTGTTGGTTCCTCATTCACCCCCTTAGAGAACATAAACTATGCACTACCTTCCTTGACAAAGAATATTCCAAGGGGAGTTTGGTGATGGAGGACATGAGACAAAGTTTGATTTACATGGGTAGTCACATGTTTAGCTAGCTCTTATTTTCCTAGAGCTATTTATTGTTTTGGGAAGCAAAAGGACACAAAATTCCAATTTTATGTTTTGAGAGATGCCATAGAGAAGGTTGGGCCTTAAATGTTGTATAGGTGACTGCCGATTTGGTACACATGTGCAAATCAGATAACATGGTGGTCAAGGGTGCTTACAAATACATCTTTTGGAACCCATGTGTTCATGCATTGAATAACTCATTGAAAGACATAAGGAAGATAGATTAGGTGCAATAGGTGGTGGCAGAAGCTAGAGATATTTAGATGTTTATTTGCAACAACCACACCTTGCTCTCTTTCAAACATTCTCAAAGAAAGAATTCCTCAAACCTGTGGAGACAAGGTATGCCAATTATTTTGTTTCATTAAAGAGGATGTTTGAGATGCAAGAGGTTCTATAGTTGATGATGGTTAACTCAGAGTGAAGTATATGGTCTACGACAAACATTGTGAAAGGCAAGCGCGTTAGAATGATGATTCATTGTTCATTGTGAGGTAAGAAATTGTTGATTTTTAATAACTTGCTGATTTTATTAATAAATTTATATAATTTGACTGCTGATTTTATTAACAAGTTTCTAATTCTAATTTTGCGACTTTTTTTTTTCAATTTTTTGTCAAATATCTTTGCTCCTTCATTCCATCTATTGTAGATTCATTAGATATGTTGATACGAACTCTCCTAGTCATGGAGAAATTTATGAGACATTTGATAGCATGCTTGAAGAATGAAGCAAGCAATTTGTAACATGGATCCTAATTTGAGATTATATGAGTAACATATTAAGCCTATTGTGATGTGACGGTGGAACACTATGAACACCCTGCTTCATATGGCAACCTTTACTCTAAATCCCAAATAGTCTACACCAAAGGCTGGTAGGTCACCTCCTTGTGATGGCGAAGAGGTGGGAAAAGGGTTAATAAAGGCCCTTCGAAAGATGTACTCAATTGAGGAGTTGAGTTTACATTGCACACAATGGATTACTTTTACTAATCTTTGTGGTTCAACATTTAACAAACAAGAGGCAAATATAGATAGAGCTGCATTAGCTTAAATTGATCCTATTGGATGGTAGACATGGCACAACAAGGATACACTAGAGTTAAGGATACCCATTATTTGCTTCCTTTCACAAGTTGCTAGTTCCTTTGCTACAAAGAGGAATTGGTCCACATACAACTTCATTCACTCTATTGACAGGGATATGCTGACTTCTGGATGAATAGAGAAGTTGGTGGTCATGCATAATGCTTTGCAAATCCAAGATCATCAAACTTCAAAATAACGACAAATTCCAGCTTTATAGTGGGATGTCTTAATCCGAAGGATGCCACCTAGATTGATGAGGAGAAGACACAAGAGGGATTGGTTGGAGCTCCATTAGATCAGGGAATCTCACATAATGGCAATGACTCATAGTCTTACTCTGATTTTGATGTAGTGTCGACAGATGTTGAATAGAGGTAACCTCATACTTTCTATCACTATAGTTTTTGACTTTGTCATTTTGACATTTGTTTTTCTATTACAAAAAGTAATGACAGAGAATGATTACCAAGATATTCAATCTTAACAAAGGAGTGAAATTCTCCTTAAATAAGAGTTACAAATGATTTATCCCATGAGGATAAGATCGACAACTAAGAAAAGCAACAACAAAAAAAACTAAAAGAATACAAAATGTTCCTAAATCTATCCTAACAACTTATTTGATCATTATAACTAAATATTACTATATAATTTTAATAGTCCCTTAATGGTCAATTTGTCAACTACACCAAGCTTATCCCAAAATTTTACAAATTTGTCAAGACTCAAAGACTTAGTAAGAATGTCCATGGTCTGGTACTCGATTGGAACATACTGTAACATTGTTGATCCATCTTAAACAAGTTGCCGTATGAAATGACAATGAAGCTCCACATGTTTTGTAAGCTTGTGGAAGACTAGATTCTTGGCCAACTTTAGCACCCCTTGATTATCACAAAACAAGGATGAAGACCTACTTGAGACATTTGCATGTCTGAAAAAATCCTCTATAGCCATACTGCCTCACATGTTGCTTTGACTATTTCCCAATTCTCTTCTTCTGTCAAGGAAAGAGCTACTAATTGCTGCTTCTTACTGGTCCATGTGACTACACCCATACCAAGACTGAAACCGTACCCAAAAGTGGACTTCTTGTTGTATTGTTGTAAATTGTAACCCCTTACAATTTCACTCCTTTTTTGGGCCCTTACTTTAGTGTGCCCCCTCATAGCTATACCCAAGCCTATTTTTGACCCATTTATTGCCAAATTGTCATCATGTGTTCATAAGGTGATAAGATCTTGTGCCTTTAACCTGTAAATTCCACACCTGTCTCTTTTCCACCCCAATATAGGTGTACTAGGGCGCTAGGTGCCATAGTCCCTTTGAAATAGGCCCAAATTTAAATTTGTCGGTGTGCCAGTTCCTGACAGTTGTTATCTAATCTAGATACTTGATTATGACCATTGGAAGTCTGCCTAATTTATGAACTACCTTGGGAACCCCTATATAAGAGCATCTTTGCTTATTCATTTTCACCCTACTACCTACATTCTGATCAATTCTTAGAGCAAGTATTATGAGTGAATATCTTCAAATTTGAGCATTATGAAGAAACAAGTTACAACAATCTTCATACAAGTGTGTTTTCATGATTGATCTTGCCCTGTCATGTCATGTTATTGCATCAACCCTTGAGGGTCCTATCCAAAGAGCATTGCATCACAAACATTATCAAGTCTGAGGAATAATCTTATCAATTTCAGCATTTTACTTCAGATTTAGCCTATGCCTTGCAAGAGTAAGCTATGTTTTCCTAATCAGCATTGTTGTAGTGGAGGTTAACACCTACTAGAGGTTTGACTCAAGCAAGCCCCTATACAACCCAACACCTTTTCCCTCTTTTCTGTGTAGGTGACAAATTCGACGGAAGAGAATGTAGATAGAGATACACAATTTTAGATTCAGAATAGGCGAAAAACCCTGGACACTCTTACAAGTGTAACAGTGTCCAAAGCTTTTTGGCAAAAATTATGGGAGGAAGGTCTATTGAGTATTCTGATCCAAATTTTGTGCCCCTGAGCTAACGAAAACACCCTCTCGATTATGGCGCTTAGCTCCAATGTTCGACCATTTTGAGCCCAGATTACAAACACAGGTTCTTTGTATCCCATTTCCATATTTGAGCTTCTCTTTTGATTTACAGTTTTGTATCTTCCTGTTTATGTTGTTTTTTGTCAAAATCCCTAATTCTTGCATCATTTCTCATTCTATCTTATCCAATCATATCAAATCACAAAAGAGAATAACCAATCAAAGTGCCCAGCTCTCCCAAAGATCTAAAGTTGGGCCTATTGGTTATTCTTTAATGTATGTTGATGTGAATGGGTTTGATTCCTAGGTTGCATGTTTAGACTATGAACCCCATTTCCACTATATTACACCTGTCATCAATCAAACCTGCCCAATCTAAATTTACAAACCCAACCAACCTAGAACCATTGCCTCTTCTATACAAAATGCAAGTCAAGTGTCCTTTTCACATATCTCAACACCCTCTTTGCCGCAACCCAATTTCTAGCTTAGGTGCTATCATGAATCTGGAAATGTAACTCACAACATAGCTAAAGTCAAGTCTAGTGGTTGTAAGATAGATAAGGATACCCACTAGTTGCCTAAATGTTGAGTCGTTGATCACCTTTAAGTCTGTTTTAGCTGAAAGCTTGAGCTATTTCTCCATAGGTGTAGACTGTTGGCAATTGACACTCATCCCGATTATAAGTGTTGCCATTGATGCCAACACACTTCATGGGAGATCCGGCAATCAAGGTAACCGGCATTCAGGGAACCGGCAAACTTGGAACCGGTATTCTAAGGCCAACATAGGAGATTGATTCAGCAAGCGTGGAAGCAGCAACGGTCATATTGTTTTATGTTTATATTTTATCTGGGCCGACATGTGTCTTATCTTTTCTGATATGTTTGTAAGCCGACATAAGGCATTTGTGTTTTTTATGTAAATGGGTATATAAGTCAATCCAGGTTAGGTCATTTAATAATGATGTAGATATATGGGAGATAAGTGACGCGAAAGGTTTTGTGATGTTATCTTGATCGATAGAATGCGAATGTAAAGATCCACAATCGGTCTTGATTATTGGTCTAGGGAATTGGGAAGCGATCTAAGATACCGGTAAGGGAGGTTACAGTTTAACGGGTACAGATAGTGCTTTAACCGGAAATCATCCAGCATAGCAGATGCACATTTTGAGTTCAATTTTGTTTGTAATCCAATATTTGGATCTGTAGTCAGTGAGACTCCTTTTGTGATGAGCAGTGTGCTCTAGGCAGTGTGCCTTCCTGCATGTGCAAGCCCCTCTTGTAATATTTATTCATTTGGCCAGTGGATAGATATTGTGGGTCATCAATCCCACCGTGGTTTTTCCTCTTTGAGGTTTTCCACGTATAAATATTTGTGTTATGGTGTTGATTCATGTGGTTGCATTGAAATTACTTGTTATTTTATTTTATGCATACCAGTTAATAAGTGGATTTGTTAATAAGGTTAAAATTACTCTATCAGGCAAAACACTGATTCACCCCCCCTTCTCAGTGTTACGAGATCTTACAATCTTTCATTTTGAACTTGTTGAGCAAACTCCTAGCATATTTAGACTGAGAAATGAAAATGCCACCACTAGTTTGCCAAACCTCTACACCTAGGCAATAATGTAGGAGGCCTAAGTATGTCATGTCAAAAGCTTTGCTCGAATTTCATTTGATTTTCTCAATCAAATGTGCCTCACTACTTGTTATGATGATATCATCCACATAAATGACTAGAAGGATGATGTCATTGCCTACGCTTTTAATGTATAGGTTAGGATATGAAGGACTTCTCTGAAACCCCCATTCATCAAAAAACTTGTCAATCTTTATGTACGATGCCCTGGGTGCCTATTTCGGGTCATAAAGAGCCTTTGTTAGTTTGCAAACCTAATCCTCCTTTCCTTCAACTTGAAATCCTTGAGGTTGAGTCATGTACACTTCTCCCTTTAAGTCACCATTGAGGAAGGCACTCTTTACGTCTATTTGATGGACTTTCCAGCCAAATTGTGCTGCCATGGCCAAAACCAATCGAATGGTGCTCATTTTTGTTGTAGGAGCAAAGATCTCCTCATAATCAATACCTTCTCTCTACAAGAATCCTTTAGCCACCAATCATGCTTTGTACTCATCAAACGTACCATCAGATTTGTACTTGACTTTGTACACCCATTTGCAACCAGTGTATTTCTTCCTTGGTGGAAGATTTGAAAGAACCCAAAGTCTTATTCTTCATAAGACTTTGATGTTTGGCTTTCATGTTTGTTTACCACTTAGGTCTACCTATCACCTCTACAAAATCTTGGGGTCCATAAACACTCTAAATGTTAGCCATAAGAGCAAAGTTAATTGTGTTTGGCTTGCTCTTGCCTTTGGATGATATACCCTTGATCATCTCATCATCCCAAACATCACCAATGAGTTTTTCCCACAACTTAGGTATCTTTGAAGAATCTTCTCCATTCAAATCAGAGTGGTCATCATGTGATATCCCCAATTGGTGGTTGGGTTGGCTAGCACCAATAATTATATAAATAAATTAGAAAAAAAAAATTATTATATAATTGGAAGGGACCAAATTGTTATTCAATAATAATTATTAAATCAATTTAAATAAAGCTTGGGCCAAGGAGTGCAAACCATTTGAGTCAATTTCCTTTGCCTGGCTAACCTATGTAATTCAAGTATTAATACGAGTCTAAGGGAAGAAGGTAGATCATCAATGAGATTATTTGTTAAAAGCATTAAACGAATGCAGGCAACAACACAAACGCCAATCTAAGAAATTCTAGAACCTTGTCATACTATCCAACACTACCTTATTCGTAATCCTGAGTAAAACTTTGATGCATTGAGGAGGCTACAGGAAGGTTTTGAAGTATCAAGGCCATGCGATAATGTTGGAGGAAAATCGCTTAACATTCTAGATTGGATCAAGTGGAAGGTGAGTTGCACAAGATAGCCATAAATGCGTGCACCTTTTAATGCAAGCATTTGATCTATTCATCAACTTCATTACTATTGGTCAAGGGCATGGTGTGCAAAAGATTGAGGCCATTCATCTCTGCCTTGAAAGAGGTCGATTATACACCTGAGCGACACTTTTACAATTCTAACCTCCTAATGTCATGTATGTATGCCAATGGAATAAGCTATTTGATGTAAGAATTTTGATTATCTCAATATATCATGAATACTTGATGTTGCATAGATATGCCTAGACGTTTATGGACTAAACTGGTGAATATCAATTAAGAGGACTTTCTAAAACTGTTAATTGATTCTATGTTGCTTCATTGTTATTAATCTAAGAAATAGATTCTAAGTTGCAAAATTTTTCCTTTTTAACTTGAAGAATACTACTAAGAATTCATTTGCTATTAAGAATTGCAAATCTACATAAGCTAGTTTATATCAGTGGCATCAGAGTCACCTTCCTGCCAGCCTGTGAGGAGTTTTTGCAGCTTCATAAAAAGACAATTTGGGTCTAATGCCATTACAACAACCAGAAGAACCTGCTAAAGAAGTGGCAAGATGTCATGACAAATATTTGAACTTATGCACAACTATTTGACAAGATCTGACCTTAAATGAATATTTTGAGCTTCAAACATATAGGCGAAGGAGAAGAAGATGTGGGAAGCAACCTTGCAAGGAGAGTGTCAAATTGGAGCAATGGGATCATAAGAGGTACACATTTGAATCCATCAAAATATTTGAAGAAAATAAGGGTTGCCTGATCAAATTAAATCTATATTTTGTTTTGATGATTATTTGGAATATTGTAATATCCCCTATTTTGCTCTAGTTTGTTTTTAGGACTGTTGGCCAATTCCGAGACCCGTTGGTCAGTCAAAGGCAGAATTAGGGTTTCCTATTTTATAGGAGGATGTTTTGGCAATTCTGGTGGCTTGCATGTTGGATTTTTACAGTTTTGATTCTAGATTCCTTTTGGGTTTTCAGAAAGCTTCACAATGATGGTACATGCATAGCAAGCAGGGATGTTTGGCAAACTTACTATTTTTAGTAAGTGGAGGCGAAGGCAACTTATTTCTCTGGGTTTTTTTGGGTTTTATGAGAGCTTCATGATGGTGTGACATGCAAACAAATCTGAAAAAAATTTCGGACTTACTATTTTTAGTAAGTTGTGATGGTTGCTCAA
Source organism: Cryptomeria japonica (assembly GCF_030272615.1). NCBI lineage: Eukaryota > Viridiplantae > Streptophyta > Pinopsida > Cupressales > Cupressaceae > Cryptomeria > Cryptomeria japonica. Next base: position 501,382,557 of record NC_081413.1, read on the forward strand.
TATGTGGTTAAATTGCATTTGGACACACTTACTATTTTTAGTAGTATGCTATTTTTAGTAAGTGCTATTTTTAGTAAGTGACAGTTGCTTCTCGGTTTGTGCCCTAATGGAGTTTGGAGACACTTACTATTTTTAGTAAGTACTATTTTTAGGGTTTTGGGTTGAGCCAGTGTAGTACAGGCTATTTATGGCAGTCCAACTTGGCATGACGATCCAGAGATTTAGTTCTATTTTTGGCAGGTTCCTGTGTTCTAGCTCAAATGGCTATTTTTAGCAATGCAGTTCAGTACTTTGGCCTCGGCTCAACATTGGCAGTTGTCAGTAATTGAAGGTATATTTTAATGGTTAAGCCTTATATTTATTTTATTTAGACTTGGACGATTTGGAGAGGAGAAATGATATTTTTATCCCGTCTATTTGGCAAAATATTTTACCTTCATAATGGGGTGCCAAAATGCAGTTCAATTTTATAACTTATGGTTGGACGCCTTTGGAGGAAATTCTCATTAAAAAGGTTTATACTTAGTGTTATTTTAGCATTGGCTAAAGTTGCCATCCATTTGAGGGAATAATGTATTTGTTGCCAAATAAAATATTATTATTCCTTGGGCGATTTATTGTTGGGGAAAAATACTTTATAAAGTGAAATATTAATAAGGCAAGATGGACGCCTTATGGAAAATAAGTTAATTTTATAATATATTTCACTTATCTACCTTGGATGCCACATTGTGATTTTATTGTCATTTTTATAAAGTATATTTGCTTCTATGAGAAGGTCGACTTGGAGAAAAAAGAAATGAAATGCAAATTACAAATTTGAGAGAATTGAATGTGCATTTGGATTTGGCATCCATTTGGGATGAATTTGAATTTGAATTTGGAGCTTCAAAAGCTATAAAAAAGAGTGTTGCGCTCTTGTTTTGGGTATCCAATCTTGTTATATTAACGAAGTGTTGTCGAAATGCCGTCAGACTCTTACTTCGAGGGATGCATAGCTCCTAGTGCCTCAGTTTCGTGCTTGAAAGATAGCACCTAGCTGAATGTATGATTGTTTCTCATCCAGAGGAGCAGATTGGGCTCAACGTTGGTGAAAATTTGTGTGGTTTCAGAGTGTTCTTGTTGTTGGTCGTGGAGTGTGTTGAAGTAGATTATTGGTCGCAGGTCTCAGTGTGTCATTCTCCTCGTTCTGGGTATTTCTTCTATCTCTCTTTTTGGTTTGGGTGATTCATTTTGTGAGTTTGTATAGTCTAAAATGGTGTTTTGGATTTTATTTTTGCAAAATCGTACCCTAGCTGGTCATACCATGTGGCTGAGTGCTTTGGGATGTGTGCATAAATTATCGGGGTCAGTTTGCCATGTTTTATTGTCTTAGGATTGATCGCCTACCTCCTAGTGATCTTATTCTTTTAGTTTCATGTCATTTGGTTAAGAATTGAGCGAGTTGTGAGTGTTTTAGTGGGATTTGGTGTTGCTAGTCTGTGTGTTTTCAGCGTGCTAGGAGTATATCAGATTTATAGATTTCTGATTTTGGAGTGTCTTTCTTGTGTGGAGCTGGTTTTTAGGGTGTGTGGATCATTGGCGTGGAGAGAAAAATCTTGGTAATTGTTTGCAGCTGTTGGTTCTTCCTTCTTATCTTCTATGATTCATATTTTAATGCTGGTAGTAGTACTAACAACAATTTCTATTGATCTTTCTTAGACCCATTGCAAAGTGGAAGAGGCTGGCCTTGCCCCCTATCTTTGGATAGTGATTTCTCTTAATTTGTAATCCATATTGTGCATTGTAAAGCTAGTTAGTAGTACTAGCAGCTATCTAATTGGATTATTGCTCTTAGTCCCACTGCATAAGTGGAAGAGGCTGGCTTTGCCGCTTACTTTGAATATTGTAATACTGTCCTCCCGTTGCATAAGCAATAGAGCTGATTTTTAATCTCATTTTCAGTTCTCTCACTGAATAAGCGGTGGAGTTGATTGCTATTTCATTTCTAGTCCTCCCGCTGCATAAGCGATCGAGTGATTGTTGTTCTTTCAGTTTGTAATCTTCTAATTGGTTGGTTGCACCGCCATATTGTTGTAGAAGTTCTTACACCCACTGGATAAGCGGAAGGGGTTGGCTTGCGGCCCTGTATTGTATTTGAGATTTCATTTCCAACAATTATTTGAGCTAACGATCCCCTTGACACCGTACGCTCTCACCCTCCCATACAGGGCTTGTGGTGATCAAAAAGTGAAAGGGTTACTTTCAGCATTTCCTTTCTGCACAGGTTTGATTATTCTAACCTTAACGGGTGAATCTTGTTGTGTTAAAAAAAAAAAAGTAATTGGATATTACAAATATCTAGATTAGATAAACCCAAGAGAAAGGGAACTTTATGACAACATAAGACGAGTGAGAACGGAAGAGAAAAATTCAGCAGCAGCAAAAGTGGAACCTGAAATGATGAAGAGTACAGGAGCACAAGAGGAGGTCAAGGAAGAAGTGATAGTGGAGTAGAAAGAAAGGTCAAAATCTCACGATGTAAAATTGGAGGACTCCATAATGGCAGGAGATAGTATTTTCCAGGCAACATCAACCCAAACTTTAGGTATGGATATAATTGCATTTGGTAGTGATAATTCACAGTATATGAGAATGATTGATCCATGCAATATAATGCACAATGATGTGATGATGGGTTTGTGTGAGATTGAGGGCCATGAAGAAGAATGGTAGGTTTATCTAGAAAACCCTATAATCATGCACTCTAACTGCATGGAGGTGGGCCAAGAAACATTCACACTCCACTATTCCAAGATCGATAAAATCAGTGATCTAGTTTGGAAGAGAAATGTTTATCTTAGATTAGCGTAGCAGATTGGTGGAGCAATGATTCCAAGGTTGATATGGGATCTTGACATTTAGCTTGGCATGCAAGTGTGAATTTCTTAAGATAAGCACTTGGGATGGGAGGACTATAATGTCCTTGATTGGTGGTTAGGTCAGCCAACACCAATACTAAAATAAAAATTACCAAATACTTGGAAGGGGCCAAACTGTGGTGATTGTTATTAAATGATAATTATTAAATAGATTTAAATAAAGCTTGAGCTGACTAGTGCAAACTGTTTGTGAGTCGACTTCCTCTGCCCAGCCAACCTATGTAAGTCAAGTATTAATATGAGTTCAAGGGAAGAAGGTAGATCATCAATGAGTTTATTTGTAGAAAGCATCAAACGAATGTAGGAAACGACTCAAAACGCCAATCTGAGGAGTTCCATGACTAGCAAGATGAAATCCTTGCCATACTACCCAACATTGCCTTATTTGTAGTCTTTAGCAAGACCACTACACAACTCTGATGCATTGAGGAGGAGGCTAGAAGCAGGTTTTAAGTATCAAGGACCTACGATAATGTTGGAGGAAAATTGCTTAATATTCTAGAATGGATCAAGTGGAAGGCAAGTTGCACAAGATAGCCATAAATGCTTGCGCCTTTAAACACAAGCATCTGATCTATTCATCAACTTCATTACTACCAGTCAAAGGCAAGATGTGTGGAAGATTGAGGGCATTCATCTTTGCCTTCACAAAGGTCGATTATACACTTGAGAGGCGCTTTTATAATTCTAACTTCCTAATGTCATGTATGTATGCTGATGGAATAGGATGTTTGATGTAAGAAATTTAATTATCTCAGTATATCACGAGTACCTGATATTGCATAGATGAGCTTAGATGTTTATGGACTAAACTAGTGAATATCAACTAAGACAATATTTTGAAGCTATTAAGTAATTATGTGTTGGTTCATTCTTATTAATACGAGAAATAGATTCTAAGTTGCATAATATTTCCTTTCTAACTCAGAGAATACTATTGAGAATTTATTGGCTATTAAGAATTGCAAATCTGCATAAGTTGGTTTATTTCACATCATGACTTGGGTTGCCTAGTATTATATCATCTAGATGCTGATCCAAGTGCTCCTGAAGAACTCTTTTGGTAAAGGTACTAGTACCTATTTGGGATATTCCAAATGTTTAGAATCATCAAAAGTGCCCCCTTCAAGTGTAGCTATTGGAAGCTAAACAAAGTCTTTAGCCTTCAAAGGCTGATATATTGAACTCTTGATGTCAAAAGAGAGCTGAAAAATGCCCAACTTCTTTATCAATCACCACATCCTTGCTCAATGTCAAATGGTCAGTGTCCGTGTCAATCACCCTATAGGCTTTATGATTGTCACTGTACCCTATGATTATCAACTTCTAACTCTTGGAATCAAGTTTGGTTCTCTTGGTATCTAGAATCTAGACATATGCAGTAAAACCAAAAACCTTAAGATGGACGACTCTTGGTTTCCTCCTAGACCATGCTTCCTCTATGACCTTCTATGTCACTACCTGTGACAGAGACCTATTGAGAAGGTATGCTACAGTATAAACCACCTTTGCCCAAAAATTCTTGGGAACACTTTGGTTCTCCAACATGCCGGAAGCAATCTCTGTAATTGTATGGTTCCTCCTCTCAACTATGCCATTCTATTGAGTATCAGGTGTTGTAAATTGGCGTTCAATACCATGTTTAGCATATAAGTCAATGAACTTGTTGGAATAGAATTCACCCCCATTATTTGACCTAAGAGTGATTATTGAATAACCAAACTCTTTTTCTACTAATGACTTGAACTTCTAAAATTCATTAAACACTTTTGATTTTGCTTTTCGGAAAAACACCCACATTTTCCTACTGTAATCATCTACAAACAAAAGAAAATACCTAGAACCGATGACTGATGCAATATTTATTGGTTCACATGCATTTGCATGAACCAGTGAAGGGCCTTCTAAGCTCTCCAAGCCTGTGCTACGGAAAATGGATTTTGTGCTGCTCCCCTACCTGGAAAGCTCCACAAACACCCTGTATATGTTGCTAGATCTTAGGTAGCCCATCAACCATATTCTATCAAGCCAACTGAGAGAGATAAGTAAGGTTGAGATGCCCATAATACTAATGCCAAAGAGTATTGATTGCAGATGAACTCTTTGCAGCCAATGCATGCTCTTGAGCCTAACCAATGTCAACAAGCCAATACAAACCATGATTTTCTATGCCAAGTGCAATGGCTTTACTTTTCTTGGACTCCTTGTCAACAATATGGCACTCGTGTGCACTAAAGATGTCGTTTGTTTTGTCCCGTGTAATATATATTTAAACCGGATTTGCAAACTTCTCTTTTGGAATAAATTGATTCAACAACAACTTCACCGAAACAATGCAATTGGAGCTAGAAGAGATTAACCCAATTTTGCCAATAACTTCTCAACCTGAAATATAATGTTTGTATACAAATTTGTAATGGAGAATACATATTCAATTTAAAATTTCCTTCTAAAATCAGTCCATACAATCTGTTGCAACTACACTCAAAATAGAGAGCAAAAATGAAGCCAAACACACATTGTAAACTACATCAACTTCCGAGAAAATTCTCCAAACTTCACAACTATGGTTTCTTTGATTAAATAACTGAAAATACAATTAAAGAAGCAAATCCACGGCTTGAAAGATGCCTTAAACTTCTGCAACACTCAAAACTACTTGTTGATGTGTTTTTTATGACATCATGCAACATAGAATAAAATACTAACTATTCTATCCTCTCTTGAACAAAATCCTCTCGGATGCTAAACTATGTGATCAAACAAGACGACTCCAAGGTTCCAATAGTCGGGTCTTGACTTTATACATAGTTAGGCTCAATGTGTTGATGTGATTTTGCTAGAATCACAAGGGGGATTTACATTGAACTCAAATGTTTGCATGCTGCTGGAACATAGAATTTTACTTGACTTGAAAAAAGGATAAAAAGAATGAGGGTTTAGAAAGCTAGTCTAATCCTAGGAATGCACAAGACTATGAATGACTTAGTGAAATTCTACTGGACTTTGCTTTGCCATGCAAAGCAACAACTCCACAAAGCTAGTGCGATCTTCTAAGGTTATCTTATGATATTCAAATCACCACAAATGACATAGACACCATCAAGAGGATGCATATCAATGGGTGAGTAGCAATCGAAGTTAAGTTTGGCTAAAGGAGTTCAGTTGACTACACAAGATACTTCACAATCAGTGAAATACTAGTAGTATGAACATGCGAATTTCACCATTAATCATCCACAATAGCTTCCACCCATCTAATCAACATGAAAATAAATGAGAACTAGAGACCATGCAAATGTTGAATCAACACATGAAATTCACCATATATTCAATGAAAATAATATGCTTCTTGCAACAAAGTCTTGGCAACAATCTCCTTTTCTCCTACTCTACTCTAGCTATCTGCTAAGAATCTACCTGGTAACTATTCACTATTAACTTCTACAAATGAGGAAGTAGAGCATGTTAGATTTGTGTGAATGTTGTCATTGATGTCAAACCCTATGATTCGGCTAGGACCGGATGTAGCATATTGAGCAAGAGTGGAAGACAGGTATGTATGTAACAGTGGAAGATAGGTATGTATGTGATATTAAGCAGCGAGGTATGTATGATTTACAGGAGTAGTTTTCGGAAGATCCTTTTTCGGAATCTAGTGTTTTGCTAATCATGGTTGAGCTTTCCTTTTGTATTAAGTGTTGGTATTAGTTGTGACACTTGAATTGTTACCCGAATGTTAGTATTGCAATATGATCTATGAACCCTATGCTCCGAAATCTGTGGCATTCATATCTTGAAGATGGAAGTTTTTTTTTGGAATTTGTGTTTGTGGGTCCGTGTCTATGGGTCTAGCAAACCTTTGTTATTCTGTTTTGGTCAAGGCATATTTGAGTAGCATGTTGATTCGAGCAATGCATTATTTGTATAAATCTTTTGTGCTTGGCTGACATATTATCTTGGTATATGTGCTTACCGGTATATATATGAATGAATGTGGAAGTATGGAAGGTGTGTGAGTGTGAGTATGTGCATGTGGCATGTGAACAAGAGAAGAGAGTGAAAGGTATGTGAGTAGCAGAAGTGTGATGTGTGTGTAGGTGTGGAAAGTGCAAGCAAGTGGACAGTGTTGCGGTAATCCCTTACCGAATCAGCTGCAAGCAATTGGTTTGACAGATTGAAGGTAGTGTTGCAGTAATCCCTTACCGGATTTGTTGCAAGCAGTTGTGTTGGTAGGTTGGAGACAGTATTATGGAGATCCCTCACCGGATCTACTGTAAGTTGTTTTGATATCTGAGCTTATCTTGGAACTGACCTCATGCATTGGAGATGCAATTTTCTTCACTTCACTTATTTCTATTGCAATGAGCATTCCAACAGTAAGCCATGTTGTAATCCGACAGTGAGTCGTTTGTGCTCAGGGAGTGAGCCACTCCTTTTGTAAACACCATATAACTAGTTATATCATCTTGAGAGCTAATCCTCTCCATGGTTTTTCCCATTTGGGTTTTCCACGTATAAAAATTTGGTGTCTATCTTGTGATTATGTTTTTCATTTATTCTGCGCTTGTTGTTTCATGTTGATGAGATTAATTACTAAGGTTAAAATCAGTGGAAAGTTTTATTGTTGTGGGAATACTGATTCAGCCCCCCTCTAAGTATTTTGATCCATTCAACCATCCAACAGAGCCTTATATAGTGCTCTCGATACAATTGAATGGCCAGGATCAAATCAATATCAATGGCCAAGATTGAAAGATAGAAACCCTAATTAGGGTTTGTTACACCCATTACATAGCATTTAATGCTCGACCAATGATAAAATTATAATAAATAGGACACATGTCCCTTGAATGTCGACCAATGAATGATGAGGTTAGGTACATTGAACTTTGTGCCTCCACATGTGGTAGTTATCCTCTTCGTTGGATGAGTCAAGTACATTGAATCTAGATGCCTTGACTTGGGATAAAGTGATTAGGTTGATAGATGATGACTAGGCGCCACCTCATCTTGTTCCTTGTAACTCATCACAAATGTAGGTGATTTAGGCATATCTCTTGATACTCAACATTTCCAAGCACCTGCAGTGATGAATGAGATGATGATGGGAGATACTCCCAAATTGCATTATCTTATAACTTTGATTAACTCTTCTAGAACTGTCTCTTGTCTTGATCACCTTTGCATCCTCTTTCTCTTACGTAGTAACTCCTTCCTTATGATGTCTTGAACTTGTCCTTGCATTGCTCTCTCGTTGTACTAGCAATAGTTCTTCGATTTTTGGAGGAAATTCAAGATAGTCATATCTTCCTTCCTTTTACTTGATCTCTACACCTGCCTTGAAGATGCTGAAATCCTTCCCTTTATGATGATGAGCCTTTATCTCTCCCTTGCAATGTTGATGAATGCTGGCGTGTTCATCATGTGGAGCAATCTGCTTCCTTGCCTTGTATAATCTTGTGAAATTTTTCCCTTTGAGCAGCTTCCTTGTATGTTTGTAGTTGTGGGATATCCTTCTCCTTCACTCGTTCATCAATCCACAATCCTCCTTTGCAATGGCAAACTCCCTAACACAGTCTATAATTTGTCCCTTATCCCTTTCCTTGATCATTTCTGCAACATAGACAAATAAGATGTCAAACATACAAGATATAGACAGATTTCTCAACATCTTCAACCTGGTATGCATCCTAGGTGATGGTAAAATGGTGATTTGATCCTTGATTTCCATGTCTGATTTGTTATGTTTCAGGTCTGATTTTGAATTTGCCACAATTAGGCAGAAATTTGCCTTTGTTTAGACTTGCAACACTGGCTTCAATGCTTGATAAAACCCCTTTGATGTCTGATCAAATTCACTCAGATTTTGGGATCTGCCTCTTAGGTCCCTTCTCTCTGTTTGCTTATGATTGAATGAATGAAAGATTTTAATGATGTCCACGAGACTGATCAGTTTATGGGACCTATTGTGACCTTTTTCACACATCGCCCCATTGCAAATGGGGACCCTCTCTTTTCCTACTTCCTAGGGTTTTCATTAGTGCTTGTGGCCTTCTGCTTCAGTTTTGAGCAGTTCAGGTCCTGACGATTGAAAACTAGTTTTTGCAAATCATGTGATTCCAAAATACGAACACCGCCAAAGTGCTTAGAAAGGCCAAAGGACGAAGATCGCAATTGATTTGGATGAATTTGGACAACTTTCTATTTTTAGAAAGTTTGTTTTTTGCTTTTTCCTATTTTTTAGGAAGTTTCATTTTTGGCATTTTTAGCCCAATCCCCAATATGGCTATTTTTAGAAAGTTTTCCCTATTTTTTAGGGATGTCTGCTTTTTGCTTTTTCGGAATGGGGACCTAGGGTTTGCACTGATACCACTGATCTACTTCAACTGCGATCCAAAAATTTCAAGTTTTGACCCAAAAAGCTAAGTTCCTATATTTTAGGGGGTCATGGCACATTCAAAAGATAATCAGCTCAAAAAATCATCCTGATCCTCAAATGTCCTGAAATTTGGCTGTCTGGAATGTCATCCTGATCCTGAAATTTGACTAAGTCTGGAAAATTGGAGAACCCTCCAAAAACTAGATTTTGCATTATTAGTCCTAGAGGTCCGAAACCACTCTCAAACATCCTGACAATATATATGAAATATAACTTAAAGTATAATACTTAAATGTTATATTTCATATATAGTCCATCCTCTTGAGAGCCTCCAAAAGTCCGCCTTGAAGAGAGAGCTCTAAACTCCGCCCCATGGAGAAATAGTCAAACTCCGCCATGCCTTGAGAGGTGTCTAAACTCCGCCTTGGTTGAGCTATCTCCAAACTCCGCCTTGGTAGTCATGCTTCCAAAGTCCGCCATGAAGGAATGCCCTCCAAGGTCTGCCATGTGGGAGCCTTGTCAAAAGTCCGCCCATGAGGAGAGATCTTAGAAGTCCGCCCATGAGGAGAGGTCTAGCCTAAAGCCCGCCATGTAGAGGAGTCTCCAAAGTCCGCCATAGGTCAAGAAGACTAAGGAGAGGGAGCCCAAAACTCCGCCCTCCTTGGTGCCACCTCTAAAGTCCGCCCTACCCTAGCAAAATGATGGTGATCTCAAGGAAAGTCCGCCCATGTTGGAGAAGTCTTCAAACTTCGCCCAAGATGATAAGTCATGGAAGAAGAGCCATATGAAAAGTCCGCCCTAAGCCTTCAAGTCTTGATGAAGGGTTATCTAGAAGTCCGCCTTGGCAAGCAACAAGGTAGGAGAGTCTTCAAAAGTCCGCCCATGAGGAGAGGTCTTAGAAGTCCGCTCAAGGTAGATAGAAGCCAAGTCTAAACTCCGCCCTCCAAGCATATTGGAGCCCTCAAAGTCCGCCTTGGTGGAGGTGACACAAAAGTCCGCCCATGTTGGTGGAAGTAACACCAAAACTCCGCCCTATCCAAAGACATGAAGGCGAGTCTCCAAAAGTCCGCCAGCCCTATGTGGAGACCTCCAAGACTCCGCCATACCATATGGGAGGGCCATCAAACTCCGCCAAACCTTAGAGAGGTAAGGAAAGTTCGCCAAAACTGGAAGAAGATGAAGGTGAGCTCCCAAAAGTCCACCTACACATGAAAGTCAAACAAAATGCAAGTGATCTCACAAAGCTCCTCCAAGATTTCGAACTCAAAGACCAAAATGGAAAGTTTTTAAAGGAGAATATTGGAAGATTGGTAAGGATTTCGAACCTAAATCCAAAATAGAAAGTTTTCAAAAGAGAATATTGGAAGATTAATAAATATTTCAACTTATAAACCAAATTGGAAACTTTGGAAGATATTTTCTTCAAACTTGGAAACATGACAACACTTTCCTAAAGATTGAAGATGGAATTAGAAGTATGAGTTGGAAGATTTTAAGGGTTTCCAATTGAGGAGTTAATTTTATTTACAAATACTTCATTACAAACTTCATTTCTACACCAACAAGTTCGAAGTTACTAAGGAGAGCTTAGTAAATTATTTCAGTTCGAAGATCATCTGGAGAAAGTTTTTGACATTGCTGGAAGTTGGATAATTTTTTTTCTTTTTTGACAAAAAGTTTCACAGATTTTTGGAGAAAGACAACTAGTACGAGGAAGGATTATTTAACCTTTTCTGAATTTTCTAAGTTCTCTTGAGAGAATTCTAGCCCTACTTCCACCCATTCGAAGGTGAAACTAAATTCATGATGCAGATTTATGGGTTTTTTCTGAATATTTTCCAGAATTTGAGAAATGATTTTTTTTGAAATTTTGGGAAAGAAAATCATTTTTTTTGGTTAAGTATAGAAAGTTTTTCAAAGTTATAACACTCAGTGTTGATTTACGAGCACGACCATCCTTGTGATTGAAAGGTTTTAAAATCTCCAAACACCTAGCCGTTCGTAGCCTCGGTTTTCTTTAATCCAAGATAGATTTCTAACTTGTTTTCCTTTGGTTTTATAGGTGGCAGATGGTAGTAGAAGCGGGATCATCATAGAGATCGCAGTTGGAGTTTCAACAAGTTCACGGGCAAGGTTCATCCGGGCGTGAAGATAGCCAAAATTTGGCTAAATGTGGAAAATGTTTCACAGAAAAAATTCCAATTTCCTCAATTATGATGAAGGCAAGGAGAAATCCTTCTCCAAATTTTAGGGTATTGAGAGGGAGGGCATGATCACAGCGAATGCCTTAACAGCTTGATCCTATCATTTCATATTTGCAAGAGGTTATCTAGAGCTTTTACCCTCCTCCCGCGCAAAATAAATTGGTAGTTGAAGGCAGGATCGTCACAGAAAACACAAATGGAGTTTCAAGCCAAATTCAAAATTGAAGACAGGACCAGGAGCAAGGTTCATCCAAGCGTAGAGAGGGCCAAAATTTGGCTAAGTATGAGAAATACTTCACAAAGGGATTTCTTCTCCAAATTCAAGGCACTTGAAAGAATCTCAAGGCATCAAGAAAGAAAAGTTCTCAGACTTGGTGAAAATATGGAAAAGATTTCATCTCCTAAAAGACAAGCTCCCAAGCAGAATCAAATGGTGACAAGAAGGAATCAAATTTCCATACTTAGACAATTTCTCGACACAAATTGGAGAATTCAAGGAAGACATCCAGCACGTTGAGGTGGCGCCTCATCATTTTTTGACCAATTAGATTGCTCCAAGTCAGCATGTCCAGGTTCAATGAACCTAACTTATCCAGAAGCTCTTAGAAGGGCACACTTCACAATGCAACAACCTTCTATTTTCATTGATGGTTCATATTTAGCAAGAGGAACAAGTGTCCCAAATGTAATCTTCTCATTGGTCGAGGGTAGTTAGTTTTGGGAAACCCTAATTAGGGTTTGTAGCTTTCAGTCTTGGCTCTTGATCACTGTTTTGATCTCGGTCGTTCATTGATTTCTGAAAAACTATATAAGGCTACCTCCTCTCATTTGGAGAGTGTGAGGTTTTTGATGTATTGTTGCGTAAGGTCATTTCCAAATAATATATTGCATGTGCGCTGCTTTGTAATCCCTATTGTTTGAATGATTTGCATGGTTTCAAATTCCTCAACACTTAGTTAAAATTAATTTAGATTTGCTTTCATTGTTGTTAATTTGAATGAAGGATTTGATAAGTGTCAATTGATGGTGTATCTTCGCTCATACTTTTGGTAAATGGATGATTTCCATTCTACCGTGCAAAGTTAGTCTGAGCCCATCCTCTGTGCATCCCAACATCTTAATCATAAGCACAATCCATCGAAGATTGCACCAGCTTTGTGTAGTTGTCCCTAGTGTGGCGAAGCAAGGTTTGGTTTCTCGAGAGCACCCAGTTGATACCGTCTCCAGAATTCGTAGGATTAGATTAGTCTTCCTAAACCCTATCCCCTTTTCCTTTTCTTTTGAAAATCTAAATCCAAAAAAAAAAAAAAAAAAAAGAAGAGCCTAAAATTGCTAAATCCATCTAAGTCTAGCAGTTCAAGATACTTGTTAACGTAAGTCCCCCTAGAGATTTTCAGCATACACTACCCAAGAAGCTATTCCACTAAAGTCGCTTGTTCGCACATATAGACCTTGGAATCAGTAGTGATTTTTCAAGAGAGGATAGAATGCCTTCGGGCATCCTATTCTAATGTTTGGTAGATGATAAAACAGACACCAACAGGACCGAGGATAGCATTCTTAATTAATCTTTAGATTCTTTTCCCTATCCAATCTTCTACTATTGATTTTGATTAGGAGGCTAGCAATCTAATTAATTCTATCTTCTTCAAATAACTGATGCATGTTGTCAACCTTTAATCCATTTTCATACTGAGTGCAGATGTCCTCATAAGTCGTGCACTCCATGATGAAGTGCCATTCTGTTTCTACAACCCCTTTATTGCAGAATATGCAAGTTCTTTCCTCCCATGCTTCTTTAGGTATCTTCCACCTACCGGTCTCGCATCTAAGGTGGTGTGACCCGGTTCTCAATTGTGCAATTAGCATCTACGCTTTACCTTTAATTAGCATCCGTGATTTGAATTGTTATTGAATTGGTGTGCAAATGAAGTGTTTCCCTCTCATACATAGGCATTTGTGTTTGAGTCACAACTCCTCTTCCTTAGCCAACTAGGGTTTATTTAAATGTCTGAAATTAAATTGATGGAGTGCAAGATCAAGTCGACTGCCCTAGCAACTATAACTTTGTAACTTAAATTTTGAACCTTTTCCTCTAAAATAGGTCAACTTAGATCATGCTTGCTGAGCGGATTTGAAAGAGTACTAAGCATAAAGGCTGAGCGCATTCATGCTAGTGCTTGCACGAACTTAGCTTCTTCAAGTCGGAAATATATCTTTGATTTGTTTTCTCCTTCCTACAAGATCAGGTCGGCTGGATAATATTTCTTCATTGGAAGGGTATATAAGAGAGATCCAGTGCCACAATTCATCCTTTTCCTTCAAATAAAATTACGTCTGCTCTAAGTTTTAGGACTGCGCCTGATTAGGTCTAATTTTGCCAAGCTTAGGTCTGATTTGGATTTCTACCAAGCCTGCTGCACTTCACCACTAACTGAGGTCAGGGATTCTGAAAGGTCAAGCATGTGCCAGGCTTTTGAAGGGATCAGGCATGTGCCGTGGGGAGGAGTGATAAGGAACTGGAACATGCCATGCGGAAAGAGGCATAAGGAATGTGTTGGACTTTTGGAGGGGTCAGGCATGTGCTCAAGAATGTGTCGGGGTTTGTAATATCCCATTTCCGAACTAAGATTAGATAATAAATAATAATAATAATATAAATAAATAAGCAATAATAAGATATAATATTCAATAAGAAAATTAAAAGAAAGAAGATATCGATTGTAATATATTAAGGGAACCATGAAATATTATAAATGAGAGTATTTCATAAGATTCCAAAATAAAGATCATAATACTAAGTATATAGAGTATCTCCATCATATAAAGAAAGACAGCGATTATATTGTGAAAAAGTTGAAATATTAACGCAGATGATGGTAATAAGATTCAAATGCTAAACAATAAGGCAATTTGATGTTTCGAGCTTCCTAGGTAGTAATCGAGATCGATATTACTGTCTCTAGTAATGGTAATCTCCAAACATATGATAACCATCCTTTCCAATGACAGGCACATGAACTCCTGCTACTATGTCGATGGAGGACAAACATTCAGTGCCACTAAAGGATGCATCTCTTCACCAATTACGATAATATGCAAGCAACAATCGATCTCTGAAAAAAGAATCAAAGATCTTAAGACAACAATTGACCAACTCAAACATAAGGAATAAGCTGCTAAAGGAAGGAAGGAAAGCGATCATATAGGGTTGTGGAATTAATCCATTAGAAATATTGAAGGCAGTGCCATTCCCTGATCATCAGCGATTATTAGAGATCTGCTATCAATTAATGAGAGGGCGTCAATTCAATATAAAATAATTAGTCACATAAGAAATTGAAGTTGTTAATAGCTGGGAGAACTAAGTTAGATTGGGAACTAACTAAATAATTAATTAATGTTAGTAAAAAGGTGTGATGTGACCTTGGGTTACAACCCCTTCATTCACGTCGTTTCTGGACTTATTAAAGGGACATCCACCGATCATTCCAAGGGATCATCGAACATCTTCTATTCCTTATTCCTTTGTGAATCTGCTCACCTGGAGCAAGCAGCCTTCGACCCTTGGACGCACATTTATCAGTGAAACATATCAGACACATCACCTATCTGATTTGCTGTAAGTCACCAGATAAAACGGGTAACCATCCATATCTGAAGATAGTATAGAATCACTACATCATCATACATATTCAGGAAAGCATTCATAGATTGAAGGTCTTATCAAACCAATACAGTATACTATTGTGTACATCAACAGTCTTAATCAGAAACAACAAACTAAGCAACAAAGTTTACACTGTCATATCAGAGACAGCAGAGATACTCTATCCATACTCAACATTGATTACATTGCACTAATCATAGCAGATACAATGTAAGATCATATTTGCATATCTAAGTGCTACGTCAGAGATAGCAGTGATAATCTATCCAATTGATCAATAATATAAATTATATCAACATATTATAAGTAGTATTATTCTTGCATTCAGTGGTACCAATTAACATTCTATTAAGCGTTAATTATCAAGGTTCATAAGGAATTTGGGGTTTGGATAAGAAAGAAGTCCCTTGCAATTGATTTTTAGGTTAATTGTTCTCTTATTTTTGAGTATTAATAAAAGGGGACATTACAGGGTTTTAGGGAAGCAAGGAACATGCCAGGCTTTTGGAGCTGCACGGAATGTGTGGCTTTTTCTGTCATTCTCCTTCATCTTTAAGACTTCTTCACTTAAATCTCTTTCAAAACATTTTCATCTTCCTTCACATTTTGTTCTCAAAATTTCAAGTCATCTTGCTATGTCGTGGATTTAGGATGGTGAGGAATATCCTCAAGATCTGGTCGGGGTTTTGAGGAGGTCAGGCATGTGCCGGGGATCTTGGATGTTGAGGAACATTGCTAAGAATGTGTCATGGATCTTAGGTGATGAGGCATGTTCTTTGGGAAGGATCGGGGTTTTGAAGTGATGAAGCACATGCTACAGATCTGAAGGTACAAGGAATGCTGCCAAGGATACGCCGTGGAATGGAAGGTATGAGGCACATTGCAATTTTCATTGATCTCACCTTCAACATTGGAAGCTCTCTCACTTAATCATCTTCAAACAACATTCTTTCTTGAATCGCCAATGCAATCATATTCAAATTTTCAAATAGTTTCAAATCATCTTGCCAGGTCGGGGTTTTTGGATAATGAGGAAGGTTCCTTTCTGTGTAAGGTCGGGGATTTAGGGATGAAAGGAAAATGTCGGGCTTTTTAAGGCATGAGGAATGTCCTCAAGATCTGGCCGGGCTCTTAGAAGCATAAGGAATGTTCTCTAAGATTGATTTTAGGCCTGATTTCACTCATTTCAAGTCTGTCTTCCACCTTCAATCGTGGATTTGAGCATGTCAAGCATGTGTCGTACTTTTTGAAGGACAAGGAAGGTCATGCTCAAGAAGGTCGTGGATCTCGGTGGATGAGGAAGGTGTCATGGGTAAGGATGGGTTAGGAAGCTTGATAAGAATGTGCTAGGCTTAGGAGGCAGCAAGGACTTAGACTCCTCCAAATCATGTTTGCTTCAACCACCTCTAGCCTTCATCCACTTCTTCACTTGCTTGATCAAATATCAATATTGCTCCTTCCTTTCTTAAGACATAGATCATAAGGACAAAATCATCACCTTTCTACTTGGACGTGAATTTGGAGATGTGAGGAATGTCTTCCTTCCTTGGTCAGTCTTGCTAATTCGTCTCTTAGTCAATCTAGTCACTCACCATCAAGGCATTTTCATCATCACTTCACTTCAATTGATTGCTCAGCACTTCCAAATTCTAACCTGAGGGCATCCACCTGCTCTTTGACTGCCTATCACATCTAAGACCTATACCTTGACCTAATCTAGAAGTTGCACTGCATCCCCTCTCAAGAAAGAGGCTAATAGCTAAAGAAAATACTGCTAAGCTAGACAACTAAACTAAGACAATTATCCTACAGGCAAAAAGTGGGGGTCCCCATTTGCAATGGGGCGATGTGTGAAAACGTCAAAACACTACTCATAATCCAAAATGACACTAACTACTAGAAACTCACCTACAAATAAAATACAAAAAATACTGAAGAAACCTTCAACTATTCAGCACAATAGGTAATCTCTGGATGAGACTACTATTTTGTAATCCTCTTACTCCCGTCCTAAGATCACTTGGAAACTTTGAACATCCCATCCAATGGTCTCCTTCTCCACTGGTTTGACAACCATTGAAGAACAAACATAAGCTTTGTTAGAAAATGCAAAATGAAGAATGAATCTGCTGAAGCCAAACCTTGCACAATTAAAAATCACTTTCAAAAGCAATTTGGGCTCCCAAATCCAACACCCAAGAAGAGGGAGAATCTTGCATGTGAAGAAATTGTGATCTCTACAAGTGTCATAGCATCCTGTCAATCAGCCAATGAGTTGCCACATCCTTCATAATTGTCAAATGCTACAAAATGCCATTAATAATCCCTGAGAAACTCTCCAAATTCACATACCCAAATGAGGGAAACATTAATTTAATATCAATTTTGAATAAATCAGATTTATGCTTTAATCAATAAGATATCAATTTTATTATTATTTCTCAGACTGTCATATGATTTCAAGTTGTTTCTAGGCTCACTATATTCAGTAAGTGTCTATTTTTGGAAAGGGGACATGACAACATCCAACTTGGGATAGTGGCACATAAGCTAACTTACTGAGAATAGATTCAGCTCCATTCTCAAAACATAATAAACATTGAAAAAAATAAAAGATTTACCTCCACAGTGTATCTGAACGTTGCCTTTGCCAACAGATTGTATACTCTTCACCACCACCAAGATCGTTGAATCCAAGCAAGCCACACACTCAGTGAACCAATCCTTCCTGTGTGAAAATTGTCTAGATGCTCTAGAATCGATGTACCACATAGAAGACTTAGAGTGATTGGTTGGTCGTTTGGTCATAAACACATACAAGGCTGACTCCTTTTGCTCAAAATGCTTTACAACATGAGTCTTTGGTGGAGACCCTCCCTCACTGAATTTTTTTATCATCCAACCTCTTTTTGCAATGCTTCTTCATGTGACCAAGTTTTCCATAATAATGACATGTGATAGTCTTCTTTTTTTTGAAGTATCTACATTTTGTCATTGATCTTTCTTCTGAGGCCACTTGCCTTTGCCCTTGTCCTTGGCTACGAAGGCCTATTTTGTACTTGTTGAATCACGATTGCTACCGAACCACTTCTTCCATCTATCCTACTACAAGAGTTTTTTACACAGATCATCAAATTGTAGGTCAACATTGGTAGATGTGATGTTGAGTGTTTCTATGAAATGCTCGTAAGACTGTGGTAAGCTTTTCAGCACCATGACCACCATGTCTTCTTCCATCACATGATCAATAGCTGTTAACTGATCATAAATGTCTTTGATTTTCATCAAATGATCCTACAAAGACATCTCCTTGTCCATCATGATCAAGAATAACATACTCTTCAAGAAGAAGGCCCTCCATTTATCTAACATCCAGTGTAGATCCCAGAGGTGTTTCCAAATCTCCAAAGAAGATTTGCCTAAAGGGATCTCTGAAAGCGTTTCATCTATGATGCATAATTTAATGAGCATAATAGCTTCATAATTATGCTCATCAAACTTGTCTTGGTCTTTACTCACAGCTGTTGGTCGAATCTTAGTCTAAAGGATGATTTGATCAATGCACCAATGTTCAAAGATAATTTGTTGTTATCAAGTGTTGTAATTTTTGCCAATGAACCTATGGTTGTGAAATAACCCCATTGATTTTTTTTGGATTTTCCCAATTACAATCAACACAAACACCCGTTAGGGTTAGGAAATGATAATCAAACACTGTTGAAAGGAACCCTTCCACTTTCTGATCACCAAGAGACCAGTGTGGGAAGGTGAGAGCATACGGTGATAAGGGGATCGTTAGCTTAATAATCAACTGGAAATTTCAATGCAAATTACAATGTTGGGCGGCAAGCCAGCCCCTTCCGCTTATCCAATGGGTGATAGAGCAACAATCACTCTACCACTTATCCGGTGGGAGGACTGAAAATGAAATTACAATCTACTCGACCGCTTATTCAGCGGGAGGACAGTATTACAATAACAAAGAAAAGTGGCAAACCAACCTCTTCCACTTATTCAGCGGGTCTAATGTTACAATCCAAAAAGAAGTAGCTGTTAGTGCTACCGATCATCTTTACAATAAAGAGCATGAGATTTTAGATTAAGAACATTACTGTCCATTGCTGCAAATGATAATATAAGTAATCCCAAAACCAACACAAACCAACCACACCAAGAACACACTCCACACTATCAGTTTTCAGATTCTGATATGCAAACCACGCGCTGGAAAAAAGCAGACCAGCAACCTAAAACTCACCAAAATGCTCACAACTTTGCCCACACTCAACGGAATGACGCCAAATCAGATGCAAATGAAAGCTAGAAGATAGGCGATGAAGCCATGACTAATAAAACGCATCAAACAGACCCCAAACTATTTTGCACGCATCCCAAGGCAATTATAGCAAGGTACGGCCAGACAGAAAATTCGATTTGCATTTAAAAATTCAAGACTCAAAGATAGACACTAAAAACTTACATATATGATCGCCTATAGCATAGAGAAATAATGAGCTAGTACCCAGAATGAATGGATGCATGGGCAGAGAGATATGAATGAAAATAAGCTACAGCCACACCAAAACCAACAACCTGGAACACACACAACACTCCAAAATCAGAAAACTCGAAAACACACTTTGCAATGAATCCATCCATTCTTCTGAGTGAAGAACAGTCCCAAATCTCAACTAGTCGCTATCTTTCAAGCGAGAAGGTAAGCATACAGTCTAGGAGGTAAGCATTCCTTGAAGCATTCCAACAGCATTTCAGCAGCACTTCGTTATAATATTCATGGATGATCCAAAATGAGAGCCAAGGCGCTTATTTATAGCTTCCTCTCCAAGTCGAACTTACTTTCCGTCCAATATGGGATTAAACAACACATTCAAATCCCTTTTAATTTGTGTTTCATTTCACTTCCTCACAAAATCGCCCAAGGAATAATAATATTTCATTTAGCAACAAAAGTATTTTCTCCTTAAGTGGCCACCCCACATAGGCAAATATTAAGTCAATGCAAAGTTATAATCTTTTAATGAGAAATACCTCCATAGTGGTGTCCAACCCAACATTATGAAATTAATATTTTGAGCACCAAGTCGACCCCCCCTTAATGTCATACACAAGTTATGCCTAGGCCAAGGGAAAAGTAATAAAGTATTAAAAAAATAATTCAATTGTCATATACTGAATACTGCTCAAAATAATCTGAAGGCTAAAGTCCTGAAAACTGCACTGCTAGACATAGCTTCGGGACTAGACCATAACAACCTGCCAAAAATAGTACTTACTATAAATAGCGTACTACTAAAAATAGTAAGTGTTTCCAAAGTGATTTTCATCACATTCTAAGCAATTGCCGTACTTACTAAAAATAGTAAGTGCAGAAAAGATCTTCAGATTCATTTGCATGCCATACCACTGCGAAGCTCTCTGAAAACCCAGAAAAAACCTAGAGAAATAAGCTACCCTCGCCTCCACTTACTAAAAATAGTAAGTTTGCCAAACTCCGTTGCTTGCTATGCATGTACCATCATTCCAAAGCTTTCTGAAAACCAAAGAAGGAATCCAGAATCCAACTGACAAACTCCAACATGCAAGCCACCAAAAATGCTGAAACATCCTCCCAGAGGTAGGAAACCCTAATTTTTGCTTCCGACTAGCCTATAGGTCTCCGGAATAGGCTAACGATCAACTGAGCTAATTATTGTTGAGAAGGGGACATTATGTTGTCCCTTAGTTGTCCTTGACGACAAAAAAGGTGACATCATGAGACTTTGTTTAATGCCAGTTGTCATGGCGTATACCTTTCACTTAACGCCTAGGTACTAGTGGTTTATGTTATGAACATTAAGTGCTTAAGAACTGCACTATTCGCATGTTGTTTAAAAAGCACTTTGTATAGTGTTGTCGGCAATATGAGATGTGGGGGTGAGCTAGTATTTGGTTGACATGGAGTGGCATTTAAGTGACATATTTTTGACGGAATCAAAAATGCATTTCAATATGACAAAGGGCTTGGCATTTTCTTGCAAAGCAGGAGACTGTTTTGTTTTCATTACACTACAAACCCTAACAGGTTGTCATCGTGGGTAAGGAGAAAGTAGTTACAGTGACCGATTGTGATCGTTTCTTGATGTGGGTTCTACATATGTTAATCCGCAGTCGAAGGCGATTCCAATGGTGGACTTTATGGCCGCATATATGGGGATTTCATTCCAATTTTTACAGATTCTTGTCTGCAGAACTAGCATCTTCTAGTCGGGTATTATCGTTTCATCATCTCAATTCTTTTATTCAAAAAAAAAAAAGGGGAATATGTGTTGTGGTAAAAGATGTAAAAGATGCAATGTCATTTGTTTATTTGTTCTTCTTGCATATCTGAAAAAGAGCATGGGTTATTCGAAGGGATTATTTTCTGTTAAGGTGTTTCCCTGTTAGTTATGAAGGATTCTTTGTTTAAATGTCATTTTTTAAAGAGTTGTTAAAAAATAAGAGGAAATCATTTTTGCATAATCAGTTTGTTTTCCTTTCTAAAGCAAAAAGAGAAGTTTTTCAGGATTAGTTGATGAAACCCTAGTTAGGGTATGATAATTGTTTTCGAAGGTTATAAATGTTGAAGTTCTCTCAACAAACAGTGAAGGTTTTTGTTGAAATAGAGAGGTGTATTTCAGTATGAATGGAAAACATGATGATTTCTTTGTAACAGTGTATAAAAAATTTTGATTATGAGGTATAGTTTGAAAATAAAACAGTATATGTTGAACTCTCAGCCTTTATTAATTCAGTGACTTAGAGAGATGTATCGTACTGTTATAACAGTACCCTGTAACTGAGATTATTGCATATCACTGTGTTGAAAATTTCGTTCAAACACTGGCAAATTTGTAGATGCACAAATATAGTGTAGATATAAGTTTTAGAGTGCTTGTAACTTCAGATGCTATAGAGATATTGTGAGATACAGGGGTGGGTGCTCCTTGAAGTCTGGTACTTCTAAATGCAGTGTACTGAGTTGGTGCTCATTGAGTTAATAAAAGGAAATTCATTGCCGAGTGGTTTTTCTACCCCAGGAGGGTTTTCCACTCATGAAATCTATTGTGTTATGGGTTCATGTTTGTCTCAATTTGTGTCATTAAGGTTAATGCTCTGATACCTAAGTTATGTATATGGTTTGTTGTTCACAAATCGTGTCTTGCTTATTTTTTGCATTACTTAAAATTGCTCAAGTTATATTTCCATTTGCAAAAATCAGTTATAATTATAAGCAAGACAAAGGTTATTCAAAATGCATATTGAATAATCAACTTCATATGCTTTAATAAAGTTTTTGTCTGAATCTCTAGGGATTGGTTTTAATACTCATTGTTTGTAAGTTGTCACAATGTTGCTCAGTGTTTTATTTGTTCAATTTGGGTCTGAATTTCACTCACTCTGATTCACCCCCCCCACCCCCCCCGCTCTCAGAGTGAATCCACTTCCAACAAGTGGTATCAGAGCATAGGGTCCCTTCATATAGGTCTATCCTTAGGATTGATCCTGGTCTTTGGAAGTTCATATGGCCCAATCACAAGAAGGTGCTTCACTTTCCAGAGCTCCTCTCTTTGATGGCTCAGATTATGTATTCTGGAAAATCAGAACGGAAACTTATTTGGTTTCGGTTGATCTTAATGTATGGAACATCGTAACCACAAAATATGTTGTTCCTTCTACTATTCCCACTGATCCTGATGCTAAAACACAATATGAATTAAATGCTAGAGCTAAGCATGCTATCTTGTGTGGTCTCACCAAAGATGTTTTTGTAAAGGTCATGCATTGTGCATCTACTCATGAGATATGGAACAAACTTGAAACTATTTATCAAGGGGATGCAAAGGTCAAAGAGTCTAAGATTCTCACACTCAAAAATCAATTTGAGTCTTTGACAATGAAAGAAGATGAGACCATTGCAAGTTATTTTCTCAGAATAGATGAAGTTGTAAATTCTAGAAGAAGTCTTGGTGAAACTATTGATGAAAAAGATGTTGTTAGGAAGGTCATTCGAACCTTATTACCTAAATTTGAAACTAAGGTTTCAACCTTAGAAGAAAAGAAGAGATTTTCCACAATGACTCTTGATAGTTTACAAAACATGCTCACAACCTATGAAATGAGGATAGGCAGTAATCCTTCCACTTCTAAAGAGACTGCATTCAAAGAAGAAAAGAAAGAAGAACATGATAGTGAATCTGAACTTTCAGATGCTATAGAAGCCCTACTTGTTAGAAAGCTGAAAAAGAAGTATGTTCAGATGCATGTTATAGAACTTTCAAGAACCAAGAACCAAGAACTTTCAGATGCTATAGAAGCCCTACTTGTTAGAAAGCTGAAAAAGAAATTGTGCGAAGATTATGTTTTTTAGAGCAGTATTTCTTGACTTACTATTTTTAGTAAGTGGCTGTGTTGAGCATTTCTATTTTTAGCAGTCTCGGACAGGGTCCTAAGTCAACACAGTTCAGTGGTCTTCATCGCACAGCTTCATCCTTGATTTTGGTATTAATCAGTAATGGAGTTATAAGTTATTTAATTAAATATTAATTCCTTATCCTAAGGTTTGATATTTAATTATTTTTATTACTGATTAATTGTGTTATGGGGCAACTTAGGAAAAATATCTATCTGCCAGCAATATTGTTATTTTCCTAAGTCAATAGCATTTAAAAAGGTGGCATTGAGAAAGATGAAATATTTCATGTTTATATTATTTTATTTTGCAAAGTTGTCACCTAGGAAAAAGTTCGAACTTTGCCTAGGGAGTTTGGGAAAATTAACGCCATGTCTAGGGCAGGCTATGACATGAAATGAAATTGAATTTCAATGGTTTTGGGTGCCATTTGCATTTGAATTTGCATCGTTATGCTGCTGAATTGGTGATTGAAAAATCTGAGCTTCGAAGTGTGGCTTCCTAGCTAAGTCTCAGTTTCGTACTTGCAAGATAGTACCTAGCTGTGTCCATGTATTCCCAGTGTTGTTGGTGAGTGAGTTGCACATTGTGGAGTGTTCTATTTGGGATTGGAGTGTTTTCTGGTTGCTAGTCGTGGGACTACTAAAAGTGTATTTTGCTCACACCTCTTGACCAAGCAATTCCATCATTCTGGGTATCGGCTCATCCTTCCTTCCTACCACTGGCGATGCATATTGTAAGTTTTAAGCATCTTATTTTGAGTGTGGATTTTTATATTGCAAATCGAATTTCCCAAGTTAGGCGTTGGGTTTTGTGAATGCATTGGGAAGCACGCAAAATAAATATGGGGGTTTTGATGGCTTTCCTTGGGTTTGTTTTCATTGTAGCGGGTATAGCAATTGTTTAGAACAGATTTTGGGTGAATTGGGTGAGTAATGAGAGAGCTATGAGCTTTTTAGTGAATCCATAGGCTGCTGGTTTTGCAATTCCAGCCTGCAGATTTTTTATGTTAGTAGAAATTTCATGTTTCTTATCTGGATGTTCCGCATTACTCTCTTCTCACATTATCTTGATTATTGTAAGGTTAAGTAGTAGTACTACTAACCAATTTTGGCTTGTAACTCTCACCCCGCTGCAAAGTGGAAGAGGCTGGCATAAGTGGTCGAGTGATATCTGATTGTAATGGTCCCCCCACTGCATAAGCGGTTGAGTTGAGATTGTTTTGTAATTTCAGTTTTCCCGCTGAAATATCGCGGTTGAGTGATTCGTGCCTTTGTATGTTTCTCTTGGCTGGTTCACCACCAAGTTTCTTGCATTCTTGCTGGATAAGTGGAAGGGGCTGGCTTGCCGCCCAAGCATTGTATTATTTCCAGTTATTTGAAGCTAACGATCCCCTCAACACCGTATGCTCTCACCTTCCTACATTGGGCACTTGGTGATCAAAAAGTGGAAGGGTTGCATTTTCCAGCAAGTTTTCAGTTTATGCTTTCTAACCTTAACGGGTTATCTGTTTGTGGATGATTATTATTGGCGTAAAAACAAAAAAAAATAACTGAGATATTACAGTGGTATCAGAACTGGTTTTCTTGCCAGCCTGTGTGTTCAAATTGATCAGAGCACAAGTTGTCCCTGCCATCCTGTTGGGTCATGGTTGTTTGGTTGCATATCAGAGTTTGGAAGAATGTCTACTACAGGTAAGTCTATTTGTGAGTTAATGCAAGGGTTGATTAATTTGATGAAGGATCCAGATATTAAAATGGCATTCGTAAAGGTTCTTGCAAAATCCAAACATAAGGAAGAGTCTGAAAACAATATCTTTAATACAAAGACAAATGATGGAGTTGGTGTTTTGACACCTAAATTTGAGACAGTGCTTCATGAAAACTCTGTGGTGATGCATGCACCTACCATTGATGAGGTTGACATTCAAGAAGAAGAAAAAACAATATTTGAGGTTGTGCATGATGAATCTCTTAATGTTTCTTATGGAGCTAGTGATTGTAATGTCCCCTACTAGGTTTAGTCTCGTTTTAACCATAATTAATCCATATCAATGTACTTATGACTAAACCCAAATTGATTAGGAGGCAAAACTATCTTAAACATCACATTTCATAACAGAGAAACATAACCTTCTAGTTGATATCAAATTAATAATTCCATCTGATTTATAATCTTATATTTACTTACTCATTCAAATTACTATATATATATATATATATATATATATATATGTAAATATATAAGTATATTTATTATTTATTATTTATTTTCAATTAACATTAATATATATATTCAACTAGAGAACACCCCTTATAAAATATTATAATAATTACAACCATTATATTATTCTCTATAATTGTATTATTACTTATTTTAAATAGTATTGTAATATACATTGTAATTCAGAGCAGTTCTTATAAACTATTATAATAATTATTATTTTATTATTATTTTTATCTAAATTTATACCATTATTAATTCTGCGTAAGAATGTTATGGGCTTTCATATATTAACATTCATATTAGATACATATTAGGTTATGTTAGAAGTGTTAATATTAACAAAGTCAGATTTATTATTAGTGTTAATTATATTCTTAATACCAAGCAGAATTAACAGTCCCATATATTCATACTTTACCAGTCTGTATAACTGCTGCATTAATAGTATTATATTTTATTAATAGTATGATATAATGTTTAAAGCGTCATAATGTGTTAACAATAATAATATTATATTAACAACATCATGTTGTATTAATAGTATTATTGTTATATTATCGGCCATCATATTGTATTAATAACGTCCTACGATTTATTAGCAATCTTAGATGTTCATATTCTTACCAGCCGTATTACCCAGGTCATGGGACTGTTGACCTCTCTTTATTTTCCTCTTTTCTTGTCCCCTTGTTTTCCTCCTTTTTTTCTTCGTAAAATCCCTCCTTCCTTTTCGCTAGAGAAAGACTAATCCTATATTAAAGTATTTGGATGGCTATGACTTTTCCCCGAGAAGACGTGAGCATTAGAGGGAGGTGCTGTGCCTTTTTTTTTTGGAATTAATATATTCTAACCTTAACCGATGCATCTATAATTATCATTGATTGGTGGTAATCTTTTAAGTCAGTCCTAATATATATGTTTTTAACATATATTTGTTATTATTGCTCTCAATTGGATTTACTTCATAATTTAATTACTATATAATCTTTAATTTCAATATAAAGATGTTATTTAATAATAATCAGTTTATTATTATAATCTTTTAAGTTAAATATGAAGATGTTATTTAATAAAATTGATAATATAATAATCAGTTTACTATTAAGAGGTTCATTCAAATCTTTAATTTGAATGAACAAATAACTCATAATTAAATAATTGGTGCATAAGCCCATTCAGATATAAATTATTATTATTATTTGACAATACGGGGACATCACACGTCACCAGATGTGGGGTTATGACAACCCTCTCACTTTAGAGGAAAATCGTGAAGTCTCATAAATGAGACGACTTTCCCATATTATTAAATGTTAATTAATAAATGTTTTAATTATCGTATTTATTTAATCACAATAATCCAATGTCCAAAGAGGGGTTATGACAGTGACAATGTTGAATGCAATCATGTGTTTCTAGAGGAAGAGCAGATGAAAATTGAAGATGTTGAACAAGAGGAAAAGGTTAAGAAATTGTTGGATGGAGATTCAGGTTATGAAGCTGAAAATACTGCAGCTAATGATGAAGTTCCTAATGACCAAGAGGCTGTCCTATTTTGTGAGTTTAAAATATGTCAAAATGATGACATTCAAGGGGTAGATTTAGAGGACCAATCAGAAATTACATTTCAGAACAATGGTGTTGAGACTCATAGTTTGAAGAATGAGCTTGACCAAATTCGGAAAGTCTTTGAGCAATGTCCTAAATTGGAATTTTCAGATTAAGGACAGCAGGATTGTTGGTCTAAGTTGGAAAAAGAAAATACTTTTCAGATTGTTGATAACCTATTGTTTGAGATGGGTAAAGTGAAAACATATGACAATCCACTGTTTGAGTGGGAAGATGGAACATTACTTGGTTCTAGCATTGCTCTTGGTGAGAATAGCAATGTGTGGAAGTGGAAACTAAGAGAAGATTCAAGATCTAAGTTGGAGGATATTTGGAGCTATGGTGAGCACTTTTTAACTAAACAAAGTAATCAGCCCTTTAGCACTTGGGATCCGGGTATGATGGCACCTAGCGATAACAAGGAACCTATGTGGGATGAATTTCCCTTTGATCCTGATGAAGCTCAAAAAGCAGATTGTGTTGTAGAGTTAGAGGACCATATGGTTTTTGATGCTAGAAAGTTTAAAGAGGTTCTAAAATGCAAATCTGATTCACCTATTCATGAAGTTGGTAGTAAGCAAAAAGTTGAAGATTTAGTAGAATCTGATCCTCTTCATGATATTGAGCAATTACAGCTAGTTGGTGGAGTTAGACGAGAGTCTTGGAGCAGCTATGGGGGTCACGTTTGCAAGAAACAAAGTTCTGATTTTTTCTTGTTGCCTATCAGCAGTACACCATCTTTGCATTCTTATGAGTGGGATGGTCAACTCAAGGTGTCTGTTGAAAAAGAAATGCAAGCTCTATCCCAACTCAAGGTGTCTGTTGAAAAAGAAATGCAAGCTCTATCCCAATTTGATCACACACATAATTTGATTGAAGAACTCTACTGGAAGGCTCAAATGGATGAGAGACAAAAAGGGGTTAAGGATGAAGTTACTCTCCCTAATCTGCAACTTATCAAAGACTCTTTGGAAATAATGAAATCAGATTACATACACTTGATTAAAGATCGAGATTATGCCTTTGAACTTGCAAGGAAGACCACTAGTGCATTCCAAGGGGAAGAGAGGAAAGTTGAAGAGCTTACTCTTGAGCTTGAGTCAACAAAGGACATGTTAGGAAATACTCAATTGGCTCTAATGGAGTTAGAAGACCAGTTTGCTGATTTCAAACTTTTCAGGGAGCAAGAGAATGCACAAAGATCTGAAGAAATCAAGCAAGTTATTGGCGAGCTTGATAGTCTTCAAGAAGAGTTTGATCTTGAGAACTTCACAAAAAAAGCCAAAGGTTGCATGTGCAGATTTGGATCAGCAAGATGGAAGTGATGGCTTCCAAGTTCTTGAAAACCCTCTCTTTGTGCTGGATGATTTCAACGTCTTTGGCATCAAGATGTTGTCTGAACACAGTTTAGAAGTCGTCCAAGGTTTCATTGCAGCAGCAAGGAGTGAAGATTTCAGATTTGTTACTCACAAAGTAAGGGAGAATGGACCAGAACATGGTGATTGCATGCTTAATAACCCATTTCTTGGGTTGAATAATAATAAGGCTCATACTAGTCCATTTTGGGAGTTGGATTTGAGGGCAACACTTGTTCCATACTCCAATGTTGTTGAAGCTTTCATGGTTAGGCTTCAAGGGGTTGCTAGAGGAGACATCAATTTCTTAAGTATGTTCTTGGTTCTTACTAACACTTGGGGATGTTTGGAGTTTTATTTTCTGTATGTTGAAGATCACTGTCAGTTGGGTGTCCAGGCTCGAGATTGTCAACATGGTCTAATGGAGCTTATTACATGTGGAAAGAAGGATCTTTGGAGGGATAAGGAACAAATTTTCAGAATTGATGGTGCTATTCCCTTCTTTACCAACCATTTGATGGTTCCTTTTGCTCATCAACTAGTGGATTGGGAAGATATTCTGAGCAAAGGATGGTTCCATGCGGAGTTGGAGTCACTAGAGAAGATATTTCCAGCCTTGGACGTGAGCAGATGTGTTGTTTTGGATGAGGATTTCCTATGTTGCAGCAGTTGTTCATCTTCTTGGATGTTCATTTCCTAGAAATTAGATCTCAAGTCAATCATTTCAGACTTGGTGGGCTGCTGGTGTACTTTTTTTCAGACTTCACAGTCTTCTGGCAAGACGGATTTATTGTCTTAGATGAGAGGTATGGCGAGTTGGGGCAATCAGTATCTGTGTATGGGAAGTGTTGAAGCTCTAACTAGTGGTTATACTTATGCCCTTTCTTCTACTTATGATTGGGACAGTAAACCTTTGCTTTCTTTGGTTCTTCATTTTGAGGTTCTTGGAGTGGGAATTGTAAGAGATTTTAGAAGTCTCCATGGTTTTGTCAGAATAATTCTGGGGTGGGTTAGTAGATTCATGTGCAGTTATGAGTATGAGTTTGTCGAGCTTTTGCAAAGGAATGCTTTTCTATTTGCAAAAAGATTTGGAGATGTCACATTGGCAGTTGTGGCTCTGTTAGATACCATATGGAGACGTGCTGAGAAGTTTGATTTTGAGTTGAGTAGACTATCTTCCCTATTGCCCAGGCTTGTGATAGCTAGTGGCACTGTTGATATTGATTACTCGGAGCTTTATGGGCATGAGATGTTGCACGATAGTGATGTCAGTCCTTTAAGATTTTTCAGTTTGAGTATCATGGATGGTGACATTTTGGAGTTACAAGGGAGGTTAATGCAGTTTTGGCGTGATGTTTTCACTGATGTCATCAGAGTGGCACAACATCAGCATGGTGGGTTCTTCTTGAGACGAGCATGGGACCCTAGGATCTTACTTGCTTTGGTGCAGACCAGTTTAAAATTTTCGAGAGTTCTGATGGTATTGCTTGAGGACAAGCAATTTTGAGAAGTATGGATTGTAATGTCCCCTTCTCCGCAGTGATTAGTTCAGTGGTCCATTGGCCTGTTACGGAGACCCGTAGGATATTTGGAAGAGAGAATTAGGGTTTCCAACCTTTGTGGAGTTCTGCACGTGCTTTTTAGGCTTTGTCAGGAGGCAATTCTTCAGTTCTGCTTATGGTTTCCTTCTGAGTTTTCCATGAACTTCAGGGTGGCATAACATGCATTTGATTCTTGGTGAAGTCAAAACTTACTATTTTTAGTAAGTTAAGGTTTGGCTATGTGGTTGATACAGTTCTTCTGATCTTTCCAAGCTCTTTCTTTGTGTGCGAAGATTATCTTTTTCAGAGCAGTATTTCTTGACTTACTATTTTTAGTAAGTGGCTGTGTTGAACATTTCTATTTTTAGTAGTCTCGAATAGGGTCCTAACTCGGCACAGTTCAGTGGTCTTCATCGCACAGCTTCATCCTTGATTTTGGTATTAATCAGTATTGGAGTTATAAGTTATTTAATTAATATTAATTCCTTATCCTAAGGTTTGATATTTAATTATTTTTATTACTGATTAATTGTGTTATAGGGCAACTTAGGAAAAATATCTATCTGCCAGCAATATTGTTATTTTCCTAAGTCAATGGCATTTAAAAAGGTGGCGTTGAGAAAGATGAAATATTTCATGTTTATATTATTTTATTTCACAAATTTATCACCTAGGAAAAAATTCGAACTTTGCCTAGGGAGTTTGGGAAAATTAACGCCATGTCTAGGGCAGGCTATGACATGAAATGAAATTGAATTTCAATGGTTTTGGGCACCATTTGAATTTGAATTTCAAAGGGAAAAATCTATAAATACAGGTGCTTGGCCTCTCATTTAGTATCAAATGAATTTGCATCATTATGCTGCTGAATTGGTGATCGAAAAATTTGAGCTTCGAAGTGTGGCTTCCTAGCTAAGTCTCAGTTTTGTACTTGCAAGATAGTACCTAGCTGTGTCCATGTATTCCCAGTGTTGTTGGTGAGTGAGTTGCACATTGTGGAGTGTTCTATTTGGGATTGGAGTGTTTTCTGGTTGCTGGTTGCGAGACTGCTGAAAATGTATTTTGCTCACACCTCTTGACCAGGCGATTCCATCATTCTGGGTATTGGCTCATCCTTCCTTCCTACCACTGGCGATGCATATTGTAAGTTTTTAACATCTTATTTTGAGTGTGGATTTTTATATTGCAAATCGAACTTCCCAGGTTAGGCGTTGGGTTTTGTGAATGCATTGGGAAGCGTGCAAAATAAATATGGGTGTTTCGATGGCTTTCCTTGGGTTTGTTTTCATTGTAGTGGGTATAGCAATTGTTTAGAACAGATTTTGGGTGAATTGGGTGAGTAATGAGAGAGCTATGAGCTTTTTAGTGAATCCATAGGTTGCTGGTTTTGCAATTCCAACCTACACATTTTTTATGTTAGCAGAAATTTCATGTTTCTTATCTGGATGTTCCGCATTACTCTCTTCTCACATTATCTTGATAGTAATACTACTAACCAATTCTGGCTTGTAACTCTCACCCCGCTGAAAAGTGGAAGAGGCTGGCTTGCCGCTTATTTTCAAGTAAACTGTAATTCAGTCCTCCCACTGCATAAGTGGTCGAGTGATATCTGATTGTAATGGTCCTCCCGCTGCATAAGCGGTTGAGTTGAGATTGTTTTGTAATTTCAGTCCTCCCGCTAAAATATCGCGGTTGAGTGATTCGTGCCTTTGTATGTTTCTCTTGGCTAGTTCACCACCAAGTTTCTTGCATTCCCGCTGGATAAGCGGAAGAGGCTGGCTTTCCACCCAAGCATTGTATTATTTCCAGTTATTTGAAGCTAACGATCCCCTCAACACCGTATGCTCTCACCTTCCCACATTGGGCACTTGGTGATCAGAAAGTGGAAGGGTTGCATTTTCCAGCAAGTTTTCAGTTTACGCTTTCTGTAATGTCCCCTTTTCAGGTGTGATGTTTCACTTGACCGATGGCCTCCTTCGGAGACCCGAAGGCTACTCAATGGGTGAAATAAGGGTTTCCAGTTTTGGAGGTTGGTGTTGCTCATGAATTAGAGTTTGGATCGCGGATTCTTCCTGGGTTTTCAGAGGGCTTCACAGTGGTATGTCCGGCTTTGCGTTCCGAGCACTTTTTGGAATTTACTATTTTTAGTAAATTCTATTTCTAGAAGTGGTCCTGATTATTTCGACACAGTTGGTTCTCTTTTTCAGTTGGTTCAGTTGGCTTCGTCACTTTTGGCCTTGGGATGTTTTTGGAGAGATAAGTTCATTTCATTTAAATAATGTTATGTTTTAATGTTATATTTTAAAGTTGACCCCTTGGCCTAGCTTCATCACTTCAAGTTGTTTTAAAAGGTGGTCTTCAAGGGTGGACGCATCATGGAAGGGATTTAATATTTCCTAAGGTCTAAAATCTTGCTTATGAAAAGGGGTGCCAACTCTATGAAGAGAAGTGAACTAAAATAAAGGTTAATTAAAGCTTTTAAAAGTGGCGCCATCTCTTGGAAGAAAATTCAAATGTGAAATTAGGGTGCACTTTCTAGAAACCTCTTGAGATTCCTTGTTAAGCTTATAAATGGAGGCCTCTTCCCTTCATTTGGGCATCTTATGTCTATTGTAATGTTACTCTGCCGGAATGGTATTGGGGTTGCTTCGAGGAATGAATGCCTCCTAGCCTTGGCATTGCTTCTTGCTTGAAAGATAGCAACTAGTGGTGATTTAGTGTAGTTGTGAGAGTTTGTAGTGGGGATTGCATTGTAGCTTGAGTTGTGCTTGAAGTTCAGTTATTTGCATTTCATTTCATTTTCGGGAGTCGCGGTTAGCAGGGTAGATTTGTAGTTACACTCATATATTTCAAAATAAAAACGTATTCATTCTAGGTATTGCATATTTCCTCTTGTTTTGGATGGGTGCTCCTTTGTGCAAATTTGTAGATTCTAATATGAAGTGTGTAGCGTCCTAAAATTGCGACACTTGCAATTTTGACTGCATTTGGGTCTTCACGATGGCGACGCAACACTGAACCTGAATGGAGACCCCGAAACTTGTCCATGACATCAAAAACTGCATTTTTCAGCACCCTGGCCTGATCCTCCTTGCACCCTGCTGTCCCTGGAGGTGGGACCATGGCGCCCAGCGCCCTGGTCCTTCAGGACTAGGGCGCCCAGCGCCCTGGTCCCCCAGGACCATGGCGCCCAGCGCCCTGGTCCCTGGCCCTATTTTGGGCCCGGTCTCGTATGGGACTTCGGGTCTTTTTGTTTGCAAATTGGAAAATAGCCTTTCCTGGTCGGCCTAAGGTCGGAAAAATCAGTCTATCAACCCTAATTGGCAAGTATATAAACTACATTTTCCTCTCTCATTTGGGATGGATGGAAAAAGGAAGGACATATGTGTACAAAGGTGGAAACGATATTCAAGCATTCAAGCATTCAAGCATTCCTTCAAGCAATTGATCATTCTAAGTCTCCATTCAAGGCTAAGTGTTGCATTCAAGACAAGGATTCAACCATTGAAGAGGAGATCACATACTACAACATACAACAACATCTATACCTTCGCATATAAGGATACAAACATCCTTACAACAAGGTATTAGTACTTGTTTTACATTACATTTACAGCATTTCTCATTTCTTGGTTAATTCCAAAACCGGGGTTTGACCTAAGGGCAAACCCCTAATCCCTAACCCCCCAATCGTCTTCGCTTTTCTGTGTGTAGGTTGCAGGTACGTGGCTAAAATTGAAGATCTGGAATCCTTGTGCAGAGACGAACGGATCCCCCTTCGTTTTGCGGATTTTTCAGAGGACCGTGTGCACGCCGGGCGCCATCGTCCCGTCAACTTTTGCTCAAATTTGCAGGACAGCGCCGTCTTGACATTTTACTGCTAATTCCAGGTCCGCAACTTCATCCTATATCCCTATCTCAGTTTATAAGTGAATCTTTCTCACCTTTCTATGCATTCCTAGCTTAATCATTCTATCCACAATCTTTACGAAAGAGGGTAGCCTTGCTGTCTTAACCCTTGAAACTCATCTAGAATCCAATCTTGCATTGTGTGGGATTGGATCTTGTGGGTTTCAACCCCTCTTTTGAATGTAAAGTCTCCCCTAAGTGAAAACCGTCAACCCTAGTGACCTCCCTTCTCTCTCCTTGGAGTTGGAAGAGGGGAGAGCAACTAGGGTTCGATTTTTTCCGCTTTACATTTTGGTGAACCCGACGTGAACATCCTTTCTGATTATTCATGGTTAGATCTGAAAATTTGCTTCCTTAATTGCATTTCCACGTTTGATCTTTTGCAAAATTTTAGAGGTTGATTGCATGAAAACCCTAAATTTTCTTTTTAGTAATTGAGCTTGCGAAATGTTTAATTGTTAATGCTTGTTTCAGATCTACCCTTCTAGTACAAATTGTCAATTCATATTTGTGCTTTAATTTTGAAAATTAAGTGGTTAAGTGTCAAAACCCTAATTTTTAAAACCCTCTTGATTCAACCTTTGTCCGACAATTTCACTGATCAAAACATTTCCAAATCAGCTGTAACTTTGGATTCCGCAATAAAATCATAATATCTTTCATCCCTGAAAATTTGGAAAAAAGTTGCGAGGACCGTGTGCACCCCGAGCGCCATTGTCTCCGACATTTTTTCCAAAATTTCGGGAGTTAGATCTTACTGTATTTTTCTGCTAAAATCCAGAATTTTGGCTGATTTTATCAATTATAACACTTTCAAAATTAAAATCAAAATTGGTCTTGTGATTGCTTGGATTAAGGCTTCTAAACATTCAAAAATTGTTGAAATTGAAATTCATGTCGAAATTGTGTTTCTTACTGTCCTAAATCTGAAAAGTGTGTTGGCTTTCATTCGAAATTTCAGTGCTTTATTCAAATTCTTGCAATTTGTGACTTTTGAAATTAAGTGCTTAATTACAACAACTTTGATTTCCGCTTTCAAAATTGAATTTTGCATGAAATTGAGTCAACTTTTAAATTTCAAAACTTGCATTGCTTTTGGTATTCCCTCTAAAATCATAAAATTCAAAATTTCAGTTTCCCTCTCTTTTTCAAAATTCAAATTTTGCATTTTTCGACAATCTGGGTAGGGTTCAATTTTGAGATTGCAACTTTAATTTGGCCTATCTACAGATCGTAAAATCACTCAATTTTTTCAGATTAGCTTTAAAATCATCATACCTTTCATCCCTGCAAATTTCAAAAAAAGTTGCGAGGACCGTGTGCACTCCGAGCGCCACGGTCCCTAACATTTTTTCCGAAATTTCGGGAGATTATCGTGATTACATTTAACAGCTTAAATCTAGGAGATTG
The DNA here is from genome assembly GCF_030272615.1 of Cryptomeria japonica. Lineage (NCBI taxonomy): Eukaryota > Viridiplantae > Streptophyta > Pinopsida > Cupressales > Cupressaceae > Cryptomeria > Cryptomeria japonica. The sequence continues at coordinate 501,418,232 of NC_081413.1, forward strand.
GCTGATTTTTCTGAAATTTGCTACCTCTAAAATTCAAAATCTTCTCTCCCTCTCTAGTGCATGAGTTTTACAACAATAAGCCCTACTTACACTATTCCCGTTTGACGAAGCCGTAGAATTAAGTCTTTCCGAGGTTTAATTACTGAGGAGATGGAACCTAATTTGAATGGCCTTTTTAACGAGGACACGGGTAATTCCTCTAATCCTCCTAATGATGAAGAAGCTCTCCATGAGGTTTCTGAAGAACAACTTTCGAAATTGGATAACCAATTTGACGATTTTCGACAATGGATGTCTCAAGAGTACCCCGATAGTCAAGCTCTTCCTTTAATTGAGGGTCTAAAACGTATGCTTCAAAGTGATAAGAATGGAATTGATATTTTGCGTGGTATTGCACACATTGTGGATTCAAATGTGATGCCTATGAAGAGTTGTGCTGAAACTTTGGTTTATACACAACCTCCTACTCAAGACAATCATTCTATTCCTTTGACAACTTCTATTGCTAGCATACCTACCTTTACATCAAACATAATGACTACTTCAATACAAGACATTCCTCCTATGATCACCAGTCATGGGGGCAATCCTTCTTCTTCAATTAACCCTCTGCCTTCATTCAATCCGACTTCTTCATTCATTCCTTCAATGAATGTCCCTATTACATCTTCACAAATGAACATGACGCAAGGGGGCAATTCATTTAACCATTCCATTCCTCCTTGTAATGTTCCTCCTTTTCAATCATCTCCTATGACTAACTATCATAGTGTCCCGCCACCTTACTCTCTACCTTCTTTCAATAACATAACACCTCCATCTCAATCTAACACATCTAATATGAATTCTTCGACTGAAGCGACCATTAACAATCTTGCACAAACTGTCTCTTCTTTACAGCAACAAATTGCCTCTATGAATCAATCTAAGTTTAGTGTGCCCACATTTGATGTTGCGAGCCCACTTTCTCTTGACATTGTTCGAGCTATTCCCCCTAAACATGTTGAAATCCCGCATTTGGAACTTTATAATGGTAAAGGAGATCCTCTAACACATGTTAAGACTTTTCAAACAATATGTACTGATTTTGCTTATGACCAAAGGTTGCTTGCAAAATTGTTTACTAGGACATTAAGAGATAAGACCCTACAATGGTATTGCTCGTTGCCTTCCTACTCTATTACTTCTTTCGAACAACTTGCAAATGCTTTCATTCAACAATTTCAAAACAATATAAGTCCTAAAGTTACTTTGATTGATTTAATGCATTGTAAACAAGGTGTTAAAGAAAAAGTGACTGATTTCATTGGTAGATATAAGCATTTGTATGCTCAAATTTCTTTTCCAGTGCCTGACAATGATATTCAAAGAATCTTTATTTCTAATTTACAAAAAGATATTTGAGACAAACTTCTGTTTTCTGAGTTTACTTCTTTCCAACAGTTGTGTGCAACTCTTCACAATTATCAACTGACTGTGAGTCAAATGGAACAATCACATCCTATGGCTCCGAGTGATAAGGGTGACAGTAGTCAACAACCATTTGGGAAGTTTAAACCGAACAGAGATTCCATCAAATTCAATGAAAACATCATCAACAACAATGTGAATGCAGCATCAGGTGTGCCTCCTATTTCTAAGTTTTTCAAGAAAGAAAGAAAGTTTACTCCTTTGAATGAATCATTGCATAGTATTATGAATAAGTTATTGGAACAAAATGTGCTTACTCTTCCTCCTATAAGGCAAATTGATCCTGCAAAGATTACTTCACCTTATTTTGATAACAAATCTTTTTGTCAATTTCATCGTCAACTTGGGCATGATACTGAAAAATGTTTTGCTTTAAAGGGTAAAATTCAAGATTTGATTGATAATAATACTATCTCTGTTTCTGGAGTGAATGATAAAGGCAACACATCTGTAGCTCCTCCTAACCAAAATCTTCAGATTTTTACTGATCCATTACCTTCCCATACCTCTAATGCGATTGAGACTAATGATTCCTCTTTCTCACCTGATGGTCTTGTGTCTATGACTCCGAATGTGATTAACTTTGTAGAGCAGCAAGAAAACCCTAAAGAACCTTCCATCACATTTGATTCTAGTGAAACTATCAGGGCACCTGATGGTCCTTTATACATAGTTGCAAAAGTCAAGAATACACCTTGCCGTGGAGTGCTTATTGATCCTTCGTGCATGGTTAATGTTATTACTGAAGAATTTCTTTTTACTTTGCAATTGAATCAAGTGATCTATGACAAAACAGATGTGGTTGTGAAATTATTTGATGCATTTTCTTCTCTTGCAATTGGTTCTATTACATTACCTATTGAAGTTCATAACAAATCCCTTGATGTGAACTTTGCTATTATTCCTTCATCCGAACAATTTCATGTGAAGCTTGGCTATCCTTGGCTATCTTCCATGAAAGCTATTGCTTCTCCTATTCATAAATGTTTGAAATTTCCCCATAATGGTGAAGTTGTTACTGTCAATCATAGTCTCTTTAAACCAGCTGAAAGAACTTCTAGCGTTCCTATTGATTATTTTTGGCCTAAACAATTCCAGTCTCTTCCTCCGCGAAGTGATCATCTTTTCAAATCTTATCAAAAATGGAAAACAGATATGATCCTATCTCTAAGTGAACCTAGAACACCCAAACTTGATATTCCTATCATTCTTGAGAAGGAAGTTCTTCCTTTGAAAGATAAAACTAATGTCTTTCCTCAAGAAGATTCCCAACCCATTCCTATGGATGTGACTATGTATATGCCTAATAAACTTCCTAGAAGTAGACCTATACCTCCTCGTCATGATGGACTTGGTCTTCTTCCTAAACCAAATATTCCTCCTTTATATGGAGCAGTTCCTCCTCCTCCTTTTTATAGAGAGAAGAGACCTTCTTCTTCTCCTATTATCCAACCTAAGAGACCACAACCTAAACACCCAAGTGATAAGGATGAGAACATTCCTCCTCCTCAATCTTCTCCACTTCCTACTAAGACTAGACGAAATCATTCTGCACGTGAACGCCGACGAAAGCGTCGTCTTAGAGCTCAGGCAGCTGCTTCTCAAACTTTGCAATCTCCAAAAACACCTTCAACAAGCATTATTCCATTTTCTCCTCAGCCGGAAATTGAGCCAAAATCTCCTAAACATAAGATGCATGATGGTCTTGATCCTGTGCGAGTTAAAGACCCTATTTTTATAAATCTTGATGATGATATAGATGAAAATGTTACTTCTCTTGCTTCTGATAGTGAATATGAACTTGTTGATATTGATAACCATTTATCTAACGAATTTTCTAAAGCACTTATCCTAGCTCCTAGACAAGAACAACGTGGCTCGGAACATGAACATAGCCCTTGTTTGGATCTTGTGATAGCTCCATCTGCTGTGTTGGATGTTCCTCCTCTAGCGTGTTCCCTGCCTTCCCGAAACATTGATCAGCAAGATCGGGGGGTAGATGACGTGCTAGACTAGTTTCATTAGCATAGCAGACTCTTTCCTCCTCTCTTTTGTTACTTCTTCTATGTGTTATTTTCATCCTTCTATTTGTTGTCCTTAGTGTTGTCTACTTGAGGACGATGCAAAGCATTGAGATCTCTTTTGGTCTCTCTCATGTTGACTCAAAAGACACATGTGTTCCCTTCTTCTAGGTGACCTTCCTTGATTGGGGAATAAAGAACAATTATGCATACATACATATGATATACATGACTTATCATACAGCATACTGACCCCGAGGAAAGCGAAATCACCTTGTGCTTTGTGTTTTGTGTCTATTATCCTTGGGTTTATCTCACACTTGGGGGCTAAATCCTTGTGATAACGTGCTCCTTTCCTTCTCATTTCTTATATGTATCACTACGTTAAAGCAATCACCCCCGTTGAGGCGTGTGCGATCGCTTTAACGTAGGGGGGCATACATCCCGTCTATCCCTTCAGGATACTTGAAAATTTCTTGGCGAACTTAGCTTTGCCTTGAAAATTTTTGGTATTTCTCTTGCATGACTCATAGTGAGGGAACCTTACTACTGACAGTCATGGTTCTCCCTTGTGATCTTCCCTTTTACTTTGTCAATCGAAGTCGTAAGATCCTTAGTCCACTGGGGGCTTGGTGTGTCTTGCCTCCTTGACGTGGTGAAAGTTTTTCAATGTTGTTTCCTTGTACTTTACCGGAAGTATGAGCGTACGCTTATACTCCCGCTAAAGTGGGGGCTAAATGTAGCGTCCTAAAATTGCGACACTTGCAATTTCGACTGCATTTGGGTCTTCATGATGGCGACGCAACACTGAACCTGAATGGAGACCCCGAAACTTGTCCATGACATCAAAAACTGCATTTTTCAGCACCCTGGCCTGATCCTCCTTGCACCCTGCTGTCCCTGGAGGTGGGACCATGGCGCCCAGCGCCCTGGTCCCTGGCCCTATTTTGGGCCCGGTCTCCTATGGGACTTCGGGTCTTTTTGTTTGCAAATTGGAAAATAGCCTTTCCTGGTCGGCCTAAGGTCGGAAAAATCAGTCTATCAACCCTAATTGGCAAGTATATAAACTACATTTTCCTCTCTCATTTGGGATGGATGGAAAAAGGAAGGACATATGTGTACAAAGGTGGAAACGATATTCAAGCATTCAAGCATTCAAGCATTCCTTCAAGCAATTGATCATTCTAAGTCTCCATTCAAGGCTAAGTGTTGCATTCAAGACAAGGATTCAACCATTGAAGAGGAGATCACATACTACAACATACAACAACATCTATACCTTCGCATATAAGGATACAAACATCCTTACAACAAGGTATTAGTACTTGTTTTACATTACATTTACAGCATTTCTCATTTCTTGGTTAATTCCAAAACCGGGGTTTGACCTAAGGGCAAACCCCTAATCCCTAACCCCCCAATCGTCTTCGCTTTTCTGTGTGTAGGTTGCAGGTACGCGACTGAAATTGAAGATCTGGAATCCTTGTGCAGAGACGAACGGATCCCCCTTCGTTTCGCGGATTTTTTGGAGGACCGTGTGCACGCTGGGCGCCATCGTCCCGTCAACTTTTGCTCAAATTTGCAGGACAGCGCCGTCTCGACATTTTACTGCTAATTCCAGGTCCGCAACTTCATCCTATATCCCTATCTCAGTTTATAAGTGAATCTTTCTCACCTTTCTATGCATTCCTAGCTTAATCATTCTATCCACAATCTTTACGAAAGAGGGTAGCCTTGCTGTCTTAACCCTTGAAACTCATCTAGAATCCAATCTTGCATTGTGTGGGATTGGATCTTGTGGGTTTCAACCCCTCTTTTGAATGTAAAGTCTCCCCTAAGTGAAAACCGTCAACCCTAGTGACCTCCCTTCTCTCTCCTTGGAGTTGGAAGAGGGGAGAGCAACTAGGGTTCGATTTTTTCCGCTTTACAAAGTGTTTTATTTTATAGAGAAGAATCGCCATTCTTGCCTGGCATCACTACTGGGAATTGCCTTGGGGTTCGTGTTAAATAATCTGTGGGATTAATGTCTGATTTCTTGATATTGGTTGGGTCGCCTCCTTCATAGGAAGCCTTTGCTTTTGGTTTTGAGTCATTCGGACTAGTATTGAGAGAGTAATGAGCATTTTAGTGATTCCATGTGTTGCTGATTAAGCATTTCAAGTGCAGGTCTGTCATAAATCAGAATATTAAGATTGATCCTTGAGTAGAATTTCTTGGACTTATCATTTTTGTTAAGCCCAGGAGAGTCTTCTATATTACTGCAGCATTGTATAGTCTTAATCTTATGATCTTGGCAAGCATTTACTATCACATTGTAAGCTGAATAGTAGTACTGGCAGCATTTCTTCTCATTTTCATTTCATGTTTGTTATTTACATTTAATTCCATTTCTAAGTTCTTAGCATCTTCGCCATATGGTAGCTCCATTCCCACCCTAGGTTTGAAAGCACATGCTTGGTGTCGAGTTTTCCTTTCAGTAGTTGTAATTGTAAAGATCCTCTGACCATATGTTAGTCCATCTTGGGCACATTCTTGGTTAGAGTTGCTTTCAGCATGCACTAAGATCCTCTGACCATATGTTAGTCCATCTTGGGCACATTCTTGGTTAGAGTTACTTTCAGAATGCTTTAAGACCCTCTGACCATATGCTCACGCCTTGCCCAACCCGGGATCCTGGTGTACATTCTTGGTTAGAGTTGTATTCTGCATCGTTTTGGTTTAAGTGCTAACCCTAACGGATGTGTGTTGCATTACTCTTTGTAATTGAAACATTGAAAAAATTGGTCTGGGATATTTCAGTGGTATTAGAGCTTCACATCCTGCCATCCTATGAAACAAACCTTCTATGAGTGACAGAGAAAGAAGATACTTAGCAAGGGAAGATAAACGAAGATACTTAGCAAGGGAAGATAAGAGGGCTGCAAGTCAGTTTCAGTGGTATCAGGTTCCTGAAGGTCAGACAGCATCAGAGGTTTTGAGGGCTCATTGGGAGTCTTCTCCGGAAACAGAAATGGGGGGCAGTGAGAGGCCAGCGGGTGGTATTGAGAGGTTTACAAGCAGTCGGGATGAAAGTGGAAAAGGAAGAGAAAGAACACCAAGTCCGGGAAGGAGGTTCGAGAGGAAGCTGGATGCCTTAATGGATATGGTATCTCTCATGATGGGGAAAATGGGTCGGAGTTCTAATTCACAGAACAATCAAGGGCACACCGAAGAACACAGCGGCTCCAACCAGCATAATGAATATGCTGCTCCGCATACCTCAAATGGAACAAACATTTCTTCCAGGCCTTTTAAACCCACCTTGTTGGCACCAGTAAACCCTCAACCTGATCCGAGAGAGAATGCATCATTTGTGGAACAGTTGAGACTTGATCCTGCTAAATATGAGTCTCTTCCTGATGAAATCAAGTTAGACATGTCTTACAATGATTTCGTGGACCATAAAAGGAAGAATAAAGGACATGGGAGACATCGTGAACATAGGGAAGCAACAGTACAGAGGGATTTGCATCAAGCAATCAACAAGGTTATGCTTCCACATTTTGACGGGAGTGACAGTAGTTCAGCTAGAGCTTGGATACAGAAGTTAGACAACTATCTAGCTCTTAGACCCATGACAGAAGAGGAGGCAATCAAGTTTGCTACGCTTCATTTAGATGGGGTAGCACACGAATGGTGGTACCATGGCCTAGTCACCTTGGGGCATCAGTCGATCACTACCTATGATGAGTTCACCAATAAGCTCACAGAGGGATTCGAGAAAAAGGATCCAAAAGTGCATTTCAGAGAATTGGCACAACTTAGACAACATGGCACAGTCGATGCTTACATAGCTGGATTTCAGAGGCTTTCAGTAATGGTCACGGGAATCACCGAGAGGTGGTTGGTGATCTTATTCAGTGAAGGGCTTATGGAACCACTCAAGGGTTGGATTAAAGCTTTCGATCCACCCTCCTTACAAGAGGCAATGAAGAAAGCAAGAAATATGGAGTGGGCTGCTTCTAAGGCAAAAATTCAATCCAAGCCATTATTTCACAAAAGGATAAAGGAAAGGGACCTCACCATAAGGAGTTCAAACAGCATAACACTCATGTCACAAAGCTGGATCCAAAGACACTTAACGAACTCCGAAGAAACGGGTTATGTTTCCGGTGTAGAGAAAAATGGTCCCAAGATCATATTTGCCCAAAGGGAGTCAAAATTCATCAAATTGAATACTATTCAGCTAGAGAAAGTGATTCTGATTCTTCAGACCAGCAATCAGATTGTGATGACAGCGAAGTGGAAAGAGTTCCCGAAGAATCTGAAGGTGAAAAAGGAAGTGGGAGTACCTTGGCTCAACTTTCGAGCTTTCAAAAAAATGAATCCTTCAAGGTTCGAGGGATGATTAAGGGGCAGCGAATAGTTGCTTTGATTGATACTGGAGCAATGCATAACTTCATTGATGAAGTTGTGGTGGCAAAGAAAGGGCTGCAAACAGAAGATTTTGAAGGCTTCAAGGTTATGGTTGCTGATGGGTTTCACATTTCTTGCACCAAGAAGATCCCAAATATGTCTATACAATTGGGCAACTACGAAGTCAAGGATGACTTCTATGTAGTCAGCATTGGAGATACGGATGCCATCCTAGGCAATCAATGGCTGCGTTCACTTGGAGAGATCTCCCTAAATCTGCAAACCATGGAGCTCAAGTTTCAATCCGATGGGAAGAAAGTGGTGTTAAGAGGAATGTCTAACGGTGGACCTCGGATTGTGTCATTCAAGCGAATGGCAAAGTTGATTCAGCATGATCAAGTTGAGTGGGCTGCGAAATGTATGATTCTCCCAGCTAGTCCGGTTGAAACAAAGAGGGACTACCCTCCTGATATCCAGTCCTTACTCACCAGGAAGAGTAAAGTGTTTGCTGATTTACCTCTTGGGCCACCTCCCGAACAAGGCTCAGAGAATGTCATAGAGCTCAAGGAAGGGGCTAAACCAGTTATCACAACTCCATATCGGTACCCTAAGAAGCAGAAGGATGAGATTGAGAAAAACATTAAGGAACTCTTGGAGATAGGCTTCATTCGTCCAAGTAAGAGTCCTTTCGCTTCAGCAATTGTTCTTGTGAAGAAGAAGGATGGTACCATTCGCATGTGTGTGGATTATCGTGCTTTGAATCAAAGCACCATCAAAAATCGATACCCCATTCCAAGGATAGATGAGCTACATGGAGCCAAGTTCTTCTCAAAGATTGATCTGAGGTCGGGCTACTACCAAATTCGGATGAGAGGGTCAGATGTTGAGAAGACAGCATTTAGATGTCACTATGGTCACTTCGAGTTTTTAGTCATGCCATTTGGGTTGACTAATGTTCCTGCTACCTTCCAGTCTTGTATGAACAGAGTATTTTAGAAGCAGTTGAGGAACTTCGTGTTAATCTTTTTTGATGACATTCTGATCTACAACAGGACATGGGAAGAACACCTCAAGCACTTAGAGGAAGTGCTTAGCATCCTTGAATCAGAAAGTCTGTTTGCCAAAGAATCCAAATGTGAATTTGGAATGAAGGAGCTACTTTACCTTGGTCACATAATCAGTGCTGATGGAGTGAAGGTTGATCCCGAAAAGATCAAGGCAATAGTTGATTGGCCACCCCTAGAGAACTTGACTCATTTGAAAGGGTTCTTGGGTCTTTGTGGTTTTTACAGAAGATTTGTGAAGGGCTATTCACAAAACGCTGCTCCTCTTACTGACCTCACGAAAAAGGGAGCTTTTTGTTGGACAGAAAAGGCTCAAACTACTTTTGATAAGTTTAAGAAGATCATGAGCTCTTGTCCGGTTTTGGCAATTCCAGATTTCTCCAAGCCCTTCGAGCTACAGTGTGATGCATCTGGAGAAGGTGTTGGGGCTGTTTTGATGCAAGACAAGCATCCCATTGTGTTTGAGAGCAGAAAATTAAGAGGTGTTGAAAGGACCTACTCCATCTATGACAAGGAAATGCTTGCAATCATGCATGCATTAGCTAAGTTCAGACAGTATTTGGTGGGGAGCAAATTTGTGGTCAAGACTGATCACAATAGTCTCAAGCACTTCATGCATCAGAAGGATTTGAACGAGAGACAACAAAAGTGGGTGAGTAAGCTTCAAGCTTACGATTTTGACATTGAGTATGTCAAAGGGAAAAACAATATTGTGGCTGATGCTCTATCTAGGAGACCTCATCTGAGTTCATTGTGTGAGCTTACTGCTGATTGGAAGGACATGTTGCTCGCTGATTATGCCAAAAATCAGTTGGCAATTAGCATCATTGAAGGTACTTTTCATGACGAAAGGTACAAGGTGGTTGACGGGCTGATACACTACAAGGGTAGAATCTTTGTGGTGGCTGATTTTAAACTCAGAAAGAAGATTTTGATGACATTCCACTTGCTGGTCATCAGGGTTTCTTCAAGACAAATAGGTAGATTCGGGAAAGATTTGCTTGGAAAGGGCTGAAAGGGGAAGTTCAACGCTACATCCAGGAATGTCCTACTTGTCAGATGAACAAGAATGAGCACACTCTACCTGCTGGTCTGCTGCAACCTCTTCCCATTCCCAACCAAAAATGGGAAAGCATATCAATGGACTTCATCACTGGGTTGCCAAAGGCCCAAGGCAAAGATTGTATCTATGTTGTAGTGGACAGATTGACAAAGTTTGCTCACTTCTTTGCCATCACGAGCTCTTTTTCAGCAGCTCAAGTTGCAGATTTGTTTTTTCATGAGGTGTTTAGATTGCATGGGTTGCCGAAAAACATTGTGAGTGATAGGGACAGCAAGTTCCTAAGCACCTTTTGGCAAGAAGTCTTCAGGATGAGTGGTACGGTGCTTACTTCAAGCACTAGTTATCACCCCCAAACCGATGGACAAACAGAGATAGTGAACAAGTGGTTGGAAGGCTATCTGAGAAACTATGTTTCGGAGTAGCAAAGAGCATGGGTGAAATGGCTCCACATAGGCGAGTATTGTTACAATTCTTCCTTTCACATGTCAATAAGGATGTCTCCCTTCATGGCTCTCTATGGTTATGAGGCTCCTAGCTTTGCTGATTTGGTGTTTGGTGATAGCAAAGCCCCTCAAGCCAAGGATTTGTTGCAGCAAAGTCAAGACATCTTGAAATCCTTGAAGAACAACTTGCAGATTGCTCAGAATCAGCAGAAGATGTACGTTGATCAACGACGCGTTGAGCGCTCTTTTGAGGTTGGAGATATGGTTTATCTTCGACTACAACCATACAGACAGTCTACTCTCAAGAAGAGTGGAGTTGAGAAGCTCAAGCCTCATTTCTATGGGCCATTCCAAGTCATCAGAAAGGTTGGAGCAGTAACTTATGAGTTGGAGCTACCTTTGAGTAGTAAAGTGCACAATGTCTTCCACGTGTCTTGCCTCAAGAAGGCACTTGGACATAATGTTATTGCTTCTTCGCAATTACCACCTTTGGACGAAGAAGGGCAGTTGATTTTGATTCCGGAAGAGATTATTGATTCCAGAGAGCGTTCTTTGAGAAGAAGAACAATCAAGGAATACTTGGTGAGGTGGAAGAATTTGCCCTTGGAGGATGCAACTTGGGAGAATGAGGAGATTTTGCAGCATCCAAACTTGCAATTCCTTGAGGACAAGAAATCTTGGGGAGGGCGGATTGTAATGTCCCCTTCTCAGGCATGATGTTTCAGTTGACCGATGGCCTATTTTGGAGACCTGTAGGCTACTCAATGGTGAAATTAGGGTTTCCAGTTTTTGAGGTTGTTGTTGCTAGTGAATTAGAGTTTGGATCGCGGATTCTTTCTGGGTTTTTAGAGGGCTTCGCAGTGGTATGTCCGGCTTTGCGTTCCAAGCACTTTTTGGAATTTACTATTTTTAGTAAATTCTATTTCTAGCAGTGGACCTGATTATTTCAGCACAGTTGGTTCTCTTTTTCAGTTGGTTCAGTTGGCTTCGTCACTTTTGGCCTTGGGATGTTTTTGGAGAGATAAGTTCATTTCATTTAAATAATGTTATGTTTTAATGTTATATTTTAAAGTTGACCCCTTGGCCTAGCTTCATCACTTCAAGTTGTTTTAAAAGGTGGTCTTCAAGGGTGGACGCATCATGGAAGGGATTTAATATTTCCTAAGGTCTAAAATCTTGCTTATGAAAAGGGGTGCCAACTTTATGAAGAGAAGTGAATTAAAATAAAGGTTAATTAAAGCTTTTAAAAGTGGCATCATCTCTTGGAGGAAAATTCAAATGTGAAATTAGGGCGCACTTTCTAAAAGCCTCTTGAGATTCCTTGTTAAGCTTATAAATGGAGGCCTCTTCCCTTCATTTGGGCATCTTATGTCTAATGTAATGTTACTCTGCCGGAATGGTATTGGGGTTGCTTCGAGGAATGAATGCCTCCTAGCCTTGGCATTGCTTCTTGCTTGAAAGATAGCAACTAGTGGTGATTTAGTGTAGTTGTGAGAGTTTGTAGTGGGGATTGCATTGTAGCTTGAGTTGTGCTTGAAGTTCAGTTATTTGCATTTCATTTCATTTTCGGGAGTCGCGGTTAGCAGGGCAGATTTGTAGTTTCACTCATATATTTCAAAATAAAAACATATTCATTCTGGGTATTGCATATTTCCTCTTGTTTTGGTTGGGCGCTCCTTTGTGCAAATTTGCAGATTCTAATATGAAGTGTTTTATTTTATAGAGAAGAATCGCCATTCTTGCCTGGCGTCACTACTGGGAATTGCCTTGGGGTTCATGTTAAATAATCTGTGGGGTTAATGTCTGATTTCTTGGTATTGGTTGGGTCACCTCCTTCATAGGAAGCCTTTGCTTTTGGTTTTGGGTCATTCGGACTAGTATTGAGAGAGTAATGAGCATTTTAGTGCTTCCATGTGTTGCTGATTAAGCATTTCAAGTGCAGGTCTGTCATAAATTAAAATATTAAGATTGATCCTTGAGTAGAATTTCTTGGACTTATCATTTTTGTTAAGCGCGGGAGAGTCTTCTATATTACTGCAGCATTGTATAGTCTTAATCTTATGATCTTGGCAAGCATTTACTATCATATTGTAAGCTGAACAGTAGTACTGGCAGCATTTCTTCTCATTTTCATTTCACGCTTGTTATTTACATTTAATTCCATTTCTAAGTTCTTAGCATCTCCGCCATATGGTAGCTCCATTCCCACCCTGGGTTTGAAAGCACATGCTTGGTGTCAAGTTTTCCTTTCAGCGGTTGTAATTGTAAAGATCCTCAGAACATATGTTAGTCCATCTTGGGCACATTCTTGGTTAGAGTTGCTTTCAGCATGCACTAAGATTCTCTGACCATATGTTAGTCCATCTTGGGCACATTCTTGGTTAGAGTTACTTTTGGAATGCTTTAAGACCCTCTGACCATATGCTCACGCCTTGCCCAGCCCGGGATCCTGGTGTACATTCTTGGTTAGAGTTGTATTCTGCATCGTTTTGGTTTAAGTGCTAACCCTAACAAATGTGTGTTGCATTACTCTTTGTAATTGAAAAATTGAAAAAATTGGTCTGGGATATTTCCCTTTCTAACCTTAACGGGTTATCTGTTTGTGGATGATTATTATTGGCCTAAAAACAATAAAAAATAACTGGGATATTACAGTTAGAGAATTGCCTATCAAAGTAAACCTTTAAACTCAATTTGTAAAGAGTGTTTGAAAGGTAAACAAATAAAAGTGTCTTTCAAATCTAAAGAACACTCTTCCACAAGACCATTACAGATTGTTCATACAGATTTGTGTGGTCCTACAAGGACACAGTCAATAAATGGTGAAAAGTACTTTATGCTTTTTGTCGATGACTATGCCAGAATGGTATGGGTCACTTTTCTTAAACACAAATCTGAAGCATTTAACAGGTTTAAGATTTTCAAAAAGACGGTTGAAAGTGAATCTGATCTGAAATTAAAATGCTTAAGATCAAATAAGGGTGGTGAGTTTACATAACAATAATTTATAGATTATTGTGAAAGACATGGCATTAAAGACAATATGCTGCTACCTGAACACCCCAACAAAATGGAGTAGTTGAGAGAAAAAATAGAGCAGTCAAAGAAATGGCTCGCACAATGCTCAATGAAGCAAATCTGCCAGATAGGTACTGGAAAGAAGTTGTTCATACAACAATTTACATTCTAAATCAAGTACAAATCAAGGTAAATCCTACCTTTACTCCGTATGAACTCTGGTATGGTAAAGCTGCTTCCATTAAATATTTTAAGATTCTTGGATGCAAGTGCTACATTAAAAGAAATGAAGAAAATCTAGGAAGCTTTGATACTAAAACTGATGAGGATATCTTTCTTGGATACTCGACTCATAGCAAAGCTTATAAATGTTTCAATAACAAGTTGAACAAAATTGTTGAAACAGTTAATGTAAGATTTGATGAGCAATTGCTTCTAAGTGATGATGTACAATGTTGAGGAGGATACACCAATAAGACTTGATCAAGCTCCTAAATTTGTTGAAGCAGAAATAACAAATGTAGAGAGTGCATCTAGTCCTAAAGTTGCATCTACTTCTAAAGCAGAAATTCCTCTACATACACCCTCCAGAATCATTACTAAAAGACATCCTCAAAATCAGATTATTGGTGACATAGATGCAGGAATCATGACTAGGAGAAGAGAAAAAGCTGATGAACAAGCTCAAATGGCTGAGCATTATTGTTTGGTAACTGATTTTGAACCTAAATCCGTTTCTGATGCATTGATTGATGATGTTGGCTAAATGCAATGAGAGATGAAATCAATCAAATAGAAAAGAATAAAACCTGGGAACTAGTGCCTAGGCCAGATGATAAAAATGTTATAGGGGGAAAATAGATTTTCAGAAATAAACTTGATGAATTTGGTAAAGTTGTTAGGAATAAGGCACGTTTTGTTTGTAAAGTCTATGCCTAGCAAGAAGGTATAGATTTTGGTGAAACATTTGCACCTGTTGCTAGGCTAGAATCAATACGAATATTTCTTGCATATTCTTGTTATAAAAACTTTAATGTCTATCAAATGGATGTTAAAACAGCATTTCTAAATGGTTATCTTGATGAGGAGGTGTATATGGAACAACCAAAAGGGTTTGTCTCTACAGATAAACCTAATTATGTATATAGGTTGAAAAGGCTCTTTATGGCCTTAAACAAGCTCCAAGAGCTTGGTACTCCAGATTGGATGCCCACCTTACAGCAAATGGATTCACTAGAGGTGGAGTTGACTGTAACTTGTATGTCAGGGTTGAAGGTAATGATATTTTAGTTGTTGAAGTATATGTGGATGATATTATTTTTGGCAGCAATAATGATTCTTTGTCTAAAGAGTTTTCAAAACTCATGGAATCTGAATTTGAAATGTCCATGTTGGGTGCATTAGCCTTTTTCCTTGGTCTTCAAGTAATGCAACTGGAAGGGGGCATATTTCTGTCACAAACTAAATATGCAAAAGAAATGCTTAAGAAGTTTAACATGCCAAATTGCAAATCAGTTAGCACTCCAATGGAGACTGGCTGCAAATTGACTAAGTCTGATGATTCTCCTGAGGTAAATCAATCAGAGTATAGATCAATGATAGGCAGTTTACTATATTTAACTGCATCTAGACCTGATTTAATGTATGCAGTATGTTTGGTTTCACGCTTTCAGTCTGCACCTAAACAATCTCACTTGACTGCTGTGAAAAGAATATTTAAGTACATTCAGAGTACTTTAGACTATGGTTTATGGTATCCTCGGCAAAACAATTTTTCACTTGTTGGTTTCACTGATGCTGACTGGACTAGTTGTATGGATGACAGAAAGAGCACCAGTGGTGCAGCCTTCTTTCTAGGTGATTGTCTTGTTGCCTGGCACAGTAAAAAGCAAGATTGTGTCACTTTATCAAATGCAGAGTCTGAATATATTGCAGCAATTGCTTGTTGTACTCAGCTAATCTAGATGTCTCATCAACTTGTTGATATGAATATTTCAGTTGACAAACCCATTTCCATTTTCTGTGATAACACTAGTGCCATCAATCTCTCTAAGAATCGTGTTATGCATTCTCGCACTAAACATGTTGCTATCAAATTACACTTTCTTCGAGAACAAGTGTTAGCTAATGAATTTCAGATGTTGTATGTGCCTTCTCAGGCACAAGTAGCTGATATTTTTACAAAAGCTTTATCTAAAGAAGCATTTGAACGTTTCACGGACAGGTTGGGAGTCATCTCTCAATCTACTCTTTCTTAAATTCCTGACTTCAATCAGGGGGAGCTTTGCTCTCCACAAGCAGTATTCTGTTGTTTTTGTCCTTTGTCCTTGAATCAAGGGGGAGAAAGCATCATTGACAAATGATATTGACATCGGATGTTATTTGGTATTCATGAGATGATATTGGCATTTGGCATTTTTGACATGATTACAGTTGACATTGACAGAGCATTGCATTCATAATTGACAGAATTCTTGGCATTTGGTATTGCTTTCATCTTGGTATTGACAGTTGTTTCATGTTTGACAGCATTCTTGATTGTTTTGACAGATGAGATTCTTGGCATCCATTTTTTTGTATTGACAGATGGCAGGTGACAGATTGACATTTGGTATTATTGGTTTATATGCTTATTGACAGTGGTTTTGTCTGGCATTGGCACTTTGCATTCTGCAGTTTTTGTTTCAGTGGTATTTTATTTGCATTTCAAAGTCAATGATGGCATGATTTTTGCCATCAAGGACAAAGGGGGAGTTTGTTGTCCCTTAGTTGTCCTTGACGACAAAAAGGGTGACATCATGAGGCTTTGTTTAATGCCAGTTGTCATGGCGTATACCTTTCACTTAACGCCTAGGTACTAGTGGTGTTGGTTGAAAATTTTGTACACTTGGGGAAATATACAAAATTGTGGTTTCAACCACAGCATGTGAGTAAAACTCTCCTAATTAAGGGAAGGCTCCCCCAATCTAACTACAACTTTGAAAAAAAAATAGGATGGGACAGCAATCTTTCTTCTTCTTTCAAGAAAGACAATATCCTTTTCTCTTCAAAGAAGTGATAGCGATTTGATATAAAACAGTAGTAACAACTTTCGAAATGAAATGAGAGAAAGGAAATGAAGTTTCCTGAAAGCTCAAAGACTTCCGTCACTTCCTTCGGGACGAGATAGCAATATCAAGCTATCTACCCTTTTCTTGTACCACCAGCTCCAGAACAAATTAGAACAGCTCAAAGACTGGAACCTCTTATTCTTTTCTACTTAAAACAATGGGAAAGAGTATAAGCTCAAAGACTCACAGCTATTTCTCACAAAATCTGCTTCTAAACTCTCTCAAGAATAAGTGTAAGCACAAAGACTTACAGCTTCTCTCAACAAAATATTTATTTTAATCTATATTAACCTCAAATACTTGCAGCACAAAGACTGCAAATCAAAATCGATTAAGCTCTTTAAGAAACACTTGCAAGAAAGATAATATAGAACACTAACTCAAGAATGTAGCACAAAGACCCAAAGCTTGAGCAATTTCCTTCTATTCCTTTCGATTTTTGAATTTACCCATGAAAGCTCAAAGACTTCTTTGCTGTAAATTTGTCAGAGTTTTTGCTTACTTTCCAGAAAGATAAAAATTACAATAGACCCCCTCAAGTATTTATAGGAGAGGAGCCATGAGAAAAAGGTGAGAGGATCTCAACTAACTTGAGAAATTCTCTCAACCACCAAGACTTATTCAATAACTAACTATGACTTATTCCAACTACAGTCCTAATTGAACACAACTTGTAGTTGCTTTACATGTAATTACAAAAGTGCAAGTAATGAGTTAACTTGCAATTACAAAGTTATTTTTTTACATGTAACATGTCAAAAAAAAATTACAAATGCATAACTAAAACTATTCCACGTGTCTAAAGACGTGACTCTAACTGCATCATCCTTTGTCTGTGATGGTCTTCATGTCGCTTCAGGATGCTAGAACTTGAAGTATTTTGGATTGGTAAAGACATCTTGAACCGGAACCGGAACTTGCATCCTTATCTTCTTGCTTGGGGTAGTACTAGCTTTTCAAGAGGGAAAGGGTTGCCTTGCTCTTTTTATGTCATGACCATCTTTGTCTTGAAAGCATTCTATGCTCTCAACCATGAATTATTGTTGTATCTCTTCTTTGTATCATCCTCCAATCTTGAAATCTACTTCCAAAATAAGGCCCATGCCTTAATCCATTGATTTGGTAGATCGTGTGTGCAAACCGAACTGACAAGGGAAGGGATAAATTGATGCAAAAATGGGCTCACAAGTGAATTTCGGGTTTTGGAAGTTGCATTACGTGTGGGAAAAACAAGAGCATTAACTTGCAATTGTGGAGAACAAACATGCAACTTCATATGTGTAATGGGTAACTACAAGTTTGCACTTGTGTTTTGGACATTTAGAACTCATTTTCAAGTGTTTTTTGAGTGCATTTTGGACCAATTTCGGGTTTTGGATGGCTGACCGCAGGTAGACTTTAAATGGGGAAAATGAATGAAGGTATGAAATGGGTGGATGAAATGGCATGTACGGATGATGGAAATGAATATGAGTGAAAATGAAAAGATTTTGGGAAGATCGTCTTCAAGAAAATGGGAAGAACTTTCAACATGTAATCCGGTTCTAAAAAGCCGATTTTGAAAGAATGGGTATTTTTCATCTTTGCAACTTGGAATTTCAACCAAAGATGGTTAAATTTTTTTAACCGTAAGGGAAGAACATTATTTTCATCCAACTTGCAATCGGGATTTAAAATCCTGAATACAAGTAAAGAGGGAAAATGGGGAAGAACAATGCAATCCACAAATTACCTTGCAAGGGGAAAATCTCTCTCACAAAACCGATTTTTGGGGCAAAATAATCATATACAAATTTACAACTAGAAAAAAAAACAAGAAGACAAGAAAACAAGAAAATGAAACAAAGAAAGAAAAGAAATCAAACCTTGCTTCAAACTGAAAATGCCTCTTCAAAAAGATGATCAATCTTTGAAAGAAGGAAGGAGAACTCTTAAAAAGAAATTAACCGCATTCCAAAACCCTAGCCACATTTTACCAAAACGCCTTGGGCAGCAAAACGTGGCACCAAATGCAAACTTAATGGCACGAGAAGTGATCAATCCTCCATCAAACCCCAACGTCTTAGCATAATAAGAAAAAACGCCTAAAGGAGAGATGAAAACGTGGCAACTTAGGAAAGAAAATCGTGGTTTTGGCAAAAAACGTTTTTGCTGTTAAAACCCCATAAAACCAGCAATAATGTCTTCCAAATGGCTTGAAGAGAGTTGGAAAATGCATGAAAATAGCAAGGAATCCAAAACGCCTTCCTCCTCCTTGAATTTCTCCACAAAAATCATTGGAAATCTTCAACAAAATCCTCCAATATTGCTGGTCGGGTTTTTGGGAAAGAACAACAAGTTTAAAATTGCATGCAATAAGGAAAATCAGGTTTTTGAGAGCAAACAACAAGTTTAAAATGTTACTTTTCTCTCAACAAGGCAAAATTGGGTTTTAAAAATCCAATTGCAAGTTTAAAATTTCACTGTTTCCATCAACAAGGCAAAATCGGGTTTTAAAAATGCAATTACAAGTTTAAAATTCCCCAATTTGCACTTTATGGAGAAAATCGGGTTTTTTGGGCAACATAGCAAGTTTAAAATGTCACTTTATTTCAATTCTAGGCAAAATCGAGGTTTGGAGAGAGATGTGCAAGTTACAAATTACTTGTAAAGGGAAAATAAAATCCCTACAACAAGTTTTAATAACTTGCACATATGTAATAGAGGTTTAAAATCCCTATTACAAGCAAAAGACATCAAAGTAGGGGTTTTAGAAAAGAATTACAAATTTACTTGTAACTTATCCAAAAAATCCCTATTTTAACTTAAAAAGCCAAAAAGCATCAAGGGGGACATAAAAAGCAAATTACAAGTTCTTATTTTTCAATAAAGTGCACTTGTAATTAGCCAAAAATTTCCCTACAAAGACCAAAACAATGGAAATCATTAAAACTTGCAATTCAAGAGAAATTTCCCACCTGTAGTCAGGGAGAAAAAAACCCGAAATTGAAGGAAAGACATAGCAAACGAATCCAGAATGTGACGAAATTCGAAACGTAGTACGAGGATGGACTGAGGATTAAGCCAGTCCAAGGATTAGTCGAAATTATGCCTCGAGAAGTATGCCATAGAGTAAAATTTTCATTTTTTCACAAAAATTTTATGTAATGGTCCTTCATTTTTTAAAACAAAAATGAGGACAACAAGTGGTTTATGTTATGAACATTAAGTGCTTAAGAATTGCACTATTGGCATGTTGTTTAAAAAGCACTTTGTATAGTGTTGTCGGCAATATGAGATGTGGGTCCCGATGACTTGGAGGTGAGCTGGTGATTGGTTGACATGGAGTGGCATTTAAGTGATATTTTTTACGGAATCAAAAATACATTTCAATATGACAAAGGGCTTGGTATTTTCTTCTAAAGCAAGAGATTGTTTTGTTTTTGTTACACTGTGAACCCTAATAGGCCATCATCGTCGGTAAGGAGAAGGTAGTTACAATGACCGATTGTGATCATTTCTTGAGGTGGGTTTTGCATATGTTAATCTGCAGTCGAAGGCAATTCCAATGGTGGACTTTATGGCCGCATATATGGGGATTTCATCCCGATTTTTACAGATTCTTGTCTGCAAAACTAGCATCTTCTTGTCAGGTATTATTGTTTCATCATCTCAAGTCTTTTATTCAAAAAACAAAAGGGGGAATATGTGTTGTGGTAAAAGATGTAAAAGATGCAATGTCATTTGTTTATTGATTCTTCTTGCATATCTGAAAAAGAGCATGGGTTATTCGAAGGGATTATTTTCTGTTAAGGTGTTTCCCTGTTAGTTATGAAGGATTCTTTGGTTAAATGTCATTTTTTAAAGAGTTGTTAAAAAATAAGAGGAAATCATTTTTGCATAATCAGTTTGTTTTCCTTTCTAAAACAGAAAGAGAAGTTTTTCAAGATTAGTTGATGAAACCCTGGTTAGGGTATGATAACTGTTTTCGAAGGTTATAAATGTTGAAGTACTCTCAAGTTCTCAACAGACAGTGAAGGTTTTTGTTGAAACAGAGAGGTGTATTTTAGTATGAATGGAAAACATGATGATTTCTTTGTAACAGAGTGTATAAAATATTTAAAATTATGAGGTATACTTTGAAAATAAAACAGTATATGTTGAACTCTCAGCCTTTATTAATACAGTGACTTAGAGAGATGTATTGTACTATTATAACAATACCCTGTAACTGAGATTATTGCATATCATTGTGTTGGAAATCTCATTCAAACACTGGCAAATTTGTAGATGCACAAATATAGTGTAGATATAAGTTTTTCAGTGCTTGTAACTTGAGATGCTATAGAGATATTGTGAGATATAGGGGTGGGTGCTCCTTGAAGTCTAATACTTCTAAATGCAGTGTACTGAGTTGGTGCTCATTGAGTTAATAAAAGGAAATTCATTGCCGAGTGGTTTTTCTACCCCAAGAGGGTTTTACACTCATGAAATCTATTGTGTTATGGGTTCATGTTTGTCTCAATTTGTTTCATTAAGGTTAATGCTCTGATACCTAAGTTATGTATATGGTTTGTTGTTCACAAATCATGTCTTGTTTATTTTCTGCATTACTTTAAACTGCTCAAGTTATATTTCCATTTGCAAAAATCAGTTATAATTATAAGCATGACAAAGGTTATTCAAAATGCATATTGAATAATCAACTTCATATGATTTAATAAAGTTTTTGTCTGAATCTCTAGGGATTGGTTTTAATACTCATTGTTTGCAAGTTGTCACAATGTTGCTCAGTGTTTTATTTGTTCAATTTGGGTCTGAATTTCACTCACTCTGATTCAACCCCCCCTCTCAGAGTGAATCCACTTCCAACACATTACAAGTTGCCTTCCAACATGATATTGATCAATGAAGCCATCCCTCATGTACTCCAAAAACACAAAAAACAAAGAACTCATTGTTTTTGAAAGAAGACTTTAGAAATTTTTGGAAATTTTATTTTTCAAAACTCCAACAAGGTACAACCTACAATTTTATAAAAAAAATAGGAAATAAAAACTATAAAACAAGTTTGGAAATTTTCATAAAATTGCAAAAAAAGTGAAAAACCCTAGGTCGTCCAGAAATGACCACAATTTTGTCAAGAAATTGTTTGAAAAGGTGCTAAAAACTTTTGGAAGCCATCTACACACCCACTATTTTTTCCAAAAAATTGGCAAAAATTACCAAAAAAACTATTGAATAGGTAGAAAGATGCACCAAATAGTTGCAAAGAACTATCACGCCGGCCTAAAAAACAAGAAAATGAGTTGTGTGCCAAAATGGTAGTGAGTTGTGTAGGAAAATGAGTCACGTGCTAGAATAAACCTGTTATTTGTCAAAAAGCACTCAACACACTACAAATTTGTTGCTAGCAGAATGAAAATCATGTTGCAATTTTTACAAAAAAAATCCACAATTTATTTTAAAAAATTATCCAAAAAGACTCATAAAAAAAAAATTCACAAGTCTTTCCTACCTTTACAATCACAAATTTTCCTATGTAACCCGGGGACGAGTCGTCGGCCTAAAATCCCCCATCCCGGTCCCGGGGTCATTTCAGGGACTTGGGGACGGCCAGGGGACATCCCCCCCATCCCCAAATATAGGGGTATTTGCAGGGGGCGTCCTGGAAATGGGGGGACGGTTTTCCCAGTCATGGGGGACATCCGTACGTCCTGGGGACGACTGGGAAGTCCCCAATCCGTCTCAAGGACGACTGGACGTCCCCCATGACTGGACTAAATTAAAACATTAAAATATGTCATTTTTTTATTTTTTGTTATAAAATAATTAAAAATTAAATTAAAAGTATCATCTTCGACCTAAATGGTTTGAATTCTTAAAAAACAAAAAAAAAAAAAAAGAAAACGATTTTAATATTATTATATTATTTTTTTAATGCTTCAAACCAGTGATGAAAAACTCTGCGAGTTTTTCACTAACTCGCGAGTAATCATGAGGCATTTCAGGCCGCGAGTCACTCGCTTGTATACTCGGCAACGAGTAAAACAAAAAACTCATGGCGATTAAATACCAAAAAATCGTTGAAAAACACAATGTTCCATGGGGATGCGTCCCCCCCCCCCTTTTTGGGCGCGTCCCCTTGTCAGACATCCCTCGCCGTCCCACCACCGCCACCGCAACGACGTGGAGACGTGGAGACGTCTCCTTGGGAGATGTCTGGGCGTCTCCCAGAGAGACATGGAGACGCCTCCACATCTCCTTGGGAGACATTTGGGCGTCTCCCCATCCCTGGAGAGACGTGTCTGGGCGTCTCCCAGAGAGACATGGAGACGCCTCCACGTCTCCTTGGGAGACATTTGGGCGTCTCCCCGTCCTTCGAGAGACGTGCAAACGTCTCTCCAGGGACGGGGAGACGCCCAGACGTCTCATGTTGCCCCCACGTATATGCAATGTTTAAAATTAAAATTTTAAAAAAAAAGTGACTTTTTTGAGGGTTAAGGGGTAACTCTAATTGGACGTGGGCCAATAGAAAAATAACACCCAACGCCCCTTGACCCCAACTTGGGGGCGCTACCCCCAAACCCCCGTTGAAAAATATAGGGGGAAACCGGGCCAATAGAAGTAGGGAAAATCTAACCTCCAAGTCTGATTAGGCTCCATATAACAACACAACTTAGAAATCTTGGTATTTAGATTTAGTATTTCAAATTTCCTATAGTCTCATTTGAAATGTAATTATTATACTGTAATACTATCATACATCTTTTCAAAACTAGTTTTTCAAGTACTATATGTATATGTATAACTATATCAGCACCACCACCCCGCCACCCCCCGTCGTCCCCAAACTTAGGCCCTTGGTCCCCCCGTCCCCAACGCCCGTGGAACACTGGAAAAACACTAAAAATTGGCGGAAAATTCGGCAGTAAAAATAAATAAAGTGCAACAAAACGAAAAACCTAATTTTTATTTTACATTGTCTTGTTAAACTTTAACGGGACAAAAATATTGGAGGCGTTTTTGTCATTTTCCAAGGCACGAATAAACCGAAGGATTGCAGGATGTGAAGAGGATGTTTCCGTCATTTTCCAGCACAAAAGTTAAGCCGATGTGAAGCACAGTAAACGCGAAGTTTGAAGTTCGAACTACAGGTTTTAATATTTATAAATTTATGCTCTTCTTTTTCAGCCGACAAACTTCGTACCATTTAGAATCTAGAACACATAGTTAATTTAGAAAACATCTTAGAAGTCATCGAATTTTTATTTGAAAGGTTTTTCAGTCCAAAAATCCAATCTAATCAACACGTTTGAAAGAAATAAGAATTACTTTAGAATGTTGACCTCGAATGCAATAACACTGCAAAATCGCAGATTATAATATTATATTTATTATTAAATAACAATTAGTATGTGGAGAATCGGAGATGATCAAAATAAAGAGATCAAATGTTGCATTATTGCTAATTTTCTGATCATTATTGTTTGACTGAAATAAAGAGATCAAATGTTGCATTATTGCTAATTTTCTGATCATTATTGTTTGACTGTCAAACAATAATGATCAGAAAATTAGTAATAATGCAACATTTAGAAATATAAGAAAATTAGTAATATAGCTAGCCTCTAGGAATTGTGGAGCTTGGATACAATTTTTTGTTTTTATTAGTTAACATGTAGTTGTACTATTTTTCATCTGCATATGTCTTAATGTAGTCTCTTTGTTTTGCTAGGTTCTCTTCTCATTTTTCTGAAAGAAAATGGCTTCTAAAGGTGGAGGTGGTGGGCCTACTGGCAGAAAGAGAGACCCTTGTTGGAAACATGGTACACCAGGTCCAAAACAAGGAGACATCCTTTGTAACCATTGCACCAAGATTATAAAGGGTGGCATTAATAGGTTCAAATATCACCTTGCAAAGATTGAATGCCGAGATGAAATATCCTGAATAGGTTACGAGGGATGCAATAGCAACGCTTGAAGCATATGATCAAAGGAAGGCAACAAAGAAGAGAACAGTAGAGGCAATGGCAGCTCCAAGGGCAGATTTGAGTTCTATAGGGTCACATACAGATGTGGGGGCATCTAGTTCTTCCCTTGGGCCACGGATATGAGGAATGGGAAGTGTGGGCAGCCATATGGAAAACTACCCTATTCCACGTAACACTCCTGGGGCACAACCTGGATTGCTAGGCACTGCATGGAATAAAGAGGCTCACCAACAGGCAAAGGTGGTGTGTGCTAGATTCTGGATCTACAACGATATTCCGTTCAATGTTGTTTCTAGTTTATATTGGGACCAATTGGTCATCACATTTGACTGTGGCAAGTAAGGGGTTCAAATCCCCAAGTCGTTATGAGATGAGTGGGCCGTTATTGCAGGATGAGGTCCAAAACACTCATCCATTAGTGGAAGAGCGAAGGAGCATTTGGGGAAAAAATGGCTGCACCATTCTTTCTGATGGGTGCACAGATGGTAGGAATAGGACACTCAGCAAGTTTCTAGCTGCTTCAAGGGGACAATTAGTATTTTTAAAATCAATTGATGCCTCCAATGAAGTGAAGAATGCAGAGACCTTGTGCAACATGTTGGATGAGGTGGTGATAGACGTAGGAGTGCGGAATGTCGTCCAGGTTGTGACTGATAATGCAGCTGCATATGTGGCAGTCGGCAAACTTCTAATGGCTAGGCATCCGACATTATTGTGGAGCCCTTGTGCTGCCCATTGTCTTGACTTTCTCCTTGAGGACATAAGGAAACTAAGTTGGGTGAAGAAAGTGGTTGAAGATGGAAGGAATATCACCAAATACATCTACAATCACACATGGGTCTTGAATCTTATGAGAGAGCACATTGATGGTAAGGATCTCGTGCGATCGGGGGTCACACGCTTTGCTACCAATTTCCTCACCTTGCAGAGCATACTAGCTGCATTGTCCAACCTGAAGCGGATGTTCGTGAGTGAAAGATGGTTGGGGAGTCCTTATGCTACGAAGCCTGAAGCAAAGAAGGTTGTGGTTTCCATTTTTTATTCTAATTTTGCCAAGATGGTGGAGGAGATCATCAATGTAAGTTTTGAAACTTTAATTGATGATTTATTAGTTAGTTTTCTAATATTACAATCTGCTGATTTTGTTAAATTTTTTATATGTAGGTGTCCGAACCGTTGGTGAGGGTGCTACGAATGGTGGATGGGGATCATAACTCCATGGGGTATCTATATGAGGCCATGGATAAGGCCAAAGAGGCGATCCAACACTTGTATGGGTCAAACAAGACCAAGTATGAACCCATATGGCGCATAATTGATTGGAGGTGGAACCATCAACTCCACCAACATATTCATGCTACTTCCTACTACTTGAATCCCAAGTTTTTCTACTCCCCGAGTTTTAGAGCAGATGCAGAGGTTAAAGTTGGCCTCGACACATGCATTCGGAGATTAGCTAATGATGAGAACCTCCGAGACCTGATACTTGATGAGTTGCAGAGCTATAAGAAGGCCACAGGGACATTGTTTTCTTCATCTGATTGCAAACGTAGAAGAGACACCCTACAACCAGGTAAAAAAAACATATGTTTAATTTTATTTTACCATTTATTTCTCTCTTTAAGATTATTAAAATCTTTGCAAGTTATAAATGACATTTTTTATCCTTGCAGATTTGTGGTGGAAAGATTATGGTGCCACAACACCTAATCTTCAAAAGCTTGCCATCCGCATATTATCGCAGCCTTGTAGTGCTTCTGGTTGTGAGCGCAACTGGAGTGTTTTAGAGGCCATCCACACAAAAAAGCGCAATAGGTTGACTCTTGAATGATCTTGTCTATGTGCGGTACAACCTTTGATTGCATGAGAAGAAGGTGAAAGGGCAAGATTCACATGAGGCACTTGACTTGGATGACATTGATCCATATTCAGCAGAATGGGTTGTTGCTCTTGATGATGTTGATAATGATTTGGATCCATTCCTTATTGATGAGCAGCAAGATGAGTTGGAGAGGGCAGGAGAGGAATGGGATGCGAAAGTGGCAGCACGTGACGAGGAGGAGTGTGAGGTTGATCATGCAGAAGAGGCAACTATTGAGGATGTTGCCACTACTTCAGAACCACCCCCCCAGTGGCAACACTCAGTTTTGAGCTATAGTCATAGGCGCAATTTATGATTTCTCATTTTCATTGATACCAAAACTTAAACTTGATATGTATCAGAATTTAGAGGTTGTTGTTTTGTGGTCTATGACTCTATGTCACTATGATACATTGATATGTATTGAACTCTTATTCACACGTTGCACTTGTTTTTTGGTTTTTGCTATGTATTTAACTCAGACTTTGATTTATATATCATGGAAATCAATATATGTTATACAAATTTGGTGTAAATGTGTGTTTTTGAATAATATTTTTTTTTAAATGTATTTTCAAATGTTCGATAAAGTTGCCGAGTATTGCCAAGTTTTCCCCGAGTTTTGGCGAGTCCCGAGTTTTTAAAAAAAATTGGGCTTGCCAAATCATTGCCGAGTCCGAGTTTTTCAACTATGCTTCAAACTATCTTATTAAATTTTAATAATTTGAATTTCATATTAAATTTAATAGTTAAAAGTTAAAACTTAATAAGTTAATACTTAAAACTATAATAGTGGAGTGCGAATTTTTTTACGTTTTGAACTTTTGAAGGGAACATTTGTTTTATTTTTATGTTTGCGCCTATGGCGAACATAAAAATAAATTTCCCTACCGAACATAGCGCTATAATCTATTATTCTCGTTGGCAAACATAAAAAGTTTTCATTTTAAACTTTATCATTTTATGCAATCAGGGTTTGCAACTTACGGGCCAAGTTGGAAGTGGAAATCGCTTAAAGTGGAACTAGAAATAGCTTAGACTTTGACAGTTTGACTGGCTTGAAATCGCATTCAGTCTAGCTAGAAATCGCAGTATTCTTTGCCTGCCATGGAAACTGGAAAGTCTATCGTGGATAGTGGGTAGTGGCTTCATTGATTGGCCATTGTTGTTCCTTCAACAGCAGCAAGGTTTTTATTTTTATACTTTTTTTCATTTTTTATTTTGTTTTGAAAGGGAATGATAGTGTAGATAAGAATTTGGAAACCATCAAAGCAAATCGAAATTAAACTAGCTCAATCACACAAAAACTAGATTGCAATGATAAGAAATCCTAATTACAATCAATAAAGGCATGAAGATGAAATACTACAATAAAAAGCAAACCAAAGCCTGTATCTCCTTCATTGTTCCTCCATTGTTCTTCTTTCACCTTCCAATTTGATGTTGTTCTCACCTACAAAGTGCATTTGCAAGTGGAAAGCAAGTTGTTGATGAAATTTGTAGCATAAGGTTACTCGAAAATGTGATTGATTGATTCGATCTCAGAAACTCATCCAATTTATAGACAAATTGGAGAGAGGATAAGATTAGCATGAAATTGATATTAGAGACAATTGATTTCAAAAATGGCAAAATTGAGTTGAAGGAAGAAGGTTATGACACCTTCTATGTCATGAATTATGACATATTGCCAATGCAAAGGTTAGAGGACTAAAAGCCTATGACATCTTGCTATGCCAAAGGTATGACGCATGAGAAATTCATGCTTCCACCGAAGCACAAAAATAGGGAGAGACTAGAGAAAAATTGATTAGGTGGAAATTGAATTTAGCAAATTAGAAAATGAGGTGGAAATTAGGAATTAGGAAAATTAGAAATGATGAAATAGAAATTAGGAATTAGGAAAATTAGAAATGATGAAATAGAAATTAGGTGAATTAATTAATAGGTTTTCATCCATTAATTAATTCATGAAAGAGACCTAGGACTAAATAAATAGATTTATTTAACCCACAAAGAAGAAGAAAAGGATTAAATGAACAAATCATAAAACCCTAGAAATAAGGGGACAAGGAATTAGGTCAAGACAACAAGAAATTAATGTAGGTTTGATCATGATTCTAATTGACAAAGGACCAATGGTGATAAATGATTGAGATTGGTTGACAAAAATCAATGACAAATTGACCAAGATTGACAAGGAGATCAAATTGATAGGCGCCAATTGACATGATTGAAGAGGACAAGGATCGATGACGAATCGATCGTAAAATGACAAAATTGACAAGAGGGCAAAACCCTAATTCGAAAGCGATAAAAATGAGGAATGCAGAAGGAGGACTCGATGCTCGCAAATAATAAAGACCAAGTGCGTAACATAGAAGAAATGTTAATGCGACGCAAAAAACCTAAAATAAGGCAATGCGCAAATGTTAAAGTATGACTCCCCAAGCGTTGACCATTTTTAGATGTCTACAGATAGTATATGCATTCCCCAGTATAATAGTATTAATATTTGATTGCAACATTCTCAGAGATTACATAATTGATAAAACTAAAAACTTTTATCATTTATGTGATCTCTGAGAATCTAGTTTTTTTTTTCTAGCCTTCTAGGGCATGTATTGTTGTAGCTACAATGGCATTTTCATTTTATTCTCAATGAATACTAATATTTTATAAATATAAAATATTAATTGAGAGAAATGTGACAATGTCTGATTGTTTTTTATTTTTTGTATTTTATCAACTTATTCAAACTCAAAAAAAATGAGCAATAGTGGGGGCAGTGGGGGTGATAGTAGTAGTGAGAATGAAGTGGAAGTGATTGGTAGAAATGCAAGTGGAAGTGCTGGGAGAAGTAGTGGGCAGCAACCTGTTGTATTTAAACGCCCTTGAAAAATTATGGAAACATATGCAAAAAACCTCTTCTCCAATATGTTACACCTAAGGGTGAAAAAAAATGAAATTCAGGAGGTAGTAGGTTGTGGAATTATCATGTTTGTCTAACAGATTTTAGGGGCAACTACACAAGGGTAAAATCTCATTTTTTGGGTGTTCCAGGCCATGGGGTCAAAGCTTGTCCAGAACTAAAAGATGAGGAGAGGATAGAATGTCATAGATTGCATATGGAGGTAGAAATGGGGAAACAAGGTGTGGTAACACTGCCACCTTCTTTTGCATCTTCACAAACAGTTGGGCCTACGACATCCATTATTGGTAGTAGTAGTCAAATTGAGACAAGAGGAAAAAGGAAGATGGGTAGTGAGAAGGGAGGATCAGTAGAAGCTTTGTTTAATGTAAAAGGACGTGAAGCTTTAGAGTCATCTGTAGGTAGATTCTTTTTTGCTAATGCTATTGGCACGTTCCTCTTACTTCAAACAAATGGTCATGGATATAGCCAATTTTGGTCCCACAATCACACCCCCTAGAGATCATAAGCTACAGACTACTATCTTAGACAAAGAGTATTCCAAGGTTAATGTGTTAATGGAGGATATGAAACGAATTTGGATGAGGACTGGTTGCTCTATTGTGATGGATGGGTGGGCTGATGTTAGACATGGGCCACTCATCAATATCATTTCACATGCCCTGTTGGTTCTTATTTTTTGAAAGATGTGGATTGTTCAGGGAAGCGTAAAGATGCAGAGTTCCAATTTAGCATTTTGAGAGATGCCATAGAGGAGGTTGGGGCATCTAATGTTGTACAGGTGATCATTGATTTAGCACATGTGCAAAATAGTAGCTTTGATGGTAGAGGGAGCTTACAGGCACATCGTTTGGACCCCATGTTGTGTTCATGCATTGAAAGATATAGGAAAAATAGATTGGGTGAAGCAAGTGGTGGCAGAAGCTAGAGACATTCAAATGTTCATTTGCAACCACCATACCTCACTTGCTCTCTTTAGATCATTTTCAAAGGAGTTCCTCAAACCCGTTGAAATAAGGTATGCTAATGCCACTTAATTTTGTATCAAACTTCCAATTTTTTATTTTAATTCTCATTGAATAAAATGTAGATATGCCATTTAATTTTTTTATTATTTTAATTAATGTAGGTATGCCACTTACTTCATCTTGTTGGAGAGGATGCTTGAGGTGCATGATCCTCTACAGTTGATAGTGGTGAATCCTGAATGGACTAGATGGTGGGAATCAAACTCTACTGAAGGAAAATCTGCCAAACAAAAGATCCTTGATGACAATTGGTGGTCCACTGTGAGGTAAGACATCACTGATTTTATTATTAAATTGCTGATTGTTTTAAAAATTAAATATTAGATTGCTGATTTTCATATTCTAGTTTTAATATTTTGAACTATGCACTTGCAGATATGTTTGCTCTATCATCTCACCTATTGTAGATGTCATCAGATATGTTGATACAAACTCTCCTAGTCTTGGAGAGATATATGAGACATTTGACAGTATGCTTGGGAAGATTAAGCAAACAATTTTAGCTAAGGATCCTACTTTAGGGTTCTATGAGCAACATATTAGGCCCATTGTGACACAGAGGTGGAACATAATGAACACCTCGCTTCATATGGCAGCCTATACATTGAATCCCAAATGGTATGCACCAAGGGATGGAAGGATGCCTCCATGTGATGATGATGAGGTTTTAGATGGGTTCACATAGGCCATTGATAAGATATATACAGAGGAGTAGGCTCCCATACTTCGTGCACAATTCCTTGACTTCACAAATCTTTGTGGTCCTACATTGAGTAAACCGCAAGCGAGGTTGGACATAGACATATTAGCCCAAAAAAACCCTATTGGATGGTGGACATGGCATGGGAGGGATACACCACAATTGAAATTGCTTGCCACTCGCCTACTTTCACAGGTTGCTAGTTCCTCTGCTGCAAAGAGGAATTGGTCCACATATGGCTTTATCCACTCTATCAAGAGGAATAGACTTACCTCTAGACGAGCAGAGAAGCTAGTGGTTGTGCATGGTGCTCTTCGACTTTAGGATTGTCAGACCCCAAAGTATTGACAAACTCGGACTTTAGAATGGGATATTGATCCCGAAGATGTGGTCCAGGTTGATGAGGAGGAGACACCACAGGGATTGGTTGGGATTCCACTGAATGAGGTAAGGTAGGATTTTTGCCCTCCCGGAAACTCATCCCGCCATCCTTTATCGTCCCTGTCCCGAAAACTCGGGGTAACGTAGGATTTTTCTAATTAAAATGACGTTATTGTGCAAAAAATAGTGCACAATTTTCATATAGTAAATACACATTAATTTCTAATTAAAAAACCCTTGTGTTTTTTGTGTAAAGAACATGTGATTTTTAGCAAATACGAACCCACGAATTTTAAAAAAATCCACCAAAAACCTCACAGATTTCAGGCAAAAAATCCCCACGAATTTTATTATAAAAATTCGTCAAAAACCTTTGTACAAAATCATATAGCATCCTTTGATAATTTCTCTTTGACAAACACAAACTCGCATTCACCAATCCCAAGGTTTTCAAAATCCAAGCTTTGATACCATATTATGAAAAGTGATGACACAAAGAATGTTTACTAATATATTTTATCTTAACAAAGTGTGGATGTCTCCTTAAATAAGAGTTACAAATGATTTATCTGATAAGGATAAGATTGATAACTAACAAAAGCAGATAAAAACTAAAATAATAGAGAATATACCTAAAGTCTATCCCAACAACTTATTTGACCATTATAACTAAATATTATTAAATATGTTCAAACTTGTAGACTTTGGGCATTTTGTTGTTTTACTATTTTTCATTTT
Organism: Cryptomeria japonica; assembly: GCF_030272615.1. Lineage (NCBI taxonomy): Eukaryota > Viridiplantae > Streptophyta > Pinopsida > Cupressales > Cupressaceae > Cryptomeria > Cryptomeria japonica. Next base: position 501,450,429 of record NC_081413.1, read on the forward strand.
TTATCATATTCACATTGACAATGAATTATGAAAGCAATCAAATATTAATTTGTTCGACTCCCATGTGAACTCTATCATTGAGTATTAAGGATTCTATAATGTATATGTCAAAACAATGAATGCCTTATCATTGTTATCAATGTTATCATATTAATATTTGGAATTTCCCTATATTTTTAAAATTTCTGTATTTTTTATATAGCGTTCCCCTTTGCCACCCCCTGCCATCCCCAAAAATGGCCTCAAAAAAATCCATCCTCAAAACACGTCCCCTCATCCCCTGCTGTTGCCCTTTCCGGGAACTTGGTGGAACATAGATTTTTAGCAATAAAAATATATTTTCAAGTCAGCAAAGGATTTATATGAGAAACAATAATTTAGTGAATTGAATATGTGTAAAGGGTAGAGTACTGAGCTTGTTCTAGTTCTAGAAAGTAAGAAGAAATTTGTAAACATGTTCATAGAAGGATCAATGATGACTGCATCCTAAATATAAAAAGCTTACTGTTTTTGTGAAGAACTGCCATACTAAAGGTTATCAGAAGCAACCAAAATACCTTGCATGAAAATAGGATTTTTCTCATCACTTGTGTCTCCAAGAAGAGATAGTGATTCTACTAGGCTTGAATTTGGGAGCTCAGCTGCTCGTTTCTGTCTGCTTATGGAACTTTTATCATTTGCCTTATTGCATGACAAGACCACAAGATGCAGTTAGCATTCAAATCAATCAGCACTTCCAAATTTGTGTAAAATATTCTGAACTAGGCATTTCTACTAAACACTCTACTAAGCCATTCTGGAAAGATGTGTTGAAATGTTAAGCTGTAACATACTATAATATGTCATAAAGCATGACTATTTCATGACATTTGTTCCTGAGTGAATTACAAATATCTTGTCTAAAATTTTGAAATTGACATCTTAAGAAACTAGTCACATGTTTCACAAAACTATTAATTGACACAAAATTTGAAACAATTATACCTGCCCGATCTTAAGGTGCAAATACATGTTTGCATGGAAGAATGGAATTGAGCCTACTTCCAGCACTGAAATTCGATTTTTTGATGCAGTTTCAACATTCAAGATTCTACGCTGTCTAACATCAATCAGATTATAGCTATGTCCGACTGAAATATTTGGCAAGTGAACACGCTGGTAAATGGAGAAAATGGAAATCAATCTAAATGAGTGCTCGTTATGAAATTCTACTGGATTGAATAGGAACTCACTAAGCAAGGAAAACAAGTATGACAAGTTAAACGTATGAATATTTCCATGAAGCAAACAATATTACTAAACCTGGACAACATTAACAGCAAATCAAACTAGGATTACATAGACCAAGTATCAGAGTTGTAAAATATTTATTTTGAATCAAACAAAAGTCATCAAAACTTATTCTGTTTAAAAAAGAGAAAATCAGGCATCGGTTTACGCAATGAAATGATTAATAAGATCCTAACCTGACAAAAAAGAACAGTTTATACACAAAACTATGTGAGACAATGTATAGAAAAGACAAAAGAGATATGCAAATTATATTCATTTTCTAGGCACATACTTTTAATGCATCTTCAATGCTGACCGCTTCAAGTAAATCACGAGAAATAAAATTTCTCCCAATGCCCCCAATTTCAACCTCCTCCTTAGTTGGAGGAACAGCATTCAATGTAAAAGCCTGCACATGAAGGTTTCAGTTTATGAAATCATTGTAATAATTTAAAAATTAAAGCTCGCGATACCTTCTCATATAAACAGACTTACCACCCCATGACTATTAAACCCAAACGCACAGCTAGGAAGCTCACCAGCATATGTGTATGCTGTGAATGAAGCTCCACTTTGAAGAGTTGCTTTTACCAAATACCTGAATTCTCAAAAAGAAAACTGTCACTATATTCGGTATGTATAGATATTAGAACCAATATTCAAGAGTAAAATATAGAAAAGGAATGTACAAATTAGTATAAAATAAACATGAATTCATTGAAGCTATTTGGGCAACTATAAAGGTATCAGTATGGGTGTGGTACATTACACATGACCTATCACAGATATGCTTGCATCCTCATTATGCACAACAAGTGCTGTGGAGCTATTAAGGACAAGATTGTCTGAGCACTCTTCAGCATTTGCCAATTCTGAAGCTGGTATCTTTTCTGGTAGAAAGGGGGCTATCTCCTTCCTGAAGTTTAGTAACAATACCTGCATTTGCAATTTAACAGCTTAATCAGATGCCCCTACATATATGTAAGTTTTGTATAGATCTCTCAGACTCTCTGTGAAGTTGGCTATTCATAGCTACATTTTTCTAACACATATGTCCGTGCACTCTCATTATCATTGATCAAATACTTATTATCTAGTATATTGAAGATTGTTTTACTAAATTGCTTGGACACAATTGGACAAGACTGTTGTTATTTACACAATAGCCTCCTCAATGAGAAACATGATGCTACAAAAACTAATTTGCATGTTACATATGATCTTTTCCACAAGAACTATTTTATGTGCTATTTTTTGTCGGCTAAATAATTGATCATTTATGTCAAATTTGGAGGCAGAACGCTCACACTGCAGCTTGAAGTTGGCAAGTTTAGATAAAACCGTTGCATTGATTGCATTACTGCAGTAACTAATGCACATTCTGAGCTTTTTGAGAAACATTCCAATCTGATCTCCTCGTTGAAATTTTAATTTACTAATGCATTACATTTCAGTCATAATAAAGGAACAATAAATGTGAGTTCTTAAGTGTACCATCTAGCATTAACTTAACAAAGAGTTATTTCCCCTAGAAAACATCTTCACAATACACAGAGTTATTTGCAAACATGATGAATTCTCATCAAACTCGTAAGTCTACTGTCTACAGGCCAAGTAACTTGTTACTGACTTGCGATTCATGCATTGCAGAAAAAATCACAAGCTACTCAGCAAGTATTGCCTCAAAAATCACTCTGTCTAAGTGAATTTCTCTACTAACTCAGCCAGTGTTAAAAAAGAGAATTTTATTTTTATTTCCTTCCTCAGCAATTGCAATCTCAGTGGATCGAATTGATTGTTGCCTGATTGGGGATGCAATTTGAAATATCTATCAGTGATTGGAGTGCAAATGGATAATTATTTGCTTTTCTTTCTATTCATTTTGTTCATCTTTTTCTAAATTTCAAATTCAAAAGGATGAAAACCCTGCTGTTACAATGGTGAATTTTTTTCAATGTCTAGAATGTACAGCATGCAATACAAGGCACAGGCAGAAACAACCCTGCATGGAAGCATGGCAAACAGGGTGTTATAAAAGGAATGCTGACCTGCAATTACTGCATGTTTGATATGAGAGAAGGTATCAATCGATTGAAATACCACCTTGCCTGACTTGCTCGCTGGGATGTTCAGTTGTGCAGTGGAGGAATTGAAAAGATAATTGAATGCCCTACTTTCTAATTATGACAAGAAGAAAATTGAAAGGAAGAGGACAAGAGAAGTGGTTGCAACAGTGATGAATTCCAGAGTCACCCTTGACTCATCTGGATATTCTCTTTTTGGTCCATAGGTTTGGCATTTCTCCACTCAAATTGAGAAGAATTCAACCCATGTAAACTACCCTCCTAATTTCTCCATTCCTCACAAGTCACAATGTTACAAGCATAGTTCCATGGAGTTTACTGATGGGGTGATAAGAGGACAGGTTTTGGGGATGGGGAGCCTAGAGTTTGGCAAATTAGTAAAATACTAAATACTAAAATACTTGGATACTGCTAAAATTTGAAGTGAATGTTCAACATTAACAATTTAACATTGAAATTTGAACAATGAAAATGTCAAATTCGAAATCTATATTATATTCAAGATTTCATAAAGATGATTACAATGAGTATAATGATGTCAAAATAACAAAATGTAGTGAAGTGAGGCCTCTAATCATCCCCAAACTCCTCATCACTAAAATTGCTAGAATCCACATGGTCAATCTATTCTAAACTAATATCAACCAGCCCCATCTTTGTAATTGTAGCATTCTCGTCAACCTGTGTTGGCTCCTCTGGCTCTACATCCCAAATTGTTGCTGGACTCTTTTTGTACAAATGTGTCTTGTAGTCAATGAGACACAAAGCACTATGTACAACCACAAGCTTCTCTGCTCTCCTAGAGGTAAGTCTATTCCTCTTAAGAGAGTAGATGGAGCTATAAGTAGGCCAATTCCTCTCAAAAGTTGAAGAACTAAAAACTTGAGATAGCAATCGAATGGCTAGAGTGGTAGTCAAAGAAACCGATCCATGGCAATTCCACCACAAAATTGGGTCCTCCTACACCATAGTTGTCATATCCATCTTGGCCGCCTCACAATAACCCCTAAGGGTGGCAAATTTTGTCCACTCAATACTAATGATGTTGGCCTCTACAGGATCACACATCATTTCAATGGCCCTAAAGAACCCTACCTTCACCTCAGAATCCTATATGTGTGTAACTCTACCAAGCCTATCCCTTTACCACTTGGGGTTCAATGCATAGGCAGCCATGTGCAAGGGAGTGTTGAGCTTCTCCCATCTCCGATGAATGATTGGCTGAATGCTCATTGTAGAATGCTAATGTGGGGTCCTCTCGCACAACAACACTCATTTCGTAAAGTATACTATCTGATGCAGGAGCATCCCCGGTTCTTAACAATCTTGCATCAACCAAAAATATTTCTTTTCGGTTTTGGCAGTTTCAGCATTTCACTTTGCATTTTCTTGCATTGGCTCACCGGATCTTGTGGAGTTGGATTTTGCTCGAGGACGTGATCATATTTCTTATGAGCATTTGAATCATTTTTCGGCAAGTTATCGATTCCGGATTCCGAGACATTTTTTGGCACCGGAACCGTTTGGACCTATTTGCATTAGGGAATCTACCGGATCCCTTCCGTAGCTTGCGGAGCCCTGTGTGTTGATTCCAATGTTCTTTGGCGTGTGGCCAACCTTCCCTTTGATCCACACTTCATCCTTTGGATTTTCTAGAGGAATCTCTTTGGCGGAGGCCGATCTATTGGTTTTATACGTTTGGTCTTGTTCTTCGGCATTTGATCCCTTTTTGGGCCGACCGGATCCTCTTAGATCATATAAATCATTGTAATTGAGCATTAGAAGTCGGTAAGAAGGAAATCAAATAGAATATAGTAGATAGATCTTAGGTTTGGAGGTCCGGGAGTGACCTGTCCTATAATTAAGCATGTTTGTAGCAGGCCAGTGAGCCAAATCTTGTAACCCGAATGTTACCGGTTATCTGTAATCAGTTTTCATGATCTAATATATTCAATTCTGCATTGCCTCCATCATAACCTCTTGTTTTCGTTGTGTTTACTCTTGCTGCCTGGTCCAGATTGATCTCTTTGAGGTCCCTCCTAACCAATGACTACACCACTATCAATGCACTCATACACCTTTCCAAGGTTAGGTGCATCAGGATCCCCATATCTATTGATCTAGGAAATTGGAGTAATGAGGGAGATTATATGTTTTGCATCACCCCAAAAAGCATCACTCTTCGCTACATCCTTCACCCTCCTTCCCTAATTTGTCTTGGACTTGGGTCACCAATTCCATTTTGCTATCATAACCATTAGTTGCAATGCCTCTTGCAACTCAAGAATTCTCTCCAAGAAAATGAAATAGGATGCATATCCAGCCTCAATAGGTTTCAAGAACTCCTTAAAAAAGCTCCTAAAGAGTGCAAGTGAAGTGTGATGGTTGGAGATAAACATTTGCACATCTCTAGCATCATTGACCATTGATTTGATCCATTCAATCTTTCCCATGTCCTTGAGTACATTATTCATAGCATTCACACAAGGAGTCCACCAAATATGTCTATAAGTTGCCTCAATCAATCTCGCTTCTGCTTTGCACATATGGGCCGCATTTGTCATTACTTGGACCACATTTTGTGGCCCAGCCTCCTCAATTGCATCCTTGAGGATTTGAAACTAAAAATCAACATCTTCACGATGCCCTAAACAATCAATTGCCTTAAGAAAATATGGGCCCTCTATACATGTAACCATGATATTGACGAGTAGACGATGTCTAATGTCAGTCCACCAATCCATACCATAGTGCATCCTATTGCCACCCAACATTCCTTCATTTTCTCCATTAACACATTTATCTTGCAATAGTTCTTATCCAAGATTGTAGTCCTCGATTTTGTCTCTCCAGGTGGCACATATGATGGTCCTCCCCTTGCTACCATCGCCATTGTCTCCCTATAATGAGGAGTGAGCCACATGGAATGGAATGCCATTGGTAAAGAATAATTTGCCAATGGCATCATCTATATCATCCTTCAATCGCACATAGAATAATTCAGCTTTTGGGTTAGCAGCTAAACTTGTCAACTTGCATTTCCCCCTAGCCTCTTTTGCATGGACCCTAAAGAAAAACCTGGCATATTTGTAACTTGCCTTTGTGTTGACGTGTATTTTGTACACAATCATACACAGAATAAAATACCAATAGGCATCTTATCCTCTCTTGAGAAAATAGTCTCTAACTGCTGAAGATTCGCGTAAAGGATCAGTTAGGAAGACTCCAAGGTTCTGTGATGTAGGGTCTCTACGTGTGGACAAGCTCCAGTGGTATGATGTGATTTGCTGGGATCACAAGGGGACTTACATGTGATGATTGAACTTCCGATCTGCTTTGCTGGACACAGGCTCTTACTAACTTAGATTTGAAAAAAAAATGAAAAAAGGATAAGGGCGAAGAGAGGATCTAATCCTAATACTAAGAATGTAGGAGCAATGACTTGATTTTTGATGAAACTCTAACTAGATCTTGTTTTGACATCAATGGAACATCTACACAAGACTAGTGCGATCTTCTAAGGGAAGCTTTATGATGTTCAAATCATCACCACAGGCATAGATACCATCCAAGTTGATGCATATCAATGAAGAAGCAACAAATTGAAATTGAGCTTAAGCTGAACGATTCCAGTTGACTACACAAGGCAAGTCTGCAATCAACAAACTGCTAGTAGTATGGATATACGAATTCCACCATTAATCAATCACATTTCCTCCATTCATCTAATCATCTACCATCTAGGATTGAAGACTCAACAAGAAACCATGCAAATTGCAAGAAACGACACACTTCACCATTACTTCAATGAAAATGGAGTTTGTTTACAATCAATGGCAACAATTTTTTGCCTTGTCCTCCTATTCTACTCTAATTACTATTCTATCAATTTCTAACTACTCTCTATCTACTAACTGCTTTCTATTACTTACAACTCTCTCTAATTATTACTAATTAGCCTTTACAAATGAAATGCCTGGGCTTATATAGTGCCCACAATACAATTTGATGGCTTAGATCAATTCAAGATCAATGGCCAAGATTCAACAATGAAAACCCTAATTAGGGTTTGTTACAACCATTACATAACATTTAATGCTTGACCAATGATAAAATTGTATTGCTTGGACACATGTCCTTTCTAGAAAAATCGACCAATGGATAGCCGGGGTAGGTACATCGGAGTTTGTGCCACCTTCCATGAGTTAAGTACATTGAATCTGGACATGCTGAGGTGGACCACACTGACTGGAGGAGTGATGACTGGGATGCCACCTCATCTGACACTTGTAGCTTGCTAGATATTCAATTTGATGTCGTTGAGAGGCTATCTTTAATTAACTCTTGTTCTAACTCCTTTTGTCCTTGATGTGCAAGACGATGATGTACCTCGCCTTGGAATGCTGGATTGAAAGAGGTTGCCCTTGATGACGTTAGTCCAAAGAAGGTCGTCCCGGCGAAGACCGTCCTTGATCCGGCTTGATTTTCCTTGATGAGATCTCCATTTGATGCCTACACAACATTTCAAAATTAGAAACATGATTTTGCAATATATAACATAGATTAAATTAATTTTAGGAAACCTCATAATAAATCCTTGAGTTATTATTTCCTAAAAAACAATTGGGCCAATACAATTCAAAATTCAAAATTCAAGCTTAAGGCAATGACGATCAAAATTCGAAATTAAAACAAGAGATCTTGCCATACCTTACTTGAGAGCTTAACTCTAACATGCAAAACAAAGAATTTGCCTAGGCAAAAATCAAAATTTGATGGCTTCAATGTGATCTTGAAGGATAATGAACGTCCTCTTTGTCAATTCGCTACCCTTGGGGATATCTTTGATGTGTTCTTCAATGTCCTTGGCAAGTTCGCCTAACTTGAAACTCGAACTCCTTTGATAATGCTTGCACCTTCCCTTTGAAATTCGCATATGAAAGAGGATGCTTGAATAATGATTTAAAAATGAAATAAACACCTCCTTTTATAAGCACTTTCCTCATGCATTACCTTAGGCCGACTTGGTGAAAACAAAGATAATTAAAAGCCATTTTTAATTAAAAAAAACCAAGGCCGACTTTCATAAAACAATGAAATACCAAGCGCTCCCTTTGATTTTTATTAAATTAATAATTAATTATTAAATGCCTTCATTTTTAAATTGTCAAATTCGATTTTTACAAAGGCAAAAATAATTAATAAATATCAAACGCAATATTTAAATGCTAATTAATTGAATCTTTTAATTTATCGAATTTTAGCATTTAAAATAGATTCAAAAATATTTGTTTGAGCGCCAAATTTTGAAGATGAAAGATACGTACCTCATCGCCCTGGTCCCTGACTGAGGGACAGGAGCGATCCATCAACTTTGTCTTGATCCTTGCATTTTTTACGTCCAAAAATCTTCATCTCCACGTTGAATTTGCCATTTTCGCTAGGATTTTCGAACTTGAGTGTCCTGCTTGTGTGAATGAGTGCTCTTTGATGTGACTTTTCGCACTCTCTATCAGGATAATTTTTATGGAATATAACATTTAAGTTATATTCCATATATACTTTCAGGATGTTTGAGAGTGGTTTCAGACCTCCAGGAGTTATATTGCAAAATCTAGTTTTTGGAGGTTTTTTCAGTTTCAGACTTAGCCAAATTTCAGGATCAGGACCTCACTCAAGCCGGACTTGCTTATCCATGTGATCCCCTGGGCGACGTTCAAAATGCAAAGGCTAGCTAACAAAACCCTAAAAAACCTAAAGAACAAACCCTAAAAAGCAAAAAACATGGGTCCCCATTTGCAATGGGGCGATGTGTGAAAACGTCACAACACTTTGCAAAGTAGAAGTAGAACTGTGTAGCTGGCCCCGATGACCCTATGGAATCTAAGACAAAGAAGCGAATAAAGGTGCAGATGGATTGTCTTCACTGACACCCCATAGCTTATATATTTCAGGTTTGTTAGTCTCCCCAAAAATGTACATGCTTCCACACATTTTCCTCAGATATGAAGGAGGTGGGCATTAACTTTGGTCATGTTGCTGAAAAATTCAAGGGCACAAAAGTGGCAATTCCACAAACTTGTGCTCCCAAATGGCCTAATAAGCATGCTCACTAATTTTGTTGTGAGCTATTCTAAAGGAGACTTACCATCAAAAGGACCCTTAGCATACTCTACCAATAATGTGGATGGGGCAATTAATAGTACTTGCAATTGCTCTCGCCATGGAACTAGTGGTTTGGATTTCATCCTCACTCTCACCCCTCTCAATCTCAGCCTCAAGTGCATTATCGAGTTTAATACTTTCACTATTAACCTCAACCTCATCCTTACTCATGTCATGAGAACTCATTGTGAAACTGCAATAAACAAATATAAAATTCCAAAGTTTCATTTGAAAATTCAAAACTGTAATTCTTATACATCTTTTTATAACTACTTTTTCAAGTACTATATGTATATCATGCCACCCTACCACCATCCTCTACTATCCCCAAACTTAGGCCTTTGGTCCCCTCATCCCTGAAACCATTTCCCCGACACCCGTCAAGAAACTCTATGGAACTATGATAATTCCTAAGTTGTTGAATTGGGTACGAGGATGGTTATGAAACACCAGTACAGCAAAAAAAAAAATTGGGGGTTGGGTGCGTTCTTGTGTGTGTGTGTGTGTGTGTGTGTGTGTGTGTGTATATGTATATATATGTGTGTATATATATTTGTGTATATATATATTTATATATATATATGTGTGTGTGTATGTGTATATATGCATATATATATATATATACATACATACATATATATATACATGCATATATATATACACATATATATACATGCATATATATATACATACATATATATATGTATATACATACGTATGTATATATATATACACACATGTATACATATGTATATGTGTATATGTATGTATGTATGTATGTATGTATGTATATGTATGTATGTATCTACATACATATATAAAATGTATCTACATACATATATACATATATGTGTGTGTGTGTATACATACTGTTGTCATTTTATGACACCTTGGTCCATCAGTGAGAACCGATCAAAGATATGTTCCATGGACCAGCGCTGCCCCAGTTTGATCCAAGAGAAGACGATGGAATCATGAGGTTTGAAGTGTTGCCTTGTCGGAAGTTCCTAGGCCCTCTTTCTCCCTTCTCCGAAACCCCGAGGTCCTGAAGTTCCCTTCCTTCCCTTAGCTTTTTTTTTCAGTTTCTCTGGAACTCCAAAACCCCGAGGTTCCGAAGTTCTTCTCCCTTCCCCTTCCTTTCGTTCTTCGAAACTCCGGAACCCCGAGGTTCCAAAGTTCCTTCCCTAGCTTAGCCCCTCCTCTCCTTAGTATTTCTCCCTCCTCCTCCAGAACTTCGGAACCCTGAGGTTCCGGAGTTCCTTGTCCTTATTTTCTCCTTCTGTCTCCGAAACTCCGAAACCCCGAGGTTCTGAAGTTATTTCCCTTGTTTTCCTTCCTTTCCTCGGAACTCCGGAACCTCGAGGTTCCGAAGTTCCTTTCCTCTCCGTATCCTTTCTTCTATCCTTGCCTGGAACTTCGAAACCCCGAGGTTCCGAAGTTCCTTTCCCTTGCCCTTTTTTTCCTTTCTCGGAACTCCGGAACCCCGAGGTTTTGAAGTTCCCCTTCTCTCTTTAGCCCTTTCCCTTTCTTTTCCCGGAACTCCGAAACCCCGAGGTTTCAAGGTCCCTTTGCCTTTCCTTTTCTGCTTCTCTCCGGAACTCCGGAACCCCGAGGTTCCGAAGTTCCTTTCCTTAGTAGGCTTTCTATTCCCCGAACTTCCAGCTTGCGACATTTCAGACGGCGTGATCAACACTCAAGGCCCTAAATGCTCTACCAACTATTACGACCTGTTTACCTTCTTTTCATGAGCTACTGGGGCGCATTTATTGAGGTTTGCAGGCCTGTCTGGGAATATTCTAGGGGTCATATATGCGGATTTGAGAGCTTTTTATGACAAGGTATGGGCTGGTTTGACTTTTGGCTTAGGCCCATTCCCTTCTAGACATGTTTTGACCCCTAAAAGTAGGGTTTTTGGGGAAATTCGACCAGGATGGTTGGGGTTTCCCACTTGGATGCAACTATTTAGAAAAGTATATAAAGGTTGTTATGCCTCATTGTAAAGGGTTCTCTCTCTGCTGGCTTGAGCTATTCTATGCTCTCCCACTTCTCTTGTATTTATCTTGCATTTATGCAACTGTAAGTTTGGCCATTGGCCTTATAATTAATTGAAATCACTATTCTTGCCTTCTTTCAACTTATGCACGATGTGTATGTTTACTTACCTTCATCATAAGTGTATGTTTTGTGGCTCTTCTCTCCATATATATTGTGTTAACTTGTTTTTCTGAGTGTGACTTGTGGGAAACCTTCTCCCCTCTTGGCATTCAGTGAATTCTAACCTCCATACATGTATTGGGGTCACTCATACAACTGAAGTTTGTGCATCTCCTGGGTATTTTAGTTGATTCTTTGTGTCATTTTCGGTAGGGAGAGAAACAATCTCTTCTTGGTGCATCACCTCCTTTTATTTCAAGCATTTCTCTCTTCCCTTTACCTCTACAAGTTGTTAGGATAGGCTTAGGAGTAAGTTTTGAAGTGTTGAGTTGGTTCAACACCTACACCTAGATTGAGAAGGAAGTCGGCCTTCTCCGAAGATTCAACCCCCTTGCGCAAGGTCCCACACTTCAAGGTTGTTTCCATGTTTCACGAGGTTGCTGAGTTGATAGCTCAGCAAGGGTACAAGCTTTTGTGATAATGCATACATACATACATACATAGAGATTTATATATATATATATATACATATATGTATATATGTATATATACATATATGTATATATGTATATATATATATATATCTATACATACATATCTATACATACATATCTATGTATATATATGCTCCTAAAAAAAGAATTAAGTTTAGAATGTCATATATCAATACATATGCTAAACAAAATGTCATTACAAATGATAGCCAATAACAGTTAGAATATCATAACAGTAAGAATATAGAAATAGTTAAAATATACCATATACCATTAATAGTTAGAATATCACTAGCCATGTACCCTATTCAGTTTTCAATATCAAAAAGATCAAACTAGAATCTCATATGGATAAGTTCTAAGTTCACTAATCAACACCATACGGGTCATCATCAATATCAAGTTTGTCATCAACATTAATACTAGATGATGGAAGCCCAATGCCACTTGCACTAGAAATATGTTGGCTACACGACTCCTCAACAATTGAAGATTGTGCATCAATAGAAAGATCCAAGTCAGTACGCTCTGGTTTTACATCCCACAACTTCATTGCCCCTTGCTTGTACTCATTATTTTTGTAAGAGGGCACAAGTTGGAATGCATGTAGACAAGATCCTCTTCTTTGCTTGATGCCAATCGATTGCGCTTACTGAATGGATGAAGGAGTATGTATTCCAATTCCGTTCAACTGAAGAAGAACTACCAACCTATAGAAGAAAAGGGAGCTCTCATTAGAGTCTTTAAATTAACAATTCTATTAATCAAATTTAGAGAGTGGTTAAATTTTCATAAACTTACTTGGGATAAAACTTTGATCGCAAGAACTTGGAGGTGTGGTGATTTGTAGCCATTGAGCTACCACCAAGAGCGAGCATCTTTCTTATACTTGTCACGAAGAGCAGTAAGACTATGACCAATGGAGGCTGCAAAATCAGCAAATTAACTTGCAACTGCATCTTCCATTTTAACATCAAGGGAGAGTTTAGTAAGAGATTTCCTAAACACTTCACTAACTTCTGTATCACAATATGGAGGCACCCTTGTTGGCATAGCAAGGATCTCTTCACTATAATGTTTGGGAGTCAATGAGAAGGCAAGAAGATAGAGTGGGGTGGTTGTTTTGTTCCATCGCTCAACACAAATTGACTGCACCCCTTTGAAGAAGATTTCTTCAAGGTCTTACTCTTTTGGATATATGATGACTTTTATTTTTCATTGAGTCTATCTCATCATAAACCTCCCCCAAGCATGGCTTATCCATGTCAGTATAGCTGATCAAACCCAGGATGGGCTCGGTGAAACTAAGAAGATATTTTGCACGATCCCACCAAGTGTCATCTAGAATCTTTTGCTTCACATTTGCTGCCTTCTCAGTATTGGATTGCCTCCATGTATTCCATGCTTGGTTGATGACCATACCAGAAAGTACCTCTCGAACCTTCACAAGTCGTCTTAAGACGATTGTGTTGGATGCAAATCTAGTCTTAGCAACCTATTTGAAAATGAAAAATTAAGCAATTAAAAATAAAGAAGACTATATATATATAATTTGGTACGCACCTTTTCATAACTTGGGCTCTTATACCCCTCTGGAGCTTCATTTATTTTTCTTATCATGTCATGCCAATAGGGGGATTGAACCACATTGAATGATAAACTGTTTGCATAGAGGCATCTAGCAATTGATTGGTCAACAATATCTCTAGCATCATTCGTAAATGCCCTCTCCAATGGTCCCTTTTCTCTCTTTGGAATACTAGCCGCATCTTTATTTCTTCCCAAAAATGGGTAGCTTTCTACTACGATATTAGGAGCATCACTATCTATATGAGATGATGAAGTATGTGGCCTACATGAGCCCTTTCCTATGTTCAAGGGATGCCCCAATCTACTTTCAACCCTTGCATATGCTTCCTATTGCTCCTTATTATATTCTACTACTTTAAAAGCTGATATAGGTGAAAGATCCCTGATGGATCCCCTTGCTGATTTGCTGTAGTTTTTAAATTAATAAACTATATTTTCCTATGTTTCCTTTGATGGTTTTAGAGAATAGACAGAAGTTGCAGAAAGTTTGTTTATTTTTGTGTTTTTGATAGTTTTTCAGCAAGTAATAATTGAAGAACAAGTACATGAAAAGAGTACTGGAAATAAATGTCCATACACAGTCAAATCAGAATCGTACCAAGCAGATTTCTGATTATTCAAATCAAATAATTATCCAGATAGTGATTCCAAACAATTCCAAGAAGATTACAATAAGCAATGAGTCCAACCTGAATGAAGAGTGAATACTGAAATCAAGAAGGAGGCTGCGGCAAACATCCAAAGCTCTTACATAGCTCCACGTGGGAAGAGAAATGGCTGCAAAGTACAACCGTACAGCTATTAGGTGATGCCAAGCTGGAAACCCCAATCTCCATGCTGAATCCTAACTCTATCCACTGAATCCTCCAGAAAAGATGTCATACCAACTCTAAGGCACTGAAAACTGAATGCAAGAACCAAATAACCACTGTGCTAGGGGCTACGTCCCAGACAGGCAAGACCCTGGGGTTTTCGTCCCAGATGCTGAATCGCTCTCCAGAGCAAATTCTCCGAATCAAAGATGAAAATGTGTAAAAGATGATTGATAATTAGGTTACCATCTCCTTATAACTCCTTCCCTCTAGCTCGAACCCTAAAAGTGTATGAAAAGTGCGCTTAGGCTTATAAAGTCTTATTTCTCATTTTTTAGTCGCCAAGTATAGAGAAAACGCCATTTTTTTAATATAAAAGAATTCCGTTCATCAAAAGGGTCCCTGACAAATGGGAAACATTTAGAAAAGTTCAAGACCTTTCCAAGGAGCTATAACACATGGGCATATGCATCCAGATGAAGCCAAAAACCCCTTATTACTCCAAAATGGCTATAAACATAGCCTTATTTAATTAATTAAACGCTAACTTAGGAAATATTTAAATATATTAAAAATATAACCCAAATAGCTACAGAAGGCTCAAATGACTCCAAAAGCCTGAAATGGAACCTGCCACCTGTCTGTGACTGAAGTCGGAAATCATGGATCCACTGGCAGTCTTATCCCTAAAATCTAGGGATGCTCCTAGAAACTAGGAAACACACCCAAATCTCCTGAAACTGAAACCATGGTATGGTCCAGTGGAACCTCAAATATGGAAACTGCCACAACCTCCTAAAAAGTAGGGAAACTCCCTAAAAAGTACGGAATCTCCCTAAAAAGTAGGAAGCTCTCTCCAAACACCTATAACTGCTCAAAAGGATCTTGCTCTACTCCTTGGTCCCCCAGGTGGTCATTCAGTCAACTGCCAGTTCTCCCTAAAAAATAGGAGACCTCGTCTGAAGGTCCGAAATGGCTCACAGAACCCCTGCAAAGCTCCATGACCCTCAGAATGAGTCCCCTAACCATGTCATTGACCTACGGGAACTCGAATGTTAGGTCAACCCCTACTCATCTCATCACTATCTATATGAGATGATGAAGTATGTGGCCTACGTGAGCCCTTTCCTATGTTCAAGGGATGCCCCAATCTACTTTCAACCCTTGCATATGCTTCCTCTTGCTCCTTATTATATTCTACTACTTTAAAAGCTGGTATAGGTGCATCTTGTTTTCCTAGACATGCTTTGATTCCCTTTCCAGGAATTCCACACAAATGTCCCTTCACCCAACTATAGGAACTTGTATACCTCGTACCACACCCAAGACACATCCAAATACATGTCCCCCCACCTGGAACATGCTCTAATATTTGTACATACCTCCATAACGGTGAAGTCGGGTCAGCGGTGAACAAAGAAGTGTCAATAGAATTAGATACCATAGTAAATTTATATAAGACCCTGCAATTTGTACAAGAAGCTTGGGAAACAAATTAATTAATTAAATTTAAATAATTCACATAAAATCTAACAAAAAACTTCATATATTTACTCTTGATAGTTCAATATATTAATATAATTATAAGCATTTAAAAACTATAGATTTCACTTTCGGCTACGGCCCATTATCTATCAAAAAAAAACTATAGATTTCAATATTAAACAAATATTATAGATTAATATATTAATATAATTATAACATAAATATTTTAAAAATTATCTATATTGTTATTTTTATATAAATTATTTCAATATCAAACAAAATACAACCTACACCTACTATTAAATAAAATTCACCCCTATATTAAACAAAACTATTGAACAAAACACAACCTATATTATAAAACAAAATTCATTGCCTATATTAAAAAAAAAAATTGCAGGTGATTAAAGTTATTTCAATAGTTGAACAAAAAAAAATTGGCTTGATACCTAGTCCCATCTCTACTCGCATTTGTGGTTGCATCCCTAGCTCGCGTCTATGCCTCTCTGGCTCGCATGCTTGCTCACATTGTCTCTAGTGCAGAATTTATAATGAGAGGCTTCCTCTCAAGGATTTGTTGCTAATTTTTGCCAAGGATTTATTGTTAATTTTTAACCATTTAAAACAAGCAAGTTGAAGTAAATTTGTTTTTTGCTAGTTTTTTAATCATGTCAGCTTGGAAACGGCCTGGAATCTCAACGTTGATGCAGTTGCGGGTTCGTTTCGAGGGCTTGCTTGACACCATCAACGGTTTGTGCCCAAATCTGATTCCGGGACGTTTCGTACCCGAAATTGATAGGGAAAGGTCACGATTCAGCAACTTAGGATAACTCTAAAATTAAAATTCAAACTATGCATGCAAGATGCAACAACATAATCGCAAGATGCAACAACATAATCCAAAGGATTAAGACAAAGATTTTCTTTTTGTTTTTCTTACTTCAGATTGCACAAAGCACAGAAGCAGGGGATACACAAAACAGTTCATTATTCTTATCTTTTCAACCAATGGTTCACTTTTGTATTTCTTACTTCGAGTCGCATGAAATGCAGATGTAAAGGATGCACAAAAATTTCAGCCTAGTTTGACAAACTTGAAAATAAAATTTAAATTACAATTTTGAATCTTGATGACAATATGAATAATGAACAATGAACATTGCAATGAATCTATGAATATGCATTTGCAGCCATGTCTATGAAATTATGATTAAAATTAAATTTTGAAAATGAACTAATTTAAAAAAACAAAAAAATTCACACAATCCTACCTTATGCTTGGAAAATCCCCTAAACTTGGTGTAGAATCCCTCTCCTTCCTCTTCTTCTTGCTCCTTCTCACCCCTATTGCACATGCACCACTTCAATCACACTCCTTCACTCACTCTTTTGCTCCTCTTCAACCTAGCTGTTGAAATGAGTTTGTGAATAAAATTGAGGGATTTGGAGTATTAAATAGAGTTTAGGAAGCATTAGTGGGGCCCATTGGCCATTAGAATTTGGCCCTGGGCAATTTGGTTTTTATTTTTTTCCATGGTGTTCTTTTGGGCATCCCCAAGACGGTCAAGGGATGCTTGGACATCCCTGGGACGGCCAGGCATCTCCGCCGTCTCGGCGGTGCCCCATGAAAACCGACAGAGGTGGCGGGACATCCCCCCAGTGTCCACACGTCTCGGAGATGTCCCTGTTGCCAAAACGCCATGATTTTGGGGAGGGGGACTGTCGTCGTGGAACAATAGATGTAAAGTAAGAAGCATGCTTCAAAAAATAAAGGAAAAAAAGTCCATAACACAATATTAGAATCAAAATAAGTTTAAATAGGGCTGCCATTCATTTATGAGAATCATTACCATGAACTTGAACTACACGTCTTTGTATTCAGACTGACTGGTTCCTGCCACTCATTTATGAGAATCATTACCATGAACTTGAACTACACATCTTTATATTCAGACTGACTGGTTCGTGGCATGCACCTACAAAAGAAAATAATAAAAGCCGCCCCATATGCCATAATGGGGGGGGGGCATGAAAAACAAGATATAGTTGCACTCCAGAACATGTTCCTCTTCATTTTGATGCTGCCTCTGGTCGTAGTAATGGATACTTGTGTGGACTAATGAGTGAAGGCCAGCAAATGGCTTTTCAAGGGAATATTTCAAAGTTAAGGTTAAAAAAAGTTTCAAAACAAGGTCCAGGTTCGTCCTGTATTCAGTTTAGTAACTTTTGGGGAATGAATTCATGGATGCAGAGCATTGCTATCGCGTTAACTCTGCTATTGCCTCCATGTTCATGGCTGTCACACTATATTTGGGTGAAGACCCTGATGCGGTTCATACCATGGCAAAGGCTCTAGTAAAGAAGAATTTTCTGGGTTATTGTCTGTGGCAGCTCGAGGTTGGGCATTCCAATCGTGGGTGGTGCTCCCTCACTCTCTAGTTCATCCACCGTGCCTTGGAAGCCTTTCATCTCCATGGATTTTCCTGCTTGTGAGGTTCATCAGAAGCACAAGCCCAAGTGGATATGGATTATCTCAAGCAGGCTACCAGAATAACAGAGGAACCAGGGATTGAGTGGATGATGTTACTGTTAATTGAAAGCTCCAAATATGAAGAAAACCACTGGTACTGTTTACTATAGATAGCAGCATTATTGTTTATAGATAGTAGTATGCAGTGCAATGAAAGCCTATAAATCTCCACGGCTATAATTCATATAGATGATGGTTGTCTGTACAAATCTAGGCAGTTTTTTGTATTGGGGTGTTTTGTTGTTTACCTCTTAGCTGTCACTGTTCTGGTATTTTGTCACAAACCAGGCAAAACTATGTATTTTTTAAATTGAATATTTTGATACAATAGTGCAGTTCCCCTGGCTCTATTTATCTACTAGAAAGAAAAGCTTAACTGGATTCAAAGATGCTGCAAAGTGAAAATAAAGTTATTTCTTGTGGACATCTTCCTCAAGAATTAGATAGCACTCGGTACATGTGACACTAATACTTATCTATCTAATAAAAGAGCGCTATTCCTCCAATAAAAAAAATGCTATATAATAAAGAAACCCAAGAGATGACATGATGATGAAGCATAGTTTGATGGTTATATAATATATTGCAGACTATATGCAGAGCCACATAAATATCTATAGGTTCCTTGCTTTCAGAAGTTCCTCCTTAAATCCGGAATTAAATTGTTCTCTGCATGCAACTCTCTACACAACTTTGATACTGCCAGAAGTACTTTCATTTTTCACAATTTGATATGATGAAGAGTTCAATCTTAGATGAGAAAATAATCAACATAAAGCTATTATAATGCCTGCTTCATCCCATTCTGAAGTTCTAATTTTTTGTGTAAAATTATTTCTTATCCATCCAGAAAGTATGCAAGAGCATTAAACACTAATTCAAAAGTCTGAAGAAGAAAATATAGTTTCAATTATGCTCTCATGTGTTCAGTGGTGAGCTTGTTTGAAGTAAGCATTGTCCGCAGTATTTACCAAGACAATCTTTACAGGAGCATACATAAAATGGACTTATTTTTCCTATGAGAGCAGAAATCATGCATGATGTGTAGTCAGAAATAATAAGAGTTCAATGGATACAGATAAAACATACTTGGAGAAATGGCACACCACTGCCTTCTGCGGTCCCACGCAATTCATTCCAGTATCTTGGATATTTGTTCCTGGAAGAATATCCATAAGGAATTTTATCCAAATACTCTATAAACATGCATAAAAATGAAAATGATCATTGAAGCATTTTGGTATAATTAACCCTGTCAATGCTGCACAGCAAACATAGAGGCTATAAAAGGTATTCTTGAATATATCGATGTTCAGTGAAGAAAAATTTGAGATAGATGACAGGCATACTATCGGTATAACAAGCACATTTTTTTCAAATTATGAGACTCAGGTATCACTAGCTAAACCACACATATTAGAAGATTTGTATTCAGAGCTTTGCTGCAAAGAAATTCTCCAGCAGCAGATGAACACAGGTCAAGGCAATCAGGGTGGCAAGAGTATTCCAGCCAATCCCATGATGAGTCACATCAACCCAGTGAACAGAAAAATCAAACTCGTCTTACCTTAGCATAGTAGCATACCCAGAAAGTTGGTTTTCCCTACCTGAATGGGTGTCCATACAGGTCCACAGCCTACCACCGATGTGTGTCTAATTTTAAATTGTATGGTCAAGCCTGAGAGTGGATGTGCTTCGATCTATATGATTCAAATACATTCATAGACATCACGAAAAGTGCCTATCATTTCAAGAGGGTGTTCCCCAATTTATTGGGTGTTCTTAATGAACCAGACTTCAGGTGCATATGTTGCCGTGTATGCAGTTTTAAATCGAAAAGCAACAACTGTCAGCGAATTTCCATAGATTCATGTGGTTTACAAACATTCAAAAATAACCACAAATTTATCTGTAGTTTGGAGTCAGCAGGCAAAAACTACTGAAATGCGGCAAACTTTTTCAGGTTGGCCGGCAGTATCCTCCTATTAAACAAAAGCAGAAACATTAAGTCCCCGAGATAAACAAGAACCATTCCTTGTCAACGGTTAATAATCCTGGCTTCTATGGGCAGCAATATACTTCGGATAAGCTGGTTTTATTCCAACTTTGTTCATCATTATTAAAATTTGAGGAAAGCCATAACTATCATTATTCGTTAAAACATTTCAAACAGCTGCAGAACATCTAGTGCTTGTTATAAAGGCTAAAAATCACTTCTTCTATCTCTAAAAACCATTTCTGAATAAGTTAATTAAATCCAACCATAAAACTAAAAACACGTAAATAAAGTCTTCATTTGAACGCAACAGCATGCTGGATGATGAATTGAGTACAATAATACCATCATCACAAAAGGAGAGACTTCAAGCAAACTTACCTATTATTAGTTGAAAGGGATTCAATAAGAGAATGCCCGTCAGCAGATTTGGCAAAAGGGAGCATCTCTTCTTGCAAAGCCTTATCCTTAGAAACTCTGCTCTCTATCAAATGAGCAAATCTTTGTCCAATTACAAAACCCATTTGATAAGAATCGCAGGGTCCTATATCTATAAATGGCAGCCATTCTCCATTGCCCTCCTCCATTGCTCAAGCAGTAGACTGGTAAGCAGAAATTTGGAAGCAGCATGGAGCTTTGCCTGATTTACTGTAACATAATGCCTATTTCATGAATCATCTTTTAAAGTAGATATTTTTTCAACGAACGAAAGATATGGTGGGACATATTTTTGTGATTACAGTAATGGTATTTTAATAATTTTTTAATTTAAATTTTAAAAAAAGTATTGTGTATAAGTAGTTTATTAAAATAAATTAATTGTATATTAAAAATAGAAATAGGATTGAATTAGGTGTTTTTTTTATTTAAAATTATATAGAATATGAATTTGGATGTATGTAATGTTGCCATAGAGAGATAAACTAAAATCTAATTTAAAACTAAAATATGTGAGTTTAAGAATATATAATGCAAATATAAGTATAAAAATAAAATATCTCGTAGTTACAAAAAAGAATATAGGAAAAAAATTATATCTTGACTATATTATTTATGGGGGGAAATTTTTTAAGAAAAGGACCTCCACTCCAAGAAAAATCAATTTTATTATTTTATTAATCTCAAGCTATGTCTTTTATAGGAGTAAGGCTAACATTCATTTTTTAGAGCAATGTTAGCAACATAGCAGTGCCTACAAGTCAACCATTCAACCTATTCAATACTCAATCCTCAAGCACCAATAAATATGGAAAACTAAAACCACATACCACAAGTTTATTAAAACCATTATTCTAAACAATGACCAAAGAATGGTGTCACAATGATGTTCTTATATATATTATAACTTGATATAATTTTTTGTCATAGTTAACTCCTCACTTTGGATGCTCCAATTTAACATGTTCCAGTCAAACATGCATTATGACTTGTCATAATGTTGGTCAAGATTCCAATATAACTCTTTGTAAATCATAAGAATTGTTCATAAGTAACTACCATCTTACACTAGCATAATGATATAAAATGCTCTTAGAACCTTTTATACACCTCCCAAAGTGTTCAACAGATGGAAAATAATGTCAATACAAAAGGGATACTCATTTCCCAATACGAGGCTAAAATAATAAATATAGATAATTAATAAATTAGAAACCAGTATTCTCCCACTTGTTGAATACCTTACCAAAAAGCAAAAGATAAATTCCAACACTGAAATCTGAAATCTAACTGCTAATAACCTTGAGGCTCATAGACTCACAACACCTCTTGAAGTTCTTTGTGTTTATTAGATTTGTTAGTACATCTACAACATTTGTCAAAGTATTAACTATCTCTAGTATTGTCCTCACATCCTCTACCATGTCATGAACAAAATGGCAATAGACATATAAGTGGTTAGTCCTCATATGAAGGGCTATTTCATTTCACAAACATATGACACTCTAACTATCGCATAGGGTATGTGCAAAGAAATGGGGGACCAAAAGGGGGTCTTAAGTGTCTGTTTTTTTAAAAAGAAATAAAGACTGATCTTGGGTGAGAAATTGAAGATAGTTACACTCAAAATTTGAAGATGCAATGAAAATAATTTTTTTTTGAAAATGGTGGAGATTAAGGGGTTTGAATAGGGAGCCAAAAAAATTCCTCCTATTTTTATAAAAAAAAATATAACATAGCATATGGCGTGACCCCCTAGAATGTCAACTTTTTTTAGTATTTCAAAAATAGCTTCAATGAAAAATTAGCTAACACCATGTAGTTTATGCTAGATTTTTCTGCTATTTTTTTACTAATTTTCAAAGTGAAACATCCTAAAAAACCAAAATATTGAGCATGCAAATGTCTAATTTTTATAGAAACTAATCAAAAATTATTTTTTTATATTGTGTATAGAAGAGATTTTAGTTTCTAAAAATGTAATTTATTTGAAATTTTGACAAGGGGGGGAAAAAATATCCAAAAATACCATATATGTAGCTTTTTGACAAAAAATAGAGACACTAGAAAAAGAAATTAAAAATTAAAACCTAACATATTAAAAGTGTAAAAAAAAATTGCATGTTTACACTACTGAGAAAGATCTCTACGTAACTATGTCATTTTTTTACTTGACATTGAAATACTTGCAAAGATAATGGATAACACGCATGATATTGTGTCATTTAAAAAAAAATTGCAAAAATCACATCTATGGGCATTGAGATGTAAGTCCAATCCTTTGGGTTGGATGCCTAAGGAAAATCCAACCCTAAAAGTTGGAAATACCAAAAAGATAATAATACAAACGCATTATAATGCCCATATTTTGAAGAAGAAGAAAATTCTCTCTTCATATCTCTCTCTACTTCCTTATATCTCACTCTCTCTCTCTCTCTCTTTAGACTATATGCATGAAATAAAAATGTAATCTTATACTTAAGTTATACTCATGTATATATTGGCAAGATGTTTGAGAAAGGTTTTAGATCTCTAGGAGTTATAATAAAAATTCTAGGTTCATAGAATCTTATAATTTTTCAGACAGTCAAATCTTAGTAATCAGCAAGATCCTATCATCTCTCTCTACATACATCTATTTATCTCTCTCTCTCTCTCTCTCTCTCTCTCTCTCTCTCTCTCTCTCTCTCTCTCTCTCTCTCTCTCTCTCTCTCTCTCTTATACTTAAGTTATACTCATGTATATATTGGCAAGATGTTTGAGAAAGGTTTTAGATCTCTAGGAGTTATAATAAAAATTCTAGGTTCATAGGATCTTATAATTTTTCAGACAGTCAAATCTTAGTAATCAGCAAGATCCTATCATCTCTCTCTACATACATCTCTCTCTCTCTCTCTCTCTCTCTCTCTCTCTCTCTCTCTCTCTCTCTCTCTCTCTCTCTCTCTCTCTCTCTCTCTCTCCCTATTGGAATTATTGGTTCAACCCCCCAAGTACAACAATCAAGTGCAAGCAAAACACTCATCACAAATGGAGATCAAGAAAGATAGATTTTCTCAACAACCTGAACATTATATCGATGCACAAAAGTTTATGAATTAAAATGAAGTATGAATCCTTATAGATAGAATAATGAAACTCTAGATCTGAACTCTAAACAAGATTAAATTATCTAGTGCCAAGTGTCCACATCATATTAAATGAGACGAAATGAACTATTATTAGCCTAATCTAATTTAAAAAAAAGTACTCCTAAGTTTACCTTAAGTGAATAAAGTAATAAGGGACCTAATTAGATAATCAAATGAGATAATATCCTAATTACTCCAACACCTCTCCTTAATATTAAGTTAGGGAGAATCTAAAATTTTTTATGATGAATGCAAGAATGAATGTGTCTTAACAACAAGGCATGATTAGATACCCATGTACAAACCAATGATATCTCTCACAAAAGAAAAGGAGAAATCCACATGGGAAAAAATCCTCTCAAAAAAGATTAAAAAAGAAATAAAAAAGTGTATGTGTGACTAAGAATGAAGGACTTGATATGTCCCCCCAAGTATTGATTCAGTCACATAAGTATAATCAATATACCCCCATAGGAGATACCAGAAGAAATGGTGTGTCCTCCCGATAAGGAAGAAGCTTCAATACCAAGAATAAATGCTCAAAGATGAATGATAATGATCCAAGAGTGGCAAACTATGTTCCTCCCCTTAGAAAGAACTAAATGCAATGGCCAAGGTAGAATAAACTCCATGAAAGGAAATAGAAGAGCTTCAAGATGTGTGCCATGGAAGAATGTTCAACTATCCACACTTATGAATTAAGATATATGCCAAATCAAATTAAGAAAATCCAAACAACTATGAAGATAATTGCAGAAAAATCTTGGAAAGCGCTAAAGATGAGATGATAGGTGGGTTGTAGCTACCATCAAAGAGGAAGTGAATGTCCTCAAATATGTCCCCAATGGTGACAATGTGTGACTCAACAAATAACTCTACAATATCTGGTAAGAGGTCATCCCACAACACAAAAATTGGAAGGGAAGTATCATCTTATTGAACTAAACTGGTCTCTAAAAAAGAGGAGGTGGAGGAGGAGGAAACTCAACACAAGTCACAAGAACCAAGGTGGAAGATGGAAGTACAGATGGGTTTAAGGGACTAAACCTCTCATTAAATATTTGATCTACTCTAGATGCATGAGAGTGAAGACCAATTAATAGAAAATACTACAAGCGCATCAATATAAAAATGATAGAACTCATGTAATCAAGGTGCATGATCGAATCCCAACTGCAATGATGGTTCATTTTGAAGAAGACTACTCCTTTAATCATATAATTCTAACATTTAATCTTAGAGCTCTTATCTTTGAAGACATTAGATTGGGTGGACAATTATTGTTCAATAAGTACTATATGATATTCACGTATTAAGCATCTATGGAAACTGTATTTGCAATATATTATTGACTTACGAGCTGTAATATCCTTTAGGAATATGCCCTTGTTTTGCTGATTTAAACACCAAGGAATATTGTCAAACACTTTGCACCCAAGGTCAAAAATTATTGATTGATGTTTCTTTCGGTATTTTCAATGAAGACGATGATAATATGCATTCAATAGGCTCAAAGAATATATGCAAATGACTTAAATGAAATGAGGATGTAATGCAAGATATATATATATGTAATTTTATAGCTCATGTGCCACTACAACCAAAGGGTATTAATGCAAACACTTGGCAAGCAACCTATCAAAGTAAATAAACACCTAAATCAAGAGGGTATTTTTGTAGACAATTCAATGCAACTCCAATATCCTTTATTGTAGCCTTCAAATTGATTATATTGACTAGAAATATATAGGAATTATCACAAATGGTTGACATGCAAACCTATTATGACTGAAACTAATACCCATATGATGTTGCAACAATAATTTATTAAGACAAATAGTTGTCTTGCATATTAAACTTAGTAAACCTAATTACAAGTGGATTTCCAAGTCTCGTCATACCAAGGCAAGATTGATTACAATGCAAGACTATTCGATGAAACAATTACAAGGATGTCTCAGCATCGATTTGATTGAGTTAACTATATACAAACTAGTATGAGAATGAACCTAGAAATATTGACAATAGATTGTAAACTTCCACATGGCTATGTTGAAGATTGTTTAGCAACAATAGCATGGCCTTCCAATGACGACTCTTTCAATCTGCTCTTCAAAACCCTTCTAGTTTCTCAAACAACTTGGATAATCTTTCACCATTAAGCTCGAACTTGACCTCTGGATGAAGCCAATAGTTAAGCAATCTTCAACTAATATCTCACAACCTCAAAATGTTGACCCAATGAAGAAGCTACACTCTCCAATGCCAAATAAGCAGAAACCCTAAGGTTCCTTCTCCAAGAGAAGAGCTCTCCAAACGTACAAGTATAAAATGATCGAATGATGCCTTCATTTACTTTTCAATGACCTTTATATATTTCTCCAATTAAGTCAACCCCTTCTAGAAGTCTCATTTAACTCATTTAATGATATTTAATATTTTCCTTCACTTTAATAAATGGGCACACAAATAATAATAATATTTAACGTACTTTAAGTGTTCTTTTTGAGGGTCATGGCCCCATTAGACATAAAGTGAATTTAAAACTTAATAATTACACTTTATAATTAATTATTAATAAAGTAAACACTTTATTAATAATTAAATAACATAACTCCACAAATAATCATTATTTCTCAATTCCGTCCGAACCTGGGGGTTAACCATTGTTTTCATTGTGCATCCAACAACCTTACTAAAAATAGTAAGGGTCCCTCTAATCATCCACTAACTTACTATAAATAGTAAGTGTGTGAAACTGAGTCAAACGAAGGCCAATTCCGAACCAAACTGAGTTCCGAAGAAGAGAACACTTTACCAACTGCCCACTAGGGCCCTCTAACCATTTGTTTTAGCTTACAAGGGCCAAAATAATAGGCTGAAGCATAAAAAATAGGAATGAGCTAAGAGGGGACATTACATGAGCTAAGGACCAATTTTAGCTATGGTCTATGTTAAGGCTTGACCTCTGACAAGATTCATAGGAATAATCTCCAAATCAAATTCTTGTAATATAGTGATCCATTTGGCTCTTTTTTCCCTAGGTTCACTTTGCATTAAGAGAATCTTCATTATAGAGTTTGGTACAATTGTAAAAACTTATTGCCTTAAGATATATTGTTAAAATTGTTAAGAATACTTGTCTTAGTTGTCATTGATGTCAAACTCGGTTATCTGGATTAGTTCATATATGATGCAGAATAGTGGAAGATAGGTATGTATGTTGCAGATAATATGATGTAGAATAGTGGAAGATAGGTATGTATGTTGCAGATGATATGATGGTATGTAGAATAGTGGAAGATAGGTATGTATGACGCAGATGGTAGATCCTAGTTATTACTGATGTATTGCAGACATGTTTATTGCTCCAGAAATATGTATTGTCAGTATGTGGATGCGTTTATTGTGATATAAGAGATTTAGTGTTGGTTGTGGCAATTGATTTTGTGCTCCAGTCATTCATGCAGTCTAACAGTATGTAGTTGACTTATTTCAAATTTGTAGTCCTTCGCTTTTATGTCTTGATGCAGATATGGTAGTGCAATTTTTGATATTCTTATTGTCATTGATTGAGATTGGTGTGTTCATGTTTTGGTGCTCTAGAAGTCGCACTCTCGATGTTGTGCTTCAGAAATAAATTCGGTTATGCAGTATTTGGTAGCTCTATATGCTCCAATTTCCTCTGGTCTTTCAATATCTAATGATAATCTTTTGTTGGCTTGTTATTCATGTCTTTAACCTCATAATGTTGAGCTGGATCGAGATCTTTATGCTCTGGTAGCATTTTATTGTGGAATTTTGAGGATATGTTCATTCTAGGTCAGGCTAACCTTGAAAGATTATATTGTTGTTTTGCTTTGGTTATTGTAGTGTGTGATTTGACCATTGAAATATCATTTGGGAAAATATTTTTGAGGTCAACTTGATGTATATTCTTATTGGTACACACATATATATACATATTATGTTCGAATATAAGATACTTGTCTAAGAGAGCAGAGTGAGGTGTGAGCGAAGAAGGTGACGAGTTTGGTGAAGAAGAAGGACAATGTTTGTGTGACAGTATTTTGAGTGTGTGTTGGTTGATAGGGAATGAGTTGTCGAGTTTCCTAACCATAGAAAATAGTTGGTGTGTTGTCTGAGCCTAATAAGAATTGATCCCATGCATATGTAGATGCAATTTTGCTTAGTTCATTCCCTTTTTTCTTGGCAGTGAGCCTTTCGACAATGAAGCGTTGTAATTTGGGGAGTGAGCCCTCTAGCAGTGAGCCTCCTTTTGTAAGATCTCATATAACTAGTTATATTATCCTGAGATTTAACCCTCTCCATGGGTTTTCCCATTTGGGTTTTCCAAGTATAAAAATCTAGTGTCTCTCTTATGGTTGTCTATTTTGTGCATTCTACTTCTATTGCATATTTCATTTCATGCCAAGGTTATTTAAGATCAAGTTAAGTTTTTAGTTTATCAAAGTGTTTTTTTTTTTTGGAATACTAATTCACCCCACCTCTCAGTATTCTAGCATGTTCAACAAAAAAATATTCACATTTTTAACTAGAGCTAAAACTTATCTTTCAAAATTTAGGTACCTATTTCTTCATCTTTAAAGGGAGCACTCATGAATGGGATAGGCTTCTCTTCTTTAGATTCATTATTTTGAGTGAGGATATCTATTCATGTATTCTCTATGTCATCAAAAAAGGGGAATCAAAATCTAAATCTAAGCTACCACGAAAGCTTAATTAAAACATATTAACCTTAATGACAATCAATGAAAGTGCAAACAAGAATTGAAACTAAAAACTTTATGCAAACCTAGTCTCAATTTGTTCGCCTTGGTTCCATTATCTTTCTTTCTCTTCAAATGCAAGTTGGATGTCACTCTCAATAGATTGTGCACCTGTGATGAAAGTTTGCCAGCATAATTGCAAATATATTCAACAAATTCATGGTCCAAATTATGGAAAAGATTGATGAATTTATAGAAGATTGAAGACAAGACTGGAGAATCAAGATGGATTCAAAAAGATGGCATAAAGTGGATTTTGACTGGGCATATCTCTTTTTTTGAATTTTAAATTGAGATTAAAGATATATTTTCCAAGAAGATAAATCAAGAAAATCAAAAGTTGACTGGTTAAATCCATTTTCAGTTTTTAGGAAGATATGATAATGTTTTTTGCAAAAAATATAAAGCAAATGATGACATACTTTCCATTTTCAAAAATTGGGAGAATATGAGAAAATAATTGATTTAAATTGGATAATGATTTATTTTATTTTTTAAATCATTTTCTTGATTTATTGCCATTTTTGAACTTGGATGAGGATAATTAGAAATTAAATTAATTAAAATAAAAATTTGTTTCCATTCTTGATTTTTGGAAGAAGATAATTAAGATTTTATTAAAGGAAATTTATTTAATTATGATGAAATAATTATCTAATTAAATAATTTAAAGAAATTATTCAATTATGAGAAAAATGAAATTGAATTTAATTAAATAATAAAGCTTATTTAATTAAAGTGGGATTGAACTAATCAAATAATAAAGATTATTCAATTAATGTTAGGAAGTGAATGATTAATGATGAAATGATTTAAATGATAACAAAATATCGATGACAAAATGATAAAAAAAAAATTGAGGCATTTTTTTTCAAATTTTGAAAGTCAACACAGAGTTGTATATCATCATTTTTCTTTCTAATGGAGATTGCATTAGCTACCCATTTTGAATGTTTAACTAGGAATAAGATTCTTATTGAAAGAACCTTCTTAACTTCTTGGTAAATGAAAGGTTCTTGGAGTGCATGACATAAGCTTTTGTTCTATCAAAATGGATTCACTCTTAGTTTTAAATGAATGGTATACATAATAATAAACATATCATACATCTTCAGATCATAACTCTACACGAGGATGTAATGGTGATTCTTGAGTCCCTTGGCAATGCCCTTTCTTTCTGTTGGAGTGAAAGTTTTTCTAATCAGCATATTTTTTTGTCACCTTCATTAGTGACATTCAAAGGTTCATATTTTCCTCCTTTAGTCTTTAGAATATCTTTCTACTTTGTCATTTAAATAATGTTAAATAACCTTTCCAACTAATGAGTCCTCTTGTAGATCATGTTATTCTTCTAGTTAATGAGTTTATCTTCTTCCATTTCAATTTCTTCTCTTTCTTCTTCATCAATAACTTGGGCTTCAAGAACTCCTATATTTACAATAAAATTTGGGATATGCTAGTCATCCTTGAAGACCTAGAAGCTATTCATGTAATGTGGCATTGAAGGTACTAAAACTAGATCAACTTAATATCTCTTCACTCTAGAGAAAGATAACATTTCTAATGTGTTGGTTGTAGTAGCTATTGGATCATGTCTATGGTTGAGTTTTTTAAATATATGTTAGATATTGGAATTGTCAAAATTTTCAATAAGATCTTAGAAAAAATGCCTATAATTGGATAATCTCTTGTAATGATAAATATATTTCTTCTTGACTTGTTTAACAAAATGTTTTAAGTCACTTTAGAATCTTAACATTTTAACTTTAATATTCAAAGCTAAAAATAGTTCATATTGTAGGAGTAGATAGGTGACTCCTCAACTCCCCCAATAATCCTTGCTAGATGAAATAGCTTTCAAAAAAGAGAATAAAAAGATAACTCGTATAATAAGAATTCATTGATTGAATAATTATTGAATATGAAATTTAAAGTGAGAGGCCTTACTTATATAGGAAAGGTATGATGGGGTATGTACAACTACCCTTGATACAAACATCAAATGCATGATGATATTAAATGCCTAGATAACTAAAAGTAAATGAGGTAAACATGGCCTCATTAACTAACTTCTAGATAATGACACCTAGGACCTAAATTAACTTAACATGTGAATAGGTTCCCATGAATGTCTCATTAGGAAATAGCCTCATTCACACTAACACCCCCTCTAAATACAACTTAAGGAGATGAAATTATTATAAAAACGATTCAAGAAGCAAGATGAATATGGGTCCCTAAAAAAGGCCATGTTAGATACCCATGTATAAATGATCTCTCACAAATGGATAAAAGGGGAAAACCCAGTGGGACAAAAGTCCTCTCAAAAAGAGAGAAAATCAAATAGTATCATGTACTACTAATAGAATGAGTGATGTATGGGGGTCTCGTTAATACCCCCCAAGAACTACATACATCATGAAAATAAATCCAATCAATATCCTCCCATGAGAGGGAAAGAGAGAGGCTAAGAAGTCATTAAATGTGTCCTATAATGAAATAGATCCATCACAAATCCAATCAATATCCTTCCTTACAAAAGATAAACAAGATAGACATACACTCCACACAATGAGATAACCTATTGCAAAGAAGCCTTGGAAGCACTCTATGGAGTAAACTCTAAAAACCTCTGTGTTGGTGAAAAATTAGGGTTAGGGTTAAATTAAGATAATAAAACCATTAACAAGCTAGATTCACCATCACATTGAGGAGGAGATAAATCTAATAGATATAAACTTGATAGATCTAGATTCTGGTCAAATTTCAGGCCTCCTAGATGGGGTTCTTTCCTCCTCAAATTGAATTGAATTTGAATTGTTGAAGATTTGGGCAAAATAGTGAATTATTGAAGCAATTTGATAGAAATGATAAGCTATAGATGTCATATGGAGCCACAAACCTGGATTTAAGTAGAAGAGGATGATTTAGATATGTTCCCAAATGTTTGGCTTGATTTTTGAGACTAAGTAGTATCAATTTTCCACGATCCTATGAATTTCCCGTGGTCAAAAGATGAACTTGTTTGCCTCTACGAATCCTGTTAATCCTCCTAAACACAACTCTATACCTATTTCCTCCACACAAAAAGAAGGGAGAAATTGTTGGGAATAAACATTTGCCTTGTGTCAAACCCCAGTTTTGGAATTAACCATGAAATTGAATTGAAAATGTAAATGAAGTACTATAGTAAAATACTTTCATTTTGAGGGGAAATGCTAAGAATAAATGAAAACTTAATGATATGCCTTTAATGAAGTTTTGTTTTTCTCCACAAAGGAATTAGAGTTTTGTGTAGATTGTCTTTATAAAACATAGAACATGAATGTCATCTCCAATGCTTGAATCTTGACTTCACTTTTTCTCCAATGCTTGATAGAAGACTGATTTCTTTCTCACTTGAATTTGCTAGAGTGTAATTGAGATCATGAATTCATTCGTTAGGTTTGAAACAAGAGGGGTAGACCTCCTTTTATACTTGCTTTTCGAAAATTAAATTAAATTTTTGACCTATGCTGACACAGAATCTAATTTACTACTCTCGGAATGTGACTGATGAAAGGGGCCAGTTTGGGGCCCAATTGAGGAGCTCGGGGCCTATACACCCCAGTCTTAATTAGGTCTAGGGCATGGGCACCATGGTCCTACACGCTAGTCCTGAAAGTCGGGATCTCAATCAAGGGGGTCAAACAGGTAAAAAGGTGACATGATTGAAGGGTGTGAGCAGAATCAGTTCTTTAGTCAAGCCTTAGAGGATGGAACACCAAAGTGAGGCCTTAGTGAGGATAAAATTATAGGCTAGTACAATTTAGGATGCTACACCCTCAATCTAAGCAATCAAAGGATTAGATAAATATGTACAAAAACACTATAAATATATTGATCAGAAAGTTCGCTAAAATCATAATAAGCAAACAAAATAACTCACATTGTGAAGGAGCAACTGTTGGCAAATGCACACTCCAATGAGAAATTATAGGTGATTGAAGGTATTGTCATTGATGGCAACCTTACAATCCTATGGCACCGACAGGCACTGACATTGGCACAGACACTAACACCGGCACCGGCAAAGATGTTCACCCACACTCTGGCCAACAAGATTTTGTTTATTGTATTTTGTATTTAATTGTAAAATCTTTTTGTAAGGTGACAAGGCAAATTGTATTGGGACTCTTATAAGTATAAGATCTTGTAAGAACATTTGTAAGGAGGAAATATGCGAGATGGATAATATGTGTGAATATTAAGGCAGATTGTGGAATAAGGTTTATGATTACAGTAAGAGCTTAAACCGGTACTGAACCTGGCATAGCAGATGTTGATCCGAAGCAGTACATGATATTGGATTTACTTAATCCACTTTTGTAAGTTAGTGAGACTTCTCTTTTTGTATATAAGGAGTGAGCTTTAGGCAGTTGGTCTTCCTGCATGTGCAGGCCCCTATTGTATCAGTAATATTCACTTATTGGCCAGTGAGCAAATATTGTGGGTCACAAATCCCACCGAGGTTTTTCCCACACCGGGTTTCCTTGTTAAAAATATTGTGTTATGGTGTGCTTTCTATGTTGTGGTTATTGCTCTTATTTACTACATTAATTCTTGTTTACCAGTATATTGTTTTGAGGTACAAATCATTTAATAAGTTAAGAAAATCCATTAACCGGTTAGATATTGATTCATCCCCCCCTCTCAGTATCTTTGGGAATCCTAACCGCAACTAGAAAAATCCTAATCTAGCACAACCCTAGAATCTGATGAAGCAACAATAAATTAAAAAATGATATGGAACTAAAACAAAGTACAAAGATCAAATAAAACCTTCCCAAGTGACAATATGTCCAAGTAATGCTTTAGGATACTCATTGGACCAAATCTAAAATAAATTATACTTGAGGTTGAATATAGAAAAAGTGGATGAATGGATATAGAGAGCTCCTTATACCTTTTCAATGCCACAAGAATGACGAAAAATAGAGATTGTGAAAACAGTCATGATCTTAGGAGCCAAAAATGAAGATCTCACTTCAACTAATAAAAAATGACACAAAATAGAAGAACCTACAAAAATAACCCACTTCATTCAAAAGTACATTGATCCAACTTCCCAATGATATCTTATTTCTAAAAAATGAACTCCATATGCAAATTTTATTTCAATTTTCTCATTGGGATATAGTTGCCAAAAAAAAAAAAAATAGGCCCCAAGGGGCTAGCCCTTGGGCATCAATGTGACCCCGGTGTTGGTAGAGGCAAAATAAAGCCCCACTAGCCTGTTGTTGATGGAGTGGTGTGCATACCATGTAGGAGTAGATAGGTGACTCCTTAATGCCCCAAAGAATCCCCACTAGACAAAATAACTTCCACAAGAGAGAATGAAAAGATAAATTGCATACTCAAAATGCATTGATTGAATAATGGTTGAATATGAAATGTACAATGAGAGGCCTTGCTTATATAGGCAAGGCATGATGGTGCATTTACAAATATCCTTGATACAAACATTAAATGCAAATATTAAATGCCTAGACAACTAAAAGTAAATGAGGTGAACATGGCCCCATTAATTTTCTAGATAGTGACACCTAGAACCTAAGTTAACTTAACATGTGAATAGGTTCCCACTAATGACTAGTTAGGAAATAACCTCATTCACACTAGCACATAAATTAAAGATTCATTTCCTTGACATTGTTGGTATGTTGAAATTGTAAAAGAAAACAAAAGGGAAATATTTACCTTGAATAATTATCAACTCCACTCCTACTATTGCTCCTTGCTTGAATATGGATCCAATAAGTTTCAATATCCATATGTGATCTTTCACTTCTTTTGGTACTTTGATCTTTGAAGCAATTGAATGATTTTTTTAAAGTAGGTTCCTAAAGACTTTGAGATTCATTCATATTCACCAAATTTGTATCTTCTATATTTTTTCTCTTCTCTCAATTGGCATCCAAGTGGAATAATTGACTTCTTTTGATTTATTATCTTTGGTGGAGACATATTTGTTACACGTATCCTTTGTTTTCATATATTATTGTTCCATCATAGAGAAAATCTTCCTCTTTGTTGAAAATGGTGAGGCATAGTGCATAAGTAGATTCAGATCGTGTAGCATTATGCACTCTATATAATTTCTTTTGTAGTACACATCCTCCAAGAGTATCACATCATTGTGGTATTGCTTCACTTTCCTAGAGATGAATTTTGGGAGTCTCTTTAATAATCCCCCCTCATCTTGAAAAGATGATCCATAATTATATTCTATTATCACCTCTTAACCAAGAGTAATTCTAATATCATTATTGTAGTTGACTTGGTATATATAGATTTCTTCACTCTGATATTTACCTGATTCATATCCATATAGTCTTGGCTCAACTTCAAAGTAAAGAATTTCATTATTTTGATTATATTTTATAATTAAAATGCTTCATGTGTGAGAAGGTCATTTCCATATATCCATTTAGGAAATTATACTAGTCTCTACTCAAGAGAATCTCATATTCTTCTACGATGTCCACCACCAATATGTGAATTTAGTGTTGCACCTTGAGTTCTAATGGTAACTATATATGAATATGTGTTAGTTATCCAATGACACTAACCTCAATTTTTTGAATGATTAATTTTCCTTGAATATTTGTCTAGGGATATTGTACATTTGGCAAAAAGACAACAATGAGACATTTATTGATTCACCTAAATCTACCAAGAAATTATATAAATTATTTCTAAATATTCTCAAAATTAATAGGAAGGTGGGGACTCAATTTTTTATTTGTACAAATAAAATTGCGTATCTACCATTTGTATTGTAGTGTTGTCCCGGGGCTTGAAACTATGGTCTTTTATAGATGTATATTTAGCTAGGGCGATTTCTTTTGGGGAAGGATCTTCTAATTTTTTAGGAAATCTTTATTGATAATATAAAAATTTAATAATTCAATCAATGGTAGATTAATCTTAATATTTTAAATATGCTTAGCAATATATCTAGCTTACTTATCCATTTAAAGTTTTTGGATTTATCTTGTTAAATTGTGGTTGAAAACTAGATGAAGATTGAGTAACTACCTTTGGTGGCTCTAAATTGTTATTAGGTTACATATTAGGAGGCATATAAAAATTATTAGGAAGTAGTGAAGTATTCAAAGGTCTTTTGTTACTTGTCAAGTTATAGTTGTGTCCATTTTGATATTATTGATAAGCATGAACTTCATTTTCTTCTTGTTTTGGTTCATTGTCCCCCTTATAAGGAAACACATACCTATCTAGCATCTTTATAGACTCATATCCCATTAGTGTTGATTATTTTCCCCCTTGTGAAGTGTTAGGCTTAATAATTATTTAGGACTTCATTATATAAAATGTTAGAGGTGATTTTAAACCGGGGATAGTCCAGCTTTGCATGTGCACTACTATTGTGAATCCTACACCAATTATTCAAGGAAACTTCTATCAAAATCACCCTATTTGGTAATCTCTTCTTAGATTTATTGTAATTGTCTAATGGAGTCAAAATTCATTGATAATTTAGTCTTTTATTCCATATTCGAGTAGGTCTAGAAGCATTTTGCTCCATATTTCGATGGTTCTAATTATTTTGAGAGTAGAAACTTTGATTCTTGAATTAGTGACTTTGATAGTAAGCCTCTTTAATTGATATTTCTTTATTATATTTTTTATCTTAATAAACTTTAGCAATTATAATATATTGAGTTTGTGCAAAAAAAGAGTTTCCATATGAATTTATCTCCATTATTGCAATTCTAGGATGAAGGACTATGGATTGACTTTTTTCCTAATTAAGGAACTCCATTTTGAGGAGATGATGGTTCTAGATTTAGTAAAGGAGTATGATTAGTCAAAGCTCCATTATTTTCTATATTCAATTTCACATCTCAAGGTTTCCAACATTCAAAAGAGGACCATAACCAACTTGTCCCATTTATTTATTAATTTTATCACTTCTATATATTCTTTAAACATTTTTTTGGGTACAAGCACTCTCATTTTCATAAACATGGAGGTAAGAGGATCTTAAGAAACATAACAAACTAACAAAGTGGTAGCTTCATTGATATTATATGGATCTCTTAACCTTACTATTATTTTTTAAATTTATCACTAAATGTGGTAATCAATTCGCCCTTACCTTTTTAAATTTTAGCAAATCAGTGTGTAATGTTGGAAAATGAGGTTCACTAGTTTATGTAAGTAAACTAGAAATTAAACCTACTTCATAACAATCACATTTAGAAGGGGGATGAACTCAATAGGCTTAGGCTCAAACTTATTAGGAAAGAGATGAGCACAAGGTGAATTCAACTCCTTGATTGAGCTAAAAATGATTATTGAAATGATATGGATTGAATGCAAGAACTAGGGTTGATGGTGTACAATTGAAAATGATCACCATGCACAAATAGATTTAGAATAGATATGCAGACATGAAGCATAGATCTAGAAATGGGAAGTAGAGAGGAACTTATGGCTAAAATTTGGGCTAAAAAATATGGGACAAATATCTAGGCATCCTTGTCCCAAAATAGTTAGATGCAAACAATGTAAATAGTTTCAAAATCAGGATGTCGCTCTTAGTATCTCCTTGAAATTTTATTAGAAAAGTGTTAGACATTAATACTAGGCAACCTTGTCCTATTGATTTTAGTTCTTCAAATTTAGGTCTTGTGCATCTCAGTCTACTCTTTTAAGATCTATATTTTTTGTCTTCAAATCCTGTCACCTGTACACACAAGAGGTAAAAAAGGTGTTGGGTTGATAGGGGTTTTCCTGGGTCAAACCCCAAGTTTGGATTAAACCTTAATGAAACAATTGAAAGGAAAGCTCTGAAGTAAAATGATGGATCTACAATATTATACCTCAAGCTTAATGATGTTGATAATGGTGATGATGCAATGCTCTTTGAATGTGACCCACAAGTGTTGATGCAATAACATGACATGACAAGACATATAAAGGATTAATCATGAAAATATGCTTGTATGAAGATTGTTGTAACTTGTTGCTCCATGATGCTTAGATTTGAAGAAGGCCTTCTCCTAAATGATGTAGTATATGGTGAGATGAAATGATAATGAAAAATGATATGATGAAAATGAATTAAAAAGATGCTCTTATATAGGGTTCCCAAGGTATTTCATAAATTAGGTCGACCTCCAACGATCATATTGAATTATTGGGATTGGAGATCAACTAGTGATAACCAAGGCATTGCCATACTTAAAAATGGGCTTAATCTGGGGGACAAGGATTCCTAGAACCCTTTTCCACCCAAGATAAGGTGAATCAGAGGTGGTTTAGGTACACTTAGTGTTGGAATGTACTGATACCGGCAGTAAATTGAGGGGAGGGTGGGTGAATCAGTTTACTAACAATAAAAACAATCAATTCAATTATAAACCTTAAACCAAAGCACAACCCAATGAAAGATATAACATGAAAGCACAACACACATAACACCAATATTTGATGTGGAAAACCCGGAAAGGGAAAAACCACAATGGGAAACCCTATCCACAATCAGATGAATACTCTACAATAGTATTATGAATAATTACAATGGGGTCTACACATGAAGAAAGGCCAACAACCTAGAGCGCACTGCTCATCACAAAGGGGAGTCTCACTGACTTACAAAATCATTGGACTACAATTCAGAATACAATGAATTGTGAAAGTAGCATCTACTAATGCCTGATACAGTTCTAGTTAAGCACTGATGTCTTCTCTGCAACACAAGACCTTTCCAACCTTCACCTGAATGATATGACTTTATTCACACTTAATCCTTCTCTAATAATGCAGACTTAGCCAACCACCGATATCCCATCTATAGCATATGAATTACATGAACAAGTCACCTATAAATATAGATCATCAACCTTATTGACAAGGTCGAAACCCTAAACCCATAATTACAAAATTACATCATATGATACCACCAGACCAATATTATGATTTACATTACATAGCATGGACCTAAATCAAGTAACCAAACAATTATATATGTCGGGATTCCGCTAAGACCGAAATCCAACACGCTTCACTTGTCGGTAGAAACCCTCAGTGAAACTCTAACTGGATCCAAATAAGACCACTATAATAGCACACCATCCAAAGCAAAGTCACCAAATCCTTGGGATATGATCAAGAAGCACCAACAACATGAAAGAAATCGATACCATAAGCTGGACCCAAAATCCATTGACCAAGTCACCAAAACAGCATACTAGTAAAGCTAACCGGGAATGCCAGAAGCCAGTTAAGGTAAAAGCTAGTCAGTAAAGCCAAGAATAAGCCAATAATTGGAAATACCAAAAGCAATAACCAAACCAAGAAATCACTAGAATATAACAAGCATATAACCATCAGAATAAGCATCCAAAACTGATTCTAGAGGTCTGATCATACCGGATCAAAATCGCAGCCAAAACCAAAATGATCACCAAGACTAACCGAGATAGTCTCCAATTGGGATATAGTGTTGAAATCAATGACAACACTTAACCCAATCCAACATATTGCCAACACTTAGGCTCAAGACAAAGACTTAGATCACCATGAGATCATATGGTGATAGTTGTACAGTGTAAAGGCTGGAAATAGGCTTGAAAAAGATCCAAGAGGAAACACACTAAGGCAAGGGCACAAAAATGAGTGTAAAATTATACAAGGTTACAATTTATGGTACTACATTTAGTCCCCACTTTAGTGGGAGTATGGTGTAGAGCCCCAAGGAACAAAGGCTTCTCACACAAACTCAATCCACTAAACCCTCAACTAAGGTCTCAACATTCTCATAGATTCTTGGACAATCCAACAGCAACATGAAAATACTCCTCTACAATCCCCCTTGCTCAATGGGACCCCACTATGTCCATGAACAACTCATGGAGATACAACTTCTCACATCAAGATTGCTCTTGATACCAACTCTCCTATCACCACCTATGGCTACTTGGTTTACAACTCAACCAAAATTGAAAATAGGTGTGGACCCTATAGTACCACTTGACCAACTCAAGGAACACTATTCACAAGAAAAACAACACCCTTTTTGTGTGTGCAGATCAATCAAGATAATTAGCCCGCTACTAATGCCTACTCCTAGTAGCCCTGTTTTGAACTCTTGAGTCAGAACTCGGTAATACTCCTAAGGAAGCCACAAAATCTTGACACTTTTGGAAACCTCAAATGATGACACAAAACATTTCCAAAACTTAGAATCCAACTCTTGCATTTGCTAGGTCAAATATTGCTGCTACAAGAGGGCTAAAATGGCTTTTAGGCCACTTTTACCAAACAACCACACTCCAATGGCCTAATCCAATGACACAAATTGATGTATAAGGTATATTAAAATCCATACAAAAAAAATCCATAGTCATATAGGATCCAACACACATGGCTTCATCGTTGCACCAACTTTAGCAGTCAAAACGGGCTAGTCACATGAGGATGCCTAGCCTAGGGCATGATCCCAAACTCCACCAACTCAATGGCCAACTTAGAAACCTCTATAATATTAAATTAAATGGTCTCCCCTACCATTCCTCAAAATTTGAGCCAATTTGGCCAAAGGAATGTGGGGTTAAGAGAGCATTTCTTTAAAAAACCCTGGTTTTGGAGGGTTTTCAGACTTCATGTGACAAAAATGCAGATATCTTCCTTGTTATTAATTTTTTTTCAAAAAAAAAATAAAAAAAATATCATCAACACATATTCCTATTCAAATAATTGACTTACATTGCACATGGAGTCCGTACAAAATCCGTACAAGGAACCGTTACAACATATTTAAGGAAATTTCTGAGTGTTTACTGAATCTGATCACCAAATTACATCCAAAATTCATCATCAACTCATCCCTTTGACCTCCAAGACCTTAAATATGGTTTCTCTAACCTCCTCAACTGACTCCAATGGAAATTTGAATTAGTTAGCCGTTGGAGGGAGGTTAGTTACATTTTGACAACAAATTGACAACAAAAGTTGTCATTCAACTTGACAACTTTGCACAAACTTGACAAATTATGAATTTTACCTATGAGACCTATTAGAAAACATCATAGACCTTAAAAATAGGACACATAGAAGCCAAAATACATTTCTTGCCTCATGTAGGCATTTTGGATGTCATGTTACCATAATTGACCAAGTAGGTCCAAGGGAGTGTACACTACAAAAATGGCATCAAAGCCTGACATGGCTGATCAAAACGCAATGAATGGTCCCCAAAGACCTTATTACAACAAAAAAAAATTCAAAGAACCTAACAAATCCTCCAAGAGCCTTCATTTCTCAAATGGTCATCAAAATCTGCAAGGTGCTCTTGCACTAGAGTATGAACTTATGATCATACTCATGGTAAAGGAGAAGAAAGAGAGAAAAATATGAGCAACTTCAAGAAAGATTACAAAGAGATTAGACATCCATAAGTTCAAGGGAACAAGACTTAAATCTTAAGATCTTATCTCACACCATCACTTACAAGGACATACAAAATAAAGAAAAAACAAAGGAAAGCCAATCAAAAGACACACAAAAAGGGGTTCATGATAAATACAAAGGCTCCAAGTCAACTAGTTGAAGGGACCTCAAAAACCAAAATGTCTCAACCACTAATATCATTCTTTAAATTCTATTTCAAGAGCACAAGTGGTCATATAGAAAGAGAAAGAGAATACATCAACTAATGAGACAAGAAACTATGATCCAACAAATAGCAAGGCGTGTTATGTTATGTGCTCATGGGAAGAGGAAAAAGTAAGCATGGATTCCATGGGCTAGAAAGTTGTGTTATGCTAGGTGATCCATGGAAAAGAGAGAGGGAAGGAACATGGATTTTATGGACTAGCGAGTTGTTTTATGCTAGGTGATCCATGAAAGAGTACAAATTCTACGAGACAACAAGTTGTGTTATGTTGTGTGATCCATGTGAAAAGGGTAAGGATAGTCAAAAGGTTTGGCAAGGTGTGTTATGCTAGTTGACTCATCCTAAAAAAGGAAGATTACCAAAAAAATATTGTTTGCAAGACAATCTATCATAAAATGGGTGTTGCAGTGACACTAGGACAAGGGTCCACAATATTAAAAAGGGATAACAAAACAAAACACAATGTTTGTAAGGAAATCCTACTACAAAATGGGTGTTGTAGTGACACTAGGACAAGGGTCCACAAAATTGAACACAGATAGACAAACAAAACATTTTGTAAGGAAATCCTATTCTAAAATGGGTGTTGTAGTGACACTAGGACAAGGGTAGACAAAATTGAACAAGGATAACCAGATGAAACCCGTTGTTTGTAAGGAAATCCACAAAATGTAACTACAAAATAAGCAACAAAGAGGCCACATATATGCCCCCTCATCCCTCCCACCCCAATTAAGATATCAACATAGCCCTATGTTGATATCTTAAGGTAGAAATAAACAAGGATAAAAAATATTAGCACTAAGCAGATATCC
This sequence comes from Cryptomeria japonica, assembly GCF_030272615.1. Taxonomy (NCBI): domain Eukaryota; kingdom Viridiplantae; phylum Streptophyta; class Pinopsida; order Cupressales; family Cupressaceae; genus Cryptomeria; species Cryptomeria japonica. The sequence continues at coordinate 501,492,867 of NC_081413.1, forward strand.
TTTAAGCAAAACTATACATACACTCCAAGCTAAAGAGGCTTCAATTATTTTAAGCAAGGAAGTGATAGTTGTAAAAGAGATATATTTCAACAAGTGTAAAGGGATCCTTTTGATGGATGCATAATGAAATGAGGAAGAGATTTTTTACCAAAGATATCTACCTCCAAGAGGATACATTTAACAAAAAATAACATCTTTAACCAAAGGGGAGGGGAAGAAGACCAAAAATGCACACCTTCTCTATTGCTAGGAAATGAGGATTGTTGATGAAGGATTACTTTCAACACTAAGGATAGATTATTTATAAAAAAAAACACTTTCAAGAAAGGAAGATGCTCTAACAAAAGAAACACACCTCCAAGAAAGGTTAATATCCCACAAAGGAAAAAAAAATCTATGCAAGAAAGGATATTGTTATAAAAGATGCAACTCAACAAAGAAAAAATGAATCCTTAGAAAAGAGTGGGGAAAATATCGAAACCATTCTTTCCCACCAAGTGTGGGGAGAAGAATACCAAGGCTATCATGTTTCTAGCCAAGTATGATCACACATGATATTATACCACCATGAATGATAAAGAGGTCCCAAAAATCAAGCTACTAGTGTCACATAGTGAGGAGCAACATAATAGGGCAAAGGAGTGATAATCGTCTACTATTTTAATTGTACCATTAGAAATAAAATTTTGAATTATATATTCTAAATCAAGACATTTGTTGCTGGAATGACCACAAGTTTGATGATATATGCAAAAAGGAGGATTGCCTTGATTTTTTTTAAGATTCTTTCTTCAATTTCCTAAAGAAATGGAGATCTTGTGAGCTCTTAGATGGTCAAGGTAAATGTCCTCTATAGACACCTAAAAATGTCTCACTAATCATGTACTAATTATTTGTCTAATTAATTAAGTAATTCTTTAATTATTTATTTAATTTAACCTTATTTCTTCTATATTAACTCAATCATCACCTTCTACACAATACTAATTAATTAATTTCTATCCTTTAATCAATTCATCATCAAACCCCTTTCTAAAATATTAATTAAATATAAATTATTTAATTACTTACGATTAATTCTCCTAATTAAATACTCTTATTATTTAATTAATCTTATTTCTAGTGATTAAATAATTTCATTTAAATTATTTATTTAATTAATTCATTCGTCCAAATCCCCAAATTCAAATTTCAACTCTTTCCATCTAATTTCATTTCTCCCAAATCCACATTTCACCAAATCTGAATTTCAATAAATTACAGTTAATCTCATGTGCATTTCATCATTCGAAAATCAAAATTCAAATTCGAATCAAAATGAAAATGAATTTCAATTCAATCTCATACAGTACATGTTGAAAATCATAACTGATTGATCAAATCAACTAACTAATTAGTTAACCCATTTAACTCTCCAATCTTCCCTTTTTACTCCAAATCACCTTTTCTAGCTAATTAATCAATATAGTCAACTTGCTAATCAATTCAGTCATCTCCCCAATCAATTTAGTCTACTAATAAATCAAATGAGAACAAATAAATCTATTCTATTAACAGATCAATCAATTCACTTAACCGATAAATCAAAATCAGTTATCTATTAATCAACACTTCAGTTCAATTTCTCACCCCATCTCACCTGAAAATCTATAAAAGCAAGCCTCATTTCATAATTTCAATCGAGAATCACTATCTTCAAAACAATTATGTCAATCATATGCAGGAATCCCAGTGCAACATGCGAGAGCCACCCACTGCATGATTTGGAGAAGAGAAATGGAAGCCATGATACATAATCAGGAGTTTGATTAGCTTTATTCATTCAATTCTTGCCTCTTTATTTCATTGTCATTTAGGAGTTAATTGTAATTAGATTTAGAGTTTGTGATTCTCTCTTTCATTTCTTATTATTTTAATGATTAATTTAAAGCCTGAAAACAATGGTGAACCCGATGTGAACTAACCTTTTGATATTTTTTTCATGATTTGCAGATTCTGTATGGACTCCGAAAAAAGTGCTACGCATATGTCCATGCAAAAATTTTCATTTGTAATTACTAATTCGCATTTGTGCAAATACCAATTTGTATTTGTATTGACAATAATTCACATTTGTATAAGATAATTCGCATTTGTAGGAATGATTCAAAATTTCAATTTTAATTGTTGTTTATGTTTTTGATTCATTTGCATTGATAACCCATAAATCTTTTTCAATTCTGGAATTTTTTTTTATGCATAAAATGTGTCTAATCGTATGGCAGGAAGAGTGACCTTCAAAATTTTAGGTTCCAGAGAGAGAAAAGAACACAGAAGACAACAAAGAGCTCATTGACTGCTGATATGACTAGAGAAGAGATTCCAAGATCTTGAAGAATTAGTTGTCCTATCCCGATACTATCATATTTTGTAAAAATACCTAGAAAGATTTGATGTATTTGATGACATTGAGATCATGGCCAACATGATAATGGATCCAACTCGTGTCATTTGAAAAAAAAAACTTCTATTTTTTGTCTTTTTCTTTCTGTGTTTAATTGATTCGCATTTGTATAGATATTAGTTCGCATTTGTGCAGAGATCAATTTGCGATTGTGCACACTAAAATTCACAATTGTGCAGATGCTAGTTCACATTTGTACAGATCCTGATTCAATTTTGTCAAAGGCTAACAAAGGATTAATGTTCTATCTTTTCTCCATTTTTTGTCATTGTAATGTTTTGTTCCAATAGACAATGAAGTCAATTCTCTAACTGAAAGAGAAAACTAGGCTTGTGAGCCCACAATGTGCTAACATTTTCATGAGTTTTTGTAGGGATAGTTGGACCTAGTTTAGCTAATACTTACTTTGGTTCTCTTTAAAAAGAACAAAAACAAACCCGCTTTTATTTGTCTCATCATTTCTTTGTTGGCTAAAGTGAACATCATGCTTTTTTTTGGAGCAACATCTCCAAATAGTTTAGAAAATTTTGCAATTAAGGAATAAAAAGAACTCTTATTTTTCATGTTTCCAAGGTGATAGGCATATGCTCTCCCCTTAATTGGGTGACCCAAAAACCAGACCCACCTTTCATGCTTTTTGTCAATTTTTGCAATAGGATAAAACCCTTAGCAGGCATGCCTCCCAAGTAGCCCATAAGGCCAAGTGAGAGGGAATGACCTAAGTGGCAACGACTAACACCAAGTAATCCAAGCCATTATAAATAAATGTGTTTACAATGAAAATTGTAAGAAATGAGTGTTACATGCTATCATAACAACGTCATGCCTCCCTCGGTGCCTATATGGTACGAGAAAATATGTAGAGTGTAACCTCTACAAACTAGGAGACCTCCTTAACGGAGCGGAAAACATTGTTGATTATGACCACTCAAATGAAACCCTGACTAATATCTTTAGAAAATTAGAGGCCAATCTGAGTCAGTAACGAGACACTTATAGTATCACAGTGCAAGGGTGGGGAAGAATATACCCCCAAGACACTCACCATCTATCTCCCAGGATAATGAGCCAATTGAGGAGCAATCCTCTTTAGATTAATTTTTGGACAGAGGCAAAACAACGGTGCACCCTAGGGTGTGACAGGGCCATTTGAGTTGATGGAGTATCAAGATGTTGGTTGTGGTACTATTCGTGACCTTTTAACCTTAGTAGAGTCTGACTATTGTATGATCGAATTACAAAAAATTATCGAAAACAAAAATATGGGGTTTTGAAAAAGATTCCAACATTCATAGGGGTTTGAAAAAATCCTTTGAACAATGCTTTCTTTATGTCAGATTGCTTTTATTTGTTAGAATATTTAATCTTTACTTAGCTTAGGTTTATTTTTATTTAGTTTAGGATATTCCTTTGGAATTCCTACATGTAATTTGTCCTCTAGTACATGTGTGAGGACAAGTCATTTCTTTTATTTTCCTTTATTAAGGAATATTAGATTTCCTCCATAAGAGGATGTGGACACATGGCACACACATTTTATGAATGGTGGCATTCATAGATTTGGGAGTTACTTTGTAACTCCTCTCCTCATCTCTATTTAAGAGATGCCTCCTCTCTCATTTCTTCTTAATGACAATATTGTAAAGAGCTTCTTGCTCTCTCTCTCTCTCTCTCTCTCTCTCTCTCTCTCATTTTTAGGCATTGCCTCATTCATAATATCACAAGGGGTTTTTCTTTGCTTTTCCCCTTTCAAAAGTTCTTGTGCCTCCTTCTTCACATTTGGGTGATGCTCCAAGTTTATTGCTTTTCTCTTGGTAACAATTACTTCATCATCAACTTTCTTGGATTAATTTTCCTTTCCTTGCTCTTTTATTTCCTTTCATGGTATCAGAGCAGGTTTCTAATCCTTGTTTTAAGTTGACATTGATGAAGGTTACCATTCTGTGGAGTTCACCTTGTTGGAGGCATTCTTGAGAGGAGAAGAAGTTCTTTTCTAATATTTTCTATTGTGCAGGTTTTGGTTTCAAATTTTAACTTTTTTTTCAAACTTGTTAACAAGTTTGCCTGCAGGTTTAATCTCCTATTCTAGTTAGTTTTTTATTAAAAAAAGGGCTTTGGAAGGCTTGCCGCCAAAGTTCCTCCTTTTTTTTTTTGTTTAAATTTGTATCTTTGGAAGGCTTGCCGCCAAAGTTACTGTTTTTTTTAGTGTGCATAGTTTGGAAGGTTTACCGCCAAACTTAGTCTCCTTAATTTATTTGGTCGGCTTGCCGCCAAAACTAATTTATCATTAAACTTCATTTCTGATTCACTTGCAGATTTTAACCTTTTTCTTGCTTACAACTATTCTGATTCAATTTGTTTAAATCTGCCATTCAGTCCTAACATCTTTATTTGCAGGTGTTATTGATAAATAAAAAGGATAATCTTTATTTAAACTTAAATTTGTTGAGGATTAAACTCAAACTTAAATTTGTTCTTCTTGTATGATTGTATCTGTTTTGTTTTTCAGTCATTGGACTGTGACTCTATTGTCCCTTTCAACCATACCGTGGTTATCATTTTGAGTTGTTTTAGATATTTTATAGTTTATTGTTAAATAAAATAAGTTTATTATTGCTTTTACCAGTGCCGATAAAGATCTGGCAATTTAATTCTTTGTAATTGTTCTCAAACTAATGCATCTGAATACAGAAAGTACACAACACATATTAAATTTAACTGCTGGCTATAAGTCTTGAATTCACATTGTAAGACACAAAAACCCTACGCATCTGTAAAAGCCTACAACCCCCGTCTATTTTTTATTTCTATATCTTTGTGCGATTTCTTTGGAGTATTCGAGGTTAGATTTCTTTGTTGTCTCTTGTCAAACTGTTATTGTGCCCAGTCTCTGCTTCCAGATTTCGCATACATTTTTTTTACGCCAGTTATAACTGTAGTATATATTATCCATTGCATTGTTTATCCTCAAAAAGAGAAATATCTTTGTACTCGAGAGTTTTGTTGCTTGAGGCCTTAAAATAAATAGTATACTGTCAGCTACCTTTCTAATCACACTAGATCTAAGAATGATCTGAAACTCATACCATAAATCTGGGGTTTCTAGATTACTATATGAGGTAACCATTTTCTTTCTGTTTTCTGCGAATGAGCTGAAACTCACAGCATAATACCGATGGTTATAGATTGCTATATTTGATATTACCGTTTTCATTCTGTTAATGTATTTTCTCCTTATCCTCGTGGAGGTCCTCATCTTTTCTCCAATCTGGTCAGACCGGTAATCAACTGGAAGCTTCATGTTAAATGTGTAAATAGTTTGCCATACTCTTAGCTGCTAAGATTGGAAGCTAGGTTGGCATTTTGTAGTGCACCATTATATGAAAGTTATACAAAATTTCTTCAAGAAGAGTTATGTCAGATGACGTGCCCATGGCCTGAGTTGATCTGAGAGATTATAACCGTTGCTTGTTCGTTTTGTCTTTTTAAATTATTTCTCATCAATGATATCAATTGATTGTAGTGTTGGTTATTTAATAGCTTGGTTCTTCTCACCAAAAACCTGTGATGTAACGTCATATTCCCTGTGCAAAGAATCATTATTTCTGCATCATTATTTCTGCACTATTGTGTAACGTTTCTGCAGGTTTAGTTAACTTATTTGCAGTCTAGTTTTTTAACGTTTTTTTTAATACTCATATTCTTTATCGTTTTCTGCTCTATATAAGGTTATATTTGTTTTAAGTGTTAATATATATATATATATTTTTTAAAAGTTTTTTATAAAATTGTTTTATTATTAATATTTAAAGTTTTTTAATATAAAGTTTGTTTAAAAAAAAAAATTATTAAAGTTTTTAAAATAGTTAAAATTTATTATTAATGATTTAAAACAATCATCCTTTTCGATCTATAATATTTTTAAATCAAAATTGGTTATTAAGGAGGTTATTTTTTTTATTCAAGTGTTTTTTTTTAATAAAAGGGGCATTTTTTATTTCGAATCATTATTTTACTATCATGTCTACATTAATCCCAGAAATTAAATTAAATAGTTCCAATTATCATTCATGGAAAACACATATCTCGTTTATTTTTCGTTTCAAACACCTTTTGGATGTTGCGACTGATAAAACCTTTGAACCCACCACATCTGCTCCTCAAGCCGACCTAGATAGATGGAAGGCTCAAAATGAGGAAGCACTTGGTTTAATTGGTATTTCAATGGTTCCTGATTTGTATGTTTTAATTGGAAATTGTACAAAAGCGCATGAAGCTTGGGAAATTTTAAAAACAACTTATGATAGCTCAAATGAATCCCGAAAAATTCAACTTCAAGATCAACTTGAAGATCTAAGGTATGCGGATTTTAAAACTATGGATGAATTCTTATTAAAGTTTGATTATGTTAATAGTCAATTAACTGGTTTAGGAGTTACTCTAGCTGATTTACGTTTAATTCATCTTATTCTTAAAAAATGTCTTCCTCATCAATTTCAACAATTTATTACGAATATTCATGCTCAACTTGCTATTCCTAGCTTAGCTACTCAATTAACATATGATATTTTTCGTAATTTATTGCGTCAAGAGGAAGCTAAATTAATTCAATTTGGTACTCTTAAAAGTAGTGAACATGCTTTTATGTCTAAAAATCAAAATCATAATAATAATTTTAGATCCAATAATAATAAACATAATCATAATCATAATAATAATCATAATAATAATCACAAATCTCCTAATTATCAATCTCATTCTAAATCCTATCATAATAATTCTCATAATAATAATCATAATAATAATCACAATAATCAAAGGAATAATTCTCAAACAAGACCCCATTGCACATATTGTGGGAAAGATGGACATATTACTAATAATTGTTTTAAGAAACAAAAATGGTAAAAAGCCCATGAATCAAAATAATCAAAATAATCAACATAAACCTCATTATAAGAAGGGTAATAATAATAATGGTAATTCATCTCGTCATGCATTTACATGTACTTATAATGTTTCTCAACCACTTGAGTGGATTATTGATTCTGGTGCATCTCAACATGTTACTTCTCATAAAGAATGTTTTGAATCTTTGCATCTCGATACTTCTAATATTCCTGTTCAATTAGCTAATAATCATAGTTGTAAAGTTGAAGCTATTGGTGATGTGAATGTTCCTAATGGGAAATTACATGATGTTCTTTATGTTCCTGAATTAAAATCAAATTTGATCTCAGTTCCTAAACTTTGTCAAGATTATAAGATTAACTTTTATAGGGGCGTATGTTATATCATTGATCCAAACACTAATCATGTTATTGCTACTGCTAAAATGGATAGTGATAACTTATTCAAGTTCTATGAATTTGCTCCTCCAAAGTATTCTTTGCTTACTACTGTTGATTTTACTATATGGCATGAAAGACTTGGCCATCTCAATTCTGATTATATTTCACTAATGCAAAAAGAAAATATGGTTGATGGATTGCCTACTATTGTTCCTTCTCAAATTGTTTGCAATGGTTGCATGAGTGGTAAGATGCATAGGGAACCCTTTCCTCATGGTCAATCTTGGAGGGCATACACTAAATTGCACCTCATTCATAGTGATCTCTTGGGTCCCATGGAGAATCCCTCCATCCAAGGTTCAAGGTATGCACTTACCTTTGTTGATGATTTTTCAAGAAGAACATGGATATATTTCCTTCATAGTAAGGATCAAGTGCTTGATGTGTTTATTGAATTTCATATGTTTGTAGAAAGGCAATCTGGTTCTAAAATTAAGATTCTTCGTACTGACAATGGAAGAGAATATGTCAATAATGCATTTAATGCTTATTTGAAATCTTTTGGAATTAAACATGAGCTTACCGTTCCTTATACACCACAACAAAATGGTGTGGCAGAACGGAAGCATAGGACAATTGTTGAAATGGCTAGATGTTTATTGCATGCTAAAAATATGGATTACAAGTTTTGGGCTGAAGCTATGGCTTGTGCAACATATTTAATTAATAGAACACCTACCAAAGCCTTAAAGGATAAAACTCCTGAAGAAGCTTGGTCTGGTAGAAAGCCTAATTTGCAGAATTTAAGAATTTTTGGTTCCATAGCTTATGTTCACAAACCTAAGGAGAAAAGGAAAAAATTAGATGCTAAATCTTCTCCTTTTATTTTTGTTGGTTATGATGAAAATACTAAAGGTTATAGAGTTTACAATCCTATTACTAACAAGGTAAAAGTTGCAAGAGATGTTTGTATTGCAGAAAAAGGCATTCATGATTGTTCTAAAGTGGAGGATGATGAACTTGGTCAAACCAAAGTTGTGCTTGTGGAGGACCAACCTCCTTCTCTTAACCCTACTCCTAATGCATCTCTTTCTATTCCTTCTAGTGATAGTGATGATGATAATAATAACTCTACTCCTCATGACTCTTCTTCTAGTGATGAATCCATTACTTCTAAAAGAAGACCTAAATGGTTTAAATCTTTAATTCAAGATAGTGATGAATACTTAGCTAGAATGGATAAACTTCAAGCTAGGAGAGTTAATTATTGTAATTATGCTTTAATGACTACTATTATGAATTCTAATGATCCTAAAACATTTGATCAAGCTAAAAATCAACCACATTGGCAAAAAGCAATGAAGGAAGAATATGATACTTTAACTTCTAACCAAACTTGGGATTTAGTTCCCTTGCCTCATGGTAAAAATCTTGTTTCTTGCAAGTGGCTTTATAAAACTAAATTGAATGCTAATAATCAAGTTAGTAAATTTAAAGCTAGATTAGTTGCTAGAGGTTTTTCTCAAATTGAAGGCTTAGATTATACTGAAACTTTTGCTCCTGTTGCTAAAATTCCTACAATTAAACTTGTGCTTGCTTTAGCTTCTAGAATGAATTGGCCTATTCACCAAATGGATGTTAAAAGTGCTTTTCTTAATGGTGATTTACATGAGGAAATTTATATGTCTCAACCTCCTGGTTTTATTAAAGAAGGTAATGAACACTTAGTTTGTAAATTAAAGAAATCAATTTATGGATTAAAGCAATCTCCTAGGGAGTGGTATGCAAAGATTAATGAATTCTTTCTTTCTCAAGGCTTTATTAGAAGTAAAAATGATCCTAACTTGTATATTAAACATAGTGAAGATGATATTATAATTATTATCTTGTATGTAGATGATTTGATTCTTACTTCAAGTTCCAATACTTTGATTTCTGATATTAAGTTTCAACTTAATCAAAAATTTCAAATGACTGATTTAGGTCTTTTACATTATTTCTTAGGAATGCAAATTTGGCAAACCTCTAAAGGAATTTTCTTATCTCAAAGTAAATATGCTCAAGATCTCATAGATAAATTTAAAATGAAGGATGCTCATCATGTTTCAATTCCTATTGAATTAGGCACTAAGTTAATGCTTGATATGCAAACTCCTCTTGTTGATCCTACTTTGTATAGACAATTAGTTGGAAGTTTAAATTATTTAACTCTTACTAGGCCCGATATTGCTTATAGTGTTGGTTTGGTTTCAAGATTTATGTCTAAACCTCAACAAACACACTTTAAAGTTGCTAAAAGAATTTTAAGATATATTAAAGGAACAATGAATGTAGGTTTGTTTTATGATGCAAATTCTGATTTTACTTTAAAAGGTTTTATTGATTCCGATCTAGGTGGAGATCCCAATGATGGGAAATCTACTTGTGGTTATTGTTTTTTTGTTGGTTCAGGAGCAATTTCTTGGAATAGTAAAAAGCAACAATCTACCTCTCTTGGATCCACTGAAGCTGAGTACAAAGGATGCACTAATGCTTCCAAAGAAGTCTTGTGGCTTAGAAGATTACTTGAAGATTTGGGTCTACCTCAACACGAACCAACTCCATTGTATTGTGACAACCAAAGTGCCATTGCCTTGGCTAAAAATCCAGTTTTCCATGCAAGGACAAAACACATTGCTCTCCAACACCACTTTATTAGAGAACAAATAGTAGGCAATCCATCAACCATAGTGGCAATCCAAGTTTATTGCTTTTCTCTTGGTAACAATTACTTCATCATAAACTTTCTTGGATTAATTTTCCTTTCCTTGCTCTTTTATTTCCTTTCATTATTTCTTTGTTGTTGTGACTTTGCTACAAGATCAAACATTTTTCAAATATTATCAAAAATCAAAGTGGAATATCATCCAAGTTTTGTCAAACCATCAACAAAAATCTCAAAGTTCAAAGAAAACTCCAAGTATCCACAATCAACAAACTCAACAAATTTGCCACATTCAAAGAAATGGAGAATATGATACATCTTGTGATCTTAGGTCCCATGCACTTAGTCCATGCATAGTCACTTCTTAGGTCGTTGTTTTGTACAAGTCCTCACAACATACTTAGGAAGTAAGGTCAACTAATTCACATTCAAATATTCTTTGCAAAATCATCATTTACGTCCCTCCTAGGATAGAATCAGTCTTGCACACTTCAATAGGTTTCCACCAAGTTCATCATCTTAAATCTTGCATAGTGATCATTTGCATCAATCATAGTCCATCACCCTTAGAAGTCTTAAGAGATTTTCATTTGCATGGGTCTACTAGGGGATGGAGAATTTCCATTTGAGCAACCAAACCTTGGATCAGATAATGATTAATTAGAAATGATTGATGTTTTAGACAATCTTGCTTGAGAATTAAGAATTGATCTTCCACAATATGAAAAGATTGAGGCTGTCTTAGATAACAGAGTTCGTAAGTCGGTCTGAATCCAAAGGCAAGCTGAGCAAGAAATCAGGAAACAAAGAGAGCAAGAAGTTATTCGACAACTTGCCAGACTTACCATCAAAGAAAAAACTCCTTAGTTGTAGAGAGTCCTCATAGTAGTTTAAGTTTGCATACGTAATCTCACAGTCAATAGATCAAAGTCTTGCATATCAATTGTCCGAGTCCCTTGTTGGAAATGCTAAAAAATTGGTTTAATTTGTGCCCTACCTACATGTTGAAACTTAGGGTTTAGGGTTTTCAAAATGAGTTAGATGCTTATCAAAATTCTCCCCTTTGTTCTCCCGGCTTATGTTGTATTTCACATTTGACCTGCATTCACTGGTGATCATGTGCTATAAAAAATCCTCGTAACTTAATTTCTTAAAATCCCCTAGAGAGGCCCCTTGCATGACCACTTTACCCATAGAAGTTAACCATGTGCTATTTTTTTTACTTAAGTCTTCTCTGTGTCCTAGGTTAGTGCAGGATTGCGGGATGTGTATGCAAACCCTTGGTCGCTATCCCGCAAGTCATAAATTATCATCTTTTGAAGGTTGCGGGATAGTAGGATGTGCTTCAAAGGCGAAAGTGTGCACCCTGTGAGTCATCAAATGGGAAGAAGAATGTGTTGCGGGGTAGCGGGATTGAGGAAAGTAATGCCACGCTTCTCCGCAAGGAGTCGCAAATGAGGAAAGTGTCGTTGCAGGATTACGTGAACTAGTGAAATGTTAACCCCACCATCCCATGATGACAAAAACAATGAACTATAGACTTCACGGGATGAATTCTTCAGACAAAGAAATGCTACCCCTCTATCCCACGGGAGTAAGAATGTGAAGGCAAATAAAGAAAAAAGCGGAGGAGTTGTGCATTGCGAGATAGCGAGGGAATCTTGGACCCCTTAGAAAGAGTTTCCCACGGGACTAAGATGCATCCAAAGAATATGGTGTGGGGTTGTGGCATAGAGAATTTTGCTTTCCACGCCATCCCATGGGTATCTTGGGAGTAGAAATGGAGCATTACGGGATGGAGAAACAAAAGGAAATATTGAAGCTTCGCTATCCTGCAGGGTGTGTAGTGGTAGACGAAGGATATTGCAGGATGCTAAGGCAACAAGGGAATAGTAATTCCCGCTATCCCGTGCTAAGGTAAAGGATACCTTGAGGACCTTGCGGGATACCAAGTGACAACAAAGTATCAAGATCTCACTATCCAACATGGGTGAATTTTTCACAAATATTGCAAAGTTGAAGACTTTGGCTATCAAAGATGGTAGATTAATAAAAAGAGGGAGACATGTTAGCGATCAAAGATGTCAACACAAAATTAAATCTGTCCATTTGAAGATGAACAATCATGTTTAAATCTTAAAGGCCACCAACCTACCAAAGCTCACACGAATGAATTAATGATGATTCATTTGTGAGAAAATAAAGGCAGAATTCAAAGTGTATTTTGTCTTCACCTTGCGATCAAAGAGCAAAAAAGCAAGCGAGAGAAACCAGAGCAATCAAGAGTGTTCTCAGAAGCCTCCTACAACACCCGTTTATGTTGAAAACTATAAGTTAAGCCATTTTTCTTTCTCTATGCTTCTGTAAAGAGATTTGAGATTTCTTGTCTGAGAATTTAGCAGCTCATGCCCTAGTTTTGGAAGGAAAAGGTTTGTCTATGCAGGGTTTCTTATTTTAAACATAACAATGGCACCCCCAACCGATAAAATTACTCCTGAGTCTTCCCAAGCTGGAGAAAGGTTCGCCCAACTTGATATTACCCATGCCTTTCCTTTGGCAACCATTCCACCTATCCCCGCTATTGCCAATAAAGCTGCAGAGGAGCAAAATCCTCTGGTTGCTGCTCAAAATCCTCAAATTGAACCAAGAAATCCTCCTCAGCAAGAAGCTAAAAAACCAAAGAGGAAGAGGGTTGTTAGGAGAAATATTGTTGAATCCTCAGATAGTGAGCCTTCTGAGGAGCCTAGCCCTACTCCCAAGGCTAAAAGAGTGACCCAAAAGAGAAGAAAGACTAGCCCTAAGGAGCCATCAGCCCAATCCTCTGTACAAAGGGCCCCAATTATAGAAAACCCACAAGAGGGAGGATCTAACCCTCAAGAGGAATCTCTAAAACCTAACAGAAGAAGAAATTTTGCAAAGAAGGTCGCACTTGCTGCAACAACATCATTTGCACAAACTGTTGAAATAGAGCCCTCTCCCTCTGCCCTTGCAAACCCATCAGAAGCTCAACAAGAGAAAATAGAGGAGGCCCAATCTTCTTCTGTGCCAGCTAAAACACTAGAAGAACTTACCCAAGAATTGGCAAAAAAGTTGGAAGCTAAGGAACAAAGGAAGAAGAGGGAGCCCCACAGTCTCAACCAAGACCTTCAGGAGTTGTTCAAGGACTCTAACATGATGGAAAATTACAAGGATAATTTTGGAGATAGTAGCTCCGAATGCAGAGATGCCCACACCACTAAGAAAGGGTGGGATATCTTCTATTTCTTCTATGGAAATAGAGATAAAGCTGCTCTAGTTTCAAATCCTTGGAACCTTAACTTGGGGAAGCTCATTGTCCCCAATGTGTTTGTAGAGCCATTGCTAATTAGGGAGCCAGCCTGACATTACCATCTTGAGAGTATGACAATGAAGGATGCCAATGGATCCATTTTGCTGGATGTGAGCAAGGAGGCCATTGTGGAATGTTTTGCTCGGGACATGAGTGCATTAATTAAGATCAACAAGAACAGGTTAAGGGGAGAATATGCAGCTAGGACAAAGCTTTATAGGGGAAAGATTATGCCCTTGTATTTGAAGAAGATATAAAAGAATACCATGGGGTACCTTTTTGATTCAGAGAAGGATCCATTTGAGATTAAAATCTTTGAGGATTATTTTGTCAGAACTTATTATGCCATATGTCAAGTTATGGGGGAAGACTATGGTTTGACTAGGATACCAACTGAATACTTGGTCATGGCAACAAGAATCCAATTTTTGGAAACCAGTGAATTTTATGATTTTGTTTCATACTTAGAGGACTAGCTACACGATGGATTAATAACAACTAAGGATAAGAGGGAAAGCCTAAAATTCAATCATTATTCTTTGATATTCCACATGTTGCTTTTTCAAAACAGGACAGAGTGGAATGATAATTTGCAGATAAAGAAGTGTGATCCAAGGACAGGGGAAAGATGGCCAATTCAAAGATGGACTCAAATCTGGGACAAGGGTTCTAGATTTGCAGATTACAAGCTATTCAATGATTATTTTGTGATGAAGGTCCTAAGGATGATGGGGTTCAAAGTGCCGAGGATGCACCTTTGATGGTATGATGAAAGAATAAGGATTTGGTCACCTACTGAGAGGGGGGTTGAATCAGTAGATAAAACATTGATATAAACTTTCACCAATCTTAGAATCTGTTGGCATTATGTGAACCGGTATGAGGACATAATGACATTGTATGTTGTCATTGATGTCAATATGCTGAAGAGGTGAGAACCGACATATGTGAGAACCGGTATAACACTGTGAACCGACATTTGTGCCAAAGTAAAGCGGTGTGTTTGTTCAAGGTGAACCGACATATGGTTATGGGAACCCTCACATGGAAGCGTTGTAGGTGAACCGACACATGGTTATGGGAACTGGCACATGGAAGTGTTGTATGACTACCGATTGGTAGTCTCAACTTTAGGGTTTCCGATTGAAGTGCTTCAAGCTTGTGTGGCTCAACCGGTGACTTTGTGTGATGAGTCAAGCATGATAACGAAGAATAGATCATGATGCCACATAAGCCTTGTGTGCGTAAATGATTTTGCATGAAGGAGATTGTTCCTATCTACCTCGAGAATGTGCGAAGTCTATAAATGGTGATAACGTGTGATGGGTTATCAGCTGCCATGAAATCGGTGGAAAACGAACGATGGAGATTAATGCAGTGTGCTCAACGGTCAGGATTGAACCGTTTGAATTCCTTAACCTAATAGGTTTAGGGTTTAGGGTTTATGCTACCGACCTATCTGTTCTCCTATAAGATCGATGTTGTGATTCTTTCTAGAGTTTTTGGCAAAATTTGTGTGTGTGTATCCAAGAGAAAAGATACGTGATTCTTTCTAGACCAAAGGAGAGAAGTGATACCTGTAGAGTGTAAGTGCAGAAGGTGAAGAGGAGCTTAAGTGGATCTGCATTGGCATTGAGTGCTATTACTAGATCATTGTAATACCTATTTATCTCTAACTACTTCCACAATTAAGAAATCCCTTAACAGGGTAGCTTTAACTGGCTTGTTGTAAATCCTTTAACAGGGTGACTCAAAACCATTGAGTTCTTGAAATCCTCTAACAAGGTAACCTTTAACAGGGTTTAACCCTTAACCAGGTATTCTAGCCATCCCTTAACCAGGTGATCCCTAACAGGATCGGTTCCTAACATAACCTATTGTATCAGTCTTTAACCAGACAAGGCTCCTAACAGAGCAGACTTCTAAAGAGTTCAAAAACAAGCTTGTGGGTATTCATCCCCACCGTGGTTTTTCCTGGTTGGGTTTCCACATGAAAAATATGTGTGTCATGTGTGATGTCTTCTTCATGTGATGCTATGTTGTTTTCTATCAAGCGGTGAATCATGTTGATCTAGTTGCTTATATGTATATCTTTGATGGTAGATTACATGTTCATGCATTAGGGTGTAATGGAAATAAAGTGTTGGATTGTATGAGAAGATAAGTGTCAACCGGTTTATGCTTGTCTTAGTTATTCTGGGTTTTGCCGGTTGTACTCTGTTTAAGGATCGGTGTTACTGCTTGTTTATCAATGCACAGTGTCTACTGACAAACTAGTTCAAGTGTGTGTTTTTGCCTGTACTGATTTACCCCCCCCTCTCAGTACTGGGTTGGTACTATTCGTTCATCATTGAGTTATCAATTGGTATCAGAGCGTCCTCTAGGTCCTCTGTATTATAAGCTTAACCGCTTGAGGCAAAGATCCTAGTCTAATGATGAAGAGGGAAGGTCCAAAGTTTAACAAGGAAAACTTCAGTATATGGAAAGATAGGATGAAGATATACATCAGAAGCATGGGTGCTCAACACTGGAGCTATGTTGAGAATGCCTATGTTGTCCCTACCGGTACTCTCACCAATGCCCAAAAGAGAGAGATGTAGGAGAATGGGCAAGTCATGGAAGCCCTAATTAGTAGTTTATCTGACATTGAGTTTATTGATGTCCAAGATAAGGTAAATCCCAAAGAGGTATGGGATACTCTTGAAAATATCTATGGCGGTGATGAGCATGTAAAACAAGCTAAGGAAGAAAGCCTTAGAGGGAAGTTTTAAGACATGCGGATGGTTGAAGCTGAGACCATTCAACAGTATGGAATAAGAATCAAAACCATTGTTGGAGATATCAAGAGTGCAGGTGGTAAAATGGAAGACTCCACTATGGTAAGCAAAGTCCTGAGATCCCTATTGCCGGTCTATGCAATAAGGGTTGCTGCTATTCAGGAGCTGAGATCAATAGACAAGACTAAGGTATCCCTAGACTCCATCATTGCAAAGTTGACAGCCTATGAGCTAAATAGTTTTGATGGCAGTGTTCAAAAGACTGAATCATCTTTTAAAGCTTCTGTTGTACCATCCAGAAAAGGAAAAGAAGCTAGCACTAGTGGTGAACCAAGACAGAGCAAAGAAATGGATGATGAGGAGATTCTGATGGCATTTGAAGCTCTCCTTGCCAAGAAACTTCCTAAAGGAACAGACAAATACATAGGTAAGCTTCATTTGAAATGCTTTTCTTGTAACCGGATAGGACATATTGTTGTAAATTGTCCTAATGGCGACAACAAGGACAAACCGGAAAGGTTCAAGAAATTCAAAGGAGGAAACCAGAGAAACTGTTTTGTGGCAGTTGATGAAGGTGTCACATATGAGGAATTAGAGGATGAAGAAAATGAAGATATTGTGTTTGTTGTTGTCAAGGAAGATCTGTCAGACAAGAAGGCTTTTGTCTCCCAGTTTGATAATTCCAATGAGTGGATTATTGATAGTGGCTATTCTCACCATATGACTGGTGACTAGAGCAAGTTTCTATCCTTGGAAGAGTATGATGGTGGCATGGTTCGCTTTGGTAATGATGCACCATGCATGGTCAAAGGCAGAGGGTCCATCTCTCTGAATGGAAAGAGTAGTGCTGACAATGTGTATTGGGTTGATGGTCTCAGACACAACATTCTGAGTGTTTCCCAGCTGAATGACAATGGTCTCACTCTAGAATTCAAGAATGGAGTGTGCAGAATCAAAGGAAAGAATGGTGAATTGGTGGCCACTGGCATGCAGACCAAAGGTAACCTATTTCAGCTGAATGCAAATATAAGTACATGTCTTATGGCTAAATTTGATGATAGCTGGATATGGCATAGGAGACTCTGCCATGTAAACTTTGATAACATTGTGAAGGCTAGTAAGATCAAGGCAGTTAGAGGGTTGTCGGTGCTAAGAAAATTGGATAATACCTTGTGTAGAGAATGTCAATTGGGGAAAATGTCTTCCTCAACCTTTAAAGGTAAATCTTTCACTACTGACAATTTGCTTGATCTTGTGCATACTGATTTGTGTGGTCCTATAAAAATTAGAAGTGTGCAGGGTGATAGGTACTTCATGATTCTTATTGATGACTGCTCAAGAATGATGTGGGTCACATTCTTGAAAGACAAGTCTGAAGCCTTTGTAAAGTTTAAAGCTTTCAAAGCATTAGTGGAGAAGGAAAGTGGTAAAAGGATCAAGTGCCTGAGAACTGATCAAGGAGGGGAATTCACTTCCGGTGAATTCAACAATTACTGTGAAGAACATGGCATCAAGAGGCAACTGTCTGCCCCCCAGACTCCACAACAGAATGGCCTAGCAAAGAGGAACAACCAGACTGTGGTTGAAGCAGCTAGAACCATGTTGATGCAAGGAAAGGTAGCTCACACCTTTTGGAGGGAAGCGGTGAGCACTGCAGTCTACACAATGAACCGAGTACTCATCAAGAAAGGTAAGGATAAAACTCCTTATGAGTATTGGACTGGTAAGACACCCGTGGTTAGCTACTTTAGAGTGTTTGGTAGCAAATTTTACATCAAGAGGAGTGAACACCATTGCAAATTTGATGCAAAATGTGATGAGGGAATATTCCTAGGGTATTCCACCAACAGCAAAGCTCTCAAGTGTTTCAATAATAGGACTCAAAGAATCATGGAAAGCATCAATGTAAGAGTTGATGAAACCTTTGAGAAAATTGAGGAAACTGACAGTGAGCAAGCGGTAAATGAACCGGTTGCAACCTTCTGGGAACCGATTGTTAGTCAACCAAGTACTAGTAAAAGTGTTCCTACACCGACATATGTAGATGCTGATACTGATGTAGATGAAGATGAAGAAGAAAAGCAAGAGGAATCTATCAAGACCATTCCTCGGTATGTTAAGTTTAATCATGATCCTAAGTAGATCATAGGAGATAAGGATGCAGGAATCCTTACAAGAAGAAAGGTCAGAGAAAACTCATGTATGATCTCTGAATTTGAGCCTAAAACATTCAAAGAGGCACATAAAGATGAAGACTGGATCAAGGCAATGGAAGAGGAACTTGACCAGATAGAGAAAATTGGTACATGGTCTTTGGTACCCAGACTAGAGCATAAAAATGTCATTGGTACTAAATGGGTGTTCAGAAATAAGCTGAATGAGGATGACACAGTGATTAGGAACAAAGCTAGATTGGTGTACAAAGGATATGCTCAAGAAGAAGGAGAAGACTATGGAGAAACCTTTGCTCCTGTAGCCAGATTGGAAGGAGTTCATATGCTTCTTGCATATGCAGCTTTTAAAGGTTTCAAAGTATATCAAATGGATGTAAAATCTACATTCCTAAATGGTGTACTTGAAGAGGAGGTGTATATAGAGCAACCAGATGGGTTTGCCCTATCTGAAGACAGTGACATGGTATGTAGGCTACATAAAGCCTTATATGGTTTAAAGCAGGCACCTAGAGCATGGTATGAACACCTACATTCCCATCTTGTGAAGATTGGATTTGAGAGAACAAGTGAAGATAGCAATATCTACTTGAAGTCTGAAGGAGATCAAATCTTGATCTATGAGGTATTTGTTGATGACATTATCTTTGGTGGAGATGACAAGATGAGTAATGAGTTTGCAGATGAGATGAAGAAAGAGTTTGAGATGTCACTCATAGGGGAGATTAAGTTCTTCATTAGACTACAAATCTAGCAGATGAGAGATGGAATATTTATCACTCAGTCCAAGTATGTCAAAGAGGTGTTGAAGACCTTTGGCATGGAAGATAGCAAACTGGTTGGTACACCGATGGTAACTGGTTGTAAACTATCCAAAGAGGATGACTCTGCATTGGTTGATGAGAAGGCATACCGATCCATGATTGGTAAGTTGCATTATGTAGTGCATAGTAGACCAGATATTGCACAAGCAGTTGGCATTACTACAAGGTTCCAGAAAACTCCAATAGAATCCCACTTGGTTGCAGTCAAGCAGATTCTTAGGTATCTGAAGGGAACTGTTGACTATGGATTGTGGTATCCATATAGCAAGGATTTCAACTTGAAAGTATACACAGATGTTGATTGGGCAGGTAATGTGGATGACTGGAAAAGCACAACCGGTGGTGCATTCTTTCTCAGTGGTAGACTGGTCTCATGGATGAGTAAGAAGCAGAGTTGTATCTCTCAGTCTACAGTAGAAGCAAAGTATGTTGCAGCTTTCATGAATTGCACTCAAACAATTTGGATGAAGCATGTATTAAATGGCTTCAAAGTTCTTGTATCTGAATCGGTAAGTATATTTTGTGACAATACTAGTGCAATTGATATCTCCAAGAATCCGGTTTTACATTCTAGAACCAAGCACTTTGAGCTTAACTATCATTTCTTGAGGGAAAAGGTTCAGGACAAAGAGATTGCACTGGAACATGTTTCTAGTAAGGAGAAGTTAGTAGACATATTCACCAAGCCTCTCCCGAAGGCTACATTTATGTTCTTAAGAGGTGAATTAGGGGTGTTACCCCTTCAGGAGGTAAACTAAAGCATATGCTCCACATCAATCAGGTATTGGATAGTCAAATTTATTTTGGATTGATGTGTTGAAAGATGCTACTCCTCAGGGGGAGCAGCATAATGGAACAGGGAAGCTTGTGCCTCCACTTTGACATTGTTGTCAAAGGGGGAGAAGATGTGAAGCAGAGAAGATATCTGCAGAAAATGGGGAGAAGATGTGAAGCAGAGAGATATCTTTGTATATTGCCATCAATGCCAAAGGGGGAGATTGTTGGCATTATGTGAATCGGTATGAGGACATAATGACATTGTATGTTGTCATTGATGTCAATATGCTGAAGAGGTGAGAACCGGCATGTGTGAGAACCGGTATAACACTGTGAACCAACATTTGTGCCAAAGTAAAGCGGTGTGTTTTTTCAAGGTGAACCGACATATGGTTATGGGAACCATCACATGGAAGCGTTGTAGGTGAACTAACACATGGCTATGGGAACTGACACATGGAAGTGTTGTATGACTACCGGTTGGTAGTCTCAACTTCAGGGTTTCCGGTTGAAGTGCTTCAAGCTTGCGTGGCTCAACCGGTGACTTTGTGTGATGAGTCAAGCATGATAATGAAGAACAGATCGTGATGCCACGTAAGCCTTGTTTGCGTAAAGGATTTTGCATGAAGGAGATTGTTCCTATCTACCTCGGGAATGTGCGAAGTCTGTAAACGGTGATAACGTGTGATGGGTTATCAGCCGCCATGAAATCGGTAGAAAACAAACGATGGAGATTAATGCAGTGTGCTCAACGGTCAGGATTGAACCGTTTGAATTCCTTAACCTAATAGGTTTAGGGTTTAGGGTTTATGCTACCGACCTATTTGTTTTCCTATAAGATCGATGTTGTGATTCTTTCTAGGGTTGTTGGCAAAAATTGTGTGTGTGTATCCAAGAGAAGAGATACGTGATTCTTGCCAGACCAAAGGAGAGAAGTGATACCTACAGAGTGTAAGTACAGAAGGTGAAGAGGAGCTTAAGAAGATCTGCATTGGCATTGAGTGTTGTTACCAGATCATTGTAATACTTGTTGATCTCTAACCATTTCAATAGTTGAGAAATCCCTTAACGGGGTAGCTTTAATCAAATTGCTATAAATCCTTTAACAGGGTGACTCAAAACCATTGAGTTCTTGAAATCCTCTAACAAGGTAACCTTTAATAGGGTTTAACCCTTAACTGGGTATTCTAGCCATCCCTTAACCGGGTGATCTCTAACAGGATCGGTTCCTAATAGAACCTATTGTATCAGTCTTTAACCAGACAAGGCTCCTAATAGAGCGAACTTCTAAAGAGTTCAAAAACAAGCTTGTGGGTATTCATCCCCACCGTGGTTTTTCTCAGTTGGGTTTCCACGTGAAAATATGTGTGTCATGTGTGATGTCTTCTTCATGTGATGCTATGTTGTTTTTTGTCAAGCAGTGAATCATGTTGATCTAGTTGCTTATATGTATATCTTTGATGGTAGATTACATTTTCATGCATTAGGGTGTAATGGAAATGAAGTGTTAGATTGTATGAGAAGATAAGTGTCAACCAGTTTATGCTTGTCTCAATTATTCTAGGTTTTGCCGGTTGTACTTTGTTTAAGGACTGGTGTTACTGCTTATCTGTCAATGCAAAATGTCTGCTGACAAATCGGTTCAAGAGTGTGTTTTTGTCTATACTGATTCACCTCCCCCCTCTTAGTATCAGTTTGGTACTATTCGTTCATCATTGAGTTATCAGAATCAACCTCTCAAAGTAAACTATAAACTGACAAGTTAAACCACTGAACTATAAATGCAATATTATTGTCAAGATAAATCGGTGTAACAGATTAACAGTAAACTGTGAGATTTTGCCAAGATATAGAGCTCAATGAAATGTACAAAATGGAGAGATAAAATATAGGACAAGAATAAATTGTATCCTCATCAATAGATCAATAGTTCTTACATACAATGAATATGAGCCTGCATATATAGGCAAGGCTATATGGATATGTGAGCACACAAACATGACATGTGGCTCAATAAGAAACAAGGGTAGCTAGGAAATAGGTGTGGTAGGTAGGAGGAACAATAAAATATTCCACATGAGGTGGATCACCCACCAAAGGTGGAATTATCACTCCACAATAAGTGGATATGATAAAGTAGAAACAAGATCACATCATAAAAGGTGGAAATTATCCTACACACACTATCCCAATGTGGCACAAACACCCAAGTGTCTCATGCCCAAACTAATATGAAATGCATTATCCTAAGTAAACTCAAGTATAGTGTAATAATATCCCCGATGAATAATTATTTACACCAACATAAACAACTAGAAACTCCACAAACATCCAAATACTTTACTGACATAAGTAAAACCTCATTTCATATTGCTGTTGGTTATCATGAAATATCAAAGTGGATTAAGTAGTTAAGAAAATCAACCATAGTAAACATAACGACAAAAACATTCACCACTTGACACAATATTTTTGATGTGGAAACCCAAATGGGAAAAACCACCGTGAGATGATACTCACAAGATAACTATCTGAACTCTTTTGAAGTTTTCCCTGTTAGGAGCCAAGCCTGCTAAAGCTTTTACAAAAAGTCCCGTTAAGAATAGAACATGTTAGGGACCACCCGGTTAAGGGATTGACTATAATGCCCTATTAGAAGAAATACCCTATGAGGAGTAACCTCAGTAGAGGATTTGGAATCCAAGCTAATGGACCACCTAGTTAGAGGATTTAAATACCACTAAGCTTGTTAGAGCTTACTCGGTTAAGGGATTTCAACTGTTGTAATTGTTAGAAAACAACAGGGGTTTTGCTGATCTGTTTGAATAGAACTACACTTGCTTGTTCAAATCCTTTTCATGCTCCTATCTACCTTTACACAAACTGCAAATACATCATCTAGTTTGGCAACCACACACTCAACTAAAACTTTGCCAACTTTGAAACAAAACAACTCATCGACCTTATAAACAAATCACTAGGTCGGTAACACAACAAAAACCTAATTCTCTCATAGATATTACAAACAAGTTGGTTCAAGTATGACCATTGGATTACATAATAATCTTTGCACATCATTCAAGAAAGCCTCGACCACTCCTTGATCACCACTTCATCGAACTCAGTAACTCATCACGCGCTTTGCATTACATGCAATATACTTGCTCATTCCCTAGACAAAAAATGTTATCTCAACGCACCAAAAAAACTTTGAAACTCTTTTCATCCAACATGCATACATGTCATAATCATTACTGCTCATCATCAAATCATAAACCAATACAACCAACATATTCAGTTAGGGTTTATCAAATCAACAGGTAGGGTTTACCGGTTCAACTCTCCAATACTTAGCAATACCGGTTCACTCCACAAACTCACCTACCGGTTATAGTTCCCTTCACTAGCTCTTCCTACCGGTAACAAAACAACATTATAACAATATCATTACCGATTAATTACCGATCAATGACAACATAAGATTTCATTAATGCAATCTTCATGCAAATGCCAACACCCTTCACATTATGAAGGTTTTGAGAATGAAAGATGCTCGGGATAATAATACTGAGTATCCAGAAGGGGCATTCTCTCATAATTTTGGAGATTTTTTCCTTTACTCTGATTGTACAATAATTAGAATCTATGGGTTCTCTCAACCCCCTGATATTCTACCATTAATAATCCTTCCAAGACTTGTCTTCATTGAATTCATGTGGCGAATGTTATGGATGGAAAGGGAGATGGTTCGAGTTCCAAGAAAGGGACAACACCTCCCTAGGTCTACAATTTTTTAGGATATCTCTGTAGGCTCCAACACACTTGAGAGGGTACAAAATTTCATAACAAGCAATTACAGGCTCAAAGTTGGCGGAGCCAAAAAATTTGATCCTAAGGGATATATGAATGATTTGAGAACTCACAGGCTCAAGGTCAGGGTCTACTCTCATCAATTTGAAGAGAGGGAAGATTACATGAGAAATTTTGGCCCAGTTGAAGCTGTCCAAATGAAAGGGAAGTGGGAGTATCTAAAGAAATTGGAAAATGAAAGAAAGGAAAGGGACACAAGGTTCAAGGGTTTTTGTTCTAACATTCATACTAAACTTTCAAGGATGCTAATCATGATAGAAAACTTTGATAAGATCCTTGCATCTGAGTTGGGAAGAAGAGCAGAGCAACAGGTAAAAGAACAAGAAGAGGAAGGACAAGAAGAAAGGCCATCTTATGAGCCTTCCAAATCAAAGGGGAAGGAAATTCTCATAGGAGAGTCTTCCCAAATTGCTCCCTCATAGCCTGGACCATCACATGATGCCCCTACAACAGAACCAGTAAGAAAGGTAGAGAAGGGGAAGGCACAAATCTTTTACTTTGTTGAATTCATTGAGCCAAATTTTGATACAAACATTAGGCTGCCTTCTCCCCCAAGAGATACTTTCCAGGAGGATGAAGCGACATAAGTTCTTGTGGACTTTGATAGGTCTTTAATCCTGATCACCATCCTAGTTGAAGAGACAATATATGAAAGGGTGATTGCTTCCATGCAATTCATGTCAGATGGTCATTTTGTCAACATGTCAGAGTTTAAATCATTCTGGATGATGGAGAAGTTGAAGGACCTATCTAAAGAAGAACTTTAGAATTTTGACAGAGAAAGCATTATGTGTACCCCTCAAGAGGGAAGGGAACTTGTGGCAAAAAGTGACATTTTGATTATCCCTAGGTGCGACCTAGAGAATATTTTCCTCCTTGACTAGGTCATGAGACAAAGGGATCCCATTTATGCTCAAGAATTTGGTGAGCATCTATCAGGAGTAAATCCAAGTGTAAAGGCTTTCTCAATTTGGTCAAAGGCCCCCAATACAAAAAAGACAATAGAGTTATTTGGGGTAGAACGAAGGGTTAGAGATGTAGTAATCAGGACTCTCGCTGACACATCATCTATGGAGGCATCAATGATCACTTTCCATGTTGCATATTTTGCAAAGTTGGCAGCAGAGGAGGAGGCGAAAAAGCATGGAATTTTGAGGAACAGGCATGTAGCCCTCAATCAAGACCATGGCAGATTATTCATTGAAAATGTAAGGTTGAAAAACCATGGTGGGAAACCCTACCCACAGTTAGATGATACTTTTGCAGCAAGTATATGATTATAATAGGGGCCTGCACATGCAGGAAGGCACACTACCTAGAGTGCACTTCTCATCACAATGGAGTCTCATTGACTATAGAGATGTCAACCACCTCAAGATGTTTGGACTACGATCCATAAATAACAACTCTTGGTGATAGCATCAAACATGCCAGATTACAGTTCCAATTATGCTCAATACCGGAGGTCTAATATCTCTTACATAAACCCAACTTGATCACCTATGATCGACCAAATCCTCTGCACAAATGATTATTATATTATTCGCTCCTTGCCCATATTTCTTTTTCTACAATGAGATCTTACATAGATTTATACCAACCCGAGACCTAACCAATTAGGTCAGCCACATAAATCCTAATACAATAGATCCATTACATAATCCTGAAATAAAATCATAACACATGTCGGCCTAAGGCCAAACAAATATCATCCAATCAATAAAACATCTTAGAAACGCATGTAAACCCATCCACAACCTAGATATCACCCGACTTAAATTAGATCCACACACGCCAAAGTAATGACACCAATTAGATGAGGCACGAACACGATCACCATTATCATTCAAAATCCCTTCTAGAAGCTACACCAACACCACTTATGCATAATATCAAAGATCTTCAATAAAGCTCTGCTGGTGAAACCATTACCGAATCAATAAAGAAAGCTTACTAGAACATAAGATAGAATCTGATCATCAAGTCAATACCAACTATTTGAAACATACTTTAGAAGCATATGAATCATCCATACAAACATATTACATCAACTAGATCATACTGGTGGCAATCAATTGATTATCTTCCCAATCTAATCCACCTACTGGAAGCTGGTAAACAACCATAACAACAAGTGTTGACATCAATGCAACACAATCAATTCCATGATATGGCCAACAATATCCCCCTTTGACATTGATGGCAACACTAGATGTGAAAAATATCCAAATGCGAAGAAAATTTCAAATAAGTCTCTCCCAATGAAAGACCGCCAACAATCTCCCATGAAATGATATAGCAATGAATCTCTGAACCAAAACTGAAACAAAAAGACCAAATACCGCAAAACTCCACCTAAGGAGTGCAATTAATAAATAGCAATGGTTTTTCACATATATTCCTCCCACTTTGACAACAATGCCAAAGAATCAAACATAATAAATAACTCTAAAACTCAAAGCTGACTACTCCTCCTAAGTAGTAGCACTGATCCATCAATCCGCAACAAAATGTAGCTCTGATAATGCATACTAAATTGATGCACAATTGCATCAATTTAGTCTCTACCGAAGAGGTAGAAACCCCCAATCTGTCTCTCAAATACTCAAGTGAATCTCGAGACAAAGGTTTAGTGAAGATGTCTGCTATTTGTTCTTTAATGCTCACATAAGCCAATCTGACTTCTTTTGCTTCCACCTTTTCCTTCAAAAAGTTATACTTGATTGATATGTGCTTAGTCTTGGAGTGAAATACTAGATTCTTTGAAATGTCAATAGCTGCAGAGTTATCACAATGGATAACTACCGGATGATGAATACTAAGAGGGGGGGGGGGTGAATTAGTATACCCAAAAACTTTAATAAACAATTAAGTAGACCGATATAGCCCTTTAAACATTAAATCAGTTAATACACAAAGAAGCCAAATAGAAAATAAAGCATTCACCCAGAATAACACAATCACCATAACACAAGATTCTTTGACGTGGAAACCCAAATGGGAAAAATCATGGTGATTAAAACTCACAAGTTCACTATCTACAGAATAGCAACCAGACCGGTTAAGGCCTTACAATGTTCTTCACCAGAACAGATCCTATTAGGAATCCTAATCTCTATTAGGAGATAAGTCCTGTTAAAGACTACCATGTTAAAGGATTTCAGATCCACAACTGTGAACCACCTTGTTAGAGGATTTGGAACAGGCTTAATTGAGCCTACCCGGTTAAGGGTTTCTGACTTGTCGAAGAGATTAGTAATCAACAAGTATGTGATCTAAAAATTAACACAAAATTCTTAGTTAGATCCTTGATTTCTCTCTATTAATGCATTGTAGCATTACTTCAGTCTTCTATTCAATCTTTGTTGCAAGATACCTTTTCCGCAAAGGCCTAATCTTCTCTACAACACTTCACACACATACAAAACCCTAGACATGATGTCCTCATATAGGAATCTAATTTCATGTCAGTCCAATGAGATTAGACTACAATTTCCTAGGTACAGTGTATCTAGACACAATTTGTAACATGACACAGAATCACTACATCGGTGTCGACGGATGATAACTCATCACACTTTACAAGTTTGCCAGTTAACAAAACAAGGTATACCGATAACCGGTTTACAAACAAAGACTGGTAAACTAGAACATAGTGTTCCGATCAAAAAGATTAGCAGCCGCTTGGGGTCCTCGTACTGCTTGAAGTCCTCGTACCGCTTGAGGTAGCATAACTGATAATCTCCTTCTGCAAACACCGATGGTCTTCAACAAACAAAGACTATACATACAATGGCATTTAATACCGGTTTGAACAATACATCACATACTACCGATTGAGAATAACTCAATAACTGTGTGTCCATCAATGACAATCACAACTAATCATCATCAAAATGCAAACAATCTCCCCCTTTGGCATTGATGGCAACACTTATGAAAATTTGACATCTAAGTGCTTACAAAACAAAAATGATGCCATAATCAAATTACTCCCCCTAAGCATATACACTACTCCCTTTTCCAAAATTACAAGCATGTACTACTAACATTTGCATAAAATTTTCAATAAATACCACTCCCCCTTTGCCAACAATGACAAAGAATGCAAACATGCCAAAATTATATTGCATAACATGAAAAAAGAGTATATGTTAATGACAATAATGAGTAAAACTTTTCAAAAATGAATTTAAAGTTTTTCAGAAATTCCATCATGTTTGTAGACCAAGTATCTAGGAGTCAGGCAACAATTTCACTCCGAGTCTTCATCTGGAATGCTAATTCCTCCATGGCATCAATAGTGCATAATTCTTGAGTGACAATAATGGAATCCATGTTTAGAAAGCACTTCTGAAGAATCTGCAACCTAGGTAATAAAAGCAACTAAAGTTTCGGTAGGTCTTGAGTCTGCTTGTAGATCTCTAAATCAATCCTCACAATTTGTTGCCTATGAGTCTGTACAGTCTGCCCATTTACTATGAAGGAATCATATAGCACTTTGAAGTTCTCTATATAATTCTTTAATTCTGATTGAAGTTGACCTTTCTTCTTCATAACATCATCACATAATAGATCAGGCTGGCAGATTTTGCTCAAAAGTTTATGTCCTTCAGCCATTGCCAGACTGATATCATCTCTCTGATGGATCAACTTGGCTCTATCTTCGTTAAATTGCTTCACCAATGCAACTTTTAGTTCCTATTGGGTCTCAAATCAATAGATTGGATAGGTTCTAAGGAAATGCCAACTCCTATGATAAAACCCTCTAATTGACTTGGCCAACTTATAGAGTGAACCTATTTGGTTACTAACTCTCTCACTTTAGGCTCTGCAGGACCTAGGCAGGTATACCTATTCACTAGTTGTTTTTCAATGACATGCTTTTTATAGAAGATTAAGTATCTTGATATGATTTTCTCCTATCTCAGAATGGCATAAATTTCTAGGATGGAGATATAGTAGATGAGTTCAAGATTGTTGTTGTAGAAACTATTCAATCTTTGTGCTTGAAATTTATATGTATACACTATTGCTAGTTTACTCTATATTTCCTACTCAACTACTCCTATTACTTTTAAAGTGAAATGTGAACTGATGAGTTGTATTTTATAGATGACCAGTGCCTTTCTATGTTGTTTGGGCTACATAGTCTTTATATTTTCTTTAGGACTTATTGTGTAAACTTACGAGACAATTTTTAAACCCACCCCCTCTCAATGAGTTTGTTAGTTACTGTTTCTTATGAGCTCTACTTCAGTGTCTATATTGTAAACTACTTGAATGAATTTAACCCTAACTTTTAAGAGACCATCCAAGGAAGAAATATAGGGACCAATTACAATTCGCAAGTAAATATTTTTGATCCAAATCTACAACATAAAACACAAAATTTTACTGGAAGAACACGAATAACCTTATCTCCTTTAGATAATATCATAAGCAACTACCTGCAGAAAATGCAATAAACCACAACATAAATGCAAAGGAAAATGACTGATTATATCATATATTTGCCAAAAAGTACAATGGTAAGCCTAAGGCTATAATCTACTCCTTCTCTAATTATTCTCCCTTTCCCTATTACAAAAGTTTTCCCCTTTATATGAGAGTATACATTATCACCAAGCATTGTGGCTTTTCAACATATAACTGCTAACTAACACTTTTGTTAACAAACTAGAAGATAAACAAATTAAGTACCCCATGTGCTCGATGTACTTGTCATATTTATACATCACAATATCTTTGTTTAGCATCCTCATGTCATTTTCTGTCAGGAAAACAGAATTTGATTCACATAATATGACAAGTCTTTGTCCCGATCCAAGTCGTGGGCCAAGGAACACCCTTCCCTTTCCTGTATCTTGGGTTTTTCCTTTGAGCTTTATCTGCGAATTCGCCCAATTTCTGCTTCCAATTCATTGCCTGGGCACACGTTCGAAAGTAATGGCAATGTGACCTCCCTTGGATTCGCCTCTAATTTTCGTGGCAATCCATAATCATTTCGATGAGAATATGTCTTTGGATCATTTAGCCCGTCGACCATTTTGTTTCTATATACAACACTTTTGTTTCGAACATTACTTCGACTAGGTCTTTTCTCTCTTCATCGAAATGCTGCATTCGGTCATTATTGCTATCTCCTCATCGATATATATCTGATGTCCACCAGGTTTCATGTTGAAGAAACTTTGGATTTGGTGACTTCTTTTATCCTTCCATCGAAAACACTTTTTCTATCGACATCACTACACTCCTTCGATGAATGGGTCTATTGTTTCATCGAAGCCATTTTATTTTGATGATTTTCTTCCACTATCATCTTTCATCAATAAGCTCATTAGTAATCTTCCTCGATCAAGTTGCATCGGTGAAACCACACATATCGGCAACATGCCTTTTAGCCTCCTCGAAACTCATATCCTTATCGATATCTTTTATCGATGTAGTTTTCTTCTGTTTTATCGATATCACTCTTTCGATAAGAATGCTTCTTTCGGTGAGTTTCCTTCATGCTACGTCGATGGTATTATTTCCTCGAAAGCTTTCTCCTGTCGATGAAAACGTCTCTGCTTTCTTCCATATCTTTTGTCAGTAAAATCATTTCTTTCGATGAGTCCTTTCTAGAGTTCATCGGTGTTCCCTTTCCTTCAATGCCCTTTTTATATCAATGAGACATCGCTGGGTCTCATCGATATTATTTGGATTTTGGATATTTCGATAGAATGCTATCAGATTTGTTTGATAACTTATGGAATATTATGACATCATTAAAAATAATGGTTTTTTCTAAAAATGGAGGTCTCTTGTAATTCAATCTTACGAATCAAGATATTTTACTTAATTCAAATTTGATGCTCAACAGTGGCTCTGACTAGGGATGGGGGTATGCTAGGAATACCTTTAAGAATCTAGACTCTCTGGTTTATATAAGGCAAAATCAAAGGAAATGTGTTTTTTACCATGGGGGCGAGACCTAAACTACTATACAAGGAGAAGGCTATTTTCAAGAAAAGAAGTTTTTTAAGAATTGTCCATGTACTGGCAATTCCTGAACTTCTCCTGTAGCACTTTGGAGGAAATAAGAATCTTCCCCTACTTTATCCATTATTTCATATGGTCCAAGCCATAGAGCCTCAAACTTTCTCTCTGTTGCTCTTTTGTCATACAATTTTTTCATCTAATTCTGAATTTTAATGTTTTGCTCCTGTGCTTCTGTCCTGACTTCATCAAGCTCTACCAACTGTATAAGCCTCTCATGTAAAGGGTCATCAATCTCTATCCATTCCTGTGCTATGAATTTATGTATAGGTAGGAGGTTATCCAAAGGGAGTCTAGCCCTTTTACCATAGACCAGCTCATATGGGGACCTCCCTATAGATTTTTTTACTGTTATTCTATCTGCCCATAATGCTAGATTCAGTTTTGAGTCCCATGCCCTTTTATTTTGTCCTAGCACTCTTTTGATAATCTTTAGGATGATTTTGTTACTAGACTCAGCTTGCCCATTACCCTGAGGGTGGTAAGTAGATGAATGAGATATTGTGATCCCATATCCTTCACAAAAGGTATTGAATTCTTTGGACCTGAAAGCCATGCCGTTATCAGAGATGATCCTTGCAGGAACACCGAATCTAGTAATGATATTTTCCTGTATGAATTTTATCACTATTTTACTGGTGGCCTATTTAGTAGGTATTGCTTCCACCCATTTGGTAAAAGTAATCTATGGCAACCAAAATCCATCTGTGTCCTCCACTCAACTTTTCTGATATCTCTCCTATAAAATCTATTCCCCACTATTGAAATGGTTCTTCAACCTGCATTGGTCTCAGTGGGAGTGATCCTTGATACTTCATTTTGCCTGAGAATTTCTGACAAGCCTCACATTTTCTAACATAAGCATAGGAATCATTGAAGACACGTGGCCAAAAATATCCATCTCTCAATATCTTGTGTGTACTAGTTTTAGCTGAAAATTGACCACCACAAACCCCTTCATGCTTCTCTTGTAGGATTTTCTCTTCTTGGTGTTTATCTAGGCATAGCAGCAATATACCATCTCTATTTTTCCAATACAAGTCTCCATTGGTGATTACATATTTTGCGGATTTTAGTTTTAATTTTCTCTTTTGATTATCAGTCATACCATCTGGACAACTTATGTGCTTGAGATAATACATGATATCTGCATACCAGGGTGTATTTTCAATACTGAAACTGGCTTCATCTAGTCCAATCTCATTTACCTGAAATTCTTCAACCCCTGCTCCTACCATAAGTTTAGCCAATCCCTGACCTTTGATAACTTGTGAAATCTTGAGCTCAATTTTGAATTCTTGAATCTGGTTGATCCATTTACATCTTTTTCCTGTGACCTCGGTTTGTTTAAATATGTCCTTCACTGCTGCATTAGGAACATATGCTATAACTTCTACGCCTACCAAATATGGTCTGAATTGTTTTACTGCTTTTACCAAGGCATAAGATTGTTTTTCATTTAGGTCATATTTAATTTCAGATGAATTCAATGACTTACTGAAATATGCAATAGGCTGCTCACAATTGTCCTGGTTCTTTTGTAATAATACTACTGCCACTGCATGACGAGATGCAAATGAAAAAAATAAAAAAGGTTTATTGAAATTTGGGGATATCAATATTGGTGCCTCAGATATTGCCCTTTTTATATCAAGAAATGCATCTAATGCCTCTGAATCCCAATCAATCTTAGCTTCCTTTTTCAGCATCCTCACTATAGGTTTTATGATATCTGCAAAATTAAGGATGAATCTTCTGACAAAATTGATTTGTCCCAAAAATGATTGAACAACTTTGATAGTCTTTGGGATAGGTATTTCATTTATTGCAGCTACTCTTTCAGGGTCAATTTTCACCCCTTCCTTGGACACTATATGTCCCAAGAGCTTCCCTTCTTCAACTGCAAAATGACATTTCTTCGGATTGAGGGAAATTCCATATTCCAGAGCTTTCTTGAATACTTTCTCAAGGTGATCACAATGATCTTCAACCCTTTTTGAATAAGCTGTTAAATCATCCTGATACACCACCATTATTACATCAATCAGTTCTGCAAATGCTACATCCATTTCCCTTTGAAATGTTGCCCCTACATTTGTTAATCCGAATGGCATTCTTGCATATACATATGTGCCCCATGGTGTTGTGAAAGCTATCTTATATTGTTCAACTTCTTTAACTTTTACCTGATTATACCTCGAGAACCCATCCATCATGGACAATAAATCACATCCAGTTACTTTCTGCAGCATATTATCCATGTTTGGCAAAGGATAATTATCTTTTAATGATGATATGTTCAGATTTCTGAAGTCCACACATAGTCTTATGTCCCCATTTTTCTTTCTGATAGGTACCAAATTTGAAACCCAAGTGAGTATCTACAAGGTTTAATTATCCCCGCATCTTTCATTTTTATTATTTCCTCTTTCATCTTAGGGAGTAAAGTGGGGTTTATAGGCCTATGCTTTTGTCTGAATGGTTTAGCATTAGGCTTAAGAGGTATCTCATGTTGGAAGAGATCCTCCTTTTATGCTTTGAGGTCATCATAAGACCATGCAAATACGTGCTTATATTTTCTGAGTAACATTACTAATTGCTGCTTTATTTTAGGAGTCAATTTATTACCAATAAAAACATGTCTTGGTGATTCTTTTCTTCCCAAATTAATCTGCTCAACACCGTTTTCTTTGACTGAGGTTCCTTTGATTTCAACTTTGTCTTGTATATTGAAAGCTCTTTCCAGTGCAACTAGTCCTCTAGGTATTTTATTTGATTTTAACTATATGATTTCTTGTCCCAACAGAGTTTCTTTCCCATCTGTCATCTCTACAAAATCATTGAAGTTGATAGCTTGTGCTTGGTAGTGATCCACACAGTGTAAGAATTTTAACAAATCATTGTCATCATGAAAAACTTGCCAGTTATACAAGTTATGTGGAACAAAAGGTCTGACTTTATGCAGTGTTATATCATTTACCTTCAAAGCAACATTGTCCAAGAAGTCAGCCATGATATTCTTTGATTTGTCAGTCCAACTTATCTGGAAAGCATCAAATAGCTCCATGGTATCCCATACAGCATCCCTGTATTGTTTCAACCTGAGATGTTTGGAGGCATACTTTTGTTTGATTTGAGATATTACTAGTTTTGAATCCCCAAAGACACTGAGAAATTTAATTCCATGCTTGGTAGCCACATTAAGTCCAGTGAGTAAGGATTCGTATTCTGCAATACTATTTGTACACTCAAACATCAGTTTGAAAGAATACTTGAACATCTCTCCATCTGGTGAGATAAATACAATTACAGCCCCACTTCCTTCTTTGCTGCATGATCCATCAAAGTACATCTTCCATACTTGATCTTTACTCTTCTTGACTATAGACTCTATCGGGGTCAATCCTCTCAATTTTGTTTTTTTCAAATCTACTTTGAAGTTGTCCATATCTGATTGGATGAAACATACCAAATCAATAGGTTCCGCCTCCTCGATGATGTATTCAGAGCGAGGTTCTCTCTCAATCCTTATCTCCTATCCATTTACTGGTATAGTAGCATAAGATAAGTCTAGCTAGACATGGCCTCCTATCAGGTTCGACCATTGTCTTGACATTAACATACCATAGTTAGGAGGGACATCAACCACAGTGATGTCCATTTTATAAGATGCTTCTAGACATGCTGCCAATTTGAATTCAACATCCTTCATGACACCAATCACTGGGACGGACGATTATCCATGGCATAGCATTTACCAAAATTTGTGTCCACTGACATTCCAAGTTCTTTCATGACTCCTACTAGCATTACATTTATAGCAGCTCCTAAGTCAATCATGCAATTTTTTATCATCTTGTTATTGATCATCAGGGTTAAATAAAATGGGTCTACTTGAGAGGGATTTTTTGGTATTGTTGACCCTAAATATATGGTTGGAACAGGGTTATCATTATTTTGGCTATTTTGTTTATGTTCCTTGGTTTCTTCCTTAGATACACCATTGATCACCTTCAAGGTTTTTTCTCGGTATTCTGGTAACTTCATCATCTCAAGTAGTGGAACAAAGACCTTCATCTGTGCCAAGGTGTTGGCAATATCAAATGAAGTTGTAGTAGGCAGAATTGAAGTGTCCACCGTACCGTTCTTATCACCCTTTTGCATCCTAGAAACTTGCAACTCCTTTTCTTTAATTAACTTTGTGTTTTCTCCCTGAGTCTTGCTTGGCTTAGTTATTGGTTTAGATGTTTTATTACTCTCCTTTATGAACATGCCTGATGGTTTGCCTTGTTCAGGGTTTATGGTTTTGTTTCTTAGCATATAAGTCCTTTTGGCTTGTTCAACAATAGTTGTAGTAATCCTCTCTCGCTCTTCTTTAGTAGAGATCCTCAGCCTGACTTCCTCTTCCTCATCTGAGAATACCTGTTGCATACAACACTGCTGATTTATCTGCCTAGAATTTACATCACTTCCTTCACTCCCCTCAGATGTGTCACAGTCCTCAAAGGATAGTAAGTTTATCGCATGATCATCTGCATATTCTTCACATTCTTCCTCTCTTCCATGCAACTTCATTGCCACTGCACACTGGTAAGGAGAATGAGGCATATCACACGCTAAGCACCACATATCTTCATCAACCACCTAGTTCACCACTTTTCTCAAAGGATCTGGTATTTGGTTACCTTCTTTCGGGTTCTTGTCCACTAGTTTTCCATCTTTCCATGCGGTATTATAAGGCATATCATGCAATCTGGGCCTATCATGGCGATAAAACTGTTGTTTCTCTATTTTATTCACTCTGACAGACAAATCCTTGAGAACATTCAACACCTTGTCCAACTTGTCATCATCCTTTCTTTATTTAGGGGCCTTTAGATTGAACAACCTTGCATCCTCCCTTCTTCCTATAGTTCTAGCTGCTTTTCTATTATTCTCTATAGTTATGGCTAGTTTCATGACTCCTTGAAGGGTTGTAGGATTCTTTGTCCAGAGCTCATAGTTTTTTTTACTGTCAAAAACATTCATGTAGTACAAAATGCTAACTTCAGGAACCGATTTTATTCTATTAGGGATTTTATTCATAACTCTATTAAATCTCTTATTGAAATCGACCACTACTTCATTTGTATCCTTCTTGATGCTTATGATCTGATGTAAGGCAAACTCTGGGCTATTGTGATCTCTGTATTGTTCAAGAAAAAGTCTTTTGAATTCTGTAAGGTTGTTTACTGAAAAATCTGGCAGTGCTCTAAACCAATATCGGGCATCCTCTGTCAATGACTGCATGAACAACTTCATCTTGACATCCTCATATGGGAGACAAAAATCGTCCATAACTATGTCAAAAGATTTGCAATGTGCTTCCCCTGAGATGGCGTTACTCCCAATGAACTTTGGTATTGCAGTCCTAATTTCATTAGGGATAGGATGAGGATACACCATCATCCCTGAAAAAGTC
Source organism: Cryptomeria japonica (assembly GCF_030272615.1). NCBI lineage: Eukaryota > Viridiplantae > Streptophyta > Pinopsida > Cupressales > Cupressaceae > Cryptomeria > Cryptomeria japonica. The sequence goes on from NC_081413.1 coordinate 501,529,557, forward strand.
AAACTACCTGATGTGTTCTGTGTTCATCAGTCCGTATCCACCTTGGAAAAAGTTTCCATAGTTTGGTCTCACATTGTTATTACCAGGAGGAAATTGGTTTTGTGGTTGAAAGTGGTTTTGATATGTAAAGGCATTGATCTGGTTATGCTGATACTCAGGAGGTAAATTGGGGTATGGTAAGTTGTTGGGGTGATTGTGTTGGTGTTTAGGAGGTATATTATTATATGGAAAGTCATTTGGCCTAGTATTATATAGAGGGTTTTCAAACACCTTGTAAGTATTATTCCTTGCATTGGTTTTATCTATATTGTTTCTCCCTCTATTTGATCCTTGGGCTACCTGTTCACACTTCACTCTGTATCTTTCAAAGTCATGATCAATATCATTTTCATTGATATTTATACCCAATATAGCACATGATTCTATACATTCTTGTACTCTTCCCTCATCTTTCATTTCAATGGCTACTTCCATCATTTGTTTCATCAAATCTGCCATATGATCTGATGCATCCACCTTGCTTGAGCCTGAGGAACTTGAAGCTCTTGTCCTTGAATTTGGACGGCGATTCTCAAAGCCAAGAGGGAATTTCCCTTTCTATGCTCTATCCACAGCTGCCAAGTCCTCATCCTTGGGGTATGTGGGAACTGTATAATTCTATTTACTCAAGGCTGGATGTGAATGGTTTTTAGAATAGTGCTGATTATACCTCCCATTCATAAAGTTATTTTTAGGTTCCATCTGACTATCTATTGATTTCTCCTTTGGATTTCTTTTACTTCTCTTCTAATCAAAGTTTAATTGGAATATGGGGTGGCCTTGTGTTATTGACCTCCTTCCGTACATAAAATTTCTTATTTCAGAGTCGTCACCTTTCTTCTCGAAAGGAATTTGTATTTTGTATATGAGTTCTTTCCCACAACAAAGTAATTTTTTTTTTGAATGCTCCCCAGCAGAGTCACCAATCTATTGGGTCTCAAATCAATAGATTGGATAGGTTCTAAGGAAATGCCAACTCCTATGATCAAACCCTCCAATTGACTTGGCCAACTTATAGAGTGAACCTATTTGGTTACTAACTCTCTCACTTTAGGCTTTGCAGGACCTAGGCGGGTATACCTATTCACTAGTTGTTTTACAATGACTAATGCTTTTTATAGCAGATTAAGTATCTTGATCTGATTTCCTCCTATCTTAGAATGGCATAAATTTCTAGGATGGAGATATAGAAGACGAGTTCAAGATTGTTGTTGTAGAAACTATTCAATCTTTGTGCTTGAAATTTATATGTATACATTATTGCTAGTTTACTCTATATTTCCTACTCAGCTACTCCTATTACTTTTAAAGTGAAATGTGAATTGATGAGTTGTATTTTATAGATGACCAGTGCCTTTCTTTGCTGTTTGGGCTACAAAGTCTTTATATTTTCTTTAAGACTTATTGTGTAAACTTATCAGACAATTTTTAAACCCACCCCCTCTCGATGAGTCTGTCAGTTACTGTTTCTTATGAGCTCTACTTCAGTGTCTATATTGTAAACTACTTGAATGAATTTAACCCTAACTTTTAAGAGACCATCCAAGGAAGAAATATAGGGAACAATTACAATTCGCGAGTAAATCTTTTTGATCCAAATCTACAACATGAAACATATAATTTTACTGGAAGAACACGAATAACCTTATCTCCTTTAGGTAGTATCATAAGCAACTGCCTGCAGAAAATGCAATAATCCACAACATAAACGCAAAGGAAAATGACTGATTATATCATATATTTGCCAAAAAGTAAAATGGTAAGCCTGAGGCTATAATCTACTCCTTCTCTAATTATTCTCCCTTTCCCTATTACAAAAGTTTTCCCCTTTATATGAGAGTATACATTATCACCAAGCATTGTGGCTTTTCAACATATAACTGCTAACTAACACTTTTTTTAACAAACTGGAAGATAAACAAACTAAGTACCCCGTATGCTCAATGTACTTGTCATCTTTATACATCACAATATCTTTGTTTAGCATCCTCATGTCATTTTCCATTAGGAAATATTTGGACAGAATTTGATTCACATAATGTGACAAGTCTTTGTCCCGATCCAAGACTTGGGCCAAGGAACACCCTTCCCTTTCTTGTCTCTTGGGTTTTTCCTTTGAGCTTTATCTACGAAATCACCGAATTTCTTCTTCCAGTTCATCGCCTGGGCACACGTTTGAAAGTAATGGCGATGTGACCTCCCCTGGATTCATCTCTACTTTTCACGGCAATCCATAATCATTTCGATGAGAATATGTCTTTGGATCATTTATCCCATCGACCGTTTTGTTTCTATATACGACACTTTTATTTCGAACATTACTTCGACTAGGTCTTTTCTCCCTTCATCGAAATGTTGCATTCGGTCATTATTGCCGTCTCCTCATCAATATATATCTAATGTCCACTGGGTTTCATGTCGAAGAAACTTTGGTCTTCGGTGACTTCTTTTATCCTTCCATCGAAAAAACTTTTTCTATCGACATCACTACACTCCTTTAATGAATGGGTCTATTGTTTCATCGAAGCCATTTTCTTTTGATGATTTGCTTCCACTATCATCTTTCATCGATAAGCTCATTAGTAATCTTCCTCGATCAAGTTGCATCGGTGAAACCACACATATCGGCAACATGCCTTTTATCCTCCTCGAAACTCATATGCTTATTGATATCTTTTATCGATGTAGTTTTCTTCTGTTTTATCGATATTACTCTTTCGATAAGAATGCTTCTTTCGGTGAGTTTCCTTCATGTTGCGCCGATGGTATTATTTGCTCAAAAGCTTTCTCCGGTTGATGAAAACATCTCTGCTTTCTTCGATATCTTCTGTCGGAAAAATCATTGCTTTCGATGAGTCCTTTCTAGAGTTCATCAGTGTTCCCTTTCCTTCGATGCCCTTTTTATATCGACGAGACATCGTTGGGTCTCATCGATATTATTTGGATTTTGGATATTTCGATAGAATGCTATCAGATTTATTCGATAGCTTATGGAATATTATGATATCCAAGGATAACTTTAAGAACCCCCCCCCCCCCGGGCAACTATGTAAAATCCTGGCGAATCAGACATTATTTTCAGGGGGAAATTTTCATATCGATGGCAAAATTTTCATACAGAGAGGGTATTTGCATTAGAGTATGTACGGCAATTGGAGAGCACAGATAAGCACTTCCATGGTCAGCAAAAGAAGAGCATATTTCCTTCCTTGCCTTTCTCATGTGGAGGGTTCACATTTGAGAGAAAAGCATTCATTGTGGCACATGATTTCTTGACAGTTTTTAACTTTTGTGACGAGGGTCTCTGGCAGTATGATCCAATCGGTGTAGTTCAAGCAAGGCTTAAGAAAAATGGGAACTCTTCAGCGTTATGTCAACATGAAAGTAAACCATTGCTAGAAAAGCTTAGAAATAAGGACTCCTGGGATGAGGTTAAAAAAGAGATGGAGAAAATTGCAGCTAATAATAACATTTCAACAGAAGAAATTTCATCACAAATTATGGAGGGCCAGGGCATCCAAAATAGGAGGTCCTACAATTTCTACATAAAATATGCTAATCCATCTAAGAAAACTATTCCCAAATCAATTCTGCATGAATGTAAAGAGAATTACTGGACTCAAACCAAAATAAATGATTTTTGGACTATGAGGAGGAATCTCAGTGAACCAAAGACAAGTGCAGAATTTGATAGCATCGACGAGGATGAAGAGTTTAGCAAATCGTGGAATATGGAGCATCCCACAACATCATATGACAGGAGTGAAGATGTTGATCAGTATGAGCCTGAGGTTGAGCCAAATCAAACAACTACTAAAGTCCCTAAAATATTAGGTGTAGTCAATGAGGCAATGAAAGAGAAATATATCAAAGGGTCAAGCACTGTGGAAAAAATGGGATTTGAAGGTGGTGGTCTAGGTCCTAGAGGAGAGGGCATTTGGTATCCACTTCAGGTACAAAATCCATCAGGGTCAAAATAAAAAGGTCCTTATAGACCAATCATTGGACTTGATTCTTTAGATTCATCAGGGATAGGTACTACTCATTACCCTCAGGGTCCACCTACATTTGTTTCTGGTTCAAATCCACAACCACCACCACATCATGGTATTCCCATTGGTGGTGAATTAAGTGCCACTACCACTGGTGGGGAATCTGGGGATAGTATTCCTATTATTGTTCAGTCAAGTTCCACTGTGATTGGTGTTGGACAAGGGCAACAACAAAATATCTCTCGCAAGAGGCCACTAGAGGTAGATACTCAATCTCATACTATTGAGAATCCTATATCAAGTGCCACTGACACTACAAATCAATCATTTGCAGCTTCAGATCACACACCTCAAAAGACTATGAAAACTACACATGAAAGTGTCAGTGGGAGTGGGACAGCATCAGGAACTGTTGTTGGTAATTCTAATCCTAGTCAAGCATTAGTTAAAACCACAAGAATAAGTGGAACTGGAGCCTATGGTATTCCTATGTCACCTTTCAAACATTCAATTGCTTCAGCAACCCTAGATTTTCAATTTCGTGATTACTATGAAAAATTTGAACACACGACAAAAGAAAATAAAGAAAAAAAGAAAGCATTTCATAGGAATTCCGTGTCTGAAGTTGTAAACGAACAACCTGCAAGGAACAGGGTATTTCCAACATATGACCCACAGAAAGATATGATGGAGTTCATGGTTGTTATGCCCCCGAGCCCATCTAAAGATAAAAATCCACCACACAGTCAGATAGATCCCTCTCAATTTCAAGTTAGCACCCTCCAAATGGATTTCTCCAAAGTACATAATGTGGACAAAATTAGTGTGTCAAAAAGGACTAATGAAGTGGTCTACACTTCACTGCTAAAGGTGGAGAGAGAAAAAAATAAACTGGAGAAACAAATAGAAAAGTTACAGGCAGACCTGGAAAATGAGAAATCAAGGAGGAAAGCAGCAGATAGCAAGTGCAATGAATTACAGAAAAGGATAAAAAATTTGAGCTCTGCAGTAGAAATTGCAGAGTAGGACAAGAAGGATGCAAAATTGAAGGACCTGACACAAAAACTAGCTAAAAGCAGTAATAAAATTGTTGAGGAAAAAGCCAGTTTTAAAAAATTATACAAAAGTTATGAGTCTGTTGCTGCCAAAATGAAAAAAATTATAGGACCTATTGGATCATGGGAAGGAAAAAGAAAAACATTTGCAAGGGGAAGTAGAGGAAGAAAGAAAAAAATGTGCACAAATGAAAGAAAACTTGCACAATGCAAATGATAAAATAAAAACTTTGGATGATAGATTCAAAGATAATATGAAAAATACAACGAAGTATATACAAGAAAACATTTGGTGGCAAATAATGCAGAGGAGTGAGAAGTTGTGTGAATGGTTTCAATTGACTGAAAGTATGAGACAAATTTTTTAAAAAATCAAAGGGCACTATGAGAAGAGCACACATGTTTATTCAAAAGAGGAAATGGCAAAAAAGATTCTAAAAGTAGTCTACAGTTCCAGTGACAGCTACTTGGCATCCAAGGGAATTAAGAGCCGCATTGATTCCACAGTTAAGACATCATCTATCATTCAAAAATGCCAGAAGCTAAGGGAAACATCAGAAGTTATTGACAGTTGTGGAAAAAAGATAATGAAGCTGCAAGAAAAGAAAAATAATTTGATTAAACTTGGTTTGCCTAAGCCTGTTGACACAGAAAATAAATTCATTGGAGAAGAAGCTTACAAAAAAATCATGGAGAAAAAAATGAAGTCTGATTTAGACTTGCTTCCAAAGGACACAACTCCCAAAAGCTTTCTGGAATTCATCCAACCATTTACAACTCTAAATTCTCTATTGGATGAAACAGTGATGTCAAGTAAATCTTCTAAATATGGAATGTTGACGAAGTTGGAGTTGACTTTCCATAGTTTATAGAATACTGACCTTCCATCAGATGAAGAGTGGAGCACCCTACAAAAACTGGCACAAAATTCTTAAGAATCATAGTATGTATTGCACAATTTTCTTTTTTTATTCTTAATTTCAAGGTTTTTTTTTTCCTGTTTGCTATTTTGCTAATCCAGCCTATGAATCTAATTTATGAATAGGAAAAAAACAGCACTCGTTATTGCTATTTTGCTAATCCAGCCTATGAATCTATGATGCACAGTGCAAAACTTCAGCCAGTAAATTTGTATTCTCAAATTCTCCCTTGCTTTAACATTTATGCATTTCTCTATTTCTGATTAGTATGTTTTAGGCACTGCTATATCTATTATCTATGTTTAATTTGTCATGACTCATGGCATGAATTAATATTTAATTTTGAACTCTATTTTTTGAACAAGAGACATCAAACATGTAGCAGATGTTAAATTGCTAATACGGCATGTGACGGCCATATAAATATGTGCTGAGTTTGTGATTTTGATGTTCAGTGTTCACATGTTGCAAACTTGCAATTCAACCTGAAGCTGTTGTTGCTCGCTTGTTTCTATAAAAGGGAATTCAGGGTCATTTGCAATTTTGCAAAGGGTTCTGAAACTTTGTATTCACTTTTGCATGGACATTGGAGAATCACACAGGAGTTGTTGTTGCCCTCTTGTTTCTATAAAAGGGAATTCAGGGTCATTTGCAAAGGGTTCTAAAACTTTTTATTCACTTTTGCAATTGGCATGTAGAATCACATAGATTGGTGTATTACTATTGAATGAATTGTATCATATGGCTATATTTTGAAAGAATTAATGAAAATCTAAGTTCTCGACATGTGTATTACTATTGAATGAAATTTATCATATGGTTCTGAAATATATCACATAGATTTGAGACTCAAACATGTATAAATAAACAATAAACATCTCTGTATCAATAAACACATTATGGTTTTTTTTTTATTATGCTATTTTAAATCTGGAAATAGAAAGTTGAAAAATAAAATTACAAATCAATATTAAATTCTAATTGCAAAAAGTAATATGCTTTTGTAATATGAATGATGAGATACAGTAATAAGATTAATAAATACCAATCTCTTATAGTTGCCATTCATCCTCATCAAATTCAGTGCTTTTTTGATTCTCGTTTGTGGTTTCTTTACTCTGAGACTGAGTCTGCATATCTTCGCCGAACTGCATCTCAATGCTACCAGTAGATCCACTAGTCCCACTGGCACTTTGGTTTGAAGTGTTGCCCAAACCTCTTCTTTCACATTTGGACCTCCAGATTTGCAGCACATCATACCTAGATGTATAGAGCCTTAAGCAATTTTCCAAATTTTTGTCTAGTTTGTTTCTTAGCTTTGATTTTAGGAACCCCAAAGCACTGAAAACTCTCTCATCTTCCACCGAACCCAATATCATGGTAAGACATAAAGCAGCAAGCTTCACATATTCTAGCATTGAATCAAGCAAGGATGCGTTCTCGGCTATATATTTCCAAACCCTTGTTACTGATCCCTCTTCGCGGGGGTTCTCCATTTTGGCATATTTTTGTTTCATAGTGTATGCAAAACGAGACGATTGCTCTCAAATATGAGTTTCGTCTAATATTCCATTTATAGTTACTCCATTCAATTCTCTGGATATGCAAAATTATTTTATCAAAGTCAGTAGCTTACTTTGAAAATCAGATGCACTATTGAGGCTCCAATAATGAGGAAACACAATAGACATGGCTTCGAGTAGGTTGTCAGGAGGGAATCTGCTTCTAATTTCTGAGGAAAGATCATATGCAATTTTCTTCACAGAAGTAGTTACAGTCTCAACAATCTTGTCAAAATCTTCCTTTGTAACTCTTGCTAGTTTCTTCCTGGGGCGCTTTCCTGGTTCCTCGGGGTCAACCGTGGCATAGAAGTGCATTGGTATCTCAACTCCCCATACATTGGCACATCCCTCCCCGTCTGCACCAATTTGTAAAAAGTTATCAGGATTGTTCAAATCTGTGAGTGTCTGCCACTTAACAAATTTTTCATCAGATAGTGTTGGTCGATTTCGATAGAGATTGTCGAGGGTCATGCATGTCATCTTACACAGCGTAGCATATTCTGCAATATACAGAGCTCTTTTTTGGGCAGCCTTCATAATATTCCTCATTTCCTCTAGCATGGGCAGAAGAGCTACTAAAGTTAAGAGTGTCTCTAAATTACTTAACCTGCCAAGAAGTTCAAGAAATTTTGGTTGATCTGATTCATCGCGAGTTGTGTGAAATAGTCCAATCAAGGATGGATATTCTGAAAACACTTGATGCGCTGGACCATCCAAAGAGATCCATCTGGTATCATTATCCTTGAGAAGCTTGTTACCATCAGTTAATCCATCAACAAAGTGTTGAAATTCCATAAATCGCTTGGGACTTCAACAGAAGTGTGAGTAGAGCTCTTTGATTAAAATTTCAATTTTTTTAACCGAAGCAAACTTGCTCACAATTCCAAAAGCTAGATTCATTCTGTGAGCCATACATTGAATTGCAGTAATGTACGGTGCAAATGAAGTTTCAATCTTTGTACAAAGACCGTTCCTGTGACCTTGCATTACTGAAGCTCCATCTGCTCCAACACAAACCAATTTTTTGGCTACCGTCATGTCATCCATACCTCCATATTCAATTAAACTTCTCTTTACTAGTTGAAATAAATTTTCCGCTATCGCACTCTCCTTCATTTTAGCAATAGATAGTAGATGAGGTTGGCAGGTATGATTCTCTACAGTATAAACATGCATGCATACCCATGAAGTATTGTCTACTGCCGTAACTTTGTCTAAAGAAAATGTAATGAAGTTTGACTCTCTTATTTTTTCCTGTACATCTTCTATTTCAACCTCAGCAAGACAACTTTCCCATTCCCATCCACTGTTTACTTACCAGTGTCTATTAGGATAGTTAGGAACTTTCAAAAAGTGTAATAAACCACTAGTTGATGGGAAATCTGTCATAGCACGCCCTCTGCTCAAAATATGAAAAACAACGCTTAATTGAATAACTTTTCCCAGTTGTTCTATTTGCATTGCTTTTCCAAAAACAACTTCAATAGAACCTTTAACTTCAGCAGGCTTCGTCTGTAATTTCTCATGAAAATAATACTCTTCGGCATTCCTCACATGCTTACATTCATCCTTTGTTTTCCATCTTATCACTGATTTTTCAACCCCGTCTATCATTTGTTTTTCATAAACTTTACCCATATGCTTTTCTATGGTGTCAAATTTTAGCTGCAACCTATTTTCCTTCTTATTTTTCCAAGTGCAAATCTTACACCTGCATTCTATTGGAGGCTCGCCTTCAATTGGATTCTCCACTGGTTCAATGAATGGATACTTCGATGCCCAATTAATTTGAAAATTCTTGACTGACATATCCCACTCCCGATCCTTTTTTGATTGTGGTTCACCGTTTTTTGATATGGCTTTTCTTTTCCCCTTCTGTGCATTACCATCAATGGAATTATCACCCAAGTCGATTATATCATTCTGGCTAACTTGGGTATCTACCAGATAATCTTCTTCAAGATCATCCTGATCTGAGATATTAGGTTCGCCGCCATCTTCAACATGTGGTGCAGGTGGCGAATTTTGTACTTGTACTTGTGATGATGTACCTTCCTGATTTTCACTAGTACCACAATCTTTTCCAATGCCAAAGTACGAAGACAACGTTCTGCTTTTTTTGGCCTCTCCTGGCCTTCCCCACATTCAGGTTTCCTACCCCTCTTCCTGTTCAACATCTCCAATGAAATAAAGGCTGCCAAAAAAATACAAATTTGCTAAAGAAGCAATAATAGACTATAATGTATAATATACCAGTTCAAAAATATGATCGCTCACCTTTAGGCTTTAGGTAACTAGCAGTCACCAATACAGTCAACAACAATGATTTTCCTTAGTCTGAAACTTCGCTATTGATCAGAATTCATAGCCTAGAACCCACCAAATTGTGTTGAGATAGATCTGATCTTTGCATGTATTTATACCAATCCTTATATGGCAAATTCCACGGGAATTTACCAGTATACAAATATTTGGTGAATCCCGTGTAATTATAACACAACTTATGTAATTTTTGAGGCGATTATAGGTTGTCCAAATACGGCTTATGTAATTTTCAAGGCGATTATAGGTTGTCCAAATATGACTTATGTAATTTTCAAGGCGATTATTGGTCGTCCAAATAATAGGCAAATAGAGAATACAATATAGTTGGCGAAAGTTGGGGTGACTAGAGACACGCGTCGGCAAGATGTCGGGCGAATTGGGTCTCCTCGGATAACAAATCTTCACATGCCTATAGGCAAATTAAGGTCATCTATTAAGGCAACCTCAGAGAGTGTAGGTGAAATAATTAAATTTACCGTGTGTCCACCATATATTGTATTGGCGAAATCATCGCATAGAAACATTTAATTGCATAAAACATATGGCGATCGAGCCGTGACATTGACGGAAATTGATAATGTTCTGGCGACATGGCCACCCCCAGATGGTACAAAAAATTCACCATTTCTGACAGGGCCGACATGAAAAATTTGCCATTGGCAAATATTCGCCACTAAAGTAATCTCTGATGATATCAATAAAAATAATGGTTTTTTCTAAAAATGGAGGACTCTTGTAATTCAATCTTACGAATCAAAATATTTTACTTAATTAAAATTTGATGCTCAACAGTTCCTTTGAATGCTTTTTCTCTATAGTAGCCTGGGTAACATCTTCCAATGATTGTACTTGATCACCCACTACTGTGCATAGAAGCTTCAACTGGGCTAGTGAAGAGTCGGTACCAGAAAGATCAGTATCGGGGACTAAGGTTGAAAGAGTATCAACAACAAGTTGAATAACATATTTTTCTTTCTTCCTTCTTAGTTCCTCCAATCTTTCTTGAGAAAGTTGAATACTTCTAAGTAGCTCATTTTCATCTACAAATTTGGTGAGACAGGCAAGAGTCAATTCACTATGACTGGTGGGATCAACCTGCTTAGCTTGAACTTGATCTCTGGTTGCCTTGGGAGTCTCGGGAGTCTGTCCTCCTTCCTTTGCTTTGATGTCCTCCTATCTCTTCTTCTCTGGCCCATCTTTCTCCTTCTCCTTCTCTGCTTTCTCCTTCTCTATTTTATCCTTCTCCGCTTTCTCCTTCTCCTCTTTTTCCTTCTCCATTTTCTCCTTCTCCGCTTTCTCCTTCTCCTCTTTTTCCTTCTCCATTTTCTCCTTCTTTGCTTTCTCCTTCTCCTCTTTCTCCTTCTCCAGTTTCTCCTTCTTTGCTTTCTCTTTCTCCTCTTGTTCCTTCTCCATTTTCTCCTTCTCCACTTTCTCCTTCTCCGCTTTCTCCTTCTCCATTTTCTCCTTCTCCTCTTTCTCTTTTTCTGCTTTCTCTTTCTCTGCTTTTTCCTTCTCCGCTTTCTCCTTCTCCATTTTCTCCTTCTCCATTTTCTCTTTTTCTACTTTCTCCTTCTCCGCTTTCTTCTTTTTAGCTTTCCCCTTATTTGCTTTCTCCTTCTTGACTACCTCCGGTTTAGTACCTTCAACATCTAATGCATCCACATCGATAGGGTCATTTTTCTCACTTACTCTTGTTGGCATTTGTGCTGAGTATGTTGACATGATGATATTATATTGTCATTGATGTCAATATGTTGGAGAGTGAACCGACAATATGCTGAAATGTGAATCGGTATAATGTGGTGAACCAATATATGTGCAAAGAAGTGAACATGTATATTGAAGCTAAATAGTTGGCGAAGTGAACCGGTATAGTGGTATAAACCGGTATATTGAGGAATAGGTGAAGTGGTATGTTTGTCCAAGAGAACCGGTATGATGAAATGTGAACTGGCATATGAAATGTTCTCTATGAAGACTTAACATGATATGACTACCGGTTGGTAGTCTTAGCTTAATGGTTTCTGGTTGAAGTGTTCCAAGCATGTGTGACTCAACCGATGACATTGTGTGATGAGTTAGTATTGTAATGAAGATCTGATCATGTTACCACGTCAACTTGAGTGCATGAAGGATCTTGCATGAAGGAGATCGATCCTATCTACCTCGGGAATATGCGAAGTCTCTATAAACGGTGGAGAACACGTGATGGGTTACAAACCACCATGAAAGCGGTGAAGAATGAGCGATGGAGAATGTCTTGAGATATGTTCAAGACTTTTTTATTCAAATGCAAAGTGTTCAATGACCAAGATTGAACTGCCTGAATTGCTTAACCTAAATGTTTAGGGTTTAGGGTTTATGCTACCGACCTATCCGTTTCCTATAAGGTCGATGTTGTGTTTCTTTCTGAGGTTGTTGGCAAATGGTGTGTGTGTATCTAAGTGAAGAGATACATGATTCTTTCCAGATCAGATGAGATAAGAGGATTGATTCCTACATTGTGTGTGTGCAGAAGGAAGGAACTTAAGCGAATTTGCATTAGGCACTGAGTGCTATTATCAGATCATTGTAATACCTGTTGATCTTTAACCACTTCAACAATTTGAAAATCCCTTAACTGGGTAGCTTTAATCAGCTTGCTGTAAATCCTTTAACAAGATGACTTAAACTAATTGAGTTCTTGAAATCCTCTAACAAGGTAACCTCTAACAAGGTTTAACCCTTAACCGGTTATTTAGCCATCCCTTAACTGGGTGATCCCTAATAGGATCAGTTCCTAGTAGAACTTGTTGTAACAGTCTTTAACCAGACTAGGCTTCTAATAGAGCAGACTTCTAAAGAGTTCAAAAGCAGCTTGTGGGTATTCATCCCCACCATGGTTTTTCCCAGTTGGGTTTCAATGTGAAAAATCTGTGTGTCATGTGTAGTATTTTTCATGTGATGATTTAAGTGATTTGTGTTTGAAGGTAAATCATGCTGAGCTAGCTATTATTATATTTCTGATGATAGATTACCTATACATGCATAAGGGTGAAATGGAAGTGTAGTATTAAGTTGAGTGGAAAGCTAAGTGATCAAACAGTTAATGCTTGTCACAGTTATTCTTAGCTTTACTAGTTGCACTTTGTTTCAGACCGGTGTTACTGTCTATCAGACATTTGCAGTGTTTGCAGTCAAACTGGTTCGAGAAAAGTTTTTGTGACTATACTGATTCACCCCCCCCTCTTAGTACCGGTTTGGTACTTATTGTTCATCATTGAGTTATCAACTCTTTCTCCCTGATCATTGAAGGTTTCATCCGGTTTTGATTGGGTAGACACTTGCTCAGCCTATAGATTTGCTTCAGATACCTTTTGCATCTTGACAACTTTTTGAGCTTGCAGATGAGTGTCCTTTTCTACTTCAGATATTTTACCTCCAAGTAACTGAATTCTTCTCTTTCTCATGAAAAAGATCCCTTTGAATCGATCAAGAATCTCAAACAATTCAGAATTGGAAGCATCTGAGAAATATTGAGAAAAAACATGCTCCCTAATTTCTTGCTCCTTTTCAATGACAATGCACCATTTGTTGTCCAAAGAATTATACAAAGAATTAGAAACTATAAGTTTAATATCGGTTGGAGACCAATCATTATCACATAAATACTTAAAGAGTTCTTGTTCTACCTCTCGCTTTTCAGTATCGTTAAGATCATCAAGAATTTTCCTTCTAATATTCTTTATAGTCCTTTGAAAATGTGTCATAGGCTTTTAAGAAGGAATGTGCATGTTTATCGGTGCAGAGGTTGCAGGTACATTTCCGGTTAGCTTGGTCTTCTTACCCGATATTTCAGCTTTCGATTCAGTGTCTTTTGAATCCTGTGCTCTGTTCTTGGTTCTCTTCTTCCTCTCAAATACCTTTGGCGGAATAGCCTCCGATTTCTTCTTGGCTGGTGACCTCTTGGTCACTTTAGGATTGGCAGTAGATGTAACCAGTGCCGATGCAGATGGCACAACTTTCCTCTTCTTCTACTTCAATACTTCAGTAGGATTAACCCTCTCAGAGTAGGTACCGGTCCTCTTCTTCTTTGGATCAAGCGGTGAAGAAAGTAGGGTAGAGGCATACCCAGTGAGTATATTGTTCACCACTTCATAGCCCATAGGCTCAACTTCCTCTTTTCTAGGCTCAACTGCTTCCATTATGCAATGATCCACTTTGATCAGGAAATAAATATCATCTTCATACTTCTTAACTAGGTCACTTGATATCATTGTTCTTTGGTTCATCTTTAATCTGAAATCATCAAAATACTTGTTCAGAGTCTCCGAATAAGTAGATCCCACTGCTTCTAGACTCTCCTTGATTTGTCTTGTAACCGGTAGGTCACTTGACCATTGAACATCACCAACTCCCAGAAAATAACCTTGAAAGTAGAAAAATAACCTGACAAGTAATTGACCGAACTTGAACCTTAGTGCCTTGTCCACTTTGATGGATTTGAAATTCTCCATGTGTTGTTTTTGCATGCAGGTACACAAGTTGCATTCTGCATCTTCCTTGATCATTCGATAAGCGACATGCACCGCAACTGTAGGAACAGAGTTCATTCTGGTAGCATAGAATACTCTATACCCGATCACCATGCACATATACTTCACCAAGTCATCACTTATGGTGTTTACAGTCATTTCCTGCTTGTCAGTCACTGAATTGGTGAGCTCTGTCACTTTGGCTTTTTTTATCTTACGAAAAACAGGGACTTCTCCAATATTGCAGAAACTGGTCACGACATGGATTGCCTCCGGTGTGATACATCTTGTCACTGTTACCAAAATTTTGCACATGCCAAATTTGGTGCCCTAATGAAGCCTTGCATTCATTTATATTGAAAAGGCCAAATCACGAGCAAAAAATCAAAAGTACCTATTTTTTGTCTAACTTGTTTGCTTCATGTGCAGATATAGGAAAAGCAATGCAACATGTGGGTTAAAATGGGCCCCCGAAGAGGTTGAGCTCAACATGTTGATTTAAGAATGCCTAATTCACTTTGCCGCCTGATGAAGGACAAAAGAAACTCAGAGCAAATGTAATCGGCCAGTGTAAAGTTTTTACTTGGGCGCCAAAGAGGGTTTTAAAAGGCCTTAGAGTTTCCAAGCGGTTTCAGTCACCAGGCATGAAGAACATTTATCCTACATTGATCATGGGAGGAGATTTTTTTGTATTTAAAACTAAAGTCACATATAACTATAGTGTCAAAGCTTACGGGATTTTGGCAAGAAGAGGTAGCTCGTGGCCTAGTGGACCCCATGTGCGTGCACATCTCAAGGCGACCCAAATTTTGCATCAGACCAAAAAGACCAAGAGAAAATATCAATTAGATTGATCACATCAAACGGTCAGGCAAAAGATCAGACGGTGGTCGCTGAGGCGCTATGGAAAGATGCAAGCCCAGTTATCGCTGCGACTTGGCGACAAGGTGAGCCCAGGTCCATCGGACATCGGTAAGACCCATGATATGTTATGTCGAAAGCTCGATAAAAAGTACTGAGTAGTGCAAGGAAAGTGAAAACGAATGCAGATCAAGGGAGATCGGACGATGGAGTGACATTCCGGGGCTATCCATGACTGTCACTGTACCGCGGTTGTGAAGTGCCCGAAATGAATACCCTCACAATAGGTGGTGCCGAGGTGGACTCTGAGCAAATCACAAGGTGACACATGGTGACACTCAACAAGACAGGTGGTCGTCCAGTGGCTAGTGACATGGCATAGATGGTTAATTCATCGAGCAGATCTTGGTCACGATGAGTCCCGAAAAGGTTTCACCGAAGGCTCAGTTTCATTGACATAATCTTGCCGATGAAACTGTAGGTTCAATGAGTCTGGTAAATGGCTCGCTGAGGGAATAGTTTGGCCAAAAAATGATATATGACAGAGAAAGATGTGAGGCAGGCTTGGCAGACAGGTGGTGCCTAGGCGGATCTCATGAGCCAATCAGAGGGTGACACATGTTGACACGCGACATAAGAGAGAAAATCAACCGGGGTTAAAGGTGGAGCAAATTAAGAGAAGATCAATGGTAGTCCGAAAGATCTAAGGGCTATCGCTATACCGCTATAGAAAGAAGCTCACTAGTTACCTTTGAGACTTGGCAAGAAAGTACGTGCAGAAAAGGTGAGCGACTAAGGTGCTAAAGATCGAGCAGTTTGAGGGAAGATCAATGACCATCGCTATACCGCATGATGAAGATGCTCGTTGATTATCCCCTGCGACTTGGCGACTGATGACGTGGAAGTAGAGGTGGCCGTCTAGGTGGGATAAGAACAAATGAGGATGTGCCACGAGATAAAGAGTACTTGGCGACAAGGTGGGTCCAGTCCAGATGGCAGACAAAGTGGACCCGCGAGAAAATCAGAGGTTGACACGTGGCAAAAGTCTATAGACAAACGAATGTCTACATTTGTTAAGTCAACTTTGAACTTGAACTTTGAACCGGTTCAAGGTGGTTCAATGATTCAAAGTGGTTCAAATGGTTCAAAGTTCATTGGTTCAAAGTGGTTCAATGGTTCAAAGTCGTCGCTTGTTTCTCGTGGGCCCATGATGAAGAAAGCAAACAAGAAAGATAAAAGCAAATGGTGGGGCCCGCTAGAAAGTAAATGAAAAGTAAATGCAAGCGACCATGGTTCATGTAGGCGATCTAGTGGCTGGAAAATAAAAATTGCACGGTGGACTCCGAACTGGTTGTTTGAATGGTGAAAAGCTCGCCAAGCAAGGAGATGAATTTCTACATGAAAGATTAATGTAGATGCTTATTGATTATCTAAATATGCAAGTGTTACATATCGTTGGAAAGCTCGTGAAATAGGAAGATCATTTCCACAATCATTTTTTAACATAAGTTTTAACATGGAGAGCAGTTGCTAGAGAATGCATAAAATTTTCTTAGTAGGATTTCTTTTTAATATAGTTATAGTCCAATTCATCATACAACTTTCACATGGGGATAACTATTTTTCGCATTAAGATATGCAAATTTTGTTAAACAAAAGGATCAGTGGTAGTCCTTTTGAGCAGTAAAGATTATTATTTTACAGTATTATGCATGAGTTTTTATGCCATTTTGGGGCAGATTCACCCAAGGCCTTTCTCATGCAGTCTTTTTAGGGTTTTGAAGGGGATTCATCATCATTTCTATATATTACTTCTCTCCTTCCTTTTTCCCTCTAGTTATTTCTTTTTTGCATACACATTTTTGCAAAAAAGCATTGTAGCTCAACAATATTTGAGTTTTGTAACAACATCACTCCTTTATTTTTCAATAATATAGCAGCAAATTTCCTTCTTGGTACTTCTTGTATTATTTAGTGAATGAATGATTTGATGATTTCCTGTGATTTTTATCCTCTAATTTATCTCATTCAGTCAATTTGTGGTGCAAGGAGATACGTTGTAGTTGCAAGTTCTAGTTTGTGTTAGTTGATTTTAATTGCTTGAAGTTGTGAAAACTCATTGTTTTCCTTCATGCATGCATTAAATTCACCCCTTTCTAGGAAATATTTATGTATCTACATGTTCAGTTGAGTTGTGAAGCAATCAAGGTTATTTGTTGAAGGTTTTGTAAGTTAAGCAGGTTGCAGACCTCAAATAAGATATTTGGTGCATCACCTTCATTAGAATATATTTACATTACATGCAAGATTTCTATCCCTTTCTATCCCTTTTCCTTATCAAAAGTATTTACAAAAGATTCACCAAACAGGAAGCCGACTTGATCTCTGGAGATTCACTTTCACTTTAAGCAACCCACAGGCACGAAGGTGTTTCCATGTTTCACAGGATTGCTTGTTTTCAAACTTAGCATCACGAGTGCAATCCTCAGTGACAACAGTCACCATGAACCATACTAAGAATAATTATTATATGATCTTTTGTGAATTTCTCGAGAAAATATACTGCATTGTGGAATTTCTTCTTTTTGATCACATTGTAATCCGGTTTAATATTCTTATCTTTTCCACAGTATAAACTCAATTGGGAGTGAATCACTAGAGACCCTAGGTCTTCCAGTCTGCAATCAATATAACCAGAAACATCCCCTTTGATAATAACTCCAACGGGAATTTGAGATAGGGTATTGTATTTCAACTTCTTCCTAAGAGATTCAGATGACTCCTCAGGTGCGGAAGAACTAGAAGAGACTTTGGATGTAGAGGCCATGTCTAAATAATTCCGAATGATAAGAGTGATTTGAAAAAAAATACCTTTTCACTCCAAACTAGGGTTCACCGATGTTGAGCACAACACACTTCTCCAAAAGCTTTCTTTACCACTCTGACCTCCACTCTAGATAACTTGAAATGACTGCTGAGTCTTGCACAAGATTCCTTTCTGGATTTCTTTGAATGCAAGATTGATTGCTTTTGTTGCTCTACTCAAGTTAAAAAAATGCTTCTTCAAAAATAGGTAAGTAAAAATGACTACAAAACTCACCTTTATACATGCTCCTACCTACCATAATAAATGCATCACCGTTAGGGTACAAACTCTAATTTTACCTTTTACCACTTCATTTCTTCTGTCGGTCGACAGGTAACTAGTACCGATAAAAGCACTTTATCGATATACTTCGGGGGTCCAAAATATTTTTACCGATATGTTCCCCCTTAAGCTTTTCGAAGCTCAATTTGCTGATTCAGGGGTCTCCACACTGGGTGCGAAAACTGGTGCATCTTGTTTCTTCTCTTCAGATTTCTTTTTCCAAATTTTATCCATATCTGCCTGAATAGTTTCAATATTGACCTTTCCTTTACCTTCGGGGTCGACCGGTTTGTCTTCCGATGGATTCTGTCTTAGTCTACATGCTTTGGCAAGATGTCTCAATTTGTTACAATGATAGCACACCATACCAGGTGCTCTCCATGGTCCGGTGTTCACATTTCCATTCTTTCTGCTACATGTTGCAGTAGTGTGACTGCTACCACGATAGATCACACAGGTTGCTCTCCAACCGTTTGTCGCCCCATAACCATTTGACCATTGGTCATAGGTTCTATACCGGTTTGGGTTTTGGTTCATAAGAGGT
Source organism: Cryptomeria japonica (assembly GCF_030272615.1). Taxonomy (NCBI): domain Eukaryota; kingdom Viridiplantae; phylum Streptophyta; class Pinopsida; order Cupressales; family Cupressaceae; genus Cryptomeria; species Cryptomeria japonica. Next base: position 501,548,517 of record NC_081413.1, read on the forward strand.
TCTTGGACAACTCCTTTTGATCTCGATGTATAACCTCTAGGGTTGTTCATAACTGATCTGCACTCAAAAGATCTATGCCCAAACTTGTTGCATGCATAACAATGACGATTAAATCTACCAGTTCTAGCCTTGTGGTCATACACATTGTTTTGCATGTAAGGGAAATTATTATAAGTCTTGCTCTTACATACATTGGCAGTATGTCCTTCCTTATGATAGTTAAAGCATACAGGTTTGATCTTTGACTTACTTTTTCTTTTGTTGCTGTTCTCAGGTACCAGTTGCTCTTTTAGTGCATCAATCTTGGTTCCAAAGGATTCACCTTCCTCATGTGTAGAGAAAACAAGTCCAGTGGTATCCTTTGATGGCTTCATTGATTCCAACTTTTGGTCCAAATTTGCAGCACTCAGGTTGAACTTTGCAAGTATCTCCTTCATCTCAGCAAGTTCTTTGGAAAGAGCTTCATTGGTCTTCATTAGGGTTTCATTCTAAGAAATGGCTGCATTGAGTTCTTCTTGCATTTCTTCTTTCTCTTCCTTACCCTCTTGCAGATAAGTGGTAATGGTACCAATTGCTTATTTCAACTTAAAGATCTCGTGCTCTTTGTCCTTCACTAGATCCTCAACTTTTCTTCGGTTTTCTAGTTCCTGACTCATCCTAATGGTCAGTCCTTTCAGCTCCCTCCTCAGGTTAGTTTTGGACGCATTCAATTTATCCACTTCTTTGACTAGGGAATCCATGTCTTCTTCATCAGAAGAGTTGTTTTCAGTGATTTCCAACATTTTCTCAGCAAGTTCTCTTCTTTTGGCTAAAGAGGCTTTATACTTGACCTTAAGTTCATCATAGGCTCTCTCAGATTCAGCCAGACGGTGAGTGAGTTCCCTCATGTTGTATTCCCCCATATCTCCTTTCAAGTGGTTAGACTCAAAGAAAGGTTGGCTCTGATACCAATTGATGAATACTATGAGGGGGGGTGAATTATTATACCCAAAAACTTTAACAAACAATTAAGCAGTTTTACTACAGACCGGTATAGCCCTTTAAATAGTAAACCGGTTAATACACAAACAAGCCAAATAGAAAATAAAGCATTCACCCACAATAACACAATCACCATAACACAAGATATTTTTACATGGAAACCCAAATGGGAAAAACCACAGTGAGTAAAACTCACAAGTTTACTATCTGCAGAATAGCAACCAGATCGGTTAAGGCCTTACAATGTTCTTCATCAGAACAGACCCTGTTAGGAATCCTGATCTGTGTTGGGAGATAAGTCATGTTAAAGACTACCCTGTTAAAGGATTTCAGATCCACAACTGTGAACCACCTTGTTAGAGGATTTGGAATAGGCTTAACTAAGCCTACCTGGTTAAGGGTTTCTGACTTGTTGAAGAGATTAGTAATCAACAAGTAAGTGATCTAGAAAGTAGCACAAAATGCTTAGTTAGATCCTTGATTGCTCTCTGTTAATGCATTGCAGCATTACTTCAGTCTTCTGTTCAATCTCTGTCACAAGATACATTTTTTGCAAAGACTTAATCTTCTCTACAACACTTCACGCACATACAAAACCCTAGACATGATGTCCTCATATAGGAATCTGATTTCATGTCGGTCCAATAAGATTAGACTACAATTTCCTAGGTACAGTGCATCTAGATACAATTTGTAACATGACACAGAATCACCGCATCGGTGTCGGTGGATGATAACTCATCACACTTTACAAGTTTGTCGGTTAACAAACCAAGTATACCGATTACCATTTTACAAACAAAGATTGGTAAACTGGAACATAGTGTTCCGATCAAAAAGATTGGCTGCCGCTTGGGGTCCTCGTACTGCTTGAAGTCCTCGTACCACTTGAGGTAGCATGATCGGTAAGATCCTTCTGCAAACACCGATAGTCTTCAACAAACAAAGACTATGCATACAATGGCATATAATACTGGTTTGAACAATACATCACATACTACAAGTTGAGAATAACTCAATAAGTGTGTGTCCATCAATGACAATTACAACTAATCATCATCAAAATGCCAACACCGGATCATTACAACCCACTTGTATATCGTTCGACATCGGCTTCATCCATAGAACTTGAGTACAATTGGTTGCGGCTGAAACATATTCAGGTTCAACAGTAGATAAAGAGATGTGTGACTACTTCTTGATGATCCATTAAACCAACTTCTTCCCAAGGAAGAATGCTCCTTTAGAAGTGCTCTTCCAGTCATCAATATCACTTGCCCAATCTGCATCTGTATATGCACATAAAGTAAAGTCATCATCTTTAGGGTACCAGAAACTATATTCAGTTGTTCCTTGCAAATACTAAAATATCCTTTTTATTGCACTTTCATGATTTTCTCTTGGATTACTTTGAAATATTGATACAATACTGACTGCATTCATTATATCTAGTCTAGTTTGAGTTAAATATAGCAAACCACCAATCATAGATTTATATCTTGTAGAATTTACTAAAGGGGATACATTCTTAATTGACAATTTTTCACTTGTAACCATAGGAGTACTAACTGGTTTAGAATTTTCCATACCAAATTTCTTCAACAATTCCCTTAGATACTTAGTTTGACAGATAAACATACCTTTGTCATTCTGAGTAATCTACAAACCTAGAAAAAATATTATTGCTCCAGTCATAGACATTTCAAATCCACTCTGCATATCATCAGAGAATTCCATGCACAATTTTTCTTCACCTCCAAAAATGATATCATCAACAAATACTTCAATAATCAGAATATCATCATTAGTGATCTTATAGTATAGGTTACTGTCAAAATTACCTTTTATAAAATCAAGCTTCAAAAGATACTTATCCAACCTTGCATACCAAGCACTAGGAGCTTGTTTCAGTCCATATAGGGCTTTCCTTAATCTGCAAACCATATTTTTGTCATCTGTCACTAAAAATCCATTTGGTTGCTCAATAGAGACTTCCTCTTCAAGTTATTCATTCAAAAACACACACTTAACATCCATCTGATAGACCTTGTAGTTCTTATAGGTTGCATGAGCAAGAAATAGTTTAACTGGTAGGGGTTCACCTAGTTTGCTAACACTTCACTTAGTTGGTGTTGCTTAATTCCACCAACTCTCCAGGCCTAGTTGCACTCTATACCTCCAAGTCCTTCTAAATCTCTTCTAGGGCTTTCTTCTTATCCACTTCAAGGTGTTTTCTTCAAGTGTCTTACCTAGGAACCCTACCAATTCACAATGCTTCCCATGTGCTCATTATGGCTATCTTGGCCTCAACTTGTCAAATTGACCTCCTACTATTGTGAGTTGATGCAGAGGTGTGGAGGTGGCTACTAACATGTTTTTAATTCCTTTTGGGTCCATTTGAGGTTTTCAATCTTTTCCCTCCTTATCGATTTCACCATTTTGCCTAGAAAAGGGCTATAAGGAATTAGCCTTATTAGGCCTCCAAAATCCGGTTTTCTAGGGCTTGGAGGAAAACGGTCCAAAAAAACCCCTAGAAAGTTTGGATTTTATTCAAATATACACCTAAAATCGAGTGATTTTTGTGGTTTTGGCTCCTTACTCCATCGTACAATATGTTGACCCCAAAATGAGGGTTTTTAAGGGTTTCTAGGCCTTCTAGCCGACAATGACTGGTCAAGTTGGTGTTTGGGCATCAAATGATTTTTTCAAGGCTTCTCCTTGCATTGGAAACTCTGTCCCAACTTAATGGACCCATCCAAAATATTAGATGGTGGTTTGGCACTCACCCCTACACTTTGCACATCAATTTCACCTTGTTTCCTCTAGCCGGGTTGCTCCAGGACTCGCCTAGAAAAAGGTGACAGTCATATTGAAAATAATCTCCAGCACTTGTCCCTACATATGTACACTGTACAAGTGTTTTACCTTCATTTCCCAATATTCCATGATGGTAGCACATGTGGAATTCATGGGGCAACCATTTTACATAAAACTGCTATATACAAGCCAAAACTGGCTGTGTGCAAACCAAAACAAGAAAACACTAATGTAAACTATCTACAAAGATTGAAATGGAACTAAAAAATCTGTAAAACACCAAATAAAATCAATCCATTGCTGGATTAATGGATTCAATCCATTTGCATTTACAAAAATGAACAAAACAAGCCAACATGCTGCCAACTAGTTTGAAAATGAGTAGTTTCAGATTTTTGAACTTACAAAACCAAGTCTCCAACCTTGGTAACCATGAAAGAGAGGGTTCTTATAGAATTCACCATGTGTGGAGTCTTTCTAGTGTGTTGGACAATCCCTAACTCCATCTCTAATCAAATTAGGACAAAAGTTGTCATGACAACTTTTTGCAACTTTTCACTTTTTCACTTTTTGGCCTTCTCAACTTATGAGGCCTATTCTAACTCATCACACATGAATGTTAAAACATGTCTAAGACTAATTTAACCCTCCCTAATGCCTATACGAAGTTTTGACACTTTTGACCATCAAGAAGGTCAACTGCCTACTCAAACCACTATTTATGCACAAAATACAAACCTAAGAAGAATGAACTCAGCCTAGGCCTACATTGACTCTAAACACTAACTCTTGGACCCTCCTGGAGTCCTTATTCACTAACTAACCTAGCTAGGGTCAATACAAGCCAAAATTGAGAAATCACTACTAGCCTAAGTCCTAGGTGCTCCTGCACTATTCTCCCAAACAAAAGAAAATCATGTCACCTCCCTGGGAATCAAATTCTGATCAATTCCTTGCTTCTTAAAGTCTATCTCAAGCACCCATGTAGGTTCAGAATCATCCATACCCTGCCATTTGATTAGGTGCTCCCAATAGGTTTGATGCCTTGTCTTCTTGGTGATCCTTGAACTCAACACCTTCTCGGCCTTTGGAATTGGTTTGGCTAGTAACTGAAGGTTGTTCACATCATCTAATACCTCTGAGTGACTACAATCTAAACCTTGAGTTGGTACCTTGTAGGCAACTAAGTCTTCTATGTTGAAAAATGATGACAATCCTATGTCACTAGGTAGATCCACCTTGTATGCATTTTATCCATACTTGGCTATAATGGCACATGGACATATCCTTCTCATTTGCAACTTGTTAGGCACTCCTTGCTATAGCCTTGCTTTGTTTAGGTGCACCATGACAAGATCTCCCACTTGAAATTGTAGGTTCTTCCTTCTTTCATCAACTTTTTGTTTGAGTTTGCTTGTGTTCTCCATCAATGCTTGTTTGGCTGATTCATGTACCTCCTTCATTGATTGAGAAAAGTCTTCTGCATATCCACTTGTTGCTGCTGCACTACCTAAGTCCCTCAACTCCAAAATACCTCTTGGGTGCACACCATAGACCACTTCAAAAGGGCTCTTGTCAGTAGTCCTATTCATGGTGTCATTATATGCATATTCAGCTTGTGAGAGTACTTGATCCCATGTCTGACCATATTCTTTAGTAAGGCACCTTAATAAGTTTCCCACGCTTCTATTCACTACTTCGGTCTACCCATCTGTTTGAGGATGGTAGGCTGATCCAAAAGAGAGGTTAGTGCCAAGATTTTGCCAAAGTGTCTTCCAAAAATTACTCATGAACTTTGAGTCCCTATTTGAAACAATGCTCATGGGTAAACCATGTATCCTTACTACCTCTTTGAAGAACAAATGAGCTATTTGGCATGCATCATGAGTAGTCTTGCAAGGCACAAAGTGAGCCATTTTGCTAAATCTATCCACAATGATATAAATGCTGTCAAATCCCTACTTTGTCCTTGGTAAACCTACTACAAAGTCCATACTAATGCATTCTCAAGGTCTATTTGGTATGGGAAGAGGTTGGTATAAACCGGCATTTGAAGAAGTACCTTTGGCCTTTTGGAAAACAATGCAAGTCTCCACATACTTTTTCACATCTTGATTCATCCTTGGCCAATAGTAATACCTTTGAACCAACTCTTGAGTCTTACTGACCCCAAAATGTCCACTAAGGCTTCCATTATACTCCTCTTGTATGAGAGTTCTCTCATTGAGCCTCTAGGCACACAAAGTTGCCCCCCTTTAAACAATAGTCCATTTTGCAAAGTAAAATAAGAATACTCACTATGGAAGTGATTTTGATAGTCCTTACACACCTTGTAGGCATTTGAGAAGTCTTCATCCTCCGGGTACAAGCCTTTAAAATTGTCAACACCTATGCTCCTCAATTGGATTTCTTGGACTATCAAAAGTCTCCTTCTTAATGCACCGGCCACCTGGTTTAATTGCCCTTTCTTGTGATTAATGGTGAATGTGTAGGCCTACATGTACTCTACCCATTTCATGTGTTTATGACTGAGTTTGTTTTGTGAGTTTAGAAAACTCAATGCTTGGTTGTCCGTATAGACTACAAATTCCTTAGGAAGGAGATAGTGTCTCCTCTTCCTCAAAGACTGCACTAAAGCATATAACTCAAGATCATAAGAGGAGTATATCCTCTTGGCATCACTTAGCTTCTCACTATGGAAGGATACTGGTCTTTCTTCTTGGCTTAGGACAACACCTACTGCAACATTACTTGCATCACATTCCACTATGAAAAGTTTCTCAAAACTAGGCAACACTAGCACCGGTTGAGTAGCTATCTTCTCCTTCAAGGTTTCAAAACCTTTGTTTGTTTGTTCACTCCACTGAAACTTTTCCTTCATTCCACCTCTAATGGTGTCTAATATTGGTGCACATATAGCACTAAATTTCCTAATGAACTTCCTGTAGTACTGAGCTAGTCCATGGAAGCTTCTCACCTCTGTTGCTGACTTAGGAGTAGGCCAATTTACAATGGCTTCAACCTTGCCGGGATCCATCTTGAGGTTTCCTTGGGACAACACAAATCCAAGGTAAACCAACTCCTGGTTAACAAATACACACTTGTCCAAGTTCATGATTAGCTTTTCATCATACATCTTGCAAATGATTAATATGATCTACCCTATCCTTACTGAAAAATGAGAATATCATCTAGGTATACCACCACAAATTTACCTATGAAGTCCTTCATCACCTCATTCATGAGTCTCATGAAGGTGCTTGGAGCATTGGATAATCCAAATGGCATTACAAGCCACTCATAGAGACCTTCTATTGTCTTAAAGGCAGTTTTCCATTCATCACTCTCCTTAATCCTAATTTGGTAATATCCACTTTTAAGGTCAATCTTGGTAAAGTCCTTGGCTTCTCCTAAACAATCCATTAGGTCTTCTATTCTAGGAATTGGGAACCTATATTTGATGGTGATCCTATTTATATCTCTAGAATCAGTAGAAAATCTCCAAGTACCACCTTTCTTTGGGGCTAACATGGTAGGGACAACACAAGGGCTAATGCTTTTCCCAATTAGGCCTTGGTCTAAGAGCTCTTGGATTTGCTTGGCAATCTCAACATTTTATTGGGGAGTCATTTTATAAGCTACCTTATTAGGCAAGGATGCTCCAAGAATGAAGTCTATTCGATGGCTTATGGTTATTTTAGGAGGTAAGGTGACTGGCCGTCCATCACTTACTATGCCTTTGAATTTCTTCAACAAGTCTTGAACCTCTATTGGCAAATCTAGCTGCTCTTTCTTGTCTTCCTCTTTAGGCTTTATTACTAGTGCAAACCCTATACCTTCACCTTCCTCAAGTGTCTTCAAGAATTGTTTTTCACTTACCAAAAGAACATTAGGACCTTCTGCCCTCTTTTCACCTTCCTCAAGGATAGATTGAATCTTGAATGTGACTCCATCTTTCTTGAATGAGTATGCATTCTTGGCTCCATCATGGATAGATTGTCTATCAAATTTCCATGGTATTCCTAATACAAGATGGCGTGCATCCATGGGTAGGACATCACATAACACCTTGTCCTTATACCTCCCAATGGTAAAATCCATCCATGCTTGCTAATTGACCAGGACATGTTGGCCTTTGTTCAACCAAGTGACTCTATAAGGGTTGTTGTGAGGTATCGTTTGCAATTTGAGCTTACTCACTGCCTCTTTTGACACAATGTTATCTATAGACCCTGAATCAATGATCACTTTGCAAACTTTGTCCATAATCTTGCATTTGATCCTAAATAAGGACATTCTTTGGCTTGGCTCTTCTTTGACTGGTTCTTTGATCAAAGTTCTCCTTATTATCAAGTTGTCACCTACCTCTGACTCTAAGGCAACCTCTGAAGTCTTGCTTCTTGAAGACTCTTCTTGAAGATAGTTCACTCTTCTTTCACTACCATGTGATGATGTTCCCTTCTCTGGACACCTATATGCTAGATGACCAAGTTGGTTGCAATGGTAACACTTCATTGTTGCAAAATATGAGGAACCTCTACCTTGGCCACTAGATCTTCCTCTGAAACCACTATTGGACCCCCTTCCTCTATTGAATCCTCCTCTATTAGTGCCACTCTCTTGATGTTCAGTGAGTTTAGACTTACCTTGTATCCTTTGTTCAGAACTTCTTCCTCCAAAGCCTCCCCTATGGTCTCAATTATCTTTTCCTCTACCTCTACCCCTATTGCTGCTTGAGTCATGTCTTCTTTTCAGTTTTTCTTCCACCTTAAGGGCAAGTTGATAGGTTTTATGGACTATTTTTGGGCTCATTAAACTGATTTCTTCTTGGATGTTCTACTGTAGACCATTTAGTTACCTAGAAACCTTGAGACTCTCTTCTTCCACTGCATGAGATCTAAGGCTAAGTTTGTGAAACTCCTCCATATAGCTACTGACATCAAGGTCTTTTTGTCTTAAGTTTTTCCTCTTCCTATGAATTTGTACTTCATAGTCATCAGGGAGATAGACTTCTTTGATTTTGACTAACATCCCTTTCCAAGAAGAGATGGGTGCTTTGCCCATTTTCTTCCTCTCATCTTGCACAAATTTCCACCACGTGAGAGAAGCTCTTCTCATCCTTAACTTGGCTACCTTGACTCTATGGGCTTCAATTATTCCCTCACATTCAAAATGGTTCTCCATTCCTTCTATCCATTCTAGGACCACTTCTACCTCCATCTTACTAGTGAGCAATGACAATCCTTCTAGTGATTTACCACTCAAGGCCTTCAATTTCTTCAGGAAAGGTTCTTGTTCTAGGATAGGATCAGGTTTAGGTACTTTGTCTATCTCTGACACTTCTTTACCCTTCCCTTCTTCTCCTTTAACCTTTACCAACACTAAATCTGCCTTGGTTTCTACCTCACCAAGCTTACTCTCCAATTCTAGCAACTTCTCCTTCAGGAGTCTATTATCTTCCTCCTAATCATCCACTTTCTTTTCCAACTTTGCATTGGTCACCATGTTGTTATCTCCTACATATTCCATTGAGGACATCTAATCACCTAGCCCAAATATTATAGGCTCTGATACCAATTTGGTAGGGGTTCACCTAGTTTGCTAACACTTCACCTATTGGTGTTGCTCAATTCCACCAACTCTCTAGGCCTAGTTGCACTATAGACCTCCAATTCCTTCTCAATATTTTCTAGGGCTTTCTTCTTATCCACTTCAAGGTGTTTTCTTCAAGTGTCGTAGCTAGGAACCCTACCAATTCACAATGCTTCCCATGTGCTCATTATGGCTGTCTTGGCCTCAACTTGTCAAATTGACCTGCTACTATTGTGAGTTGATGCAGAGGTATGGAGGTGGCTACTAACATGTTTTTAATGCCTTTTGGATCCTTTTGAGGTTTTCAATCTTTTCCCTCCTTACCGATTTCACCATTTTGCCTAGAAAAGGGCTACAAGGAATTAGCCCTATTAGGCCTCCAAAATCCAGTTTTCTAGGGCTTGGAGGAAAATGGTCCAAAAAACCCCCTAGAAAGTTTGGATTTTCTTCAAAGATACACCTAACCTCAAGTGATTTTTGTGGTTTTGGCTCCTTAATCCACCGTACAATATGCTGACCCCCAAATGAGGGTTTTGAAGGGTTTTTAGGCCTTCTAGCCAGCAATGACTGGTCAAGTTGGTGTTTGGGAATCAAATGATTTTTTCAATGCTTCTCCTTGCATTGGAAAATATGTCCCAACTTCATGGACCCCTCCAAAATCTTAGATGGTGGTTTGGCATTCACCCCTGCACTTTGCACATCAATTTCACCTTATTTCCTCTAGCCAGGTTGCTCCAAGACTCGCCTAGAACAAGGTGACAGTCATATTGAAAATAATCGCCAGCACTTGTCCTTGCATATGTACACTATAAAAGTGGTTTCCCTTCATGTCTCAACAGGCTGTGATGGTAGCATGTGTGGAATTCATGGGACAACCATTTTACATAAAACTGCTATATACAAGCCAAATCTGGTTGTGTGCAAACCAAAACAAGAAAACACTAATGTAAAATATCTACAAATCTTGAAATGGATCTAACAACTCTTTAAAACACCAATGAAACTCAATCCATTTCTGTATTAATGGATTCAATCCATTTGCATTTACAAAAATGAACAAAACAAGCCAAAATGTTGCCAACTAGTCTGAAAAATGAGTAGTTATAGATTTTTAAACTTACAAAACCAAGTCTCCAACCTTGGTAACCATGCAAGAGAGGGTTCTTATAGAATTTACCACATGTTTAGTCTTTCTAGGGCATTGTACAATCCCTAACTCCATCGCTAATCAAATTAGGACAAAAGTTGTCATGACAACTTTTAAAAGTTGTCTTGACAACTTTTTGCAACTTTGCACTTTTTCACTTTTTGGCCTTCTCAACCTATGAGGCCTATTCTAAATCATCAAACATGACTTTTAAAACATTTATAAGACTAATTTAACCCTCCCTAATGCCTATACCAAGTTTTTACACTTTTGACCATCAAGAAAGTCAACTACCTACTCAAACCACTATTTATGCACAATATGCAAACCTAAGAAGAATGAACTCAACCTAGGCCTACATTGACTCTAAACACTAACTCTTGGACCCTCCTAGAGTCCTTATTCACTAACTAAATTGGCTAGGGTCAGTACAAGCCAAAATTAAGAAATCACTGCTAGCCTAAGTCCTAGGTGCTCTTGCACCATTAACAACTTCAATTCTAGCTACTAGTGCAAAAGTTTTAGCATAATCAATTCCTTCCTTCTAAGAATATCCTTTGCAGACCAATCTAGCCTTGTTTCTTACAACTTGTCCATCCTCATTTAGTTTGTTTCTAAAAACCCATTTAGTTCCAATAACATTCTTATTTTTAGGTCGGGGAACTAAAGTCCAAGTATAGTTCTTTTCTATCTGATCTAATTCATCTTCCATAACTTTCATCCAACATTCATCTTTACAAGCTTCAATTATTGATGTCAGTTCAATCTGAGAAATGAAACATAACTATTGATTTGGAAATCTTCTCCTTGTCATAACTCCCATGTTTTTGTCTCCAATGATCTGATTTTAAGAATGATTTAGCCTTACATACCTTGGTGTTTTCTGATTTTTAGGTTCTCTGTGCTTCTCTTTAGTTATAGTTGAGTTTTGTAATGCTGATAAGGTAATTGGTTCAGTATTCTATTTCGGTACAAGAATTACGGATTCAGTTATGATCATTTCCACTACCGGTTCTTCTTCTAAGGCATCAATTACTCCTTCCTCATCAATATAGTAGCATGATTTGTTTTTGTATTTCTTGTACTTATGCTTGATTCGATATTCAGGGTTAGGCTTAAAAGATCTTCTTTCCCTTTCTTCCAATTGTGAATTCCTTTTAGGACATCTAGATGCAAAATAACCTATCTTATTACATGCAAAATATTTGAAAGAAGATTTTCCTTCATACTTACTTCCTAACGGACCTCTAGGTATCCTACTAGCAAATAGGGCTTCAAGTTGCTCAAGCTCTTCATCTTCTTTCCTAATCTCTTCCAATTCCTTTGCATACAAAACTTTCCAATCTTTCTTATCGGTTGATGATGTAGATGCCTTAAATGCAATATCAACCTTTGTAGCTCCAGGAGGACCAAATTCTTCAAGCTCAAAAGAAGATATCTTCCCAACAAGAGTATCTCTATTGACAAAAGAATTAGGCATGGTTCTTAGTTCATTAATTGCAGTTACCTTCATCTTATATGCCAGTGAAAAAAACCTTAACGCTTTTGAAACAATCTCTTCCTTGCTCAGAGATCCACCACAACACTGAATTCCCAATACAATTTCATTAACCCTTTCCATGAATACAAAAATTCTTTCATCTTCTTCCATCTTCAAGCTTTCATATCTTACCCGGTAACATTCAAGTTTTGCAATTTTACCAGTAAGATAAACTTCATTCAGAGTCTCCAACTTGTCCCACATATCTTTTGCCGATGATTTGTCCGATAGTCCCATGATTTGCTGATCTGATAAGGCGCTTAAGAGGGCTTCTCTAGCTCTGCAATTATTCTCAATGTTCTTATCCAAGTTTGCTGGTATAGGAAGGCTAGATGCCAGATTATGAGGAGTGTAACCATTCTGATTTATTTCCCAAATTTCTTTTCCAATGCATCTTAAATGAGTCTCCATCTGAATCTTCCATACTCCATAGTTTGTTCCATCAAGCCTAGGGTTGTCCTTCCAGAAAACATGAGTTGAACTATTAGTTGCCATAGGATCTTCCTCAAGTGGTTAATCTTCTACAAAAGGAGGACTAGGTTTTGATACCAATTGTTAGGATAACTGGTGAATAATTGAGAGGATTGGGGGTGAATCAATTGTTAAAAATTTATGTGAATTAAAGCACTTAAAACCTTATACCATTGTAACTGATTAAGCATTAAAGCATTAATGAAAACTAGAGAATCAATACCATGCAACCATAACAAATAACGCCATGTTTTGTACGTGGAAAGCCTTAATGAGGAAAAACCACCGTGGAAACCCTACCCATAGTCAGATGATACTTCTACAACAAGTATATGATTATAATAGAGGCCTACACATGTAGGAAGGAACACTGCCTAGAGCACACTACTCATCACAATGGAGTCTCACTGACTACAGAGATGTTGACTACCTCAAGATGTTTGGACTACAATCCAGAAAGAAGAACTGCCAGTGATGGCATCAAACATGCCATATTATAGTTCTGGTTAAGCTCAATACCGAAGGTCTAAGAACTCTTACATAAACCCAACTCTATCACCTATGATTGACCAAATCCTCTATACAAATGATTATTACATTATTCGCTCCTTGCCCCTACTTCTTTTTCTACAATGAGATATTACATACATTTATACCAACTCGGGACCTAACCAATTAGGTTGGCCACACAAGTGATATACAATAGATCCATTAGATAATCCTGAAATAAAATCATAACACATGTCGGCCTAAGGCCAAATTAATATCATCCAATCAATAAAACATCCCGGAAATGCATCGGAGAATTCACCATGTGTCATGCAAACCACTCCATAACCTAGATAGCATTAGACCTAAATTAGATACAAACACGCCAAAGTAATGACACCAATTAGATGAAGCACAAAAAAAGATCACCATCAACATCCTAAATCCCTTCTAGAAGCTTCACCAACACCACTTATGCATAATATCAAAGATCTTCAATAAAGCTCTATCGGTGAAACCCTTACCTGATCAGTAAAGAAAGCTTACTAGAACATAAGATAGCATTCGATCAACAAGTCAATACAACCTGATTGAAACATACTTCAGAATAATATGAACCATTCATACAAACATATTCCATCGACCAGATCATACCAGTGGCAATCAACTGATTATCTTCCCTATCTAATCCACCTATCGAAAGCCAGTAAACAACCATAACAACAAGTGTTGACACCAATGACAAAACATCAATGCAATACATAATCAATTCCATCATATGGCCAACATGAAGGTGGTTACAACCATATGAAGGCTTGGAAGGAATTATAAAAGCCTTCTAAATGTTTGAAGATGTTGTTGGTGGATGTAATAGGCAAAATATCAATAAAGATTATGATTTCCTACATTTTTGTTGTATGTTTCAGACATGATAGTCTAATATCTAGTTCTTTTCCTATTGAAAAATAATTTGTTTTTATTTGAAATCAATTGGGAATCATGAGGGGTTTAATCCTCAGTAGTTTTATCTTTATTTCATTTCTTTCCATCAAGTTTTCTGAGAGATCTAACAAATTTTGTAAAACACTGTGAAAACCCTACTAGGGTAAACAATGAAAATATAAAATGTATTACACCTCCATTCAATGTTAATAAAAGGCAAAATATTTGTGGAATGGAGGGTACTTGTATACATTTTGTTTTTGTTTTACTTGCAGGGATACATGCTCATTTTTTGGCATGTGCAGATCAGTCAAAAGTACTGAAATCTATGTCTCAGACTGAGAACACGGGCTGGTTATGAGGTTTGAAAAGTGTTGGAGTGTGAGAAGGGTTTGGAAAGGTGGTGAAGACATGATATAATGTGAGAAGAGTCCAATAACAAGTCCTGTATGGTTATAAGCCAAGGGGAAGTGAACCAAATACCCAAGTTTTATGACTGTCCCAGAATTTGCTTTGTGACTGTCACAATTTGACAGTATATAAGAACTTGTGTTGTATGGATGAGTGTGGGTTGGTTTTGTAGTTGTATTTTGGTGAGTGTTTAAGGAGACCCTAGGAGTCAATAGAAGCCTTTGGAGGCATGAGAAGTGGGAATATAGCCTAAGTTAATGACTGTCCTAAAATGACATGACTGTCCTAAAACATACTAGGACTGCTACATATAACAATGTGACAAGATTTGGATGAGGGTAGGTGTTGAGTTGAGAGTAAGGAAGGAATGAGAAGAGTTTACCACCTTTGTGATGAACATTTTGAGTGTTTTTAGGAAGAGAGTAATCCTTGTAGACATGACTATCCCTACATGGAGTTTGACTGTCATAAAGACAGTAAACCTATAATAAATGTTGTTGAATCCCTTAGGGTGGATTGGGGGGGTGTGAAAAAATGTGTTTTGGTCAAGAAAGAATATTATTCAAGGGTTCTATGAAGTTCTTGGTTTGGGGTGCTTATTGCAAGTTGTGAGTGGGGTGCTAGTGAAAGGTGGAGGTCCTAATTAGGGGCAGTCTAGGTTGAGTGACCATAAAGGGGTTTTAAGGTATTTGAGTTCTTTAGAGCATGGATGTGGTGTAAGATAGTTGAATATGTATGGAGGAATGTGTGTGAGTGGTTGGATAAGGGTTTGAGGAGATTGGATGTGTTTGGTCTATTGTAGCCTTGTGAGTGGATTAAGAGCCTAGTGAGGGATTTGTGAAGTTATGGAAGGATTAGACCTATTGAATAGGTAAGTTGGGAAAAAGAAATATCCCTAATGTGGTTTTGATGTGGATGTTGTGCATCAAAGGTACAATCTTTCAAAGATAGAAAAGGAAAAGCAATGAACAAAATCAATAGACAAAAGGACACAACCTTGTATGTGCTCAGCCCATCACTAAAGTATAGCAATCACCAAAGTTGGAGACATCAGTGAATAGGGTCAAATGTGCAGTCATTAGCTACAGTATTCATGCCAAGAATAAAAAAACATTTGCAATCACAAAGATCTTATAGATGACACTGTTTGGCAGTCGCTGGATTATCATGGAGATAATAGTTGTTTGTCCTTACAACTAGAATGGCAACTAGGTAATAAAATACAATTCAAAGATTCAATATCCTTAAATAGCTAACTTTTCTTGTGGAAAAGGCTCATTTAGTTATCAACCAGGGATGTAAACTTGAAATGGGCCAACATTGTATGTGCACCAAGTTCATATTGCAACCATTCTATATTACTGTAGGAAAGGAAATTCTTCTTAAAGTAAGCACACAAAATCTCAAATGAACTAATACTTAATCTTACATCTGGAAATTACTTTAAACAACTACTGTTAAATGATAAAGTTCTAGCGGGCAGCAGGAACTACTCTGCTACTGTGGCTGCAGGAACAGACACAAGAATTGTTTCTTATGGCTGCAGGAACAGACACAAGAATTGTTTCTTATGGCTGCAGGAACAGACAACTGCAGAAACACCTACTACAAAAGTATAAAAACAACTGGAAGATACAAAGGATTACTCACCAAGTGGGCCCCCTTGAGTGAGTATCTCCATAACTTTAGATTACAATTATCTAATCATTCAAAATCACATTGATCTCTTTATTTCATCTTTACTAGAAAATACATAAACAATACCAGAAGACCATGTATTAAAAAATATTATAGTCATTGTTTGCTATCCCCGAGAGGAGAGAGATCCCTTTATTTATAGGAAAAATTATAACAAACTTCTATTTGATTGATCACATTCCTACAGAATAGGCGAACAAGATTTATTAATAAGAGAAGAAGAAGTCAGCACATGACAACAGAACAACATCTGTCCTATAGCTGAGAAAATATAGTATGACTCACTTCGTATATCTAAGCTCCACTAAGAACAGTTATAAATGTTTCATAAATCAATCTGATGAAGAACCGGTCAAGTGGTTTTGATCATTACTGCATTTCTCTCGCTGGGTCTACATTACAGTTACATACTTGATGCTCCTTTAAACCACCATTTGTCTTTACTTCACCTTTGCTGACCCTGCATCATGATATTAATATGTACAACAAACATGTGTATATACTAATGCTAACATGATATAATGTAAACCATATTTATAATTGATTTTAGATATTTGCATAGATAGATCATTTAAAATCATTATATGACATCCTTAGGTATAAGTTAAACTAGTTTCAGATACACTTAAAAAGGTATCAACTTAGTAGAATATTATAATCCAAATGTCATCTAATCATAAGACCTAGGCAGGAGTATTATATAAAAAATCTATCAAAATAGAGCCATTATTTAGGCTCATCAATAGTCATCGACATAAATATCATCAAAATGACAACACAGTGACAAGGTATAGGCCTGAGATAGGGCAGTGACATTAGATTAATGCACAAGCCTACAAGGAAGAAGGTACTTGCACAATAATCTCAGTAAGAAGCCATATCAATCATAAGAACAACCTTTTCTTAGTCACGACATAAGCATAAGGAATGTCTTTTAGACCTCCAAGAATGATAAAGTATAGGTCTCAAATAGTGGCATCATATTTCCAGAAGTTACAACTACAATCATCAAGGACAATCAATCCTTCAGCATAGTGACCCAATAGTTGAAGTAGCGCTAAGATCCAAGGTAATATAGTATACAACAACATAGAGACAATATAAAAAAGCAATCCATTGTCAAAATAGTGAGCATGAACTTCATCAAACATATAATACTGATTGGATATCAAATGCTATCACAAAGGAGTGAACACAGATAACATGTCAAGACAATGGAAAATATAGTCATTATTTTGTGTAATGGAAGGATAGAGACCTTCATTGTGGTATATGAGTATCAACCATGTGGAAGATGCAATCCTACAATTCTAGGAATGAAGTTAAGTATACAAGAATAGTTTTCTATCCTAATACAAAGGGGTGGAGTTAACTTCATCCTATAAGATCAAGACCAAAGAACAATAATATATTTTAAAGCTATCAAATTTCCACAATCCATGCTATAAATTTCTTGATGCTTCTGGATTAGATTGTGTGCAATTTTCTATCATCAACATTTCAAATTACACTCCGTGATTCATCATCAGGATGAGAGAAGAGTTCAAAGGAGATGAATGATGACAAGTTATAGATCTGGACTAAAAATAAAGAGGAGAGAGAGAAAGAAGGCACAAGGGTTAAGGAAAGGAATAAAAATAAAATAAATAAAAAGTAAATCAGAAGACTCACAATAAGAAAAACCTAGAAAAAAGAAAAGAACACACCCCAAAGAATAAAAGTAATAATACAAACCAAAGACAATATAACAAAAGAATAAACACCAAAGAGTATATAGAAACCTAACAAAACAAATACATACATACATATATATATGTATGTATGTACATATATATATATATATATATATATATATATATACATACATACATACATATATAGGTACACACACACACACATAAAGTAAAACATACGCACATACATACATACCTACAAACAAACATACAAACTTAAAATACATACAGACAACCAAACATACATACATACAAACATATATGAACCGCTAAGACCAAAACAGTACTACCAAACTTTGCGAATAAAATAGACCAATAGAAAAAGAAAAAAGAAAAGAAAGGAGAGGAAAACAACAAAGAGACGAGCAGAGCAAAGAGGAGATAGGAGAAGGACAAGGAAACTAGAGAGAGGAGAAAAGGAAGGATCATACAATGACAAATGTTGATCATAAAGACAATACTAATGTAGAGGTTCACATGCTATAACCCAAGGCAATAATCCGATCATAGAGGCAAATGAGATGGAGCAGCTACATTACTGGTGATAGTCAAAGCTATTGAATATAGTCATAGAAAGGTGAGTTAGGAGCAACGTTTAATGAGAACTCCATGAAAGCAAAAGAAGCATTGTTTAAGTCTAAAAGCTTGATTAAAGAGAAAAAAAATATGTATTAAGGGATAATACTTGCAAAGATCCCTATCATGGTGGCACAATCCATAGTTGTTGCTTAGTGAAAGAGCCTCCAAGTGCATATGTTTGAAAACAATGAACTCTAAAGAAAATACAATATCATGAAAAGAGGCATGATGACTATAACCAGTTACATGCATCCAATGCATTCATAAATAGTATTAATTTAACAAATGATAGTTACTTTTGATAAAGACAAATACCTTAGTAATGAGCAAAGAGATATAGTGAGTTTTGCAATAAGGAATAAGAAGTCCACGGTGCATATCTGAGAGTAGCCATATTTGCAATCACAACAGTTCAAAAGATAACTTGTGACAATACAACACTTTAAAAATGAGCAGCCATGGGCTTTAATGATCTTAACAAAGAGTGATTAGCAAAGGCCCTAGTCCAAATAAAGTAAAGGGTAGTTGAAACAATGACCTTGTCACCACATGTGACGTAAGTACACTGAACAAGCATACAAGGATAATGACATAACATATGAGGTCATACCCTTATATTGATATGAGTACATATTCTCTAAGAAGTCATATCAATCATGTATAATCAAGCAAAATATCAGTTATCATGATAAGGAAGACACATCGAGATCAAAGGCTACCAATCAAAACAAAGACAAACTAATGTGCAACTATGTATAGAATGAAAGCCAAAGTTACTTATCATTCATTTTTCAGATTCGAGCATCAAGTAAGAAAATGCTAAGTCACCATTCATAGAATATGAGAAATAGAATAAAGAACATATCTAGAGTGTGTGGTTACCTCACCACACATTTCCCTACAAGAAAATCTTCTAAGAAACTTCAAAATGGAGTGCTTCGAAGCTCAAACCCTAGGCATCATGGCGGCAACTCTCCCTTCAAACAACAAAGTGAAATAAGATGAAATATTTTCATCTTTTTGCTTTTTGTGTTACTGTTTGAAAACCCTTAGAACTTGATAAGAAAGGCTTTTTTCCTTTAAACAATTAAAAAGCATTATTTTCTTGCCATGAGTCATTCTTGATAATCATAATTCTTTCTAAGTGTTTCATAAACACTTTATAAGACTTATTCAAAAAGCCTTTAGGGTGTTTTCATAAATTCTTATATTTTTGTATTCATCTTTTTGTAAATCTTTAGGTGATGTAAATCACTTTAAATAAATAATTTTTTGAAGTAAAAAGTAGAGGACAAGTACTGATGATGAGAGATAGACCAAAGAAGAAGAGCTAGTTAATCTGTAGTGCTTTTGCATGCTTTTAGGCTATCTTTGGAGCTCTTTACAAATATGTGGAGGAAAATTAGGTGTTTGGGACACCTATTTGATAGTTCAAGTCCAGTTAAGAGTCCAAGTAGTTGGAGTTTGAGTCAAGGAGGATTTCAGGAACTTAACTACTTTATTCTTTCAGTTATATCCCTATTTTGGAGGGATTTTCAATTGCATTTGACCCCTTGGAATTGTTTGCAAATTGATGACTCCTTGTGCAGTTTTGGAGGAGTTCTCTTTCAGTCACATGTCTAATTTGAGGGAGAGGTTGGAGTTATTGACAACACATCATTTTTGGAGCCAAAATTCAAATTTTGAATTTTTGGAGCCTTTTGTATATGTCTCTTTCTTTTCTCATCTTCTCTCTAGTTCTAAGTTTGTACCTATTGTGGTAGAAAATTTTCATACTTTATAACTCATTTCTTGTGAGTTCTTTAGATTTGTAATGCAGATATCTCCTAGTTTCAATAAAAAAGCTTATTTCCTTCTCTATTATTCTTTGTTCCTAGGTATTGATTGTGAGTTTTATAATAGAATATTGTGTTATCCTTTATTTTCATCAGATTCCTTCAATGTTGAATGCAAAGAATATCATGTCATAGTACAGGTCTATGTAAGTGTTTTCATTCTTTTGGATCAAAATTGTGAGAACATCATTGTTCTCCTTTTTGTGAACATCAGAAAGTCAAAGCCTTTCATGAGAATAATTTTTGTAGGCATGAATAATTGAGTTGTGAAATTGCATAGTTTCATTTGTCGAGTTACCTTGTGAGGTTTAAAGGAAATTTCAAATCATTTTCAATTGGTGAATCACCTAGAAGTTTAATTTTTCAGTTTCTGCATATCCTTCTTACCCTTTCTCAAGTCAGAATTTCAGTTAGTTTTAGGTGATAAAAAGGGAAGCCAACCTACAATCTGGAGGTCTACTCTCACTATAGGATACCCACAACCTGAGAGTATTCCCATGTTGCATGGGATTGCAAAATTTCATCTTTGCATTAGATGCAAATCCCTGTGACAACAAAAAGTTATATATCTAGAGAGATGAGGATAATCTTTGAAAATTTGACTGCAGAGTAGATGAAGACATATTCTTAGGCTACTTAACAAGGAGCAATGCATACCGATCTTACAACAAGAAGCTGAATAAGATTGTGGAAAGTGAAAATGTGAAAGTTGATGAAAGTACTTCAAAAGACTCAGAGATATTGGTAGGATATGAATATGATGAATTCAATGACAAGAAAAAGGAAGAGGAAACCAAAAATGAAGAAAAGAATGTTCAAGATGCTCCAATATCTATATCCAAAACCCCAAGATATGTTCAAAAGAATCATTCAAAAGATCAGATTATTGGAGATAAAAGTAAAGGTATCATCACAAGAAGAAAAGCAACTTAGGAAAAAGTTTTGTTATGCTTACTATCTGAAACTGAGCCAAAAATAGGAGAAGAATCTTGCAGTGATCACAATTGGATGAAGGCAATGAAAGAAGAGCTAGATCAGATTGAGAAAAATCACACATGGGAATTAGTTAATAGACCAAAAGGAAAGAATGTGATTGGAACTAAGTGGGTATTCGAGAACAAACTGAATGAGGATGGAAAGGTTGTAAGAAACAAAGAAAGGTTGGTTTGCAAAGGTTATACTCAGATTGAAGGCATTGATTTTGATGAGACTTATGCTTCGGTTGCTCAAATGAAAGCAATCGAGATGTTCTTGGCATTCACATCATTTAAGGATTTAGGTTTATTATGGATGTAAAATCAACATTATTGAATGAAGAATTAAAAGAAGAAGTTTATATTGAACAACCAAAAGGTTTCAGGTTGAAAGATGATCCGAATATTGTTTGTGTTAGGATTCCCAAAGATACTGAGAGGGGTGGGGGGTGAATCAGTATTTGACTAGTATATTAATTTTCTTAACTTATAACATGAAAATCATATTAAAACTGTGTACCAGTAAACCAGAAATAATGCAACAAATAAGAATGACAACCACAACATGAAAAGCACACCATAACACAATATTTTAACGAGGAAACCCAGTGTGGGAAAAACCTTGGTGGGATTTGTGACCCACAATATTCACTTACTGGCCAATAAGAGAATATTACCGCTACAATAGGGGCCTACACATGCAGGAAGGCCAAGTGCCTAGAGCTCACTGCTCAAATACAAAAGAAGTCACACTGACTTACAAAAATGGATTATACTAATCCAATGTCTTGTACTACTTCAGATCAGCATCTGGTATTCCAGATTCAGTATTGGTTTAAGTTTAGCTACATACATAAACCCTTAACCAATAATTCACATATTAGGTTTGCTACCTTCTATTCATATTTCGCATCATATCCTTATTAAATGATCTACAATGATCTCATACATATATGAGTCATATTACAATCAGCCATGTTGGCTTACAAATTTTTTTACAATTAATTACAAAATACATTAATACAAAATTGTTGTCGGCCAGGGTGTCGGTAATCTTCCTTTTCGGTGCCGGTGTAGAGTTTGTCGGTGCTGGTGCCAGTGCTGATGTTTTCCTGCCGGTATCATATGATTGTAAGGTTGCCATCAATGACAATACCTTCAATCACCTACAATATCTCATTGGAGTGTGGATTTGCCAACAATCTCCCCCTCTGGCATTGATTGCAACACTCATGAGAAAAATTCAAGAATGCATCAAAAAATTGAAGTCCAAAAATCTGCCAAAAAACTGTACCAAAAAATTGTACCAGATGTGTACTCCCCCTGAGCAGATGATCTCTACTTTCGGATTTTTTTCTCATCTCTACTACTCCCCCTTTGACATCAATGGCAAAGGTTGTCATTCACTGTCAGTGGAATTCTGCCTAGATTCTTGTAACTAGTGGGTTACAATCTAAAAAATATCTGTCAAAACCAAATTGAAGCTATCACTGAATCTTTTGCTATCTTTTAATGCCTCTTGTGTTCTCTGCACTGTTCCGGTGAGTATGTGTATTTTCTCTTCCGGTGTCTTAATTCCGGGAATCAGAGCCTCAGATATTTCTTTTCTCAAAGAAATGAGGTAATCTAGTTTGGGACCAAGTCTACATTTTAATCTCTTTGCTTTATCCTTTATTCTCTCTTTGTCCTTCTCTAACTTCTCAATTTTCTCTTCTAGCTCTGTCATTTTCTTTTCTATCTCCAAAAATGAATCCGATGTACCTATCAGATTGTCAACAATATTGTTAATATTTTCTTGTGCTTTGCTGATCTCCTTGTCTAGATATTTTGTCAGAATGTTTGTTTTACAAGAGTCTCTATACAGTTTCTTGAAATCCAAAATTGTTTTTCCTAGATCTGGTAATAGGGTGTCCATTTTCTCCTTGTTCTTCTTTACAATTTTCTCAAATAATTTCTCTTTTTCCTTAATCATTCTCTCCTTAAATGTATCCTCATTTATTTGATCAACAGTCAAAATGTTGCCGATGATGAATTTAGACAATGTGTCTAGTTGACCTAAAGAATCCTTATTATCCACAATACATTTTGGTGCTATCAATTTAAGAATAGGAATGGTGTCATCAATAGCCTTATAGGCTTGTGCATTACATTATGTGATCTTCTTTATAGAATCTAATAAGACCTCTATTACATTTGTAGGTCAGAATTCTGCTATGGAAGTACCAGATGTCTGTCCAACTTTTCTTACAATATCCATACTACCGGTTGTAGTAATCACCTTGCTTGATTCGACCTTTGGTAGGTCAGCCTGTGTTTTCATTTCTACAAATAAAGGTTTGGGATTTTTAGTTTTAGCAGGTGGCACTGTCTTTGTCTGAACTTGTGTCACAACCTGCTTCTGTTCTGGTTTTTCAATCTGTATCTCAGAGGGTTTCTCTTAGCTCTCAATAATCGGTTTCTCAATCTGTGTCTTTGTGTGCACTTTCGGTTTCTCTGTTTGTACCTCTGCACTGTCCATTGTCGGTTCTCTTGATTGTTTTTCATTTTTATCTACCAGTTTCTCTAATGGTTTAACAGTGGTGTCCTCTGCCGGTTGCTCTATCTGAGTAGGTTTTTCTATGTTTATATTTACACTTTCATTTACCTCATCCTCAGCATCTGCAGCCGGTGACTCAATAGTCACATCTTTCTTTTTGTCCTCAATCGTTTCTCTGTCAACCAAAACATTTACTTCCTGAGTATCTATATTTACAATGTACAAAATTTCAGATTCAAGATTAGTATCCTCAAATGGAGTCTCCATACTCTCTGTGGCCGGTTGACTGTCTATAGTATCTATCGGTGGAGTATTCGAAGGAGGTGGGGTTAAGTTATCAGTTATTTTTAGGCTTGGAGGTCCACCTACCTTACCTTTCCCCTTATCCCTGTCCTTTTGGTATACCCTAATAGTTTTAGGTCTTAGTAACTCTTCCTGTTTCTCTTTTTCTATAAAGAATATATCCCATGCATCAGCTGTTTCCTCAGATACTTCATTCATTCTACCTGCCATCACTGCTACATATTGGTGAGCAGTTGAAAATACTGTCCGGTTTGCTTCACTGATTAATTTGTCTATCTCATCAGGTGAGTTAACTGGATGCACTGCAAGTAATTTTTCAATTTTAATTTTCTTATCTAGCTCAACAATGGCTAACCTTCTAGCTTCTAGTCTCCTATACAAATCATTTGGTATTTCATCAACAATTTCCATCAAAAATTTCTTATATATATCCAAGTGTAAGATTACACTGTTCTCTATGCTCTCCTTATCGTCAGCAAATAGTGTGTTATATATTTTGCTGATGTTTTTCAACTTACCATCCTCTATTATTTCACTTAAGAGTTTATCTAGTGGAGAAATATCTTGTTTTACCTTCTTTTTCTTCTTTGTAGTCAACTTCTTTTTCACTGGAGGCCTGACTGCTTGTTGCTTTTGCCTTGTTTTCTTGGGTGTAGGTGAGGGTACTGGTGATGGTTTTCCTTCCTTTCTACCTTTTTAAATATCGCTGGCATATCACTCTCAGAGGAGGTTCCAACCGGTGAAAGATGAGCTTTTGGTTGAAGTCCTTCCAACTCACTTTCCTTTATACCAGTTTGTTTCAAAACATCTTCCTTAATAGCTTTTGCCTGTCTGGTTCCTTTCCTTACTGTTTCTTCAACCTTCTTAACCCTTTTCCTAGACTCAATTCCACTTTCTATTGTTTCAACATTTCCAAAGACTTTCTCAGTGGGTTCCTTTGGTGCTTCAAGGAGGGCTTTTGCATACGTTTCAATAATGTTATCATCTATCTCATAGCCCATTTCAGTTACCCAGATAGTTCTAGGGAAAACTACTTCCATCCATATTTCATCTTTCTTGATTACAAAACAAATTTCTTTCTGATATTTGTCCACAATAGCCCGTGACAGTCTTATTCTTGTTTTCATTCGAGCCTTTAATGCTTGAAAATGTTCATTTAAGTTTTTCTCCCTGTTTTCTCCCATGTTGTTCAATAGATCCAATAGTTTCTTTCCTACCAGTATGTCAAAGCCAAAGTCTCTTCTGCCAATACAGGGTACTTGTTTAGTGATATACAACATTAGACAAACAAGCAAATTTCCAAATCTAAAGGTTCCTTTCTTATCTCCCTTAATCTTCTTTAAATTGTCTATCAATTCATCTTTGAGCCATTCACACACATCTATTCTAGCATTATCATTTACCATGTCATATGCACTTTTAATACATAGGCTAGAAACTGAGTTCAACCTATATGCATGTGTAGCCTTG
Source organism: Cryptomeria japonica (assembly GCF_030272615.1). Lineage (NCBI taxonomy): Eukaryota > Viridiplantae > Streptophyta > Pinopsida > Cupressales > Cupressaceae > Cryptomeria > Cryptomeria japonica. The sequence continues at coordinate 501,574,035 of NC_081413.1, forward strand.
TAGCCTAAAATCATACTAACAAATTTGACATTGATGTCCTTTACATCATTTACCCTTAGAGACCTTTTGTCAAAATTTGCACCGGTTAAATCCATCACTGTGTCATTTGAGACTCTTTTGGTTCTGTCAGGTCTGCTACTGATGGAAGGTAACCCTGTTACTGCCTTAATGGCTTCCTTGGTGATTTTATGGATTGAATCCAACCAGAAGAATTCACCATGAGATCTTCTTAGCACAATTCTTATAATATCCTCAGGAAAATCAGGAATGCTAAGAATATCCATAAAACCTAGGGTTTCTACTATCTTGTGTTTTGGCTTGACATTACCATCTTCATCACAAATCACAATGCTATACATGTTTTTGATCTCATCATCACCTAGTTCCTCTATATGAAAATGTATGTATATCCTAGGGTCTTCAACATATACTACTCCCTTAGGAATTTGAGAGAATGCACCTATGCTATCATATTTCTTCGCTATTTCGAGAACTAGTTTGAAAATAGGTCTAGGATGCTTAACCTCAATCACAGTAGGGTTTGCAATAAATTCAGGAGTGGATGAAGAAGCCATAGTTATAAATACCTCAATCTGCCTTAATAATGAGTTTTTGGATGAATTGCTTCACTTCTTTGGTAAGGATGCCTTCGCTCGGGAATTTTCATGCTCTCGAAGATTTGAATGCTCAGTGAATGAAAAAGGAGCCAAAACACTTGCTTTATAATGCTATTTTCTCCAACTACCACATTTAATGCTTGCCGGTTAAGTCACAACTTAACTCATCTGCCAGTATAGAAGTAATTCAACTTCTCACCATCAACCGAGGGAATAATAGCATGTTTTTCAATTTGTTGCTAAACCCCCAAGGATTTTCATTCAGTTAGATGAAGAGTCTCCTGCCGGTGGAGTGTTACTCTATTCTACTGGTGGAGGGGTATTCCCATCAATATTTTGATTTGACTTTCTGATCCATTGTTTTGAGAATTCTTGCTTTACCTCTTCAACCTTTTCTTTACCTTTCAAACTAGGACCTGTGTTATTTGCCGGTGGGGACTTGCTTCTACAAAATTTTGCAATATGTCCAATTTTGTTACAAGCATAACAAGTCACATTATATTTCTGAATAGCTTTCCCATATCCTATGCCAGTATGTGTTCTGCATTGATTAGATAAGTGTCAAAATCTTCCACAAACATAACATCTTACATTCATTCTGCAATTTTCTGAGTTATGACCAATTTTGTTGCATTTAGAACATTGACCAGTGGGTGTATTGGTGTTATGATAATTTCTAGATCTACACTAATTTTCTCTATGACCATACTTGTCATAGTTAAAGCATTTCCCATTGAATTTGTATGCATTAAGTTGTCTTAACAATTTATTATGATCATGATTGTTTACAGTATCGGAGCTTTCACCAGTTTCAAAGCCAAGGCCATTTGTATCACCATTAGGTTTCTGATTCTTTAGCACATCAACAAGTTCTTATGAACTTTTCTTGAATTTCTCTTTGTGTTGATTTGCAGCAGCTAGTTCATTCTCCAAGATTCCTTTCTATCTTATGAGTTCAGTTATGTCATTTTGTGTGTGTATCAAATTCGTCTTCAACATATCATTTTCATGACTGAGTCTTGTGTTTTCATTTCTAGCATCATTTAGTCTTCTAGTCAAGTCATCTTCATTCTTCTTTCTGTTTTCAATTTCTTTACAAAATCTCAGTGTCATATCTTGCATCTCATTCTTCGTTGTACAATTATCTTGTCTCAGTTGGTTCACCAGATCATTAAGAGTTTCCTTTTCATCTTCCTCTTTCTGCATCTTCTCACAAAGTTCTCTTCTTTTATTCCTTGCTATTGTGTATTTTTCTTGAAGCCCTCGAATAATATCCTGAGCAGCCTTCAGATCATCCTAAAGTTTGATATTCTTTACTTTTTCTGCATCATAGTCTGAAAGAGCTGTTTCCAATTGCTTTCTCAAATTTTCCATCTCTACCGGTGACAAGATCTTCCTCAAGCTGTTAGGCTTCTAAAAATAGAGGACCAAGCTCTGATACCAATTGTTAGGATTCCCAAAGATACTCAGAGCGGGGGGGGGGGCTGAATCAGTATCTGACCAGTATATTAATTTTCTTAACTTATAACATGAAAAGCATATTAAAACTATGTACCAGTAAACCAGAAATAGTGCAACAAATAAGAATAACAACCACAACATGAAAAGCACACCATAACACAATATTTTAATGAGGAAACCCAGTGTGGGAAAAACCTCAGTGGGATTTGTGACCCACAATATTCACTTACTGGCCAATAAGAGAATATTACCGCTACAATAGGGGCCTGCACATGCAGGAAGGCCAAGTGCCTAGAGCTCACTGCTCAAATACAAAAGAAGTCACACTGACTTACAAAATTGGATTATACTAATCCAATGTCTTGTACTGCTTCAGATCAGCATCTTCTATGCCAGATTTAGTACCGGTTTAAGTTCTGCTACATACATAAACCCTTAACCAATGGTTTGCATATTAGGTCTGCTACCTTCTATTCATATTTTACATCATATCCTTATTAAATGATCTACAATGATCTCATACATATATGAGTCATATTACAATCTTCCATGTTGGCTTACAATTTTTTTTACAATTAATTACAAAATGCATTAATACAAAATTGCTGTCAGCCAGGGTGCCGATAATCTTCCTTTTCGGTACTGGTGTAGAGTCTATTGGTGCTAAGGTCGGTGTCTGCCTGCCGGTATCATATGATTGTAAGATTTCCATCAATGACAATGCCTTCAATCACCTACAATATCTCATTGGAGTGTGTATTTGCCAATAGTTTGTAGATTGAAGATGGCCCTGTATGGACTGAAATAAGCCCCTAGAGCTTGGTATGGAAGGCTAGACAAGTACCTAATTAAACAAGGATTTCAGAAAGGTTCAGCTGAGAATAATTTATATTTCAGGATTGATTTAGGTAAAATTCTAATTGTTGTAGTATATGTTGATGATATAATCTTTCGAGGAAATGAAGGTATGTGTGGAAGATTTGCTAATGAGATGCAAGAGGATTTTGAGATCTCCATGATTGGTGAGTTGAGTTTCTTCCTTGGTTTGCAAGTTAATCAGAATGATAAAGGAATTTTCATTTCTCAGTCTAAGTACATTAAGGAGTTGTTAAAGAATTTTGTTTTTGAGAATTCCAAATCGGTGTGTACACCTATGACCACTAGATCCAAGTTAACCAAAGATGATAAATCTCCTAAGGAAAATGCAAGTCAATACAAGTCAATGATTGGAGGACTATTATATTTGATTGCTACTAGAACAAATATCATGTATGCAGTATACTTGGTAGCCATATTTCAGCAAGAACCAAAAGAATGACATGTTGTAGTAGTAAAAAGAATTTTCAGATATATGAAAGGCACAAAATAATTTGGTTTGTGGTATCCCAAGAACTTAGATTCTACCTTAACAACTTATACAAATGCGAACTAGGCCAAAAGTGTTGATGACATGAAAAGTACAAGTGGAGGAGCATTCTTTCTTGGCTCCCGATTGGTTTCTTGGTTGAGTAAGAAGCATGATTCTATGTCTCTATCTACAAATAAAGAATAATACATTACAACATCTTCATGTTGCACACAAATTTTATGGAAAGAAGACTTTGAAGGACATTGGTGTAAAGTATGATGACCCCATCTCAATCATGTGTGACAATACCAATGCAATTAATATTTTAAATAATCATATACAACATTCCAAAACAAAGTATATGTCTATTTGGTACCACTTCTTGAGGGAGAAAGTGGATAATGAAGCAAGACGTGAATATGTACCTACAAAGGAGTAGATTGTAGATATCTTCACTAAGGTGTTGTGCAAAGATAATTTTGAGTATCTCTAGCAGAAGTTAAGGGTATTACCCCTTTCCAGTTTGAAATAATGTGCATTTGGATGTGCATTGGTCTAGTGAGCAACTTGTATATTCTTTTTCTAGACTGATGCTTGGGTGCTTCCTCTTAGGGCGAGTTTTGCCCACCTTTGTAATTATTGTCAAAGGGAGAGAGAGAGAGAGTATGTTGTGTGTTGATTCATCTTGATGGATGTTGCCATCAATGACAAAGGGGGAAATTGTTAGTATCATGTTGTATTTTATTATTGATGTCAAATCCTATGGTCCGGTTAGGTGCGAATGTGGTATATTGAGCAACGATGGAATATAGGTATGTATGTGATGTTGATGGTCATTTGGTGATTTGCTGAAAGATTTGGTTTCTCAAAAGATGTGTTGTTGATGTTTCTTAGTGCTATCTTGGGGTTCGATTTGATCCAAAATTTGAGGTTTTGTTTCTAAAGTTGAGATGATGTAACGACATTTGTATAGCATGTGCATAGCATTTTGGGTTCGATATTGGTGATGTATGTAATGTGTTGATAGGATCGATGGAGAATGTTGTGATGTGGTCTACTTCTCATTCCTTCCCACCACCAAAATGTTTAGTGTTGACCTATTTTAGATCTCTGTCTTGGCTGACTTGGAAGGTTATGTTTTTTTGAAGACAATATATGTATGTGTATGATGTGGCATTTTAGTGAACGACTAATTATGTAGAAGATATGCAAGATTGAAAGAATCTAGTTGTTTTGTGAAGTGTGTTGTGGATTATTATCGAAAGCAGTTTTGGTAGTGCAAACTGTGGTTTAGTGGTGGATTTTATTTTCTTTCTTTATTTCTTCAATAGTGAGCCTTTCTTGGTAGTGAGCCCTCTGACAGCGAGCCTTTCTGGGCAGTGATCCCTCCTGCAGTAAGCATCTTTGCACTGAGCCATCTTTTATAAAAATCACCTTAATTAGTGTCACCTTAATCAATGTTTTCATATTGAGAATTAGCATTCTCCATGTTTTTTACCTTCTTGGGGTTTCCACATAAATTCTGGTGTTCATCGTGTCTGATTTATTTTGTGCATATGTTTTCATGCTATATTTGTCTTGATTTAATCTACTAATTATTCTGGATTTGTGAATTAAGTTTAAAGAAGATTTTAATTGTCAACTGATTCACCTTCCCTCTCATTTGCTTGGATATTCAACAACAAAAAGGAGTGTAAAATTATATAGGGTTACAATTTACGACACTACACAATGATACAAGGTAGCACCATTAATTATAACTCAAAATATAGCCAAAAACACATTTTGCATTTGATCCTAGATTGTTATAGTATTATGTGGAAGGTAAATATAATAGTCATGTGCCTCTTTTTCGAAAGTGTCTGTGGAAAGGTGGAAAGTGAAATCTTGATGCTAGATTCATGCACAAAAATACGTGCCTTTGAAAATTCATAGATAATCCTCTACAATTTATGTAATTAGTACTTTGGGTATAATTTTAGGATTTTTTGCTAAATCATGATAAACGCCAAAATGGATATGCATTACTATGTTAAATAAAACTATGGGAGTTCCTAGAGGAAATAATGGATCTTGTTTTTGAGTTATATCTCTAATATACTTTTCTTTGTTCCCTTTATTTCTTGTGAACTCTGTTAATTCAATGGATTATCCTCCAAAATCATTAGATAAGAACCTCATGATGATACTTTGTAGTTCTAGAGCTTGTAAAGATTACTATAAATACTCAATATCTTCTTATAGAACCACTTTTGTTGATGTTTTTATACACACAACAAAAATATTATTCAACAAATACAATTCTATCTCTCTTGAATGATTTTAAATTCTAGGTTGAATTTACAATCCCAAGGCTTCAATGGTTAGGCTTGACATACTAGGTTTACTCAATATCTTTTGTAGACTAATTTCAAAATAAATTTACATGCAAGTAAATTTATTTATTGGAGCATCATATGACACAGATTCACATAATACTTTACTAATTCATGAAATTTTACATTTATGTACTAAGATCAATAATTATAATGATAGAATTGCAAGGATGATTGATGAATTTGATGATTTGTTTTGGAAATATCTAAAAATTCCTAAAATTATCTATAAAAACTCATAGGACCTCACTTTTCTCTCTAACTTCATAAGTTATTTGAAATATTTATGGGAATCCTTTGTAATATCAAGCCTATTTTGGAAATTCCTAAATATTTTGATTAAAATAAAATTTAGATAAGGGAAAAGTGGAAAAGGGTTAGAGAAACTAAAGTTTCAGGAATCACTCTTGAATATCCTCCAAGAATAATGAACTAAGACCTAAAATAGGCTACACTTTACCCAAATTTCTCAAAACTATACATAACTGATGTAAATTTTCAAAGGAGACTTATCACACAAATAAATTACTCAAACTAGCTCAAATATTGGTACAACAATTTGATATTTCTTAATTATGATTGATTTATAATTTGAAAATTACCACCTCAAATTCACTATATTGTACAAGAATATACAAGAATTCTCATTGACAATAAGAGGGAAGCATGAAGTAAACAAGTGTTAAAAACTATTTGACCAATATTTCACAATTTAATCAACAATTTCTAATCCTTAAAAATGAAAAGCTAGGACTCTTTTATTTACATGAGGTGCTACTAGTGAGCTACAAATATCAATAGTTCAAATCAATCAAAAATACTAGATGACTGCAATTCAAAATGACAAGGATAGAAGTTAATTCCCTCAACATTAGTATTTGACAGTTGGAATTTGGAATATTCTAGGAGAATCAACAACTTTTCAAATTGAATGAAAGCATATTCCTTTACAAATTTGGATATTTTCCAATTGATAACTAGTTGCATATTCTATAGAATTAGAATATTTGAATACATATCAAAATTATTAATTTATGTGGCAAGAAAAAATATGATGCAAACCCCAGTGAAATCATGAATCACTATGATAAAACTAGATGGCACTCAAGGGTTTACACAATTGAATAATAATCACAATTTACACTACTTCACTATCATCTTCAATAGATAAGAACATCCGAACAATGATAATTTAAATTTAATTACAATGATAATGATTGAATAATTCTAAAATCATCAAGTCTTAAATGGATAAATACCTAAATCTCGAGATTGGTGGATCAAACCTTTTAAATCTATTGAGAAACCATTTTGCACATGGATATTCTTCTTCTAGACGTGCAACTAAATCATCTTTGAAAGTTATCCTTTTAAAATTAATCCTAAAGGAGCACAATATTTTCAAAAACAAAGAAACAATATGATCTCCTTGGTGATCCTTGAGGGTTTTTTGCATGGTTGTTTCTTTGTATTGTATGTCTCTTTGTGGTTTTCCCACTATCATACCACATTTATTGCAGGATTTTTTGACCTGTTAAGGGCCTCAGGAAGCCTCAACCTAGCTATTCATGTTGGTTTTGGATTTTTGGCATCTGACAATCTTTAAACCTTGAACAAACAACTTAGGAATTTGTTCCCAAATTTTTTCACGAGGTACACCTTCTGGTACCCCAAATTTTGTCTTGCCTATTCAAGATTTTGATAATGCTTGTCAATGGCTTGAAAAGTTTACTTTAATAGGTTATTTTGTGGGGAGGGTTCCACCTAAAAGAATGCTTCATAATGGGATTGCCAAGGCCTAGGCCCCTCATAAGGTCAAGGTTGACAACATCTAGAATCGCACCAAAGGCTTTTTTTGTTTCGCTTTGTCAATTCCACCCATGTGCATGATATTCTGCATCATGGGCCTTGTTTTTTTCAGTCCTCTTTGCTTTCTTTAAAACCTTTCTCACAAGACTTTTCTATCTCTGATGACAAGAAGCTTAATGTCCCAGTCTGGATTGAGTTTCCTAGTCTCTATTTGCCTTCTTGGCCCTTTTTGCAGACCATTGCCCAATCCATTAGCAAGGTGGTTTGCATGGAACCCGACCATTTTTTTTATATTCATCCTCAAAAAAGGGTATTGTGCTGAAGTGGATTTGTCTCAAGATCTCAAGAAGACTATAGATATTCAGATAGGAGGTTTGTGTTACTCTCAATGAGTAATCTATTTGAACTTGCCCAATACTTTCATTCAGTGCTAGTCTTCATAGAATAAGATTAAGGACTACCCATTGGGTATCTTGAGAGCTAGAACTCCTCCCAAGGAGGCTACTCTTCCTCGTTCTTCTGAAGCTCCAAAAATTGACGGTTGGACTACCATTATTCACAAATGAAAGGGCTCTTTGACCACTTCTCAAAAATTGTGAAGCTCTGCTACTGTTCAAACACAACCCCAAGTTTCTTAGTAGCTGCATTCATCACCACCATAGCAGCCAGTTTTAAAACTTTTTTTGTAGGGGAAGGAGCTTGTAGGTTCTAGTGGTGCCCGCTCTTCTTGAGTTCGCACCCCCTACCTACTTCTCTTTTTTCAAATCAAACTTCCTCTTTGCATTTCTCTTGCAGCCCTTTTGGGCATGTTGAGGATGGTGATGGAACTTCTAAAAAGTGCCAAGTGGTTCCACACTTAGGTTTCTAGTCAAAAGTTTTTTTGCAAAATAATTTGTCCTCTCTTGAGGATGAGGATAATATGTATGATTTTCAATCATGAACTTCATGTCTTGGAATGTTTGAGGTCTCACTAACCTTTCCAAGAAGTATTCCATGTGGGATACCCATTTGAAATATCCTGGTATTGATGTTTTTTGTCTTCAAGAGATTAAAATTATTGCTTTCATGCTTACTATTGCATGCCATTTTATTTGTCTAGATGACCTAGTTTTTGTTTGAGAACACAAAATTAGTCGAGGAGGTGTCATCACCCTTCTCTCACCATGTTGGCAGTCCTCTATTGTGAATTATGGAGCAGACCCCACTCAGCGATTGGTCTAGGCCTTCATGTCAGCTGACAATCATTTCTTTGGGATCATTAATGTTTATGATCCCAATGATGATGTAGAAAGATATTACCTTTTATGGTGGATTGCGGATTCATTTCCACATGCTTCTTGGGTTTTTGTGGTGACTTTAATATGGTTGAGGTGGTCTCTGATAAGGAAGGTATTCTGCCTTTTTGATGGACAACTAGGGAGAGATAAACCTGATTTTACATGCATAATAATTTGGATCTTTTTGATTGATGAAGACAAGGTGGGGAGATCCAATGAAGGACAACCCCACCATGCAGCTTATAACACAATCGACATGAAAGATACCGGTAACCTATTCACACAACATAATATATAACTAGTAAAACAGAAAAGAGCTATCCTTATAATAGTTTAATGAATTACATATGCCCTCAGGATTTACACATGCTGGACCGCATCCCAGGATTACAAAATAATTCTTACAACTCAGAACTATAATCCGCAAATCATCTGCTCAACAATTCGGCCTCTGGTAACAGTCTGCATTGATTCAGACCTCAGTCCCTCCGAACTTCAGTCCCCCTGGACCAAAATCTCTCTGAAAACTACATCTTCTCTCGATCTCTTCTTCCTCAGACCTCTGTCCTCCAAAATGAATCTCCAAACTTCCTCTTTATACCATCCGCAAACAACAACAACTAAATCAAGTTGGCCAAAGATCAACCTGTTCATGATGAAATGTGCAAATAATAATATGTTATTCCAAATCATAAAGAACACCTCCAATAATGCTTAGAACTTCACGTGAACCTCCAATAACATCGGTCAAGACTAAAACTATTAGAGAGTTCAAATAACCGAAAGATAACTTAGAGGGGGGGCAGGTGAATCAGTTGTCACAGATTATCAGAATATTTAGCAATTAAAAATTTAATATTGGAACCCAAAACATTAATATTGGAATGCTTAAACCAAATACCAGAATAACAGTTAAAACAATTAAGCATAAACAATAATCAAAGAATAAATACCATCCACATGACACCAAGATTTATACATGGAAAACCCGGTAAAGGGAAAAACCATGGTGGGAAGCCTACGCACAGTCAGAGAATACTTCTCTAGTAAGTATGTGAATTAAAATTAAGGGGCTTACACTTGCAGGAAGGCCAACAACCTAGAGCACACTTCTCATCACAAAAGGAGTCTCACTAACTACATAGAAATCTAGACTACAATCCAGAAGAATGATTGAACTGCAAAGATAACATCTCCTATGCCTGAGTACAATTTGGGTTAAGCTCAATACCACAGGACTAAATCCTCTTCCATAAACCCAATTCGATCTCCAATGATCGACCAAATCCTCTACCTAAATGATATTACATTATTCGCATATTATATATCCATATCCCATTCCCTGACCATATACCATGATGATCTACAATGATATCTTACATCATATATATACAAACCCTTGATCATAAACAATCAGGTTGGCCACCAGACAATAAACCAATTACATAATTACAAAATATGTCGGTCTTAGACCAAAAAAGCAATATCCAACACATAAGACATCCCAAAAACACATCGAGAGGTCCAATCCACATGTTACATTAAGTCGGTCCATAACCTAGATCAACCGAGATCCAATATAGGTCCACATGCTAAAGCAATGATCCCAATCCACCAAGTCTCAAACATGATCACCATCAGCATCCTGAATCCATACTAGAAGATGCATCAACACCACTTATGCAATTCATCAAAGATCTTCATCAAAAGTTCTGTTGGTGAAACCCTCGCCAGAACCACAAGCCAAGCTTCCAAGCAAGTAGGATATCATCCAATCACCAAACTGAAACCAACTAACTGAATATGAATATGAATATTAGTATCATGAATAAGCCAATTCCATAACCAAACCATGCTAGAGCATACCGGATCATGCTAGATCCAAACCAACTAGAAACTACTCAACCTACAGGGACCAGAAGGGTGCCGGTAAAGCATCCAAAATAGCTAGTGTTGACATCAATGACAAAACATCAATGCAACACATAATCAATTCCTCCAAATGGCCAACAATCTCCCCCTTTGGCATTGATGACAACACTAGATGCGAAAAACATCCAAGTGCCAAAGAAATGCCAAACAAGTCTCCCCCAATGGAACACAACCAACAATCTCAACACAAAGATATAGCAATGAAGTTTAAAACAAAGACCAAACTCCCCCTATGAATGATATCTCTGCAAAGATCTGAATTACACATCTATCTCTCCCCCTAATGTATACACCTCCTTAATTTTTCCTTTTTCACATAAATATCTCTCCCCCTTTGACATCAATGCCAGAAATCTGACAAAAATATCAAAGTAAAAACATAGACCACTAAATCACAAAGCTAACTACTCCCCCTAAGCATTAGCATCCCCACATCAGTTTTGAAATGAAAAATATCTCTGATAATGCATACCAGACTGATACCAAAAAGCATCAAGTGGTTCTCTACCGGAGGGGCAGAAACCCCTAACCTGTCTCTCAGGTACTCGAATGGTTCTTTAGGCAAAGGTTTAGTGAAAATATCTGCAATCTGCTATTCAGTGTTCACATAAACTATTCTAACTACATTTTATTCAACCTTCTCCTTCAAAAAGTTATACTTGATAGATATGTGCTTTGTCTTAGAATGAAATACCAAATTCTTTGATATGTCAATAGCAGCAGAGTTTTCATAGTGAATAACTACCGGTCCAGTGCAATGCACTTTGATATCCTTCAACATTTGCTTTATCCATAGAACCTATGTATAGTTGGTAGCAGCAACAACATACTCAACTTTAGTAGTAGATAAAGAAGTACATGATTGTTTCTTGCTAATCCAGGAAACCAACTTCTTTCCAAGAAAGAAAGCTCCACCGGAAGTAATTTTCCAGTCATCAACATCTCCAGCCCAATAAGCATCTATATATGCACATAAAGTAAAGTCATCATCCTTAGGGTACCACAAACCATTTTCTGATGTACCTTGCAAGTATCTAAAAATCCTTTTCACTGCACTCTCATGATTTTCTCTAGGATCACTTTGAAATATAGATGCAATACAAACAATATTCATTATGTTAGGCCTAGTTCGAGTCAAATAAAGCAGACCTCCAATCATAGATTTGTATCTTGTAGGATTTACTGGTGCTCTTTCCTTGTCAATTTCTCACTTGTAATCATAGGAGTAATTACAGGTTTGGAATCTCCCATACCAAATTTTTTCAATAATTCCCTAGCATACTTAGTTTGACAAATGAAAATACCTTTATCAGTCTGAGTAATCTTCAAAGCTAAAAAAAAATTCATTTCCCCAATCATAGACATTTCAAATTATTTTTCCATATTCTTAGAAAATTCCATGCATAACTTATCTTCACCTCCAAAAATAATGTCATCAGCAAATACTTCAATAATCAGTATATCATCATTAGTTATCTTATAATATAAATTACTATTAGCATTACCATTAGTAAAACCAAGCTTCAAAAGATATTTATCCAACCTTGCATACCAAGCTCTAGGTGCCTGTTTCAATCCATATAAAGCTTTCCTTAACCTGCAAACTGTGTTTGTATCATCTGATAGTGAAAAACCATTAGGTTTCTCAATCTAAACTTCCTCATCAAGATCCCCATTAAAAAATGCACACTTAACATCCATCTGATAAACCTTGTAGTTTTTATGGGCAACATAGGCAAGAAATAATCTTACAGCTTCAATCCTAGCTACATGTGCAAAAGTCTCACCATAATCAATTCCTTCCTTCTAAGAATATCCTTTGCAAACCAATCTAGCCTTATTCCTTACAAGTTGACCATCCTCATTCAATTTATTCCTAAAAACCCATTTAGTTCCAATAACATTCTTATTTTTAGGTCGGGGAACCAAAGTCCATGTGTTATTCTTCTCAATCTGATCTAATTCTTCTTCCATAGCTTTCAACCAATATTCATCTTTACATGCCTCAATTACTGATATCGGTTCAACTTGATAAATTAAACATACCTCATTATTTGCCAATCTTCTTCTTTTCAACACTTCATTGTTCTTATCCCCAATGATCTGATCTTCTAAATGATTCAATCTCACATACCTAGGAGTCTTCTGACTCTCTGTTCCTCTTCCCGGTTATTCAGTTACTGTTGAATTTTTTGATATTTCCGGAGTAACTAGTTCAACACCGTGTTTCGGTAAAGATGCTACAGGTTCAGATATAATCATTTCCACCATCGGTTCTTTCTCATAAACTCTGATTTGACTTCTATTCAGCTCATCCACCTTGACATTATCATTCTCCACAATTCTCTGCAATCTCTTGTTATAACATCTCTATGCCTTGCTTTCATTAGAATAACCAAGAAATATGCCTTCATCACATCTAGGATCAAATTTTCCAATGACATCATCTCTCCTAATATAACATTAACTACTAAATATTCTGAATTACTTAACTGTAGGTGTATTACCAAACTGTAATTCATAAGTTGTCTTACTGGTTTCTCCTTTGATATGTACTCTGTTGAATGTATAAATCGCTGTGCTCATTGCTTCTCTCTAGTAGATATGAGGTAGACTAGCTTCCATCATCATTATTCTAGCAACATCCAAGGTAGCGCCGTTCTTCCTTTCCATAAATCCATTCTGCTGAGGTGTCTGGGGAGAAAAAAAATTGTCTCCTTATACCATGCTTCTCAAAAAAATTATTAAATTCACCGGATGTGAATTCTCCACCATGATCTGACCTCAAACATCTTCAGTCCTGTTTCAGTTTCCACTTTAGCTTTAAAGACTTTAAACTTTCTAAATGCTTCAGATTTCTCCCTTAGAAAAGTAACCCACATCATTCTAGGATAATCATCAATGATTAGCATGAAATATATATCACCTTGAAAACTTTTAACTCTAGCAGGGCCACACAAATAAGTATGAATAAGATCAAAAACATCATTATATTTATCTTGTATACTCCTAAAAGAGGTTTTGACCTCTTTACCCATTTGACATTCTTTACATACCGGATTATAGGGCTTCACAATATTGGTTATATCTCTAACTGCCTTAGTTGAACTGATCTTCACAATGTAATCAAAATTCACATGACACAACCTTTTATGTCATAGCCAACTCTCATAAATTTGTGCAATGAAGCATGTCTTCTCACTGAAATTCAAATGAAATATATTACCTTTTGTCTGTGTACCAGTCGCAATCTCTAAACTAGATCTGTTAATGATTTTGCATTTTCTATCCTTGAACTGTAATTGAAATCCCTTATCCACCAATTATCCTACACTCAAAATATTATGCCTTAAACCTTCAACATAATAAATATTTTCAGTATTGTTCTTACCATCCAATGATATAGTTCCTTTTCCTTTGATCATACATGCTTTTTCATCTCCAAATATAACTAGACTGCCATCAAATTCTTGTAAAGATATAAACTTCTCTTTATCTCCAGTCATATGATGTGAATAACCACTGTCAATTACCCATTCATCCTTGTCTTTAATTTTAGTAGCAAATTCCTTTACTTCAAGTACATTCTCTTCCAGTGCAAGAGCATCTTCCTTGATAGCCAGGAACACCCATTCCTTCCCATTGCCAGAACCATTAGCAGAGTTTTCTGCTAGTTCATCATCAGATTCAGTAACACCTTCCTCATCTACTATGTAGCATGATTTGTCTATGTTTTTCCTGTACTTATACTTGTTCTGATATCCAAGATTAGGATTAAAAGATCTTCTAACTCTTTCTTCAAATCTTGAATTCCTTTCAGGACATCTAGATGCAAAATGACCAATCTTATTATATGCAAAACCTTTAAAAGGTGCTTTTCCTTCATACTTACTTCCTACCGGTCCTTTAGGTACTCTTCTAGCAAATAATGCTTCAAGTTTCTCAAACTCATCATCTTCTCTCTTCATATCATCCAATTCATTTGCATATAAAGCTTTCCAATCTTGCTTATCGATTGCTGATACAGATGCATGAAAAGCAGTTTCAGACTTCACAGCTCTAGAAGGTCCAAATTCTTCAAGCTCAAAAGGAGATAATTTCCCAACCAAGGTATCGCTGTTGACATATGTATTAGCCATTATTCTCAACTCATTAATAGCAGTAGCCTTCATCTTGTAAGCTGGTGGTAGGGATCTCAGAACTTTAGAAATAATTTCATCTTCACTCAGAGTTCCACCACAACATTGAATTCCCATAACAATCTCATTTACCCTTTCCATGAATGCAGTAATCCTTTCATCTTCTTCCATCTTTAGGTTTTCATATCTCATCCAGTAACCATCAATTTTATCAATCTTCACTGTAGGGTCACCTTCATTAAGAGTCTCCAACTTATCCCATATAGCCTTTCCAGATGATTTGTCAGTTAATCCCATTATTTGCTGATCATAAAGTGCACACAAGAGGGTTTCTCTTGCTCTACAATCATTCTCAAGCTCCTTATCCAGGTTTTCTGGAGGAGGATTTCCAAATGCCAGATTATGAGGTGTAACACCATTCCCTGTGATCTCACAAATCTCCTTACCAAGACATCTCAGATGAGTCTCCATCTGAATCTTCCATACTGTGTAATTTGTTCCATCAAGCCTAGGAATATCTCTCCTAAAGTTATCTCTAGATGAACTTTAACTATTAGTCACCATAGGATCTTCCTCAAGTGGTTAAGCTTTTTGCAGAGAGGACCAAAGATATATTACCAATTGTTAGACAATTCAACTAACCAGAAGACAACTGAGAGGGGGGGTGAATCAGTTGTCATAGATTACCAGAATATTTAGCAATTAAAACTTTAATAATGGAACCCAAAACATTAATACAAGAATGCTTAAACCAAATACTGGAATAACAGTTAAACCAATTAAGCATAAACAATAATCAAAGAATAAATACCATCCACATGACACTAAGATTTATATGTGGAAAACCTGGTAAAGGGAAAAACCACAGTGGGAAGCCTACCCATAGTCAGATAATACTTCTACAATAAGTATGTGAATTACAATTGAGGGGCCTGCACTTGCAAGAAGGCCAACAACCTATAGCGCATTGCTCATCACAAAAGGAGTCTCACTAACTACATAGAAATCCAGAATACAATCCGAAAGAATGAATGAACTACAAAGATAACATCTCCTATGCCTGAGTACAGTTCCGGTCAAGCTCAATACCAGAGGACTAAATCCTCTTCCATAAACCCAATTTGATCTCTAATGATCGACCAAATCCTCTACCTGAATGATATTACATTATTCACATATTATATATCCACATCCCATTCCCTGACCATATACCATGATGATATACAATGAGATCTTACATCATATATATACAAATCCTCGACCATAACAATCAGGTCGGCCCCAGACAATAAACCAATTATATAATTACAAAAAATGTTGGCCTTAGACTAAACAAACAATATCCAGCACATAAGACATTCCAGAAACACATCGAGAGGTCCAATCCAAATTTTACATTAAGTTGGTCCATAACCTAGATCAACCGGGACTCGATATAGGTCCACATGCTAAAGCAATGATCCCAATCCGCCAAGTCTTGAATATGATCACCATCAACATCCTGAATCCATACTAGAAGCTTCACCAACACCACTTACGCAATTCATCAAAGATCTTCATCAAAAGCTCTATCGGTGAAACCCTCGCCAGAACCACAAGCCAAGCTTCCAAGCAAGAAGGATAGCATCCAATCACCAGACCAAAACCAACTGACTGAATATGAACATGAGTATCATGAATAAGCCAATTCCACAACCAAACCATACCAAAGCATACCAGATCATGTCAGATTCAAACCAACCAGAAACTACTCAGCTTACCGGGATGAGAAGGGTGCCGGTAAAGCATCCAAAACAACTAGTATTGACATCAATGACAAAACATCAATGCAACACATAATCAATTCCTCCAAATGGCCAAAAAAAATGTTATGGAAACCATCTCTTAACATCTCTTAATGATCTGCAAGTTATGGAAACCATCCAAAATCCAATTCAGCTTCACTTTACTCACTCCAAGACCAACTGGTAAGAACACACCAATACTGTAACAATACCAGAATCGATATCTCACCGGAATCAAATCCAAATGCCATGAACCTCGAATATGATCAAGACAAAGACCTCAAGTTGATAAATCAAAATCCACAACTTATAATCCAAAAACATGATGAAATGCAACGATCTCCAAGCAAATCCACGGTTAACTACTCCAACCAGATGAACTGCTCTGGTGCTCCTGCCTCAACTAGATGAACTACTCCGGTGCTCCTACATCAAACTCTCGGGGTTAATTGAAAAGTGAGTCCCATCACTTGATTTGGTTTGGTGATCTGTCAGTAGGTACTTGCAACTGCCTCAGGGGTTCGATAGTCTAACTATAGGTTCTGATTGCCTCTCCTTGATGAATCTACCAGACCACCCTACAGCCTACCTTGGTTCAACGATCTGTTCAAGTCCCCACCTACCAAATGCCTCAAGCTCAAACTTCTAGGTTCGACGGTCTACTTGCAAGCCTTGTACTGCCTCAATTCTTGACGATCTGAACAAGTCCACAAGCTGCCTCAAATTATTTTCCACCAACCGGTTCATAACTAGGTCTTCCTCCATCAATAGGTTCATAACTAGCTCTTCCTCCATCAATAGGTTCATAACCAACTCCGATACCACTTGATGCAGCCATAATCCGGTGAGTCCTCAAAGAGCATGGAATAGATCAGGCAACACGTGTAACACAACAGAAGCAACGACAACACATTGAAAAGTTACATAATCAATTTTTTGCATCATCATATATTCATCATAGATCATCCGGTAATCGATCGGTTACATGTAGGCTAACAAGCTAGAATACAACCAGTTACATGCAGGCTAATTAATAGGCAAAAACATAATCCATCTGAATCTTTGAGAGACCTCCAATTATCAATCCTGTAACTAAGAACTAATAAACCTCTAACTATCTCCTAAGGATCTCATATAACAATACTTATACCCTCCGGAACATATCCGGGTCAGCCACAAAAGATTACATCTACCAAGATAGGAAAATGAAACATGTAAATAGGTCAGCCCCAAAAATGAAGGGAAATTCCTCCAAAAAAGAACAACCAAGGAGTGTGGATCAATAGGAAGGTCGGCCAAGGACTCAGGATCATCGATCAAGACCCTAATTAGATCCACACGCCAAGAGATCAATTAGCCATTAAGCTCAAAAATTGCTCCGAGAACCAGAATAGTCAAACTGGAAGCAACGTCTCACCGGTAAAGAACCTAAATGGACTGAGAATGTGGAATTAAGCATAAGAACATTGCTGGAGACTGAAAATCTGATCTGCAATGAAAAATAACCAGTTACTGAAAGAACACAAAAACTAAAACACTGAACTGAAAGGAAATATTTTTGGTTGATGCAAGATTGCTAATTGACCATGGATGCTCCTACATCATTGATCCCAATACCAATCGCTATCATCCCTAGCATGTTTGGTACACTTGATGTAATTTTTGAGCAAGTACTGACAGAATTGATAAAAGGCTCAATCATGCTATGATCACAACTCAATTGTTTTTTTCTTTTGGAGATAACCAAGAGCTTTTGGTTTTACCTCTCCTTGAGGTAACACTATCAGACCACTTCCCCATAAATTTAATCATTAATTGGCAAGTGGATCATGTCCGACCTTTCAAATCCTAGTTTTTTCTGAATACTTTGCTGAATCATCCTCCAATGGTGTCCCACATTCAACGAATTTGGAACTTGGAAAGTTGTCCCACTCAACTATTTGGTTGGATTACATGGTGGAATGATGCTATGCAACACATGGATCGATTTCTTCACATCTATGGAAGACAACTAGACAGTTCTATGACACCAATACTTTGGACTTGCGTCATGCCACAAAAGCTCTCATTGCCAACCCCTTATGTCCTTCATTGGAGATTCGAGTTACTCAACTCAGGAATGATAAAAAAATTACTAACAGTTATGTTGCCCATGGTGCTCAGATCAAGTTTAGGCTTCACTTTCTTAAAGTGAGAGATCGTGCATCCAAAGGAAATTTATTGGCTCTCAAAGCTTGGCATTCCTCACTTGGTATTAAGCACATTAAAGATGGTCAAATAGTACTCTTTGAGCTACTAGATATCCTTCAAGCCTTTGTCAAACATTATGAGAAGGTGTTTTATGCTCAGGGAAATTCTCTAGAACATGATAAGGCTTTGAGGGAATGTCTCTTTGTTGTTCCCTCTCGGCTCTTTGTTGTTCTTGCTACTACCCATGTGTACTACTCTTCTTGTTGGGACCCCTTGAAACCTTCTTACACGTGTCCATCTTGGCTTTCGTAGAGTCACTTGGAAGTATTGTTGTCTCCCCAGGAATTCTGGAGGGCTTGGCCTTATCTCCAACCAAAACCAGGGTCTTGCGTTGCACCAAATGGGTCATTCGGTCCATCACTGGTGATGAAGCCTGGAAAATTCTTCTCAGTCATTGTATTTCTATTAGATATCCGGCTAATAGGCCCTCATGAAAGGGAATAATTTTTGAAACCCTTCTTGTTATGAAAGAAAAAGTGCACATTCAAGGCACTTTTATTGCCAAAAGTATTTCACGTACTTAGGAAGTTGTCAAACCTTGGCTTCCTTGGGATGGAGTTGTATTTAGGGATTGTCTTTCTTTCAATTAACATAATACTTGGTGGTCACTTCTCTTTTATATTCAAGGGCTTCCTTTCACCCATGTTTCTGGGATTAGCACTTTGTGTTTTCATAAATGTGACATTCTCACCCCTAGGGAATTTTTCTCCAGCTACCATGCAACTCTGTACTTGGGAGGACATACAAGTCTAATTTCATCTTGCCTAACCAGATTGACAAACATTTGACCTTGTCTTGTCGGCTTTGCCTCTGAATATGCTACACAAGCTGGGCATTTAGTATATCTAACCTTGGTGGAAAGATTAGTGTTGGTTTCCCAACATACCCTTTTGCAATTATAGGTCCAATTTGGGTTACTATTGGCTCATGCCTCATTTGCCTATGGTCTCAACTTTGAATCTCAAGTAGCATTTACAGTCATTGCAACACATATGAAATCACCAATTTTAAACTATTTGGTTTGTAATTGTTGAGCCTAAGCTGGCTCATTTTGCTTGGTGTATTCTTTTCCAAGGCTTGCCGCTGGGAGCTCGGTTGCAGCACTTGGGAGTTCCTGACCCTCACTGCCCATTTTGTGGTCAACTAGAACTTTCACCTATCTTTTCTAGTTCTGCTACCGAGCTCAACATTTGTGGAATTAGATTCCTCTCAGATTCCCTTCAAATTCACACAGATTTGGCATGCTTTCAGGATGGAAATCATCTTCACATTATTAAAGGATAGAAATGTTGTTTTATTTTTTTATAGTCCTATTGATATTCATGTTTCAATTTTTACTAAAGTGTGTATTTGTAATAATGTGATGCTTCAAATTCAAGTGCAAGCCAACAAGGTTGCACTCAACTTGGCACACTTGCAAGTGTTATTGGATCATTAGGTAAATGCCCCTTATATGGTGGCACAAGTGCCTTCAAACCCTTCTACCTCTTGTGAGCACTCTTCACCCTGTGACCATTCTCCGCCTTGGGACCGATGGCATGGTTGTGGCTCCTTTGCTCATTGTTCATAGCCCCCATGAGCCTAGTTTTCTTGATGTCTATCCAATGGTGGTAGAAATTTCACTTGGCACTACTCAGCCTCTTCGCCATGTGGTGGCTTTGCCTCCGGGTGAGGCATGTGGGTGTTGACTTTTCTATCGGTGGCGATTCTGGCCGGTTGGATACTAGTGGAGATAATAGTTGGCTTGACTCTTCCAAAGGGTTCATGCAGCTTGATCTGGCTATTTCCCCATCTAGGAAGGAGAAGGAGAATGAAGAGATGACTACGAATGAAGAGTGGTCCCTCCAGGATGACAACCTTGACCCCATTGATGTATTAGGTCCCAAGGACAATCGTGATCCCCTACTGCCTCCTGCTACCATTGCTTTCGCAACTTAGCGGCTTGTTTTTAGCTGTTTCTATTTTCAAACACTACTCGTGTATTTTTTATGTTTAGTGCTATTTTTGGGCACTTCTCATATGACCCTTGAGGGGCGATCTCACATCCCTCTACCTTTTTTTGTGGATAGTGTACTTTTATTTAAATTTCAATGGAAATGATTATTCATCAAAAAATTAATCCTGAATAATTCTATCCTTAATCACTTTAGAATCATTGGTGGGATGATTTATTACAATATTTTACTGGTTACTTTCCTTTTACCTTTTTGATAGTTCAAATGAATCAAGTTCAAATAGGGTTAAATTTCCCAAAAATTCACTTAAACTCACCCATTTACCTATTACAACTTAAATTTGAAAATAAGTAATCACTTATCTTAACTTTGGTTGTTAGGTTAATTTGAATTCTTTGTTTATATAATAAAAGTGGGGAATCAAGGTCTCAATATTACAAAAATAGCATTAAAGAATAAAAAATAAAAAATATTACAACAATAGTTTAATAGTTCATAAAAATAGAGAAAAAAATGTTATTTTTAATTTGTACCAAATATTATGTATAAAAAGAGAAAAAAACATAATACATAAATAAAGGATTTGTTCAATGTTATTCTCAATCAAATTAAAAAAGTTAGTATCTAAATGAAAACATGCGTTGTAAGTGAAAAATCCATGGTTTAAAGGCAAAGAGGACAAGTTTATTATAAATTATAGGAAAATGGAACCTTCTTCTTGAACTTTTTGAAAAGTTTCTCCTCTTTGGTTATCAAATAACCCGTAGGTTTTCTTGATTTTTTTTTTTTAAATTGGCACCTTTGCCTTTAAACCATGAATTTTATCTGGATGTTTAAACTTGATTTAAAATAACTAGCAACATTGAACAAATTCTTTATTTATGATTTTTCACAAGTTTTGCTTGGTGAAAAATGGCCAGCCGATTGAAACTAGCACAACCCCAGCCCCAAGCCACAATTAATTGTAGTCTTTTCCTAGGTAATGATACTATGACTAAGACAATGAAGTATTGTATATTCAAATGGAAAAATAAAGATAAGTCCCACCAAAGTATATGATAATGATAAAATCAAAACCCAACACAAAGAAAAAGAAAGATTTCATCGCAGATAGTAATTACATTAACTTGTTACCCTTGTAGATGTTTTACTTCAAAATTTTGATGGCTTCTTGTATATAAGTACAAAACATATGGTTTCACAATAACTCTTCAAGGTAGGTTTGTATGTACACTTCTTCTTAACTATGTAAAATTTTTACCTCCTCGACTTCATGGACATTGCAACAACATTGTACTAGCTTGTATCCATTCAAAGATACCACAAATGCATTCACATTTTTTCTTTCTCAAATTAGGGATTCCAAGAAAGGGTGTTGGTCTCTAATGAGATTTCCCTCTCCCCTCTTTTCATTTTAATAATTAAATGACATCAGTGCATTATAACACACATTTTTATTTCTATGGACCCAAAAGTGGTTGTGGCCAATTTTTTGTTCCACATCTTGTGCACATGCCCCAATATCATAGATTCTTATGCACATGTCATAGTATAAATTTCAAGTGGAATAGTGTGTCATCCACATGAATTTTGAGATTTCTCCCAAGTGGGATGCCCTTTTCCATGTATCTCTAAATTTATAAAATATTAATTAATTATAATATTACCTATATTTGTAAGGTTTACCACACCTAAACTAAACAATTTAAACTATTTTAATTTGATCATGTTATTGTTATCATGCACATACCTTACACACATAATTATGATATTTATGATTTTCATGATGATATCTCACCCTTTCCTTTAATTCTGTAGAGTAGATAACACTGTAGGAGTATTATCTCTTTCCCTATTTGAGGTTTCATTGGGATATATTCTTTCCTGCCATTTATGGTGCTTTGATTATTATTGTTATTGTTAATGTTAAATTGTTATTTTTATTGTTATTGTTATTGTTATTGTCATTGTTATTGTTATAGTTATTGCTATTGTTATTGTTATTGTTATTGTTATTATTTAGGCAAATTTCTTCCTAGGGGTAGCTACCTTTATATTCATTCAGAAAAAAAAGAGTTATGTATTTCAGCTAGAGAGAGAGAACATTAGGGTCCTGATAGTCTCAATGACTTCTTGTGCTATCTCAATTTGTTTTGGGAGAAACATATTCCCATTTACAGATATCATATACTCAAATATCTCCAATTTTTTTTTCACTAAGACCATCTCTTAGAACCATGACTGTATCAAACATATCATTATTTTCAAGTAACTCTTCAATGTTGAAAACATTTTCCACTAGACCCTTAAAAGTTGTGGTGTCCATCTCCTTGACTGTTGCAATCGTTTGTTGACTGAACTGGGGAGCATATGTTATTGTATTTTTGACATCATATGATAACTTATCTTTTTTTATGATCATTGACCTTTATATTTTTTTATCTTGATTTATATCTATTTTCTAATGTTTTGAAATCTATTTACATCTTTTCCATCTAACAAAATAAAGGGGCATGTGACATCATTATTGTTTCTCATACCCAAGCATAGCTGCATTACTATTACATTATTTAAATCTATCCATAGATAGTACCACATAGTTTAAAGTGTACCATGTGGCATTATCAAGTCTCCCTATTCTTTTCTAGTGTGACATCTCTAATCCTATCCTCGTATTTTTTACCTCCTTTTTAAATTTTGGATATCACATTATTGTTTCAAATGCCTATGCGATGTTACTCATTGATAAATAAAAACTACTTTCAATTTTTTCAAGCTGGAGCATTCTATTCAAGAAAATAAATGCCAAAGACATAATCTACTTTAATGTCTATTTGGAATGACTCTTGGCTAGAAGGTCCTCCCTTATCCTTTAATCAAAATTCCAACCAACTTACATTAATCCTTACTAGAATCAATGGAATATTCCTCCATGGCTGTATTCAATGGGAGGAAGGAAGACCAAAGTGGAATTTTTTTTGGGAACAATTGATGATAGATAGAGCTTCAAGGAATGAAACAAAAAATTCTATATAATGTTGTGCAACTCTTACAAAATTAAATTGGAGAACATATTTTTTCCTCCCTTACTAGGATGGATGAATGTATCTAGACTGAGCCCTCCCCTCAAGAAGCTTCTTAGTGAAATCAAAATACTCTATAGGATCAACAAATTCAAAATTCAAACTTTGACTAGAATTCAATTTAGAATCCCCACCTAATTCCAAAAGTACACTTCTTTTTGGTGGACATCGGTTCATAACAAGATCTTAACCATAAACAATGTACAAAAAAGAGGTTTACAATGTACTAACAAATGTAATTTATGTTATCAAGAAGAAGAAAACAATGATCACATGTTATTTCATTGCTGTTACTCAAGCTCGAGGTTTGCTTACAGATATTTCAAAATATTTCTTCTCATTGGGTCTCCCCTAGGTCTCTAAAATATTTCATGATGATGTGGTATTCAAATTTGTCTTTCTCTCATCATACAATATAGGAATTGTGGAAAAAAATCTATCCTTTGCTGTTTGGGGATTATAGAAAGAAAAGAACAACCACATTTTAGAGATCATAAAAGAGATAGTAAGGAGCTCTACTTAAGCATATTTCATAGTATAAAAGAGAATATAAAATCAAGAGGCCATGAATGCTCAAAGAATATGCATTCCTATCTAGAACTAAGAATCAAACAAAATTGGGGAATTTTCTATGATTTGCAAAAATAAACTGGCTCATAATTCTTAAAAGAAAAAAAAAAACACCACATGGACTCCTCTTGGTATGAGATGGATTAAATTGAATTCTAATGGATACACAAAAGGATATCTAGATGAGGCTACATGTGGAGGGATAATAAGAGACGGCAAAAGAAATTGTGGAGGGATTTACAAAGAGTCTAAGAACAACTACTAAAAATGAAGCAAAAGCTACTACAATATGGTGGAGAATAAAGAGACTTAAAAACAAGGGATATAACAAATTTGAGATAGGAGGGGACTCAAAAATTAATATTCAAATCTTAAATGTGAAGTTTCCTCCCCACATAAAAAGAGATATTATGTAAGACAACAAAAATATTTTAAGGAGCTCCATTCAATCCAAAATTTAACATGTTTACTGAGAGGGGAACTCGATATAATAGATGTTGTTTCCAACCTGGGCTTGGCACATAGTTATTGGAATTATTGGTCATATTATAAATTATCTCAAAAAATTAAAGACTTTATTTCAAATGAAAGAAAATAGATCAAAAAATTCTAAAATCAAGCTTGACAACATGTTAATAAAGAAAGTGCCAAATAAGATGAAGTACTACTACAAGTCACACAGGATGAGCCATTTTGCAGAATTGACAGGAGGTCCAAGTAATGATGACAACTAAAGCTATAGGGAATTTATGTCAAGTTCTACACATGATTTCTTTAAATAATGAAAGAGACATTTTAGTCCCCATTCTCTAATATTATTTTCAAGAGGTTGGATATTATCCATTTCAAATATTTTTGTAAAATGTGTATTCACGATGTTAGAAGCATCTAGGACTGTTCTCCTCTAGTATTCTCTATTTATTTTAGTTTTAATCTTTCTATTGTCTGAGGTTGTTTGACTTTTTGATAGGCTGTGAGGCTAGTTTGACTCACTAGTGTTTTTAATGATCCTTAAATGTTGTATTAACTTGGGATCAGGGCCCTTTCCTTGCTTAATCTATCAAAAATAATATATATTTTTATTTTACTTTAAATAATTCAAAGAAGACAACACAACCAAACTTATATGTAGTTTATTATATAATAATATGATTACGTAGATTAAATACATATTTATTTTATTTCACACATGATATTTAATTACATTATGAAACACCCAAAATTATGATATAACTCATTACTATCATTAAATTTATTTCATCCACATAAGTCAACAAAATTGAATGATTAAATAAAATCAAGCATAGGAGCTAGGAAATTTTATGGAAAATACACGTATGCATATTATACTACTTTTCATATGAATTGAGAATCTAGAATTGATCAATTTAGATTTTGGCTCACAAGGCCACATAGGTCTCATCTTACAACTCAAACAAAACATAACATATATGCTAATTGATGACCTCCAATTAATCTTTGTTGGAGACACTTTTGCTTGCAAACTCAAGGAAAGAATCAAGAATACCTTCAAAATACAAAATAGCCAAATTACACTACATTAATAGTCACCAATGGGCTGACGCAAAAATATAGATATAATTGAAAACCATCTATACTAGAATAATTTAATTGTACATAATTATGAAATAACTCATCACAATGTTGAACTCAACATGTATTAGAAAAATCACACATCAAAATGAAAATAGTGAAGTCAAATGCTACTAAGCCCAATCATAAACAAACTCACACATTTGCAAAAATTAGGTTCATAATTCTTTCACCTTGATGACAATCCTTATAAGCAACATTAGTAAGTACAACACGAGTACCAAAACAACATAACCTTGTATGTATATAATTTCACACATAGATATAAATCCAAATTACATGATTCATACACCTTGATGAAAATGTAAAAATAACATAATTAACAAGTCTAACATAGTATTAAAATCCAAAATACAAATGAGCAACAAAACAAGGCACTTAAACTTGGGGAGTTAGAATTGTAATATAAGCATGCAAATATATATTCATGTAAATACACGAGGGCTTCACTTAGTGAACTTGGCTTATATCATGTGCATTCATGGCATGCTAAAGAATCCCCCTATTTTCAAAAAATATTTCCCTAAACTCCTTTTTTGTCACCCCCTCCCACTACAAAACCCAAATTAAAAGTCCTCCTATTTTCACCAGATATTGCATTTTTTCATAGCCCGAATTAAAACCCCCTCGAGCTTCCTCCCACTTCTCTCTCCTCTTCCCACCCCAAATAGGAAAGGAAGTTTCTAAGTAGGGCGGGTAGGGGAAGGACGGAAGGGAGAGCTATCCGAGGGTAGGGGGTGGGAATGTGTAGTATAGAATCTTTCGCCCTACCTTGATAGGGGTGGCCCCCCCCCTCAGATTCAATTGTGGGTGGGAACTTTCTCGGGGTGGGTGGGAGGCCCCATCTATCTCCCCCCACCCCCTTGAGAATAGTAGGGGCCTATAGAATGGTAGGGCCAACTGCTCTATACTCTACCCTCTAGTTCCCACCCACCCTGCATGCCCCTTAGAATAGTAGGGCTAGCCCCCACCCAATTCTATGGCCCCTACGTAGGCCCCCCCTCAGATTTAATTGTGGGTGGGAGCTTAGGAGGAGATGGCCTAGCGAGCTGATTCCTTGAGAAGAGTAGGGGACTCGCCCGCCCAACTATATGGTACTAATTAAGTAAATATTCTAGCAACTAGAATTCCTTGACTGGAGGGCCGATTCAATTGTGGGAGGAGGCTATGGGGGTTTATTAATTCATTGAATCCCCTTAGGGGTGAAAGGATGGGATTCACTAGAAAAACCAACACCTTACTACCCTAAGGAGCTTGTATGAAGCGTGTCCCCCGTTCCCTGTCAGCCTGGGAATTAGGAAAGGTTTATTATACCCTTTTTTTCATATCAATCTAACTAATGCTAATTTTATTGCATCCTACTGATCGTGCTACTTTGAAATCGGATGGTGTTTTTCGGAGTAGCCCAAGGGGTTGGTTTACTTTTGGGAATATCCACCCTTTTCTTTACAAACAATTTTACTTACTTTACCCATTGTTGAAGCATTATAGACTGTATTGGGACAATTATTAAATTTAGTTCCTAATTTAGTTCTGATTCATAACAATCTGTTTTCTTTGTGTATTGGTGAGATGAGAGCTGATTATACCCATATATCGAGTCAAATGTGGGTATGGTTGAATGGTACAATTTCTCCTTGCCAAGGAAAACCTCTTTTTCCTATTGGAAAGTAAAAATCCCCCTATTAGACTTGGGGACTATAAATTGGGGTTAGATTGCTTGCCATAGCATACTTGGTACAAGTATTCATTTCATTTTTTAAATGAAATCTAACAATTTGCTTTGCTCATTTTGATTTTTTCTTTTTTCTTTTTACTAGTTTCTTTTTTTAATGGGATAACAATAAGGACTTGACATTGGTAGGGATGATCAAGTAGTTTTTCTCTAGAACCCCGATTTTCACTAGATAGGTAATATATTGAGCTCATTTTTTGGGATATTAAACCACCCAATATGAATGCACGTGATATAATATTGCCTAGCTAGTGAAGCCTCGTGTGTAAATATAAGCATTTAATGATGTAATCATATAAGCATCATAACATATAGTGATGTAAGCACATATCAATGACTATATAAAAAATGTATTGTTTAAGTGTATGGTTTGAAGATAACATATGAATATGGATATTACTCAAATAAGAGCAGCAAAATGGTGTTATGAGTCCCCTTAATGGACTAGTAACACCTACGGAAGTATATAAGCAACTAGAATAGATATATGCTCCCCAATGTGGCATCCAAAAGAACAAGCACACAAAGAATGATAAAGGAAGTAGCCACTCATAGGTATAGAATTAAAATTATGGGAAAGGGCCCAAAACATAGGGTATAAGTCATGATAAAGGTTAAGTGCCCACAAGAAGGAGAGAGCTTACCATAATACTTTAACATATAATTGACATGACTTAAATGAACATAATAATATAAGATATAAACATAAAAAAAAAAATTGAATAAGAGGCCCCATATGAGAAAAAGTACTACAATAAAGTGTAATAATGAATAAAAGGAGAATGCCAATTGCCTCCATGTCAAATGATACATGGATGTTAATATTATTGTAAAGGTAGCATGTATGAAACCCCATGTTGAAATGCATGTAATGCTATTTTGGGGTTCAAGATCATGGTCGAGTCTAATATTTTACTAAACATGGCTTTGGTCATCATTAATGTTGGATTAGATGGTGTCTCCCTCAAACAAAAATGATGACAAGAATGGAGGTAATTTGAGGCATATAAATAAATACACATGTTTTCTTATTTCTCTGTGCATTGACAATAAGCACGAAAAGAAAAAGGCTCATATTAATGTTAAGGATTTGAAAGAAAGCTAACTTTGTGCATGTTGTTTTGATTTTATTTAGACACACTTTATCCCAAGAACTTCCTACAAGTTCAAAGATTACTTTAGTGGTGAATATTCGGCAATGGCAAATTTTTCATGTCGGTGACCTGGGAAATGGCGAATATTTTGTACCAACTAGGGGTGGCCATGTCGCCATAACATTATCAATTTCCATCAAATTCATGGCCCGATTGCAATATGTTTTATGTAATTAAATGTTTCTATGTGAGGATTTCGCCATTACAATATACAGTGGACACACGGTAATTTTAATTTTTTTGCCTACACTCTCTGAGGTTACCTTAATAGATGACCATAATTCTCCTATAGGCTTATGAAGATTTATTAGCTAGGAGGACCCAATTCACCTGACATTCTGTCATCGCGTGTCTCCATTCACCCCAATTTTCACCAACTATATTGTATTTGCCAATTATTTGGATGACTCATAATCACCTCAAAAATTACATAAGCCGTGTTATAGTTAAGCGAGATTCGCCAAATATTTGTATACCATATAAAATTCTTGTATAATTCACCATATAAGGATTGGTATAAATACATTCAAAGATCAGATCTATCCTACACAATCTGGTAGGTTCTAGGCTCTGAATTCAGATCAATAGCAACTTTTTAGACCAAGGAAAATCATTCTTGTTGATTGCATTGGCGATTGCTAGTAACCTAAAGGTGAGCGATCATATTTTTGAAGTGTTATAATATTATTCTAAATTTATCTATATCTATTTGCATTGTTGAGTTCATTCTTATTTAGTGTGGACCTGTCCGTGCCAAGTGGTCAGCCAGGAGATTCAAACCTCAAACATCTAGATTGTAGGTCATAGGGCCAATGAAACATATATTTTACTTTATAGTCTATTATTGCTTCTTCAAAAATTTGATATTTTTTTGTAGCCTTTATTTCATGGGAGATGTCAAACATGAAGAAGGGTAGGAAACCTAAATGTGGGGAAAGCCACGAGAGGCCAACAAAAAGCAGAACGTTGTCTTCGTACTTTGGCTTTGGAAAAGATTGTGGTGAAAATCAGGAAGGTACATCATCACAAGTACAAGTACAAAATTCACAACCTACACCACATGTTGAAGATGACGATGAACCTGATATCTCAAATCGGGATGATCTTGAAGAAGATTATCTGGTAGATACCCAAGTTAGCCAGAATGATATAATCGACTTGGGTGATAATATCATAGATGATAATGCATGGAAGGGGAAAAGAAAAGCCGGATCAAAAAAGGATCAACCAAAATAAAAAAAGGATCAGGAGTGGGATATGTCAGTGAGGAATTTTTCAAATTAATTGGGCATCAAAGTATCCATTCATTGAACCAGTGGAGAATCCAATTGAAGGCGAGCCTCCAATAGAATACAGGTGTAAGATTTGCACTTGGAAACATAACAAGGAAATTAGGTTGTAGCTAAAATTTGACACCATAGAAAAGCATATGGATAAAGTTTATAAAAAACAAATGATAGACGAAGTTGAAAAATCAGTGATAAGATGGAAAACAAAGGAGGAATGTAAGCATGTGAGGAATGCCGAAGAGTATTATTTTCATGAGAAAATATAGACGAAGCCTACTGAAGTTAAAGGTTCTATTGAAGCTAGTTTTAGAAAAGCAATGCAAATAGAACAACTGGGAAAAGTTGCTCAGTTAAGTGTTGTTTTTATATTTGGAGTAGAGGGCATGCTTTGATAAATTTCCCATCAATTAGTGGTTTATTACACTTTTTGAAAGTTCCTAACTATCCTAATAGTCACTGATCAATAAACAATGGATGGGAATGGGCAAGTTATCTTGTTGAGGTTGAAAAAGAAGACGTAAAGGAAAAAATAAGAGAGTCAAACTTTATTGCATTTTCTTTAGACAAAGTTACGACAGTAGACAATAATTCATGGGTATACATGCATATTTATATTGTACATAATCATTCCCACCAACCTCATCTACTATCTGTTGCTAAAATGAAGGATAGTGCGACGACGGAAAATTTATTTCAACTAGTAAAAAGATGTTTAATTGAATATGGAGGTATGGATGACATGATGGTTGCAAAAAAAATGGTGTGAGTTGGAGCAGATGGAGCTTCAATAATGCAAGGTCACATGAACAATATTTGTACAAAGATTGAAACTTCTTTTGCATCATACATTACTGCAATTCACTGCATGGCTCATAGAATGAATCAAGCTTTTGGAATTGTGAGCAAGTATGCTTTAGTAAAAAAATTGGAATTTTAATCAGAGAGCTCTACTCACACTTCTGTCGAAGTCCCAAGCGATTTATGAAATTTCAACACACTACTGATGGAATAACTAATGGGAACAAGCTTCTCAAGGATTATGATACCAGATGGATCTCTTTGGATGGTCCAACACATCGAGTTTTTTCAGAATATCCATCCTTGATTGGACTATTTCACACAACTCATGACGAATCAGAGCAACCAAAATTTCCTGACCTTCTTCAAAGGTTAAGTAATCTAGAGACACTCTTAACTTTACCAGCTCTTCTGCCCATGCTAGAGGAAATAAGGAATATTATGAAGGTTGCCCAAAAAAGAGCTCTGTATATTGCAGAATATGCTACGTTGCATAAGTTGACATGCATGGCTTTCAACAATCTCTATCGAAATCAACCAACACTATTTGATGAAAAACTTGTTAAGTGGCAGACACTCACAGATTTGATCAATCCTGATAACTTTTTACAAATTGGTGCAAATGGGGAGGTATGTGCCAATGTATGGGGAGTTAAGATACCAATGCACTTCTATGCCACGGTCGACCCTGAGGAACCAGGAAAGCACCCCAGGAAGCAACTAGCAAGAGTTACAAGGGAAGATTTCAACAAGATTATTGAGTTTGTAACTATTTCTGTGAGCAAAATTGCCTATGATCTTTCCTCATAGATTAGAAGTAGATTCCTTCCTGACAACCTACTTGAAGCCATGTCTATTGTGTTTCCTCAATATTAGAGCCTCAACAGTGCAGCTGATTTTCGAAGTAAGCTACTGACTTTGATAAAACAATTTTGCATATCCCGAGAATTGAATGGAGTAACTATAAATAGAATATTAGATGAAAATCATCTTATAGAGAAATCATCTCATTTTGCATACACTATGCGAGAACAATATGGCAGAATGGAGAACCCTCGCGAAGAGGGATCAATAACAAGGCTTTGAAAATATATAGCTGAGAATGTAGCATTGCGTGATTCAATACCAGAATATATGAAGCTTGCTGATTTATGTCTTACCATGATATTGGGTTCGGTGGAAGATGAGAGAGATTTCAGTGCTTTTAGGTTCCTAAAATCAAAGCTAAGAAACAAACTAGACAAAAATTTGGAAAATTGCTTGAGCTTCTATACATCTAGGTATGATGTCCACACTTTTCCTTATGATATGGCACTGAAAATATGGAGGTCCAAATGTGAAAGAAGAGGTTTGGGCAACACTTCAAACCAAATTTTCAGTGGGACTATTGAATCATGTACTGGACCTACTGGTAGCATTGAGATGCAGTTTAGTGAAGGTATGCAGACTTAGAGTGAAGAAAACATAGACCATAATCAATAAAGCTCTGAATTTGATGGGGATGAATGGCAACTATAAGAGATTGGTATTTATTAATATTATCATTGTATCTTATCATTCATATTACAAAATCATATTATTATGGTTGACAACTTGATGATATTTTATGAGTCTGTCAACTTTTTGCAATTAGAATTTAATATTGATTTGTAATTGTATTTTTCAACTTTCTATTT
Source organism: Cryptomeria japonica (assembly GCF_030272615.1). Classification (NCBI taxonomy): domain Eukaryota; kingdom Viridiplantae; phylum Streptophyta; class Pinopsida; order Cupressales; family Cupressaceae; genus Cryptomeria; species Cryptomeria japonica. The sequence continues at coordinate 501,606,901 of NC_081413.1, forward strand.
CTAGATTTAAAGTAGCATAATAAAAGACCATAATGTGTTTATTGATACAAAGATGTTTATTTAGACATGTTGAGAACTTAGATTTTCATTAATTATTTTAAAATATAGCATATGATACAATTCATTCAATACACCACTCTGTGTGATTCTCCATGCAAAAGTCAATACAAAGTTTCAGATACCTTTGCAAATGACCTTGAATTCCCTTTTATAGAAACAAGGGAGCCACAACAGCTTCAGGTCGATTTGCAACATGTGAGGAATCAACATCAAAATCAATAACTAAGGCACTGAACATTGAATATATCGTCCCAACTGCCATCAGTATCACAAACTCAACACAAATTTACATGGCCATCACAGGCCGAATTATCAATTTAGCAATTTAACAACTGCTACATGTCTCCTATTCAAAAACATAGTTCAAAATTAAATATTAACAAAAGCCATGACAAATTAAATATAGATAATAGCAGTGGCCAAAACCTAGTAATCAGAAATAAAGAAATGCAAAAATGTTAAAACTTGGGAGAATTTGAGAATACAAATTTACAGGCTGAAGGTTTGCACTATGCATCATAGATTCATAGGATGGATTAGCAATAGCGAGTGCTAGTTTTTTCCTTTTCATAGAACATAGTTATTTCAAGTGATGCCAAATTCCAAACAGAAAAAATATAAAACCTTGAAATTAAGAGTAAAAGCAAAAAACTGTGCAATACATACTATGATTCTTGAGATTTCTATGCCAATTTTTGTAGGGTGCTCCACTCTTCATTTGATGGAAGGTCAATATTATTTAAACTATGGAAATTCAACTGCAACTTTGTCAACAATCCATATTTAGAAGAGTGACTTGACATCACTATTTCACCCAATACTGCATTCAGAGTTGTAAATGGTTTGATGAATTCCAGAATGTTTTGGGGAGTTGTGTTCTTAGGAAGCAAGTCTAAATTAGACTTCATTTTTTTCTCCATGATTTTTTTGTAAGCTTATTTTTCAATGAATTTATTTGATGGGTCAACGGACTTAGGCATACCAAGTTTAATCAAATTAGTTGTCTTTTCTTGCAGCTTCAATATCTTTTGCCACATTTATCCATAACTTCTGATGTTTCCCTTAGTTTCTGGCATTTTTGAAGGATAAATGATGTCTTAACTATGACATCAATGCGGCTATTAATTCCCTTGGATGCAAAATAACTGTCATTGGTACTGTAGACTACTTGCAAAATCTATTTTGCCATATCCTATTTTGAATAAACAAGAATGCTCTTCTCAATGTGCCCTTTGATTTTCATATAAATTAATCTCAGACTTTCATTAAATTCAAACCATTCACACAACTTGTCACTCCTCTACATTATTTGCCCCCAAATGTTTTCTTGTATATACTTCATTGTATTTTTCATATTATCTTTCAATCTATCCTCTGGAGTTTTAATTTTATCATTTGCATTGTGTAGGTCTTCTTTCATTTGTGCACATTTTTTTCTTTCTTCCTCTACTTCCTCTTCCAAATGTTTTTCTTTTTCCTTCTCATGATCCAATAGGTCCTATATTTTTCTTATTTCAGCAGCAACATACTCATAACTTTTGTATAATTTTTGAAAACTGGCTCTTTCATCATCAATTTTTTTACTGCTTTTAGCCAGTTTTTCCCTCAGTTCGTTCAATTCTGCCTCCATCTTTTCTCACTCTGCAATTTCTACTGCAGAGCCCAAATTTTTTATCCCTTTTTTGTAAATCATTGCACTTGTTATCTGTTGCTTTCCTCTTTGATTTTTCATTTGCTAGGTTTGCTTGTAACTTTTCTATTTGTTTCTCCATTTTTTTTTTTCTCTCCACCTTTAGTAGTGAAGTGTAGACCAGTTCGTTAGTCCTTTTTGACACACTAATTTTGTCTACATTTTATACTTTGGAAAAATCCATTTGGAGGGTGCTAACTTAAAATTCAGAGGGATCTATCTGACTGTGTGGTGGATTTTTATCTTTATTTGGGGGCATAACAACCACGAACTCCATCATATCTTTGTGTGGGTCATATGTTGGAAATACCTCGTTCCTTGTAGGCTGTTCATCTAAAACTTCAGTCAGGGCAACCCTCTGCAATGCTCTCTTTTTTTCTTTATTTGCATTTGTTGTGTATTCAAATTTTTCATAGTAATCACAAAATTGAAAAAGCTGAGCTTGCTAAAGCAATTGAATGCTTGAAAGGTGAAATAGCAGAGGCTCCAGTTCTATCTATGCCTGTTGTTTTAACTAATGCATTATGAGGAGTACCAACAACCATTCTTGATTCTGTCCCACTGTCACTTGCATGTGTAGTTTTTATAGCCTTTTGAGGGGTCTGTTCTGAATCTGCAAATGATAGATTTGTAGCGGAAATGACACTTGATATAGGATCCTGAATAGTATGAGTATCTACCACTAGTGACCTCTTGTGAGAGATATTTTGTTGTTGCACTTGTCTAGCACCAAGACAACTAGTATCAGAAGTAGTACCCATGCCAACCCCACCAATCGCAGTGGCACTTGAATGAACACTAATAGGAATACTATCCCCAGATTCCCCACCAGTGGCAATGGCACTTGATTCACCACCAATGGGAATACCATGATGTGGTGGCGGTTTTGGATTTGAACCTCTAACAAATGCAAGTGGAGCTGGAGGGTAATGAGTAGTACCTTTCCGTGATGAATCTGACGAATCAAGTCCAATGATTAGTTTAACATGAGATTTTGATTTTGAATCTGATGAAATTTGTACCTCAAGTGGAAACCAAATGCCTTCTCCTCTGGGACCTAGACCACCACCTTCAAAACCCCTTTTTTCCACAATGTTTTCCCCTTTGCTATATTTTTCTTTCATGGACTCATTGACTGCACCAAATTTTACAGGGACTGTAGTAGTTGTTGGAGTGGCCTCAACCTCATACTCATTTTCATCATCACTCATGTCATATGATGTTGTGGGATGCTCCATATTCCACAATTTTCTTAACTCTTCATCTTCATCGATGGACTCAAATTCTGCACTGGTCTTTGGTTCACCGAGATTCTTTCTCATAGTCCAAAATTTTTTATTTTGGTTTGAGTCCAACAACTGTCTCTACATTCTTTCAAAATTAGTTTGGGAATAGATTTGTTAGATGGATTAGTATATTTTTGGTAGAAATTGTAGGACCTCCTATTTTGGATGCCCTCCTCTGTTGTCCTCCGTGTGTGCAATGCCATAATTTGTGACGATAATTCTTCTGTTGAAATGTTATTGTACAATTTTTTTCATCCCTTTTTTTACCTCATCCTAGGAGTCCATGTTTCTAAGCTTTTCTAGCAATGGTTTACTTTCATGTTGACATAATGCTGAAGAGTTCCCATTTTTCTTAAGCTTTTCTTGAACTACAACAATTGGATCATACTGCTAAAGACCCTCATCACCAAAGCTAAAAACTATCAAAAAATCATATGCCACATTGAATGCTTTTCTCTCAAATGTGAAACCTTAACACAATGTATTGACATGTATTGGAAGTCTGTAGGGTTTTACTGCTGATCCGTGAAACCTTAACATAGTGTATTCTTCCATGAAGAACTAGTCAGCCAATTGTATTTGACTTCCGAGTTGAATCCATACTCTACAAGACACAGGCAATCTAGGCATTGGAGTGCTTGCAATTTCATTATACATTGGTGCCAAAAAGAAGTCTACAAAATGGTTGTAGTTCTTTTTGTTATCATGCATCCTTATCTTAGGTGTCTATTCATATATTGGACACTCTGTTTTGTTCCGAGTCTTCTCATCAATCTTATAGTTCACAATGTGAAGATTGTTGGTCTCAAATATTGCACGATTCTTGGATAGAAGAAGATAGCACAAGTAGGATGAGAACCTAATGTCTTACATGAACCTTTTTTTGATAATTAGTAATTGCTTTTGCATGGATTGAAAAATGTGCTCAACAAAATTATCTTACTGGTTGAATTACACAATGGATATTAAAAATCATTTCAAGAAGGCTAGCATCCACTTCCCTATCATTTTGCAATCCCAGGAAAAATGTCAGCAAGGAAATAGTATCCCAAACCCATGGAACAAAAATGTTACAATCATAAGGAGGCTTATGATTCTGATCCAATGGAGAACCACACATTATTAGAGCTCTGATAAATGAATCTCTATGACTTGGATTGAGAGTCTCATAATTCTCTACCAACTTTCCTAGGTCAATGTGGACGTTTGAGTTTTGTGCTTCAAACCCTAGGTTCAACAAACGAGCAAATTCTCCCTCATTTATGGATAGAATTTTCTCTTTTGTATTTTTATTGACAATTGCTTTTTTATCATCATCACAATTTTTCAGCGCAGACCATGACAAATTCAAGGCAAGGGAATACTTTAGGTAACACCATGTTTCCCAATCTAGAATCCCACAATGCGATTTTTTTTGTTCTTTGTTTTAACATTGTGTTGAAAATAGTAAATTTTGCCTTGCTTGGATCTGCCGCTTTATTAGACAATGCATATCTAATATCTATGATACGCTTTTCACTATGGATAACAAGGTCATAAATATCATGGTATTCATCAGTGAAACCTGATGTTTTAACCAATTCAGTTAGGTATATTTTTTTATTCACTTGGCTTCCCATTGAACTACTGCTTCCCGATTTCCCCATCGCTGTTACTATTAATAATTCAAAATAATGCTAGATACAAGCCTAAAAATTCTAACCCTCAAATTGAACCACGCGATTAAAAAAAAAAAATGCGGGATGTAGGTGTTCTAGATTTTACCCAAAATTTCTATTTCACTAAATTGGCACAAACAAACTCTGTTGCATTCCTCAATCTAGTAGCCATTTCTGAATCTCCTTGGATTTACTGTTTTGTCCATGAAATGAAATAGATTATGAGTCACTTATTTTGAAAACACTGAAAAGTTCAAAAGTAATACCTAAAGGGCAAAATTTCTAGAATCCTGGTGTATTTTTATAAATTATTATTAATATCTATTCGTTGTCGAAGGACAAAACATTCATTGCTTTAGTCTAAATTCTGAGGACAGTGGACACATCACTAGACTTGAGTGACGAGTCACTTTTATGGACTATTTTTGAAGTCTTTTTAATCATTTTCAACTTCCTCTTGAAATAGAGCTTAATTATAATTAATTAAATGTAAAACGTTCAATTCCAGGTCAAGTTCTCAAAAATGTGTTTATTTCCCACATTCGAGCAAAAATCCACCAAAAGTCATTGATCTGTGCTCATCCAACGGACGATGGTATCTGATGTTAGTTGTCATGGGTCCCATGACTTTTTCCATTTTTTGGTCACGGCACTAGACCCGAGTCACTTTTTCGAACTGTTTTTGAAGTCTTTTTAATCTTTTTCAACTTTCGCCCAAAATAGAGCTTTTTAGACTTAATTATAGTTAATTAAATGTAAAACATTCAATTCTGGGTGAAGTTCTCACAAATGTGTTTACTTCCCACATTCGGGCTGAAATCCACCCTAAGTCGTTGATCTGTGCTCATCCAACGGATGATGGTATCTGTTATCAGTTGTCGTGGGTCCCAAGACTTTTGTGATTTTTTGGCCACGTCAATAGACACAAGTCACTTTTTGAGAATGGTTTTGAAGACTTTTTAATCCTTTTCAACTTCTGCCCAAAATAGAGCTTATTAAATTTAATTAAGTATACAATTACAAATTTATAATTTAACTATACTTAATTAAATGTTTATCATTTATGAAAGTCTTTTGTTAGAAGTTTGCAAAAAATGTTTATTGTTCCCACATTCAGCTCGAAATACACCTCACACCATTGATCTGTGCTCATCCAACGAACGATAGTATCCTTTGTCAGTTGTTGTGGGTCCCATTATACATAAGATTTCTGCCACCCAAACGCTACCTCACCTGACACTTCATCATCCCATGGGTCATAACCTTTCTTTCCTATTGGTGTTCAATGATACGTTTTTCTGGTGAAAGTTTACAATTTTTTTTAGAGATTCCATATTCGGCCCACATTACACCTTAAGCCGTTGATCCATGCTCATCCAACAGATGACAGTATCTATTGTCATTTGCCGTCCGTCCCATTATTAATAGGATTTGAATATGAATTAAATAAATTAAATATATAAATTTATAATGAATTAAATATATAATTTAAATATGTAATTTCAAAACTTGCATGATATTTCATTTTTTTTTATCGATAATTTTTGTATTGTATTACTTGGAAATAAAATATTACAAATATGCAAGTATAGGTGGTATAGTGAAACCACCAGAGTTCTGCCACTACAAAAAACACCCCCAATGGCCAAAACCACCATTCCCAACAAAAAATAAAACCCTACTACATGCAAAAACCCTAGAATTCCAATTCGGCGTACCAAAATTTGTAGCAGACATCCACTCATACATACAAGGTTGGGCCTGGGGAGAAAAAAAACATGGAACAAAAAGATACAAATAGACAATACTAAACACCACCAACCATAGCAGGATTAACCCAAAAATGACTTGTACTTTGGGTCATCATAGAATTCTGAGAGCCGCTTCATTGCTTAGGTAGTCTTGGGTCTCGACTGCAACTCTCTACCCACCTCTGCATGTGCCACTTCATGAAGGACTGTTAAAACCTCATCACACTACATCAACCTTGCAAACATTTTGAAGACCTTCCACCTGCACCAAGCAAGAGCTCTGCATCTTGCCTTCAAATCATCATCAGCCCATCAAATGCCCACCTTCGGGACCACATGAGCACTTAACAGGTAGTGCCCATCAATTACAAATCTCGGGGCATTTTTTACCTTGTCCACCTTGTCCTTAAATTGGAAACCCCAAGCAATAATCAATGAATATGCCTCCATGTTTGTCCTGTAGCGATGACCTACCTAGACAATTTCCTCTCCCAACAACATTTTCACACTCTCGTACAACCGCTCATCCTTAAACAAGAACAAACCTTTCAACTTCCTATCCATAAATCATCTCAGAAAAAATAATAATTTCTTATTAGTATGGAAGGAGAAATTGGCTTCCATGCTACTTAAGAAACCCAAGACATTTTTGCAAGTGTAGACGGTATGATACCAAGACTTCCAATCCACCCAAGATTTAAACACCTCTCACTCAATTCTAATTTTTGACATCCAATCATGGCGACCATCGGTATTAATCACAAACTTTGCCATCATTCCTTTGCATGCACTAGTTCAACCACATAATTCGTCTGCAGAAGCCGGCATTAAAGCTGCATAAAGGCTAAATGTTAATCATTCACTTTCATGATAGTGATGTGCGTACCATAGGTCCATAAGGCAATATCACTGCATATCCATTGTTAGTTCTTGTGGGTCCCATTATACATAGGATTTCTACCACCCAAATGCCACATCACCTAGCGCTTCATCATCCCATGGGCCATAGCCTTTATTTCATGTCAGTGTTCAATGACACGTATTTTCGGTGTTCAATGTACATGTATCTAGTTAGTTGGACTTTTTTTTTATATTGAAATTATGCAGAAAAAATTACAAAAAGTAAGTTGGACTTTTAATTCACTTGTTTTTCACGAGATAAACATCTTTTTTTTTATATTTATAATCAATGTACAAATAATTAATGGAACGAATTGGATTTTTTTATATATATTAAATATAGAGGAAGAAAAATTACATAAAAAAGATCACAGTATTAAATTTGTTTCCATTGTTTAACAAAATATTGAAATAACGTAGCTCATAGACAAAAAAAAAACGTAGCTCAGACATTACGATCCTTATTGGATGCTATCACTTGCAGCCAATCCCTGACATTATGTTTTTTCAAATACTTATTTGTCAAGCACTTCAAATATCTTTTAGAAAAGGTCATCTCAGAAGTGACACTGAGTTTGTTCTTTAACTTTAGAGAAGAAATTAGAATAGACCTGTTATTTTTTTATGGTGAAAATTAAATCTTATATCCACACAAATTAATAACTATTTAAGCTATTTCAAAACATAATGATTATGCTAATTATCCTACCATGCCATGATGGCAACAACAAATAATAAAATAAAATAGAAATTATATCCATAAGAGGCAAACTAAAATGAACTGGAATTTGCAAAATTATCATTAATATATATGTTTCGCAAATTTATAATTTTTACATGTCGGAGTCCCTAAAAAATTTTAAAACCGAAATGAGTGAGGTTACGAGGAAATAGCCAAAAAAAAAAAACTAGTAGGGGGTCGGGGCTAGGGCATAGGTAGTGGACACATTCATGGTTTACCCTAAGAATCTTGCCCTCCCTCCATGTCAAATTCTTTAGACATTAAAAGCTGTGAGAATTATTCAAGCCAATTGTAGTCTAGAAAGTCATCCAGGAGGAACCATTTTCAGAGAAAGTCCCTACCAATCTGCACCCATTTCCTATGACGCATCAACTGCTTTACATTTAGGTTTAAAAAAAATGATTTCCTAGCCATTGTTTGGTTAGGGAGGAGAAGATTGGTTAATTCATTGGGCCAAGGGATCCCCACCCCTACTTATGCAAAGATGACAACAATAACATTGTCCCCAAGGAAGTCTTCTTTAAACACCTTCCTTAACAACATCAACATATCCACCTTGTCTCCTTCGAGGTCCAGAAGATATGCCAATAATTGGGATGTAACGTCCATGTTAAAATGGTATCTTATATTTTTATTATGCAAAAACTCTCTGCCCAACACCATCCTCACAACCTCATTAGTGAACATCCCAACCACCTTACAGACTGATTGGAGGGTTGGGTCTCTAACGGAGCCCAAAAAGGCCATTCGCAAAAATGCTTCTCAAGCAAATAGGAGTGTCCATCTTGAGAAATCAGAATACCAAATTATACAACCTGAGCCTATAGACCTAAATAAGAGGCACAATTTAAATACCATGAGCTCCGATGATTTATCTACCAAAGGCTAATTGAAGATGAAAGAAGCAGAGATCGTCTATAAATAGCTGAAGCTCTTGATTGTAATAATTCCTTCTCTAACCATATTAATTCCTTTAATTTTTTTTAAATCTTTCATATATTTCTGCAAATCTTTCTCATAATTGCACTAGTGTACAAAAGTGGAAACAACTATAAACCAGTACCAAATACCACATTGGAAGTCATGGGGATAGAGTGGATTGCAGTTAGTGACTAGACATGTATTAAATGACCAACATTATCGACCGTGACATTTGATACATGTCTATTGAATCCAATTCCATTCCGGTCACTTTTTGGTGAACTACATTCTCTTTAGAAATTTGGGCTGAAATAAAACTTTAGCCATTGATCTATGATCATCGAACGATTTAAAATCAATGATGGATTTTAGGTATGTGTCACGTGTCAAAGAGGCCATGCTTATCGATATATCGTGCAGACTCCGGACTCAATGTGATGTGATGTGCCTTGTGTATTAATGACAATGAATTCATGAAATCACCAATAAAAAATATTTTTTTCCATAAATAACGAAATATTAGCAAAACAAATTAAATAATTTTCAAGCGGTGGATAAAAATCGCCAATACACTTAAAATAATTTTTCCTTCGGAGTAAAATTTTTCGCCCATACACTTATATATTTGTTCCTTTAAATGAAAAATATTTGCCTCCTACAATATATATTTTCCTCACAGAACAATGTATTATTCGCTAGAATTTAATGGAATTTTCGTACCCTAGAAAAAAATTGCCAATACAATTTTTTTTTTTTTTGATAAAAGTGGATTTACCACTAAATTATATTAATATTTAATTTTTTTACATGGTGTTTGGTTCAACGAGCACTGGAGGAAAAGAGCCAGTAAGAAAACCCTCCAGTATTGCTCCAAAAAACTTAAGGCCTACCTACCCATTATAAAGAGGCCTCTTGGGCATAATCCAAAACACCCCTCCCCATATTACATAGCATTACCATTAGATACAAAAGAAGCTGTCATAAGAGGCATACAAAAAGATATCAGATGCATAATCATCCTATCATCTCACTATGAATAACACCACAATAATCGCATAGAAGAACAACTACCAATTACAACATTAGAACAACAAAAAATTGAAGATCCTCGAACCACCCCTGGCTACACAGAATAATGCTCCAATCTATTTATTAGCATAAAAATAAAAAAAAGAAATGAAACCACTATAAGAGAGCATGCCATAGTGAAAACCGATATCAGATAGAGAATAACCCAGATAAGAAGGAGAGCAGGATGCTGAAATCCCGATGGAATCAACAAGAGGCTGAACCAAAAGATTAACCATAAGAAGAACCAAGCAAACAAAAGAAAAACAAGAAACCACTGCATATACCGTAACACCTACATATTCCAAGATTCAAAACTCAACCACCACCTTCCAAGCTTCAAGAAAATCATTCAGATAAAGCAGATTACACTCCCACGCAAAATCCTCATCTTAAAACGCATGAGAATGACAACCCCTAGAAGGATAGAAGCACCAAAAGGAAGGAATGCTAAGATAAGAGATATAACAAGCTTATATATATCTCAAACCAAATGAAGGAAGAAATCATAACAAATATAACGTGAAGCAATGCTCGAAATCTCACAGAAGCTGAGATAAACAACTCACACAATCATGATTACCAAGCCAATGATCTGAAGAAATGATCAGCAATCGAGATGAAGAGCACACACATTGATAATTAAGAAAACCAATCTCCCAAGATTCGATCCTCAATAATAAGTAAGGAAAATGAACAATAATGATTGCAGTAGTACCGAATGGAAAAAAGAAATAGATCATGCATGATAAGCAATCAAATACCAATAAGCAACCAGAAAAACCCAATCCAACTGACAAAGGAATCATGAAAGAGACATACCACACGGATAAACTCCATCAACACCACCTTTCATAGAGAAGACACTTGATATGTATGGCATCAACAAAAATATTACCACAAGAAAAACAAGTGGACAACACCCTCCCTAATGTAACACATACAAGTATACCCACAACAAAAAAGATGCATGATAAAAGAATCAAACCATCAACTTACTGAAAGGACACCACCAGACCTAATGATTAAACCAAACTGTCAAAGCTCAAATATCACACCTACAAGACCAAATAAAACACATGCCAAACCAATTCAAAATTGAAAAGCACCCCCTTGCCCATGAATCAATAGAATAAGCAAAAAATATCGACCAAACAAAGCTAGTATAAAATGCTTATGCAAGAAGAGGGAATATCTATGGGGGAGACCTCCAAATACTCCAAGCACCCAACTAATGCCTTGTTAGCAAGAAAATCAGCAATACAATTAATCTCCCTATAACAATGAGAGATAGTAAAGGAACTAAAAAACTATAACTAAGCAAGAATTCGATCTAAAAGGTATTGTAACTGCCAGGAGGCACATTTCTTATTGGATACCAAATGAAAAGCCACCATAGAATCCCCTTCAATTACAATATCCTTAATGTTCACAGAAATAGATAAATCCAGACCAAATGATAAAGCATGGAATTCAATAGAATTGTTAGAACCAAGACCAATATACTTACAAGCAGCCTTGAAATTTTTTGAATTATGATAAAAAATGATAGCTCCAACCCCAGATTTGCTCGGATTGCCCTTGGAAGCCCCATTGAAATTTAATTTGAAAGATAATGGCGGAGGAGGGGACCATTTAGCAAGCTTACGCTTGACAACAGAAGACAAACATAATGATTCAACCCCATGAGAGGGAATGACTCGAAGAGCCTCCCAATTCCATGTCACCCAATTATCCTAGTGAGAAAAAGGAACACAAATGATCCAAATTTTTATAAATAAAGGAGAGCACCACTTCAGAAATGGAAGATTGAATCCTGCATATCACATCCACTAAGGAAGCAAATTTGTGTTTGAAAATCCTATAATTCCTCTCAAGCCAGATATTCCAAATAACAATAAACAGAGCAACAATCCAGAGACAAGAATAGAATGAGGTCGAATACAACAAAGGCCAAGCCATGAATTGAGATAATAAATTAGGACAAATAGAAGATGTCCATCCAGGCTTACCAAACAACCAATACTAGCAATTCGAAGAAAAAGGGCAATGTAAAAACACATGATCCAAAGATTCCATAAAGAAGCCACAAAACACACAAAGAAACACAGTTGTAATCCCTAGTCTATCTAATCTCATCCCCATAAGAATTCTATCTTAAACTGCTAACCAGGAAAAAGAACCAACTTTAGGAAGACAAGCCGGATGCCAAAAAATCTGAGAAGGCCAAGAGGAGAAAGAAGAGGGATGAGACAAAGCCTTATATCCCTCCCTTACTGTATAAGAACCTGATACATTCTTAGTCTAGATCAAATCATCCTCCCTGTCCTGAAATACTAGCAATTTATTCTTAAGCTCCTACACATAGGCATCTTTAAGTTCTTGGTCTACCAACACAGAATCAATAGATTTCCAACTAAAGACAGGATAGGGACTTGAAACATCAACATAACACTAATCGACAACAAACATACCCCAATGATCTTTGAGGATATCGGATCAAGGGGACCAATCCTAGATGCTATTCATAGGAGCATGGCCATTCCAAACTTCATCCCAAAATCGAGCCTTTCTCCCATTATGAATTACCCAAGAAAGATGGGGAAGAATAACTGATCTACAACTACTAATAAAAGTCCAAAAAACTGACCCTTTTGGAAGAGATGTAGTTGTGAATAACCGCTCTCTAGGAGCCCCCCTCAAATAATTAGCAAACATAAGAGAAGTCCATTTACTTGAGGGGTTGCTATAGAGCTTCTAGACTAGTTTTGCCCCCAAAGATCTATTCAGAATAACCAAATCTCTGATACCCAAACCCCCTAACTCCTTAGGAAGACAAACCTTATCCCAGGGCAAGAGAGGGATCTTCTTCTTGCCTCCAATATTGTCATTCCAAAGGAAGGATCTTAAAGATGACATAAGCTCATGAACAACCTTGGGAGGAGTCTTCAAAATAGACATCAAATAAATAGGAATAGCATTAAGAACTGACTTGATCAGAAGAATCTTACCAGCTAAATTAAGCCATTTGTGATTCCAAGAAGAAATTTTGGAAGACACCACATGAGCCACCTTGTCTCAAAACATTGTCTTATCCGAACCAACAAAAAAGGGGATGCCTAAATACTTACAAGGAAAGGATCCCACCTCAAAACCCCAAAATTGAGTCAACCTATTATGTACTAAAGGGGAGACATTCAGAAAAAAAATCTTAGATTTGGAGCTATTAACTTTCTGCCCAAAAAAAGAAGAGTAGTCTGTAATAATTTTCTTGATAACTTTAGCCTTTGCCAATGAGGCTAAACCAAATAGAAGAGTATCATTTGCAAAAAGACAATGGGATTGGGATATCAGATAACCATAAATCTTAATTCCTTTCCAAAAACCTGAAGATCTAGTAGCATAAATAGCCCTACTAAAAGCCTCAGCTAAAAGAATAAATAGAAAAGGGGACAAAGGATCGCCTTGCCTAACACTCGAGAGGAAGTAAAAAAACTAGAAGGGGAACCATTAAGTAATACTAAAAATCGAGCATAAGAGATGCAGGGAAAAACCCATTTAACCTAACTATGAGCAAAACCAAAATGCTTCAAAATAGAAACTAATGAGTGCCAATCCACCCGATCATAAGCTTTAAGCATATCAAGTTTAAGAATCATAGCCGAAGTCTTCTATAAAGAGATGGAATGCAAAACCTCATGTGCAACAATAACACCCTCTGAAGTTTCTCTCCTAGGAACAAAACCTCCCTGATCAACAAAAATAATATTAGGAATGAGTTTAGCTAGCCTAACTGATATTGCCTTAGTGATGATTTTGTACAAGGTGTTACATAAAGCAATTGGATGAAAATCGGAAAAAGAATTAGGATTCTCCACCTTAGGGATAATTGCAATAAGAGTTGTATTTAGCTCTTTCAGAACAGTTCTATTATGCCTAGACTCCTCAAGAGCTAATAGGACATAATTTCCCACAAAATCCCAACATTTTTGAAAAAACAAAGCAGTGAACCCATCAGGCCCTGAAGCCTTCTCTGGGGACATGGAAAAGACCACCTCTCTTAACTCAAGACTGGTAAAAGGAGCCATAAGCATCTTATTATCTTTCTCCTTAACAAGAGAAGGAATTGAATTAACAAAGTTAGTATCTGAATCCACTGTATCAGCAAAAAGAAAGGACTTAAAAAATTTAACAGCCTCGTAAGCAATTTCACCCTCATCAGACATGCAATTCCCATTAGAATCATGAATGAAAGATATCTGGTGCAGGGGCACTAGGAATGAAGACAACTTGGAGGACACCATGGAAGCATGACAAGGAGGTGTATGGGTCTAATAGACTCATTTATGATGTCTTGAAGCCAATTATGGCATTTTATTGTAATGATCCTAATGTAATGATTAATTGTCCTAATGGACCTAATAAGGCCATAGGACCAAATATAGGATTTCATGGGTATAGAATTGGTAAGGGTCTCAAAGGTGTTTAGAACTATTTGATAAATCATTTTGATCCTTTAGAAGTCATTAGGTTGGGGTAGAAGTCCATTTCATAAGAGTTTTAAATTCAAAAATTTGAAAATAGTGGCTAGTGTCATTTTGGGGGGAAAAGCTAAAAACTTGTTTGTTAAGCATTTTAATCATGAATAACTGATGGATTTCAGTTTGGGAAGTTAGGGGAAGGTATTATAAAACCTTGGAATTCCATTTTGGTGGGTTTGGATGATATAGTACGGATGTTGTACGGATTTAATAGAAAAAGTGAATAAAACCTTCATTTTCTTGCAATTTCTTGTGTTTTGTTGCTTGAAAGTGATTGATATTTCATGGCATAAGCCTTGGGAAATAATTGAGCATTGTAATAAGTGTTTTTGAATGCTTTTTTAGAGGTTTTTGATCAGATTTTTCCATTTTTTGCTGACTGTACTTAAATTTTTGGGTTTTGCCATTGGCATTGAAGACACAAAATGCAACTTGGAGCCATTCCTTGAATGTAGTAATCTGATACTCATGGAATGGGCTCCCTATAACTTGTAAATTATTATTCTAACAATATAACTTGCAGGAAGAGTGGGTTTATAGGTGATCACCGTGAGTTGGATGAAGGAGAAGTGAGTAGGAAGCATAGCAAGCCTATAGCAGCAGAAGATCTACCTTAACAAAGGGGTAGTTTAATGATTGGATATGTCTAATATGGTATAGGAGAAGGTGTATGAACCTTGATTAAGTTGCAGCAGTGCTGGGAGAGTGATTAATCAAGAAACCCTTGGTTTTGGGAGCCTATTGGTGAGGGCTTTGGGGTTTGCACATTAAACAAGATCATAGAACCTAAAAAATTGAATTTTCCTTGGTTTGGAGTCATAAAAAACTACTGTTGAGAGTTTAAAGGTTGGGGGATAAGTATTTTATATACTTGCTTTGTAAAAGTGTGGGTTTTTGCATAAAAAATAGTCTAAGTCTTAGGACAACAAAGGCATGGTCCAAAAAAACCATACCTAATTTTGATATATGTTGTAGTAAGCTGAAAAGGGTATCCAAAAAGCTATTTTTTTTTGGAAGTTATTTGGGAAAAATTGGAGAAACTGAATTAATTTAGCCTCGAGTGGGCTAATTGGGGCTCTAGGGCTAGTAGCAGGCATAGTGGGGTTTAAGAGCATGGAGAAGTCTTGAAACCTTAAAACTAATTGAAACTTATTTAATTGGGTTGGAATAAGTTGTTTAAGACACTAGGAGTCATAGTGGAGAGTTGGGTATTGATTTGCCCCTTTGAAGCCTTAAGGTGCCTTGGAAACACTAGGCAAATGCAAGGAGTGTGAAGCACTTGAAAACATATTTTATTGAAGTCACCTAAAAACCCTGAACCTCTACATCAATATCCTATTACACTACCTCCTTAATTTAGTTGAGGAATGAAAAAACTTAGTATTCCTATCACCTTTTGACAACCACAAATCCTAGACTTCTATCTCCAATAAGATTCCTCACAAGCCAAAACCTCCTCAAACCGAGCTTTCAAATATTTAAGCCTATTAAAGGACAAAGAATCCATACCAACTTTTAAGATAAACTCATTCATTTGTTCAATTTCCTCCTGAATCCTAGCCTTTTCTCCAAAAATATTCTTGAAATGAAGAGAATTCCATTCCCTAATCTTTCCTTTAAGATAAGCCAGCTTTTTAACAATCTTATACATTCTAGACCCATTGACATGAGGGGCAGACATCCACCACAATTTCAACAGGGGCAAAAAAGATGGATCCCTAAACCACATCGGCTCAAACTTAAAAGGAAGCTTCCGATGAGCCCTATCCTCAAAAATAGAAAATAAAATAGGAAAATGATCCGAACCAGTATAAGGGAGAACTGAGGAAAAGAATTCCCAATCCAAACCAAACCAACTTTTAGATACCAAAAAATGATCCAACCTCTCAGTAATTTGGAAAAAATCCTTTCTCATGTTTGTCCAAGTAAAAGGACCATTATGAGTTTTACAATCACCAGGTTCAATTCCTTAATAAAATGACAAAAATCAACAATAATATGCTTGTTTGGGATAATACCCCCCCCGCTTTCTCTTCAATACAAATTAATGTTTTTTCCTACTTTGAAAAAAAATTTCGCCATCAATATGAAAATTTCCCCCAAAAAATAATGCCTGATTTGCTAGGGTTTTACAGTTTTGCTCGGGGGGTGCTTTCTTAAAGTTATCCCTATACAAGTTGTAATTCTCATCCTTCCATGCGACTATAAGAGAAAGTGACCTTTTTGCTAGGAGAATCTCACATTAACTGGAGCCTACTACATATTTAACATCTTTACAACTTCAAGTGTGCACAAATATTTAACACATACAACTACAATTAAATTCATGTTTAGAACACAACAATACAAAAGGGTTGTTATGATTCAACCTAGCTTAATTAATTCACATTATGTAGCTTTTACAAATGGTAGGGCTAATGTTGATAATCCATTGCCTCCACAAGTCTATCATTAGACAAACTATAGACAACCTTGTTTGGTTTTTAATGTCATGTGTTGAGTTTCTTATTACTTGTTAAATGCCTCCAATTTCTCAAAACTTTGTGAAATGCGTTTGATATTTAGACAAACAATAATGACAATATCACAACTTCTAACTTACAAAATTAAAAATTGCTTCCATCTATTACAAATTAAAATAAATAAATATAAAAGATTTTCAATAATGAAAAGCAATCACAAATTTTTTAATTTAATTTAATTTTATTAATATAAGATTTCAGTGTAACACAAAATAATAGTACATTTCTTTAATACAATTAATAATTTTTTTAAAATATAAAAAGTTACATAAAACTGTGGATACTGAGAAGTCTTAAACAAATTCAACGTTGACTTTAGAATAGTTTAATATTTTAAGATCTATTCCATAGTCCCCCCCATGCACATTTCAATGACATCCGAGTCTTGATAAATTGATGTATTTACTTTCAAACAAAATGTCTTAATTTTATGATTTTCACTGTGGGTGTTCCGTAAGATCAACTGATTACAAAGTTCCCTCTCTTCAAGATGAAAAAATGAAGAGCCTTTTATTAATTTAATTAATTAAATTAAGAGTTAAAAATGGTTAAAAGTTCATTGATTTTTTTGGTCGGGTGGTTATGTATTGTATCATTCATATTACATTGTTATTTTTTATAAAATTTATTTAAATTAGTTTTAATTTTAAAATTTATAATTAATGATACAAAACTTAAAATATCATCTTCAATCTATTCAAATGAATACTTATAAAATATAATAATAAATTATTGATAACTCTTATATTTAGAATTATTAAATAATGGAGATCATGGTTTTGATTTGAAATATATACTATAAAACAGAAATGTATATTCAATCATAATTGTATATAATTTTCACAGTTTATAAAAAAAGAATTCTTTATGAAATACAGTTTTCTTAAAATTTTGATTATATAATATTATAAAAATCTTCAAATATAATCATATAGCCATCAAATTTAAATCTTGGTGAAAATTTTCACATTGACAATTTCCATATTTATAGATATTAATTTATCATAATTTTCATGTTTAATTTTTTTTTACTAAATTGTAAGAAAACAATAATAAAAAAAAATATAATGGTTATGCTTCATTTGATATTATACTGTCGATTGTTAGTCTTTTTGTTTGTATAGTAATGAAAATACAAGAACGCAATATTTGTGGCTGGTTTCATTCAAAAATACTGAAATGCATATGGATTTAAATATCATAAACACTTTAGTACCCAGAAATTGTTGATCTAAAAGAAAATGAATAAGGATATCCGAATGTTTCATTTGTATTACTTTTAAGCAGTCAACACCTACAAAACAAAAAATAAGGATATAAATAAGGATATCCGAATGTGGGACATTTGGTCCCCTGTCAACACCTACAAAACAAAAAATAAGGATATAAATAAGGATATCTGAATGTGGGACATTTGGTCCCCTGTCAACACCTACAAAACAAAAAATTGTCAAGCATTAAAGAGAGTTAGTATATCTTATAATTTTTTTTGAATTCAAAGTACTATTCTATTTTAACATGTTACAAATTTTATACCCCAGGCGTCGAAGTTGCAGCTGCAATAACTGCGGGAGGAATATCAGATGGTGTATTAACACCCGTTGCTGCATCCTGAAATGCATATTATTTGTATCTATTTAAATTGATCTTTAAATAAAAATTCATTTACAATTACAAATTTTAAGTGTCTGATAAATAAAATGTTATGAATTCAAATCAACACAACCGTGTCTACGGGTGAATAACAAACAACATGTCCTTAAATTTATCCATCAGTGCCATATCCTTAGTCATGCGGGTCTAACATCTGCTCCCACAAATCGTGCATAGATTGGATGTGGAACCATATGTACTGGCCTTGACATCCATCCCTGTGCATATGCCTGAGAAAGTGGGACACACATGCTCAATGGGCAGACCAATGCCAATTGCCTCATCTAATGGATCATCGTCTGGGACAAGAGGGTGTGCTAACTATGTCCCATGCTGGATGATCGCATCAGTCAATTCTATGGCCGCCTGAAGAGTTTGTAGCTCCATTGACTCTTTCAGGGCTACTGGGACCGTTGCATGCACCTTGGGTTTGGGTTCTAGGGGGGCGATGACTCTGCGGGTCTAATACCCTACGGGCTCTAGGTCTATCTTGGGCAGAGCCGCCACCTCTACCATGGAACTCTCTCAAATCAAAATAATTAGGCCACTCATTGAGGACAAACTCACAATATACTTTCCTCAAAAAATATAATGGAACCTCAAAATTATTATAAGGTGGTTCGTCAAAGACCATCCACCACCTATTCCAAAAAGATTCTTCATCTACACATTGGTACACCAATGTATGGGAAACCTCTTTGCATTAAGAGGTAAGGAATCACCAGTTCTAGGATCAACAAAATGAACACATATTTGTGCTTTACTTATGTTTTTTAATTTTTCACTGCATCATATGATAACCCATCAGCATAATAAGTGCAACATCTATCCCTATGGTTTCCCCATTTGTAATCTGACTCGAAACTATAGTGGCACCACTAGCCAATGTTTATAGGCTAGTGGCAAGGGATAAATGATGCTCAAGCTCAGATGTTGTCAATCTATTAATCAGTCTAGTTATTTTAGCAGTGTTTTGCCTTAATTCATTAAGCAATTCCTCTTGTGTAGCTACTGTATGGTCTAAAGGAGGAGTTGGAGGTGTATCTTGAGGGTTTTGCTATGGGTTTTGTTGTGGGGTTTGAGGCGCGTCTTGTTGTGGTTCTGGATTTTCAGAATTTGATATTGGTAACAAAAATTAAAAAAAACTAATCAAAATCAACGAATTTAAATTGAAAACGTAAATAAAATTTATCAAATGTGCAAAAAAAACAAAAAAATGCATAACTAACCTCTTTCCAAGGCGATTGGGTGTGACGAAATGGATCCCGTGCATGGTTTCGAGGGTAAAACATGCTCAAACTCTCTCTCGGCCGTGAGGTAGAAAATTTACAGTCGATAGTTAAAAAAAACAATTTAAATTAGCAAGGACTGTGTACGCGGTCCTTTAGGAACTAAGACCATGTATGAGGTCCTAGTTCCTAAAGGACCGTGTATGCGGTATTATTTCCTAAAGGACCTCGTACGTGGTTTATGCCCTTTAGGCTTAGCCACAACTAACCTAACCATGTACGGGGTATTTTAAAATTTTAAAACCGTGAACATGGTTGCTTTTTTTTCAAGTTTTTTTTGGTGTGTGTCCACTTTTTGCACACCATCTTGGTGCACACACCCACATTCCAAACACAATCAATCTAATTAGTATTTAGTCCTTGTGTCATTTAGGATTGGATCTAATGGATTCATCCCCTCTTTTGATGTAAAGTCCTCCAAGTGAAAATTGTCTTAGTGATTTCTCCCTTTCATGTGGTGAATTTGCTAAACTTGAATTTTCCACTTTACACTAACATATGTAATTTATGTTATCAAGCATAAGAAAGCAGTAATCACATGTTATTTCATTGTTGTTACTCTAGTTTGAGGTTTGGTTACAGATATTTCAAAATCTTTCTTCTCATTGGTTCTCCCCTAGGTCTCTAAAATATTTCATGATGAGGTGGTATTCTAATTCGTCTTTCTCTCATCATACAATATAGGAATTGTGGAAAAAAATCCACCTTTTATTGTTTGGGGATTATAGAAAGAAAAGAACAACCACATTTTTAGAGATCATAAAAGAGATAATAAGGAGCTCTACTTAAGCATATTTAATAGTCTAAAAGAAAATATAAAATCAAGAGGCCATGGATGCTCAATGAATATGCCTTCCTATCTAGAACTAAGAATCAAACAAAATTGGGGATTTTTCCATGATTTACAAAAATAAACTGGCTCATAATTCTTAAAAGAAAAAAAAAACACCACATGGACTCCTCCTGGTATGAGATGGATTAAATTAAATTTGGATGGATACTCAAAAGGATATCTAGATGAGGCTACAAGTGGAGGGATAATAAGAGACGACAAAAGAAATTTTGTGGAGGGATTTACAAAGAGTCTAGGAACTTGACCACTAAAAATGAAGCAAAAGCTACTACAATATGGTGGATAATAGACTTAAAAATAAGGGATATAACAAATTTGAGATAGGAGGGGACTCAAAATTTAATATCCAAATTTTAAATGGTGAGGTTCCTCCCCACGAAAAAAAGAGATATTATGTAAGACAACAAAAATATTTAAGGAGCTCCATTCAATCCAAAATTTAACATGTTTACTATAAGGGGAACTCGATATAATAGATGTTGTTTCCAACCTGGGCTTGGCACATAGATATTGGAATTATTGGTCATATTATAAGTTCCCTAAAAAAATTAAAGACCTTATTTCAAATGAAAGAAAATAAATCAAAAAATTCTAAAATCAAGCTTGACAACATGTTAATAAAGAAAGTACCAAATAAGATGAAGTACTAGTACAATTCACATAGGATGAGCCATTTTGCATAATAGAATAGACAGGAGGTACAAGTAATGCTGGCAACTAAAGCTGTATGGAATTTATGGCAAGTTCTACATATGATTTCTTTAAATAATGAAAAGAGACATTTTAGTCCCATTCTCCAATCTCTTCATTGCCTTATGGGAAAGATAGGCCTGTCTAAATAGTTGCAATATTATTTTCAAGAGGCTGGATATTATCCATTTTAAATATTTTCATGCATTGT
Source organism: Cryptomeria japonica (assembly GCF_030272615.1). Taxonomy (NCBI): domain Eukaryota; kingdom Viridiplantae; phylum Streptophyta; class Pinopsida; order Cupressales; family Cupressaceae; genus Cryptomeria; species Cryptomeria japonica. The sequence continues at coordinate 501,628,736 of NC_081413.1, forward strand.
GTATTCACTATGATAGAAGCATCTAGGACTGCTCTCCTCTACTATTCTCTATTTGTTTTAGTTTTAATCTTGCTATTATCTGAGGTTGTTTGCCTTTTTGATAGGTTGTGAGGCTAGTTTGACTCACTGGTACTTTTCATGATTCTTAAATGCTGTATTAACTTGAGATTAGGGCCCTTTCCTTGCTTAATCTATAAAAAAAATAGTCTTTTATTTTACTTTAAATAATTGAAAGAAGACAACACAACCAAACTTATATGTAGTTTATTAGATAATAATATGATTAAGTAGATTAAATACACATTTTTATTATTTCACACATGATATTTAATTGCAATATGAAACACCCAAAATTATGGTATAACTCATTACTATGATTAAATTTATTTCATCACTACATGTCAACAAAATTGAATGATTAAATAAAATCAAGCATAGGAGTTAGGAAATTTTATGGAAAATAAACTTATGCATATTTTACTAGTTTTCATATGAATTGAGAATCTAGAATTGACCAATTTAGATTTTGGCTCACAAGGCTACATAGGTCACATCTTACAGTTCTCAAACTTGAGTAAAATAGGAAATAAAACATAACATATATGCTAATTGATGGCCTCCAATTAATCTTTGTTGGAGACACTTTTGCTTGCAAACTCAAGGAAAGAATCAAGGATACCTTCCAAATACAAAATAGCCAAATCACACTGTACATTAATAGTCACCAATGGGTTGATACCAAAATGTAAATACAATTGGAAACCATCTACACTAGCATAATTTAATTGTACAAAATTCTGAAATAACTCATCACAATATTGAACTCAATATGTATTGAAAAAATATCACATCAAAATGAAAATAGTGAAGGTAAACACTACTAAGCCCAATTATAAACAAACTCCCACATTTGCAAAAATTTAGGTTAAAATTCATTCACCTTAATGACAATCCTTATAAGTAACATTAGTAAGTACAATACAAGTACCAAACACAACATAATCTTGTACGTGTACAATTCCACACATATAGATATAAATCCAAATTACATGATTCATACACCTCGATGAAAATACTAAAATAACATCATTAACAAGTATAATGTAGTATTAAAATCCAAAATACAAATGAGCAACAAAATGAGGCACTTAAACTTGGGGTGTTAAAAATGTAATATAAGCATGCAAACATATATTCATATAAATACACGAGGGCTTCACTTAGTGAACCTGGCTTATATCACGTCCGTTCATGGCATACTAAAGAATCCCCCTATTTTCAAAAAATATTACCCTAAAATCTTTTTTGTCACCCCCTCCCAATACACAACCCAAATTAAAAACCCCCATATTTTCACCAGATATTGCATTTTTCATACGCCGAATTAAAAACCCCCCGATTTTCACTAGATAGGCAATATATTGAGCTCATTTTTTGGGATATTAAACCCTCCTATATGAACACACGTGATATAATATGGCCTAGCTAGTGAAGCCCCATGTGTAAATATAAGCATTTAATTGTGTAATCATATAAGTATCAAAGCACGTATCAATGACTATATAAAGAATGCATTGTGTAAGCACATGGTTTGAAGATAAAATAAATGAATACGGATATTGCTCAAATAGGAGCAACAAAATGGTATTATTGTTGGCATTATAACAGACAATGAGAGATTGTTGGCATTTCAATAAGGATATTGAGAAGGTTGTTGATGATTATGGATAAAACTGATTAAGGATGTTTACTGTCTTAATATTATTATTTTGTCATTGATGTCAAGAAATTGATTTTCTAATTCAGTATGATGTTGCCATATCTTAAGAAGTATGATTTGATGAGTATAAAGATGTTGGTAAAAGACATAGAAAGAATATGATGAATAAGGGGAGAAATAAGTTATTCAATGGGCAACTATTACCGAGTTAGACAATGATGAGATCATGATGTTTAGATTGTTTTGATATCATACATATGTTATTAATTGTAAGGTTAATACTATACTATGTTACCGAGCAAAGAACCTAGTCGGTAAACCCTAAGGTTATCGCTATCGGTTAATGAAGGCGAAATGTCTATAGAGTGAAGTTTAGTATTTACTGAGTTGCAACCGAGTAATAACATAATGCATTGAATGAATAAAAGCATTATTTGATGAATGAAGTTGATGAGCTGGCATGATTAAATGATTGGTATGTCGTGAATGAAGTTTGTTAAAGAATCTATGGCAAAGGAAAATCGGTAGGAAGATCTATAGCTCAGATTGAACCGCAATACCCTAGCACAAGTTCCAAGAAATGTATGCAAGTTCCAAGGTGGGGTAACACGTTTTCAGATCGGCGAATACATTGAACCTAGACAAAGTTTGAAGATCTGACGGCTATGATTGATCATGGGAAATGTGATCAAGGAGATTAAGCAGTTAGCTATTGTTTATAAATAAGGAACTGTTGATAAAAAATGTATGCGGGCAAGTGTATGCATAGGGATGCTACATAGTGATTACCGAGCATTGAAGCTTGAAGACCTGTTTACAATAACAGAGTATAGAGCCCAACAGATGGACAATATTAGTTCTATGTCTATATTGTATTGAGAAAATAAGAATCTGCTTTAGTATTTTAGATGTGAAGTTGCAGATAGATTTTTATTACTGTTATTTTGTGAAGTGACAGAAAATCTCTTAACCGAGTCGACTTAACAGTCTTATTTGTAAAACCCTCTAGCAAGGTGACATTCTGATTGAGTGTTTGAAATCCTTTAACAAGGTCACTTTTAACAAGGTGAAGATCCTAATAGATCTGAGGGAAATCCCTTAATTGGGCCACATCTAGCAATGTGTTTGTAATCTTTAACAGGATTTGCTTTTAACCGAGCATACTCTAGAAGAGTATATTTCTTAGTGGGTCTGAAATCCCACAGTGGTTTTTCCCTATTTGGGTTTCCATGTTAAATCTGGTGTTATGAGTGTTATGATGTTTATATGCTTGTGAGTTTACATGTTTAACAGTTTTGGTTATATTACTAAAGTAAAGGTTACCGAGGTTGAATCTAATGTTTTTATGGAAGATTAAGTTTGTATGATTCACCCCCCCTCTCATCTTATTAGCTTGACATCTGTACTTACATTAAGTATCAAAACTATCAATTGGTATCAAAGCTTTGGACTCCGAAAGAAAAAGTTTAAAGGTACTTGAGGCAAAGATCCAAAGAAGTATAAGAGGGATCATGCACCGACGCTGATCAAGTCAAGTTTCTCTACATGGTAGAAAAGGATGAAGCTGCACCTATCAAGAGTTGGAGAATATGCTGTATATTATCTAGAGAATGATTTCATTACACCGAGCACCTATCCATTGTCAATGGAGGAAATAAAGACAAAGCAAGAACATATCCAAGCAATGATTGAAATAACATCTGCATTGACCGATTCAGATTTTAATGATCTAGAAGGCTGCAATGATGCAAAGGCTATGTGGGACAAGCTCATATCAGTGTATGGAGGAGATGAACATGTTCAAAGAGCAAAAGTGGACAGTTTAAGAGGGCAACTTGAATCTATGAGGATGAATGAAGGTGAGAACATAACCCAGTACAATACAAGACTAAAGGAGATTGTCAATCAAATCAAAGGAGCAGGTGGAACCATTGAAGAAAAGGGCATAACAAGTAAGTTATTAAGAACCCTTCTACTAGCTTATGCAATCCGAGTCTCTGCAATCAATGAATTGAGGTCTGTACCAAATATGCCAATTTCTTTAGATGCTACTATTGGTAAGCTACATGCATTTGAGTTAAGTAACTTTGATAACAGTGGGTCATCGGTAAATAAAGTTGAACATGCATTTAGCTCTTTTCATCTTGATGAATCTAATTATTACAATGAAAGAAAGTATAAGTACTCTGAAGGAGATCATAGTGGAGCAAGTGAAAGATTTCGCAAGAACATGGATGAAGTACACAAATTGTATGAGGAAATCAGAAAGCAAGAAGAGTTTGAAGCACTATTAGCCAGAAGGTTACCGAGAGGCAAAGGTAAGTATAAGGGAAAACTACCTTTGAAATGTTTCAATTGTGATAAGATAGGACATATGGCTTCTAACTGTCCTGACAAAGATTCTACTAAAAAGAGAGATTACCAAGATGACAGACAGAAAGATAATCATTACAGAGGACACCAAGACTTCAGAAGAAGAGATAGAAAGACATGCTTAATAGCTGATGAGGAATCCAATGATGATAAATCAGATGAAACTGATACATAGGAAGTAGTTTATGTGGCTATCAAAGATGGATCAGATGAAGAAAGGTATGAAGAAAAATCCCTAATATCTCACATAAATACTAATGACTCTTGGATCATAGATAGTGGATGCTCACATCACATGACAAGTGATAAACACAAGTTTGTTATGTTAGAAGAATATGATGGAGGCTATGTAAGATTTGGTAATGATGCACCCTGTCCGGTAAAAGGTAAAGGATCCATAACACTTATTGACAATGCAAGATGCAATGATGTTTATTGGGTTGAAGGTTTGAAATACAATTTGTTGAGTGTAGCACAGCTAAACAATACAGGTTACTGAATAGAATTTCAGAAAGGAATTGTCAAAGTTTATGACAAGCATGGAAAGTTAGCTACTACCGGGACACAAACAAAAGGTAATACATTTCACCTTGACTCAACTTGGAATAAATGTCTATATGCAAAGATAGATGATACCTGGTTATGGCATAAAAGGTTTTGTCATGTAAATTTTGATAATCTGATCAAAATAAGCAAGAAGCACCGAGTAAGAGGTCTACTGAGTCTTGAAAAACCTGAGAATGCTATGTGTCGAGGATGCCAGATGGGTAAAATGACAAGATCAAGCTTTACAAGTAAGTCTTACACTTCTAAGGGAATTTTAGATCTTGTGCACACCGATCTTTGTGGTCCTATGAAAGTTCAAAGTTATTATGGTGATAAATATTTCATATTATTTGTGGATGATTATTCAAGGATGATGTCAGTTATGTTTTTAAAAGAAAAATCAGAAGCTTTTCAAATGTTTAAATGGTACAAGGCAAGAGTTGAAAATGAAACAGGAAGACAACTGAAATGTCTTAGATCAGATAGAGGAGGAGAGTTCACATCTGATGAGTTCAACTTATTCTGCAATGATCATGGTATTAAAAGACAAGTCTCTGCACCGAGAACTCCACATCAAAATGGAATAGCTGAGAGAAGAAATAGATCTATTGTGGATTGTGCCAGAACCTTGATGATTGAAAAGAAAGTGCCACAAACATTTTGGAGAGAAGCAATAAGAACAACAGTTTACACCCTAAACCGAGTACAACTGAAGAAAGGTACTTTGAAGACACCATATGAAATCTGGTATGACAAGAAACCTAATGTAAGTTATTTTAAAATCTTTGGAAGTAGATGCTATGTACACAAAGATGATAGAAATGACAAGTTTGATCAGAAAAGTGAAGAAGGAACATTTCTTGGTTATTCTTCTAGAAGTAAAGCATTTAAATGTCTGATCAAATCATCTAACAAAATAGTAGAAAGTGCAAATGTGAAAATTGAAGAATTTGCAGAAAGAAATGATGAAGGAAACTCCAAAGAACTAGAAGATTATGATGAATTTGTCTATGTTCAACCGACAAGTCTTACCGAGAGAACTGTTGAAGAAAATGAAGAGAATATCCAGTTACCGAGTGATGAAGAAGATCACACAGAGCCTACTGAGCCTGTATTAGCCAAGTATGTCAGAAGACAACATGCATCAAGTCAGATTATAGGAGATAAGGATGATCCAGTGATGACAAGGAACAAACCGAGACATAACACATGTCTGATATCTAAATTTGAACTGAGAATAGTGAAAGAGACATTTAACAGTGAAGATTGGATAAATGCGATGACAAAAGAGATTGATCAAATCAAGAAGAATGACACATGGACACTAATCCCAAGACTGAAGGACAAAAATGTAATCGATACAAAGTGGATTTTCAGAAACAAGTTGAATGAAAAAGGAGAGGTCAATCGAAATAAAGCTAGACTAGTTTGCAAAGGTTATGCTCAAGAAGAAGGAATTGATTATGGTGAAACTTTTGCACTTGTGGCTAGACTTGAAGGAGTAAGAACATTGTTGGCATATGCTGCGTACAAGAATTTCAAGGTATATCAAATGGATGTCAAATCTGCATTTCTAAATGGTATATTAGAAGAAGAAGTTTTTATTGAACAACCTGAAGGATTTGTTGAAGACAAGAATAAAGATTAGGTATGTAAATTGAACAGAGCTTTATATGGTTTGAAACAAGCACCTAGAGCATGGTATGAAAGATTGCACTCTTATTTAATCAAGATTGGTTTTATAAGAACAAGTGAAAACAACAATATGTACATGAAGAATGATGAAAATGGAATACTGATCTCAGCCATATTTGTTGATGATATTATCTTTTGTGGAAATGACTCTCTATGTAAGAACTTTGGAAATGAAATGAGAAAAGAATTTGAGATGTCATTAATCGGCGAGATAAAGTATTTTATAGGTTTACAGATACTGCAAATGAAAAATGAGATTTTCATTACTTAATCCAAATACATAAAGGAAATCTTGAAATTTTTTGGAATGGAGGATTCAAAACCAGTAAGTACTCCTATGACTACCAACTGTAAACTATCAAAGAATGATGAATCTGCATCTATTGATGAGACACTTTACCGATTCATGATTGGGAAGTTACAATATGTTGTTCACAGCAGGCCAAACATAGCACATGCAGTAGGTATAGTTGCAAGATTCTCTGCAGATCCTAAGGAAACACACATGACAGTGATCAAGAGAATTTTCAGATACTTGAAAGGCACTGAAGACTATGGCTTAGTATATAAGAAAGGAAATAAATTTGATTTAAAAGTTTATACTGATGTTGATTGGGCAGGCAACATTGATGACAGGAAAAGCACAAGTGGAGGAGCTTTCTTTTTAGGAGAAAGACTAGTGAGTTGGCTTAGCAAGAAACAAGGATGTGTTTCACAGTCAACAACAGAAGCTGAATATGTTGCTGCAACATTGAATTGTACCAACATAGCATGGATCAAACAACTGTTGGAAGGTATAAATGAGAAATTTACCGAGCCAGTAACTATATTCTGTGACAATACTAGTGCCATTAACATTTCAAAGAATCCTATTATGAACTCTAAGACAAAGCACATCTCTATCAAATATCATTATCTTAGAGAAGAAGTTCAAGAGAAGAAAGTGGTGTTGGAGTATGTTAGCACAAAGGAACAAATTGCAGACATCTTCACCAAGCCACTGTCAAGGGACGCTTTTGAATATCTCAGAAGTAAGTTAGGGGTCCTACCCCTATCTTCTATTCATTGACCAAGTTCGATGAAGGCATCAATTCGGTGACTCTACATAATATCTTTAGGAGTTGATGCTGATTTACATACTTTAGGAGATTTTCTAAAAAGTGTGCAGGAAACAAATACAGGGAACATGAATTGAAGACAAAATTCTCTGACCGAGACTAAGTTGATACATAACAGCAGGAATTCACTTTATACAGGCAGAAATTATGTTTTAGTTCTTTACTTTTTTTGGCATTGTTGTGAAAGGGGGAGAAGACTGAATAAAAGCAAGACTAAAGAGAAGAGAAGAGAAGACTAATGTATGGGGGAGAATTTTGATGACAGAAGGAGAGCATTTCAGCATTTTAGAATCTCACAACAATCCGAATCAATTAGGTCAAATCAATTGATTTCGCCATCAATGCCAAAGGGGGAGATTGTTGGCATTATAACAGATAAGGAGAGATTGTTGGCATTTCAATAAGGATATTGAGAAGGTTGTTGATGATTATGGATAAAACTGATTAAGGATGTTTACTGTCTTAATATTATTATTCTGTCATTGATGTCAAGAAATTGATTTTCTAATTCAGTATGATGTTGCCATATCTTAAGAAGTATGATTTGATGAGTATAAAGATGTCGGTAAAAGACACAGAAAGAATATGATGAATAAGGGGAGAAATAAGTTATTCAATGGGCAACTATTATCGAGTTAGACAATGATGAGATCATGATGTTTAGATTGTTTTGATATCATACATATGTTATTGATTGTAAGGTTAATACTATACTATGTTACCGAGCAAAGAACCTAGTCGGTAAACCCTAAGGTTATCGCTATCGGTTAACGAAGGCGGAATGTCTACCGAGTGAAGTTTAGTATTTACCAAGTTGCAACCGAGTAATAACAAAATGCATTGAATGAATAAAAGCATTATTTAATGAAGGAAGCTGATGAGTTGGCTATGATTAAATGATTGGTATGTCGTGAATGAAGTTTGTTAAAGAATCTATGGCAAAGGAAAATCGGCAGGAAGATCTATAGCTCAGATTGAACTGTAATACCCTAGCACAAGTTCCAAGAAATGTATGCAAGTTCCAAAGTGGGGTAACATGTTTTCAGATCGGCGAATACATTGAACCTGGACAAAGTTTAAAGATCTGATGGCTATGATTGATCATGGGAAATGTGATCAGGGAGATTAAGCGGTTAGCTATTGTTTATAAATAAGGAACTGTTGATAAACAATGTATGTGGGCAAGTGTATGCACAAGGATGCTACATAGTGATTACTGAGCACTAAAGCTTGAAGACCTGTTTTCAATAACAGAGTATAGAGCCCAGCAGATGGACAAGATTAGTTCTATGTCTATATAGTATTGAGAAAATAAGAATCTGCTTTAGAATTTTAGATGTGAAGTTGCAGATAGATTTTTATTACTGTTATTTTGTGAAGTGACAGAAAATTTCTTAACCGAGTCAACTTAACAGTCTTATTTGTAAAACCCTCTAGCAAGGTGACATTTTGATTGAGTGTTTGAAATCCTTTTAACAAGGTCACTTCTAACAAGGTGAAGATCCTAACAGATATGAGGGAAATCCCTTAATCGGGTCACATCTAGCAATGTGTTTGTAATCTTTAACAGGATTTGCTTTTAACCGAGCATACTCTAGAAGAGTATATTTCTTAGTGGGTCCGATGTCCCACAGTGGTTTTTCCCTATTTGGGTTTCCACGTTAAATCTGGTGTTATGAGTGTTATGATGTTTATATGCTTGTGAGTTTACATGTTTAACAGTTTTGGTTATATTATTGAAGTAAAGGTTACCGAGGTTGAATTTGATGTTTTTATGGAAGATTAAGTTTGTGTGATTCACCCCCCCCCCCCCCTCTCATCTTATTAGCTTGGCATCTGTACTTACATTAATTATCAGAACTATCAATTATGAGTCCCCTTAATGGACTAGTAACACCTATGAAAGTATATAAGCAACTGGAATAGATATATGCTCCCCAATGTGGCATCCAAAAGAACAAGCACACAAAGAATGATAAAGGAAGTAGCCACTCATAGGTATAGAATTGAACTTGTGGGAAAGGGCCCAAAGCATAAGGTATAAGTCATGATAAAGGATAAAGGCTCACAAGAAGGAGAGAGATTAGCATAATACTTCAACATATAATTGACATGACTTAAATGAACACAATAATATAATATATAAACATAAAAAATATAAATTGAATAAGAGGCCCCATATGAGAAAAGTACTACACTAAAGTGCAATAATGAATAAAAGGAGAATGCCAACTGCCTCCATGTCAAATGATATGTGGATGCTAATATCAATGTAAAGGTAGCATGTATGATACCCCATGTTGAAATGCATGTAATGCTATTTTGGGGTTCAAGATCATGGCCAAGTCTAAGATTTTCCTAAACATGGCTTTGGTCATCATTAATGTTGGATTAGATGGTGTCTCCCTCAAACTAAAATGAGGACAAGAATGTAGGTAATTTGAGGCATATAAATAAATACACATGTTTTCTTATTCATGAAAAGAAAAAGACTCATATTAATGTTATGGATTTGAAAGAAAGCTAACTTTGTGCATGTTGTTTTGATTTTCTCTAGACACACTTTATCCCAAGAACTTCCTACAAGTTGTAATTGTCAAATTCTCATCCTTCCATGTGACTATAAGGGAAAGTGACCTTTTTGCTAGGAGAATCTCACATTGATTGGAGCCTACTACATATTTAACATCATTACAGCTTCAAGTGTGCACAAATATGTAACACATAAAACTACAATTAAATTCATGTTTAGAACACAACAATACAAAAGGGTTGTTTTGATTCAACCTAGCTTAATTAATTCACATTATGTAGCTTTTACAAATGGTAGGGTTAACCTGGACAATCCATCACCTCCACAAGTCTATCATTAGACAAACTATAGACAACCTTGTTTAGTTTTTAATATGTCATGTGTTGGGTTTCTTATTACTTGTGAAATGCCTCTAGTTTCTCAAAACTTTGTGAAATGCGTTTGATATCTAGATAAACAATAATGACAATATCACAACTTCTAGCTTTCAAAATTAAAAATTGCTTCCATCTATTATAAATAAATATAAAAGATTTTCAATAGTAAAAAGCAATCACAATTTTTTTATTTTATTTTATTAATATAAGATTTCAAAAAAAAAAATCACAAAATAACAATACATTTCCTTAATACAATTAATAATAATTTTTTATAATATAAAAGATACATAAAACTCTGACTTTAGAATAGTTTAATGTTTTAAGATCTATTCCATAGTCCTCCCCATATATATTTCAATGACATCCGCGTATTGAGAAAAAACAAAATGTCTTAATTTTATGGACGAAAAAAAAAAAATGTCTTATTTTTTTTTTTTCACTATGGGTGTTCCCTAATATCAATTTATTACAAAGTTGCCTTTCTTCAAGATGAAAAAATGAAGAGCCTTTTATTAATTTAATTAATTAAATTATGATTTAAAAATGATTAAATGTTTATATTGGTTATTTCATTGAATTTTTTTGAGTGGTTATGTATTGTATTATTCATATTACATTGTTATTTTTTTATAAAATATATTTAAATTAGTTTTACTTTTAAAATTTGTAATTAATGATATAAAATTTACAAGTTAAAAATACCATTTTCATCTATTCAAATGAATATTTATGAAATATTATAATTTTAATAAAATATTGATAATTCTTATAGTTAGAATTATTAAATAATAGAAATCATGGTTTTGATTTGACTGTCAAAAACAAATATTTTATAATAGTGATCTATTAAAAAATTTCTTTCAAATATTAAATTCTATCTTATTTTAAAATATGTAAATTCAACCATAATTGTATATAATTTCTGATAGTTTATACAAAATCTTTTTCTTTATTAAATACAGTTCTCTTAAAATTTTGATTATATTATATTATAAAAAATCTCTTTAATATAATCGTATAGCCATCAAATTTATATCTTGGTGAAGATTTTCATATTGACAATTTAGATTTTTACAGATATTAAGTTACCATACTTTTCATGTTTGAATTTTTTTTACTAAATTGTAAGAAAACGATAATAATAAAAATATAATGGTTGTGCTTCATTTGATGTTATACTGTCAATTGTTGATCTTTTTGTATGTATAATAATGAAGATACAACAATATTTGTGACTGGTTTCATTAAAAAAAAAAACTGAAATGCTTTAAATATCATAAACATTTTAGTACACAGAAATTATTGATCTAAAAGAAAATGAATAAGGATATCGAATGTTTCATTTGTATTACTTTTAAGCAGTAAAATTCATAGGATTTCTCCAACCTATGGGGATTTCTGGAGTCTCTTCTGGTCTAAGAACACTCCAATCTTAACAGAAGCAGACCATTTAAAAAATGATAAAAATTGAAAATCTAGTGTATGCATTTCATCTTTACCAAAAAAAAATTAATCTATGCGTAAGCTGAGTTTGTTTAAACTTATTTAAATCAAGGACACCTTTGGATTTTCCAGAATATGAATCTGTATAGCATTGATTTAAGTCAAGATCAAAAGCTTTGAACAGATTTTATTATTAAATTTTGTGCTTGGTATAGTCATCAGCATACAATTATATATAGACATCTACAGTTAAAATCTCATATAAGAGGTCTTAAATCAGGATAGTAAACAATTTTTTAAAATGATTCATACAATAATCTTTTAAACAATCTTAAATAGGCTTTAATAATTCTTATAATGCAATTTTTGCTGAATGATAATAAAATTATCTGCTCTCATCATTTAAGGTCCTAAACAGCATGCATTCTGAACAAAATTAGTAAATTCATGAGAAACCCACCTAGATTTCATCAGTTATTTAGCACCACATATCTCAATTAGACACAAACATGACTATCATAGATTTCAGTTGTTTAGCAGTATATATCTCAGTGAAACACAAACATTACTGTAATAAAAGAAGTAATACAATGAAGTTGGACAAGTAGGAGGTATTCAGAAAAGATATTACTACCAGTATATTGAGTATGTATGACTATGTCCAAGGGTTTCCACCACTCCACCAAACCTATGGTGAGATGATGGTATAAGGATCACTGGGTACATTCAAGCTAATTTATTGTAAAGTAGTGGAATGAGGTTTATCAGTTTAAACATGCAAACTAGGAATCAAATGAACATGAAATTGTATGAACATACAATTTACGACACTACACCCATATGTACAAATCTTTCAATTACAACAAAGACTGTCCACAAGAGCTTCTTATAACTCCAACAGAACTATGGCCAGGTTGAGCTATAAGAACTTTAGAGTCTGGACAATATTACAAATCTTAAGAGTGTGATCCAAGCTTACAATATGAGGCTCTAAAGGGCACCCAAATTTTAGTAAGTAGAAAAAAACACAACTTTGCAACATCTTCTTCAGTGTTGTGTATATCAAACCCCATAGACAAAGTTACCTCTGACACTGTGACTGAACAATCTTAGCAGAAAGGCTGGCTTACCATGATCAGTCTCTTTGATGGTACTCAGCTTGGGCTTCCAAGGCCTGCTTCTTGGCCTCACCAACTTTGCATAATCCTCCATCAGCTGATAACTGTCACACAAAGGCCTTTTAGAATCACTACCATATGAATGCTCTCTGAAAGACAAGCCATTTTCCATTACAAGATCTGCAAGAAAGTTAGCTGAGATCTTGACTTGCAGAGAATCACCCTTTTTCTGAATCTTAAAGGGCTTGGCCTGCATATTTGCATTGCTCCTTGGGCCCTTAGCAGTAGCATTTTGTGTTGCAGATGTTGCTACCACCTTTGAGATAAATGAAGCAACTGTGGAGACTGTAAGTGCAGACTGAAAGCTTCTCCTTGGAAGGAGAAAATATGTATGGCCTACTTTCAAGTCCTCATTAGAAGGCAGTCCAGCAATGGGTTTTCCTATATAAAATGCCTCAGAGTGGCAGATCCAATATCCAGGATGCTGCTCAAGCAGCTCTCCTGCTTTGATGGGGCCTTTCACAAGGATAATGCTTCCATTGGCATGCAACACCTTGATTTTGCCTGCATCACCTGACTTGCAGGTAGAAGAACAGCTTCTGTTTCCCATTGATGATTGATCTGATTATGATCAATGTCACATAGATAAATACTTGTAGACTTTTCCATCATTTCCACCATGAGTCACTCACCAAAAAAATAAAAGTTGAAAGCCTTTTGTTTTTATGATTTCACTAACTGTTTGTTTGTACGATTGTAGGTAGAATTTACCACCTTAGTGAGCTGATTCTTCCTATCCTTTATTTATTTTTCAATGATGATACATTGGATTAACCACCTTTACCAAGGTTTTCTCACGATTCTTTCAATCAATAAAAAGTATTGAAATCTTTGATTCTCATATAATATTACTCATTTTGTTTTATATGATTGTATTGTACTTAGTGGTATTTTATTAATTTTAATTTGTTAATTTTTTTAAATTTTTAATGATATTAGATTGCCACAATTTATAATGATAAGCAGAGTAGTTTCTGGATTAAAAGGTGTCTGATTTTTTTAGTATCAATGTTCATACTTAGTGATCTATCATCAGGGTAGTAGAGAGCTATATTCTATTCCTACAACTATCTACTATCTTGATGATGGATCAAGGTGTGTGAGGGAAACCTTGATACTAAAAAAATTAAAGACGATTTAATCTAGAAATTAGTCTGCAATCCTTGTTCTTCCTGTCAAGAAAAATGAATTATTCATAATTAAAATGTATTAACAATGATTTAAATGTGTTTAATATATGATGATTATATATTTTAAAACAGCCTTATCTTCTCAATCAGAAAAAAGAAAATTATTTATATATTGAACCTAAATATTCCTAAAAAAATTTCTTCAAAAATCAAGAAAAAAATTAAATTAGAGAGGATGTAAGATTAATAGAAATAAACTATACTGTTGTTAAAAAAATCTTTAAACATAACAGATTGTGAAAAATTGAAATTATTATCATATTATATTTTTTACTAAGAAAAATCAAATAGTCAAATGAAAAAACATTTCAAACTATTATCACAAACTCTAGAAATTTCACATCTTTAATTAAAATAAAAGAGAATTCCCTTTACAATGAAGAAGGATTTTCTTTATATATAAAAAATCTTTAAAATAGTCATTCTTTGACTACTACAATATTTAAAATGAAATGATTAAAAAGTTTACAATATTTAAATAATATTATATTGAAAACATTTTTATTATATAAAATTATTAAACAAATACTATCTATGTTTTCATGTTATTATATATAGATTTTCTCTTTAAAAAAAATTCAATAACTTGTAAGAATTGTTATTAATATTATAATTTTTATGCCTAGAAAACAAAATTCAATTATTTAATGTCAAATAATGTACAAAATGCAAATAGAAAAAGTGGAAGGGCCAACATAAAAGGCCCACAAGCTCAAATGTGGACATAAGGTAATGGAGAACAAAAGTAATCCACTAGGGGCCATGCATGTAATGTGAATAGCAATGGCCAAATCATGTTGCAGTCCAAGTAGAAGCCAACAAATGGGCACCATTAATGCTTTTTTAATTTCTTTTTCATCTTTGGATGAGAATAAGGCAAGACATGTGAAGACACAGTAGAATTTCAACGTGGGTGAGGTGCACTTTTTAAATTTGTTTCAAAAGGTCACCTCCATGTTTCCTAAACAACATACACACCATGCTATTTTATGGAGTGTGGACCATTTGACCCCTTTCCCTATTCATGTGAGAAAATTTGTCATGTAGATGGGGACCATGAATTATTGAACACTCTAAAGTATGTAATAGGAAAATCAACTCTACCTAATATAGGTTTTGTTTGGCCTTTTTAATGAAAATATTTTATATTAAAATAAATAGTTAAAGGATATAGTTGATTTAAAAAAAAAAGTGGAAATATAGTCTAGTCTTATAAGAATTTTATTTATTTTAATGTTGAAAAGGATATATATCAACTCGTTTTTAGGGTTTAATTTTTGTTATTGAAAAAGATAATATACTAAAATAAATAGTTGGGGTATATAATTAAATTGCAAAAAATAATAAAATTAGATCACATCTTAAAATTAGAATGGCAAAGCAACAAAAGAACAAAAACAAAAATGTGACTTTATTAAAGAAAATAGTACTTCACTGGTTGGAGAATAAAATCCTTTTTATATATAGAGTGTACTAAATGTAAGATTTTCTTTTTGTGATTCAAAAAGATAATGTGCTAAAATAAATAGTTAAAGTATCACATCCTAAAATTAGAATGACAAAGAAAAGTCAAGAACAAAAACACACATGCCACTTTATAAAAGGAAATAGTGCTCTCTCTACCCCACAAGAATTTAGTTTATTTTGACTTGGGAAAAAAAATATAAGAACTATCTAGTAATTTAAGGAGAATAAAATCCCTTTTATCAATTTATGGTAAGTATATAAATGATATTAAATATTGAGATTCTACTTTAGATTAAATATTTGTTGATGAAAATAATTAAAATGTTTAAGAAATGCATAAGATAATAAATAATATTTAATTAAAAATAATAATAAATGTTATATCCTAATTTATCCTTAACAATCAATATTAGTGAAGTTAAGACAAAATATTTTGGAATCAATGAATAAATCCTTAAAAAGGATTAAGATTAGTTGGCATCCTATTTTAAGGAGAATACAATCCTTTTAATATCAAGATATGGTATATAAATGACATTATATATTGATCTTCTACTTTAGATTAAATATTATTTGTTGATGAAATAAATAAAATGTTTTAAAAATACATAAGATAACAAATAATATTTAATTAAAAATAATAATAAATGTTATATCCTAATTTACCCTTAGTAAATAATTATTAGTGAAGTTAAGACAAAATGTTTTGGAATCAATGAACAAATCCTAAAAAAACAATAAGATTAGATCACATCCTATAATTAGAATGATAAAGCAAAGCTAAGAAAAAAACAAACATGTGACCTTACAAAAGAAAATAGTGCTCGACCTACCCTACAAGAGTTTGATTTATTTGGACTTTGGAAAAGAAATATTTAAGAACCCTCTTGTAATTTAAGAGGGAGAAAAAAATCCATTTATAAATAATATTGAGACTCTACCTTAGATTAAATATTTATTTATCTATCTATTTATTTTCAAAAGGGGTAAAAAATTATTAATAAAAAATGAAGAATACAAAGCAAGAAAGACCTGTAGCCCAACAAAGAACAAAGAATTAACCATTCCTATCCTCCCCAACTAATTTCTCTAACAAATGAGATAAATCTACCAACAAATGTCCCCTTTCTACAATATTCCAACCTTGCATTCCATTAGATGCTCATTTCACTAGGAAATTTGGTACTCTATCCCAATTTCTAGGAATATGACAAAAAGTAACAAATTCCAAAGACCTACTCAACCATAGAATCTATCAAATAACCACAACTAAATGCCAATCAACATCATCCAATTGTTGTTCATTCATCATATGCACCATCACTTGTGAATTAGATTCAGAAATAATCTATTTCAAACCAAGAACACAACCTCTCTTCGGTGCATACAAGATGACGAGGGCCTCCATGAAATTATTCGTATGAAACCCTTTATAAATGAAAAAGAGAAATTGAACAACACTAGAGATATCTTTTCCAATACCACCTATATTTGCATGACTAGGATTCCCCCTAAAGGATCCATCAGTATTTATCTTCAAAACTCCTTAAGGAGGAGGGAATCATTGGCCTACCTGATTAATCTTCCTCTTTGACTGTCTAATCTGGTCCACGTAACTTGCTTACTTCTTGCACCACCAAAAAAATTCAACCTTTGAAGAATACCTACATCACCAAGATCCATAGCACCAGAAAGATCACACTTAGCCGAGAATGCCTCTTAAAGAGTATTAATAATTTCCCTCCACAATTGTTGAACAACCAAATTTGCATTCTGAAATTTCCTATGATTCCGTTCTAACCAAAGATGCCATAAAATGAAAGGAGGCCCCATAACCCAAGAAACTCGAAGAAAAGAGGTCTTAACAAGAGGCTAACCCAAGTGGTCTCATAACTCAGCCAAAGAGGAGGCATACACATAAGCCTTATTCCAAACTACCCACCAAAGATGCCAAATCTCCCTAGAGAAAGAACACTGAAAGAAAATATGAGAAGTATATTCTTCACTATGAATGCAAAGCATACAAATAGAAGGTCCTTGGAAGCCACACTTGCACAAATTACCCCAAGTATTACATCTATTCTGAACAACCAATCAGAGGAAAAAATGCACTTAGACAAACAAAATTTGTTCCACACATGTTTCCACTAAAAACATCTATCTATCTAGCTCTAAATACCTTGAATCCATTGAGTACATACCAATAGAATCCTTACCCCATGCCAAGAGTTTCATCCTTGTAAGAGAATTGCACTTCCTCCTACAAAGAATTTGAGTTAAATCTTATCGAGCTCCCTTAGTTTCTCTAAGTGGCCATTCATGGGGGTCTTTCCATTTACAAACATCTATTGAGCCCAAATGTAGAAAAATCTTATAATCAACCATCGTGTGTCATCTAGATGCAATAAAACTATCACAAAGGGATTGTAAGTGCGAATACATTGAAAGAAACAGAGGGTGACCATCCCAAGAATCAAGCCAAAACAAAGAATCTGAGCCCTTATTACAGATCCAAAAAGGCTCTTGTTTAATTAGCTTTGCCTTTATCTTCAAAGAATGATAAATAACAACTCCCTTCCCCTCAAGATCGAGGAACATCTAAGTTGTCAAATCTTGTTAGATATTTATTAGAAACAATTCTAGCCCAAACTTGATCTTGGCTGGTGCACCATTGCCAATATAATTTAGTACCTAAAGCTTTCCCATTTAGAGACTCTGAGAAGACCAAGCCTTCCTTATTTCTATGTCCTACGAACTTTATCCCACTTAACTAAACTCCACTTAGAAGAAATCAAAGTGCCACTCCAAAGGAATTGCTAGGAAAGAGCATTGAATTCATTAATAAAATATGGAGTCACCTGAACAAAACACCTATAAATAGGGAGAGCTTGGATGATAGACTTTAGAAGAGTCACCCTTATAGTAGTGGAGAGCCATCGATGAGTCCAATGATCGATACTTCTATATAACTTATCCAACAATTCTGCTAGTAAGCTATCTACTCATAGCCAAAGGAATACTAAGATAAACTAAAAGAAGAGAGCCAATTCAAAATCACAAAATATTAGCAATTTGTATTTGAATAGACTTAGGAGTATTAAAAAAATAGAAGGTTTATTAATGTTATTGACTTTTTGGCCTGAAGAAGCTAGATAAATATCAAAGTTTGTTTAAAATTATTTTCTTCTTGAATGGAGGCTATACCCATCAAAGTAATATCACACAAAAACTGCAAGTGGGATTAATTTGGCAATTTATTACCCCAATTCAAGTCTTAAATCAAACCTTGGGACATCTGAGCCTTAATAAATCTACTAAAGCCCTCAGCTATAATAATATTTAAATAGATATGGAGATAAAGGATTTCCTTGGTGGAGACCTCGAGAAGCCCCCAAAACTTAGAAGGCTCATTATTAATAATGACTGAGAAAGATGTAGAAGTAACATAGCTCATAGTCCAATCCACCCATTTAGTACTATAACCAAAATCTAGAAGAATTTTGCACAAGAATTTTCATTTAACCATGTCATAAGATTTCACCATGTCTAGCTTGATAAACAAAGCCTTTTCCTTAGACACTAACATAGAGTGAAGAACCTCTATAGCAATCACCACCTCATCTAGAATTTGTCTTTCAGCTACAAATCCCCCTTGCTCTTTTGAGATTATTGAAGGAAGGAAAGTCTTGAGCCTTTCTGCAATCAATTTAATAATAATTTAATACAACACATTACAAAGAACAATGGGCCAAAAGTAATCCAAACTATTATCCCCTTCTTTTTTTGCAATAAGAACCAAACGAGTAGAATTCAAGGCATAGAGATTTTGTTTGCTACTTTGTAACTCCTAAACCGTGACCAAAAGATAACATTTAATAACATCTCAAAACTCTTGAAAATTTTCTGTTGAGAAATCATTAGGACCAAGAGCTTTGCTTTTAGCCATTCCAAAAACAACTTCCTCCAATTATAACAAAGTGATTGGCCAAACTAGAGCCTCATTCATCACATTAATGACTAAAAACAAAATACAATCCAAAATCAATGTCTCTTCATTGCCAGCGGGAGTAGAATCTTCAGTAAGCAAAGTTGAATATAAGTATTTAGTCTTGTGGGACATCTCTTGTAGGGATGTCAGTTGAATTCCCTTTGAATTAACTAGAGAGGAAATATAACTCACATGCTTGCGAGATTTAACAGAATGATGAAAGAAACCTATATTTTTGTCACCTTTCTAGAGCCAAACAACTCATGCCTTTTGTTTCCAATAAAATTCTTCCTGAAGCTCCCACTCCTCCAATTCCTTTATAACTTGAGACTCTACTCTACTTAAATCCTTTGTTAAACCATCATCATGAATTTTATGAGTAATACTAGCAAGACATTCATGAATTTCTCTTTTAGTGACATCAAGGTTACCAAAGCACTGCCTATTTGACCTTTTGAGCTTGTCTTCACAAATTGCAATTTCTTAACAAAGAATACATTGTTGTACAATAAGAGGACTACCTTATCGCCATCATACACCCATCAAATCTTGAAGCGAGGAATCACAAAGGAACATGAGTTGAAACTTGAACAAAGGATTCTTAGGAATTCTAAAAGATGCCATTGTAAGATTGACTGGCCAATGATCAAAGGCTCTCCAATCTAGAATCTCAAAGTTGGTGGTCCAACTATCCCCTACCCAAAAGTAGGAGACAAATAATATATCCAATCACTCAGAAATAACATCAATGAACACTTATTATTTCAAGTGTAGATTATATTAAATGGTTTTACATCAATTAGATTGTTCAACTCTATATTGTCTCATAGAAGTCTAAAATAAGGTTCCAATCTGGGTCTCTCTATGATTTTCTCTACCAAGCTTAACACCGTATCAAAGTCACTAGCTATAATCTAAGGAAGGAATGGAGAAAGAGTTTGAACATACCTTATATAAGACCAAAGAAAATTATTTCCAGTGAGATCAATTGAAGTGTAAACATTAGTGATCAAAATAAGTTCCCCAAAATCCAAGCTTGAGGCTATCATGGAAATAAAGGAATGACTAGAAATCCATCATTGTTATAGATCCCTTCCTCCTAACTCCATTAGAGATTGATACTAACTTGGGGATTATTTCTTTTAATGATTCACCAAGACAGGATATTGTTCATCTTTGTTGCAACAATTGATAACTCTAAAGAGACTGTCACATGAACTTGTTTATACAATAAATTTTAATACTAGGTTTCATAGAACTTGGGAAAGAATCCTAATGATGACTCGTCCTCCTTTTCACATGGATTTTGTGTTTTATCTTAGAGATTTTAATTCTAATTTAGTGGTGATGATCCAATCATTAGGAGGCACTACCTTACCAAATGCATATGACATGATAGTAAGAGCAAATAATAATTTGATTGATGTGGGGAAATTCCTACTAAGACTACCTATGCCAATATTCCTAGAGGTTTTAACTCAGTCACAAGAAGAAGTTGCACCCAACATGCCAGATCTACCTCAAGTGATGTATATCTACCCAACTGTATAATGCTATTGCATCATCCTTGCTAACTGTTGAGATAAATGACATGAAGAATCTACTATAGACCTTTTCAAATGAAATAATTAATATCAATCACCAACAAGAAATGCCTCCAAAACCTCCCTATCAAAGTTATCAAGGTAGAAGGCCACCTTTTCAATAGGTTCAATACCAAGGAGGTATTAGAGCAAGCAATCAACTGCAAGCCTTGAATCAAATTGTTTTTGTTCCCCCACCTCTTTAGGCCATACCCCCCAACCAAAATAGAGAGATAATTGTTGGCTAGAATAACTTGGCAAATGATTCAAATGTTTCGTTCTTTCCATGTAATGATGTAAACATGCCTCAAAATTTCCCATGAGGTAATATGCAACAAAAGGTGGCAGACAAACACAGTGAAGGCATTATATCAGATGCTACAGTTTATGCCTATTCATCTCTTAGCATAGATACTGTTATTCTAACTACATAGATGTAGGGTACATGTCTTTAGAGAAAGAAGTTGAAATCACCTCAGATCATGCACTCTTCTCTTGGATGGAGGGTGAAGACAATGTGTATGCAAACAAATCATCCATATCAAAATATCCATGAGTGCAATCCAATTATAACACTCACTCAAAGAAAGGGCTTACTAGAGAACTTGTAACTTGAGTGCAATAGCCTAAGTTTACCTTTGAGAAGAGTTCTGACCCCTATGTGGTGGTACAACCATTTCAAAAACCAAAGGGAAATTGTTCCCTATAAACCAAAAGAGCTTGAAGTTACCTCTTACATCATTCAATATGGTTGATAATATGAAGAAGGCCCTAACTAATGTGTCTTTGTGGGATATCTTGGCTATCCCAAAATTAAATTCACTACTAAAGAAAGGTTTGGAAGTTTGAGAGAAGCTATTATGAACTAAGATGATTCTAGAGTGTGATCAAACCAAGGGTAAAGGACCAATTGCTAATGTGCAAGGACAACAAGTAATAACATTCACAATTTCAAACAATAATTTGAAGAAAGAAGATAAGTGTTTAAGTAAAAATCTATGCCTTTCTTCCCTCATTTATCCTAGATCTATATCCTAGACTTTCTCAATGGTTGGCTATGGTTTTAACCTTATTATAACATGCATTCACCAACCAGTAAACCGATACATATATAATTGAAAGAAGTAAAGCAATCAATGAACCAATCACACAAATTAATACCATAACACAAAGAATTTATATGTCGAAAACCTCAAAGAGGAAAAACCACAGTGGGATTTGTGACCCACAATATCAATCCACTAGCCATATGAAAAGATATTACATAATATGGGGGCTTGCACATGTAGGAAGGCTTACCTTCTAGAGCACACTGCTCAACACAAAGGAGTCTCACTGACTATAGTCACTTTGAATAATGAAACATAAAACTGAACTCATTTAATGCATCTTCTATGCCTGATCGAGTTCTGGTTCAAGCTTTGACTGTTCTAGTTCTGAAACCTTAAACCCTTACAGAAATAACCTTCACTTTGTGAGTGCATCCAAAATCATCTACAAATCATTACAGAATATTGATCTCATACATAAATGACCTCATATACATGATCTTTGCATTACTGATCTAATCTCACAACATCATCATATCTATTATTTATTATTACACAAAATGATCTAATAACTGACCTATATACCCTTACAATCCTTCATGACTTATGTCGGCTTACATAGATAATACAAAAATGATTATACATGTCGGCTCATTACATATATACATAAACAAAAAAATGAATTTCTGATTGCCGGATCTCCCAATGATGTTGGCCTCCTATACTAGTACACATAGAATCCTTCCTACTGGTGAAGATACCTGCTGGTGCCGGTGAAGTACCAAACCAAAGAATGAAGCCAGAACATGTTGCCATCAATGACAACATATGAAACCAATCAAATGAGTGTCAATTGCCAACAATTTGAAGAATGTACTTGTATATTATGAAAATTGTGACGATAATGATCAAAGATCTATAGAGGAAGCAGTTGTAAAATACATGAATGTTTATAGCAAAGCCTTGATAGAGTTGTTGTCCATGATTCCAAAGGGAGTATATGATATTTTGGATGCAAAGAGGAATACAACCATCGTAGAGGATGAAAGAATAAAATAATATATGTTAGTCAATTTGTCTTCTGTAATTTCTAAAGCTAAAGTTGATAGATTTCTTAATCTTGCAAAGGATAGATTCAGACGCAAAAAGAGAGTTAAAAAAATTATGCTTGGGAATATAGATGAAGTTGTTAAAGAGATCGAAGCAATTTTGAAACAATTTTTGAAAGAGCATAGATATGATGTAATCTGGCACAAGATGACACCCAATCAGAAGAGCAGGCACAAGATACTTCCATTCCGAAAGTGCATATAGTGGTTCCTGATGTACAGATTGATCAAACAACTAAGAAAGCCATTTTGGCAAGGCAAACAAATGAACAAACCACTTCTACAAATGATACTGATACTCTAGATAAGGAGTTGATCTCCATGGTGGTAGATATGTTAGAGAATTTTTTGTCATCGTTCAAACTGGATACAACTTATACTCCCTCCAGTAAGCTTAGAACCATGCTTAATGCACTAGAATCTCATTTTGTGTCTTTAGAGAAAGCAACATATGCTAGAATTTTGACTCAGTTTAATGCTATGAGATTGAGAACAATTTTGGAGATGATTGAAGGAGATAGAGTGAATTTGACAACCGGTATGAAAAACATACAAGATGCATTAGATGAAGGCGGTCAAATATACAAGTCATGTCTAATTTTGCCTAAATTCACTATTGACATTGAGAAGACAATAAAAGTGTGTGAAGGGAAGTTAGCTAGCATATCTCAATCCTATGCACCTCAATCAGTCCAAGCTAGCAATTTTCAAGCTCAAGTTATGGGTATAATTGATAAGATTAAGAGTCTAAATCAGGAGACAAACATTATTTTGGGTAGAGTGGGAGAAGAAGAAGCCTTATCACTCCCCGAATAGACACATTGATCAACAGTAAGAAAGATGCAATGACTGAGAGAGGGAGGTGAAAAATGGTGTATATTCTTAAGGGGAGCTTGTTGAGTCTTGTTGAGTCTTGGAGATTTTGGAGTTTTGGATATTTGCAGTCTTGAGTGTATAGTGTCATTTTTCATAGTGTTGCCATCAATGCCAAATGGGGAGATTGTTGGCAAGAGACACTATTTTGGTGAAGATTGATGCATGAGAAATATTTAGGAGTTTTCATTGATGGCAACTCAGTTCAGAAATCATATCTGGCATGTGTAGATTTAATTTACTGTATTATCATTTGGCACAAGTCTGGAAGGTGGAATACAATATCCGACAGAGTATAGGTGCATTGTGTAGATCTTGATTTTGGTTGCATAACTTTGGTTGCGGTAATAGAGGCAGATGATTCAAGGTTCGAGGAAGCTTATTTTGTAATCTTGATATCCAATATTGATTCGTGAGCGAGATTGAAGGTCTAGTATCCGGTAATTCAGGAAGAACAAAGCTATTTTTGTGTAACCTATGATGCAAAATCTTTGGGTTGATTTCAATGATTTGTTTTGTGTTCGAGGAGATTGAATTGACATATGTGAAGATTTTTATCATCTTGTTTAGGTCCGCATATATATATATATATATATATATATATATATATATATATATATATATATATATATATATATATATATATATATATATATATATATATATTTGTGGATGAATTGAGCCGACTTAAGGTTACACATTTCATGTTGCGTGTTATGCAAATTTTGGAAGCTGACATGAGAATTGATCTATTTTGGTGGTGTAGATATATAAGATCGACTTGTATGATCATTTTGATATGGTAGATGTATGGTAGATGTGCGAATATTGATATGTGATGAGTGAATGATCATCAATATGAATATTTGGTGCTTCGGTATATGATTATATAGAAGAATAGAGCAGATAAGTAGAACAATGGAAGATAGTCAGATTGTGCTTAACCAAAACTAGCATTTGACATTAGTAGATGTTATTCTTCAATTCATTCATTATTGTAATCATTTGTAATCAATTGTAGGATAGCGAGTCCTCGGGGTTGTAGCCCTCTTTTGTATTTGAGTAGTGAGCTCTAGGTAGTGTGTCTGAATGCAAGTGCATTCCCCTTTTTGTAATATTATCATACTCCTGATCAAAGTATAATAATATTGTGGGTTCAAAACCCACTGTGGTTTTTCCCTTTTCGGGTTTCCACGTAAAAATTCTGGTGTTATGGTTTTGTGGTTTATTGGTTTATGTTTCTGCACTTTACTTTCATTCTTATGCATCTGGTGGTTAAAGAATCAATTTAATAAATTTATTAATTGTAGAAAACTTATTCACCCCCCCCTCTCAATGTTCTTTGATTCCAATAGAAAATTGCTAGTTGTTTCAAGTGCAAACAACTCGAACATTATGGTAACCAATGTAGGAAAGAAAATGAAGAAAAAATTGTTGAAAAGGTTGCAATGAAGAGTGATGAATCCAAGAAGAAGGAAAAATTGGTCTAGAGAAAGAAAAATAAGAACAAAGGAAGTGAGTCTATAGTACCAGATCTAGTGCAGGAACCTCTTCCTCTGGCAACTAATATTAAAGCTTTGGGTCAGGGGGAGTTTTGATCTAAAAGAAAAATCTTCTAGCCTCCTCATCTATATGGATCATGTCACTAATACGACACGACAGTGCTTGTGTGGTATCCGGTAATCAGAAGAATCATGATGACATCATCAAAAAGAGTTTTTGGTGGCAAAACCGTAATGAAGCATCTTTAGCAAGATAAGTATCAATTCTTGAAGTTCATTTCTTTCATATTAGTTAAATTTTCTTGAGATCATTGTGAATAGTAGAGAAGCAGTAAAGTGAGTAGTGAAGAGCGACCATGGAAGGAAAAATGATCATCGGAGAATCTAGCAATGAAGAATTTCAGATTATGGACAAAGTGCTTCTGGATGAGTTTAGCCTGCAGAAAATTAGAATTGTTGTAGAAGGTTTGAAGGGTGATGAATTGTAGAGGGTTAAAGAGTTCAAATAAAAGGTCTAAATATGTGGACCAAATTCCCATGGTTTGATAATGCAAAGGTAATCAAATTAATCCTTAGTCGTGGGCAAGGTAATTGCACCGTGTTGGATAAACCCTATCCAATTATGAAGGAAATCATTTCTAAGATCACCAACTTGTGCGACAATAGATAAGTTCTGACAAAGAAATCAATTTTGAATAGGGAAGTGGAAGCCCTAACCGTGAAGGGTGATCAACAAGCTCTTATCATCTATACGATTTGTTGGCATTTGCATGAAGATTGCATTAATGATATGTTATGTTGTCATTGATGTCAACTAACTGGTAATGATATTGTTGATATTATTGTAATATTGTTTTGTAACTCATAGGAAGAATTTGTGGAGTGATCTGATATTGCTATATATTGGAGAGTTGAACCGGTAACCGGTAAACCCTACTTGTTGTATTTGATAAACCCTAACCAATTAAGTTTGGTGAATTGGTTATATTGGTTTATGATATGATGATGAGCGAAAATGATTATGACATGTACAATTATTATATGAAGACAATTTCAAGTGATTTTGGTGAACTGTTGTAATGGTTTTTGTCTAGGGAATGAGAAAATGTATTGCATATACTGCAAAGCGTGTGATGAGTTACTAAGTTCGATGAAGCAGTGATCAAGGAGCGATCAAGGTTTTCTTGATGTGCAGAGATTGCTATGTAATCTAACGGTCATACTTGAACCGACTTGTTTGTAATCTCTATGAGAATTAGGTTTTCATTGTGTTACCGACCTAATTGATTTGTTTATAAGGTCAATGAAGTTGTTTAGTTTAATGAGTTGGCAAGAGTTGGAAAAGATTAGTTGAGTGTATGGTTGCCGAACCAGATGGTGTATCTATAGTTTGAGTAAAGGCAGATAGAAGCATGAAATGGATCTGATCAAGCAAGTGTAGTGCTATTCAAACAAATAAAAAAACTTCTGTTGTTTTCTAACAATTACAACAGAATTGAAATCCCCTAACTAGGTAAGCTCTAACAAGCTTGGTACTATTCAAATCCTCCAACAAGGTGATCCATTAGCTTGGATTTTCAAATTCTCTACTGAGGTTACTCCTTACATGGTATTGCTTCTAACAAGGCATTGCAGTCAATCCCTTAACCAGGTGGTTCCTAACAGGATCAATTCTTAACAAGAATTTTGTAAAGATTTAACAGGCTAGGCTCCTAACAGGGCGAACTTCAGAAGAGTTTAGATAGTTATCTTGTGAGTCTCATCTCACCGTGGTTTTTCCCATTTGGGTTTCCACGTCTAAGATATTTGTGTCAAGTGGTGAATGTTTTTGTGGTTATGTTCTTATGGTTGATTTACTTAACTACTTAACTACTTTGATAAGTTATGATAACTGGAAGCATTGAGAAATGAAGACTGTTGACATATGAAAAAACATTTGGATGTTTATGAGTTTGAAGTTGTTTACTGCTAATTTATTGTAATAGTCAACTAGTTTATCTTATGAGTTTTTATCTTGACAGTGGTATTACATTGATAGTTCTAAGTTTACTTTGAGAGATTAATTTTTGATATTGGTGAAGTTTGTATCAGTTTTTCTATCTACTGATTCACTCCCCCCTCTTAGTAGTTGACCAGATACTGATTCTTTCATCATACCATCAATTGGTATCAGAGCATATCAGGTCCTCTAAGGTCTAAGCCTAACAAATTGAGGTAAAGATCTTGTAGATCATGATGAAGAAGGAAGGTTCAAAGTTTAATAGAGATAACTATAGGATATAGAGTGACAAAATGAAAATTTATATCAAGAGTCTAGGAAGCTAGTATTGGGAACATGTTGATGCTAAATATGTTGCACCTACTGGGATGTTGAATGATGATCAGAAGAAAGAGCAACAAGAAAATCATCAAGCATTAGAGGCCATTATCAGTTCTTTATCTGATGAAGAGTATGTAGATGTTCATGGTCTAGAGACTGCATATGAGGTATGGAAAAAACTTGAAGAGATTTTTAGCGGTGATGAACATATTAAGATTGCTAAAGAAGAGAGTGTAAGAGAAAAGTTTGATGACATGCAGATGGCTAAAGGTGAGAATATCTAGCAGTATGGTCAAAGGATAAAGGAGATAGTCCGTGAAATTAAGAGTGTAGGAGGTAAAGTGGAAGATGCCATAGTGATTAGTAAGGTACTGAGAACCCTGCTACCGATCTACGCTATCCGAGTTGCAGCTATTCAAGAGCTAAAGTCCATTAACAAAACTAAGGTAACTCTTGACTCCATCATTGGCAAGCTTATTGCTTTTGAATTAAATGGTTATGATGGTAGTGTACAAAAAACTAAGTCTACATTTAGAGCTTCTGTTTCTAAGCCATCTGTGAGGAAAAGTAGAGATACCAGTCACAGTTATGAATCTAGATCCAGTAGAGAAGCTGATGATGAAGACAACTTAGCTGATCTTGAAGCATTGTTGGCCAAGTGGTTGCCTAGAGTTACATGTAAATATAGAGTTAAATTACCTTTGAAATGTTTTGTATGCAACAAGATTGGGCACATAGCTGCTAACTGTCCTAATGGTGATAATGAGCATAAACGAGATAAATTCAAGAAGTATAAGGGTAAAGGCAAAAGAGATTGTCTTATTGCTATTAATGGTGGTATCACTGATGAACAATCTGATGGTGATGCTAATGAAGACATTGTGTTTGTATATATTAAAGAAGAGATATCAGACCAGAAGGCATTAGTATCCATGATGGATAACTCTGATGATTGGATCATTGATAGTGGTGATGGTATGATGAAAGAATAAGTATTCGATAGAATACTAAGAGGGGGGGGGTGAATAAGTATACTGAAAAACTGATACAAACTCCCAAACTCAAATATAAACTTATCAACAAGTAACTCAGTCAAGATAATATCTCAAATATTACCAACATCAACCAACATCAATAGGTTTAACTGTTATGACAGCTTAATAGTAAACAACTTCAATCTTGTAAACATAAAAAATGCTTAATCATATGTCAACATATTCATCTCTCAATGCTTCCAATTGTTATTCCTTATCAGAATAGTTAAGTAGTTAATCAAATCAACAAATAAGATCATAACCACAAAAGCATTCACCACTTGACACAAATATTTATACGTGGAAAACCCAAATAGGTAAAAACCATGGTGAGATGAGATTCACAATGATAGCTATATGAACTCTTCTGAAGTTCACCCTGTTAGGAGCCAAGCCTATTAAAGCTTTTACAATAAGTTTTGTTAAGAACTAATTCCGGTTAGGAATCACCCGGTTAAGGGATTTACAAATATGCCTTGATGAAAAGCAGAATACCCTGTTATGACTAACCTTGCTGGAGGATTTGAGAATCCAAACTAATGGACCACCCTGTTAGAGGATTTAGAAAGTAACCAAGCTTGTTAGAGCTTACCCAGTTAGGGGATTTCAATTTTTTTATGTAATTATTAGAAAACAACAGGTTTTCTTGATCTGTTTGAATTTAACACTACATCTGCCTGACCAGATCCTTCCTAAGCTTCAATCTACCTTTACTCAAACTGTAGATCCATCCACCGGTTAGGCAACCTGTGTTCAACTGGTTTCTCCTAATCTTGTCAATTTGCCAACACTTAACAAAACAATATTATCGACCTTAAAAAAAATCAACTAGGTCGGTAACACAACAAAAACCTAATTCTCATCATCGAGATTACAAACAAGTTGGTACAATCTTGATCGTTAGAAATCATAACAATCTATTGACATTAATCAAGAAAATTCCAACCGCTCCATGATCACCGCTTCATCGGACTTTGTAACTCATCATGCGCTATCATTAGATGCAATCCACTTTTCTCTTTTCCAAGATAACAAACGCGCCAAATCAATCTGAACTAATCCTCATTCAATGATCACACCTGTCTCCATCATTACCGCTCAACATTAGATCTTAAATCAACAAACTTGACCAGTTAGGGTTTGACAGAAAACAACCGGTAGGGTTTACTGGTTACATAACATAGAAAGGTTTAACCCTTTACACCAGTTCAATTTACAAACTACCATATACCGATTTACTACATCTTCCTCGAGGTTTATCATACCGGTTACAAGACAATAGAAATAACAACAATAACATCAGCACTATCTCGAATATCATTAACCGATTCAATTGACATCAATGACAACATATCATTAATGCAATCTATATGCAAAATGCCAACAATCTCGCCCTTTGGCATTGATGGCAATACAAATATCAATGCCTCTGATTGCTGATGTGATTAGTGATTAGGAATCCTAGTTTACATTGCCAAGTATTCACCATGCACTGTCTGTCACTGGTTCACATAATTAGACACATAATTCTTCTCCTCAATCACATAATTCTTCTCCCCCTTTGACAACAATGCCAAATTGAAAGTAAAACATGTAATTCCAAATTCTTACTGTGCATCAACATACTGCAACTTGATGCTCCCCATGTGGAATACATCCACTTCCAAAAACAATCAATCCATGTAAGATTCTACAAGTAATTCAGGGATTGATGCAATCAACATCATGCTCAATTGACTTCATGAAGAGGGACAACCCCCAACTGACTTCTAGGTACTCAAAAGTGGTCTTAGGCAGAGGTTTGGTATAGATATCTGCAAGCTACTCCTAGGTAGAAACATGCTCTAAGATAACATCTTTACTTTGAGCGTTTTCCCTCAAAAATTAATACTTCAATTGAATGTGCTTAGTCCTTGCATGCAAAACAGGATTCTCAGAAATATTTATTGTGCTTGTATTATCAAACAAAATCTTTATAGGTTCTGAGCTCTCATCTTAAAACCTTCCAAAATGTGCCTCATCCAAATAGCTTGTGTGCAATTCATGTAAGCTGCTACATACTCAGCTTCCACAGTAGATTGTGAAGTACAATTCTGCTTCTTACTACTCCATGAAACTAGCCTTCCTCCTAGATAGAATTATCCACTGGTAGTACTCTTCCGGTCATCAATATTTCCTGCCCAGTTAGCATCAGTGTATGCCTTCAAATCAAATTTTTCTCCATATGGATACCATAACCCATAGTCAACTGTACCTTTCAGATATCTAAAATTCTCTTGGTTGATATCGGATGTGCTTCCTTTGGATTTTTCTTAAATCTAGCAACTATACCAACTGCATGGGCAATATCCGGTCGACTGTGAACAACATAGTGTAATTTGCTAATCATCGACCTGTATTCCTTTTCATCTACAGACTTAGATGCATCTTCCTTGGACAATTTACAACCTGTAATCATTGGAGTTCCAACTGGTTTACAGTCACTCATGCCAAAAGTCTTCAAAACCTCTTTCACATATCTAGATTGAGTAATGAAAATACCATTCTTCATCTGTTGTATCTGCAAGCCTATTAATTTTTTTATTTCCCCTACTAATGACATCTCAAACTTATTCTTCATTTCATTTGCAAAACTGTTGCTCATGACATCATTACCTCCAAATATAATGTCATCAACAAATACTTCACTGACCGGTATTTCATCTTTTTCAGACTTGAGATAAATGTTGTTGTCATCACTGGTTCTTGCAAGCCTATCTTCATCAGATGTGTATGAAGTTATTCATACCATGCTCTGGGTGTCTGCTTTAATCCATACAAATCTTTAGGCAATCTGCATAACATGTCTTCCTTATTTGTCAATGCATAACCATCAGGTTGTTCTATATAAACCTCTTCTTCCAATATCCCATTCAAAAATGCATACTTAACATCCATCTGGTATACCTTGAACTTCTTATGGGCTGCAAATTCAAGTAATGTTCTAACTCCTTCCAGTCTTGCTACTGGTGAAAAAAATTCTCCATAATCTTCTCCTTCTTCTTGTGCATAACCTTTGCAAACTAATCTTGCCTTATTGCGAACTACAACACCATCTTAATTTAACTTGTTTCTAAACACCCATTTAGTACCT
This sequence comes from Cryptomeria japonica, assembly GCF_030272615.1. Lineage (NCBI taxonomy): Eukaryota > Viridiplantae > Streptophyta > Pinopsida > Cupressales > Cupressaceae > Cryptomeria > Cryptomeria japonica. Next base: position 501,660,970 of record NC_081413.1, read on the forward strand.
ATAACATTCTTGTTTACCGGTTGGGGTACCAGGGTCCAAGTGTTGTTATTCTCAATTTGATCCAATTCCTCCTCCATTGCTTTCACCCAATGATCATCACTAAATGCCTCCTTAGCACTTCTAGGTTAAATGGTGGAGATCATGCAAGAGTTCTCTCTAATTTTCCTTCTAGTCATTACTCCAACATCCTTATCCCCAATAATCTGCTTAGGAGTATGATTCAATCTCACATACCTAGGAATAAAATGACCATTCTCATTAGGTTCAAATTCTTCATTGTCTTCTTCCTCTAAATTTATTTGATCCGGTTGAACAAGTACACAAGTATTTGCTTTACCGATTTCTGATTTAACAGTTTCAGGTTCCAAAAGAAAAATGCAAGGATCTTCATCCTTTCTCTCTGAACAGGTTCCTTATGAAATTTTAGGAAATTCATCTACACAAACATCAACACTCTCAACAATTATTCTTGTACGGTTGTTGAAGCATTTGTAGGCCTTACTCTTGGTGGAATAACCAAGAAATATTTCTTCATCACTCTTAGCTTCAAACTTGCTTATGTAATCACCTCTTTTAATAAAACACTTTCTACCAAAGATCTTAAAATAGCTAACATCAAGTGTTCTTCCATACCAGTACTCATAAGGTGTCTTGTCCTTACCTCTTTTCACCAGAACTTGGTTCATTGTGTAGACCGCTATACTTACAACTTCTCTCCAAAATGTTTTTTCTACATTTCCTTGTATCAACATAGTTCTAGTTGCTTCAACTACTGACCAATTGTTCCTCTCTGCTATACCATTCTGTTGTGGTGTCCTTGGTGCAAAAAGCTTCCGCTTGATACCATTCTCATCACAATACTTAGTGAATTCCTCAGAAGTAAATTCATCGCCTTTGTTCTCAGACATTTTATCTTTTTGCCACTCTCTTTCTCAGCTAAGGCTCTGAATGCCTTGAATTTACCAAAAGATTCATTCTTATCCTTCAAGAATGTGACCCACATCATCCTTGAATAATCATTAGTGAAGATCATGAAATATCTATCACCTGAAATGCTTCTAGTTCTTATTGGTCCACATAGATCTGTATGAACCAAATCTAACAAGTTCTCTGCTGAGAAGGACTTGCTCTTGAAAGTTGAAGAAGTCATCTTTCCTAACTGACATTCTTTATAAAGAGCATTAACCGATTTGTCTAGCTGAGGTAGACCTCTTACAGTATTAGACTTGCTCACTTTAACAATATTATCCAAGTTTACATGAAAAAATATCCTATGCCAAAGCCAGCTATCATCTATTTTTGCAATCAAACAGTTGCTAACTTTAGGATTAAGATGAAATAGATTATCTCTGGTTTGTTTCCTGGTTGCAATCAATTCACCTTTGTTGTAAAAAATTTTGCACATACCATTTCTAAACTCTAGTGGGTATCCTCTGTCATTAAGTTGTGTTGCGCTCAGAAGATTGTGCTTTAGGCCTTCAACCCAATAGACATTGTCAGCACTTCTTTTCCCATTAACAGAAATAAATACCTTACCTTTAACCATACAGGGTGAGTCATTGCCAAATTTGACAACACCGCCATCAAATTCCTTCAAGGAAAGAAATTTGCTCTGATTACTGGTCATGTGATGTGAACAACCACTATCAATGATCCAATCATCAGAGTTATCCATTCTGGACACTACTGCTTTTTGATCTGATATCTCTTCCTTAATAGCTACAAACACAATGTCTTCAATAGCATCATCATCAGATTCTTCATCAGTAATACCACTGTTAATAGCTACAAGACAATCTCTCTTGCCTTTACCCTTATACTTCTTAAATTTGTCTCTCTTGTATTCATTTTCACCATTAGGGAAATTAGCTTCTATATGACCAATCTTATTGTAAGCAAAACATTTCAACGATAGCTTACCTCTGTATTTCCCAGTGCCTTTAGGTAGTTGTTTTGCCAACAATGCTTCAAGCTCCACTAAATTGTCTTCATCATAAGCATCTCTGCTGGATCTAGATCATAGCTATGACCGGTATCTCTACTTCTTCTCACAGATGAGTTAGAAATAGAAGCTCTGAATGTAGATTCTGATTTTTGTACACTACCATCATAGCCATTTAGTTCAAAAGCAGTAAGTTTTCCAATGATAGAGTCAAGAGTTATCTTTGTTTTGTCAATTGATTTCAGCTCTTGAATAGTTGTAACTTGGATAGCATAGATTGGTAGCAGGGTTCTCAGTACCTTACTGATCACTATGGCATCTTCCACTTTCCTTCTTGCACTCTTTATTTCACCAACTATCTCTTTTATCCTTTGACCATACTACTGGATATTCTCACCTTCAGATATTCTCATGTCATTAAATTTTCCTCTTAAACTCTCCTATTTGGCAATCTTAACATGTTCATCACCGCTATAAATCTCTTCAATTTTTTTCCAAACTTCATATATAGTTTCAAGACCATGAACATCTACATATTCAACATGAGACAGAGAACTGATAATAGCCTCTAATGCTTGATGATTCTCTTGATGTTCTTTCTTCTGATCATCAGTTAGAGTTCTAGTAGGTATAGTATAATTAGTTTCTATATGATCCTAATACTGACTACCAAGAATCTTAATGTAAATCTTCATTCTGCCGCTCCATATCCTATAGTTATCTTTGTTGAACTTCGGACCTTCTTTCTTCATCATGATCTACAAGATATTTTCCTCAAGCTGTTAGGCTTTAGGTTAAAGAGGACCTGAGATGCTCTGATATCAATTGATGGTATGATGAAATAATAAGTATCCGGTAGAATAATGAGAAGCGGGGGGGTGAATCAGTATACTGAAAAAATGATACAAACTCTCAAACTCAAATATAAACTTATCAACAATAACTCAGTCAAGATAATATCTCAAAGATTACCAACATCAACCAACATCAACTGGTTTAACTGTTATGACAACTTAACAGTAAACAACTTCAATCTTGTAAACATAAAAAATGCTTAATCATATGTCAACATATTCATCTCTCAATGCTTCCAATTATCATGCCTTATCAGAATAGTTAAGTAGTTAATCAAATCAATAGATAAGATCATAACCACAAAAGCATTCACCACTTGACACAAATATTTATATGTGGAAAACCCAAATAGGTAAAAACCACGGTGAGATGAGACTCACAAGGATAGCTATTTGAACTCTTCTGAATTTCACCCTGTTAGGAGCCAAGCTTGTTAAAGCTTTTACAATAAATCCTGTTAAGAACTAATCATGGTTAGGAATCACCCAGTTAAGGGATTTACAAATATGCCTTGATGAAAATTACAATACCCTATTAGGAGTAACCTCATTGGAGGATTTGAGAATCCAAACTAATGGACCACCCTATTAGAGGATTTAGAAAGTAACCAATCTTGTTAGAGCTTACCCGGCTGGGGGATTTCATTTTTTTATGTAATTGTTAGAAAACAATAGGTTTTCTTGATCTGTTTAAATAGCACTACATCTGCTTGACCAGATCCTTCTTAAGCTTCAATTTTCCTTTACTCAAACTCCAGATCCATCCACCGGTTAGGCAACCTGTGCTCAACTGGTTTCTCCTAATCTTGTCAATTTGCCAACACTTAACAAAACAATATCATCGACCTTAAATACAAATCAACTAGGTCGGTAACACAACAAAAACCTAATTCTCATCATCAATATTACAAACAAGTCGGCACAATCTTGACCATTAGAAATCATAACAATCTCTTTACATTAATCAAGAAAATTCTAACCGCTCCATGATCACCACTTCATCGGACTTTGTAACTCATCACACGCTATGCATTAGATGCAATCCACTTTGCTGTTTTCCAAGATATAAAATGTGCCAAATCAATCTAAACTAATCCTCATTCAATGATCACATGTGTCTCCATCATTACCGCTCAACATTAGATCTTAAATCAACAAACTTGATCAGTTAGGGTTTAATAGAAAACAACTGGTAGGGTTTACCGGTTACATAACACAGAAAGGTTTAACCCTTTACACTGGTTCAACTTACAAACTACCATATACTAGTTTACTACATCTTCCTCAAGGTTTATCATACTGGTTACAAGACATTAGCAATAAAAACAATAACATCAACAATATCATGAATATCATTCACCGGTTCAATTGACATCAATGACAACATAATCTGAAAATGCCAACAAGTGGTTGTTCACGTCACATGATCGGTGATCGGAGCAAATTTATTTCTTTGAAGGAATTTAATGGTGGAGTTGTAAGATTTGGTAATGACTCATCCTACATGGTTAAAGGTACGGGAACTATTTCTCTTAATGGAAAAAGCAGTGCAGATGATGTCTACTGGGTTGAAGGTTTAAAGAACAATCTTTTGAGTGTGGCACAACTCAATGACATAGGATACCCATTGGAGTTTAAGAATGGTATGTGCAAAATTTATGGAAGAAAAGGTGAAATGATTGCAATCGGGAAGAAAATTAAAGGTAACTTGTTTCACCTTAAACCTAGAGTCAGCAACTATTTAATTGCAAAGATAGATGATAGTTGGCTTTGGCATAGGAGATTTTATCATATAAACTTTGATAACATTGTTAAAGTGAGTAAGTCCAAGACAGTGAGAGGTTTGCCTCAGTTGGACAAACCGATTAATGCTCTATGTAAAGAATGTCAGTTGGGAAAGATGACATCCTCAACTTTCAAGAGCAATTTTTTTTCAGTGGAACATTTTCTAGATTTGGTTCATACAAATATTTGTGGACCAATAAGGACAAAAAGTATTCAAGGTGACAGATATTTTATGATCTTCACTGATGATTGCTCAAGGATGATGTGGGTCACATTCTTGAAGGATAAGCCTAGAGATTTTGGAAAGTTCAAGGCATTCAAGGCCTTAGCTGAGAAGGAGAGCGGTAAGGAGATAAAGTGTTCGAGGACAGATCAAGGCGGTGAATTTACTTCTAAGGAATTCACTAGATATTGTGAAGAAAATGGTATCAAATGACAAATTTTTGCACTGAGGATACCACAATAGAATGGTATCAAAGAGAGAAACAATCAGTCAGTTGTTGAAGTTGCTAGGACGATGTTGATACAAGGAGATGTAGCGAAAACTTTTTGGAGAGAAGTTGTCAGCATAACTGTCTACACTATGAACCAGATTTTGGTAAAAAGAGGTAAGGACAAGACTCCTTATGAATATTGGTATGGAAGATCACTTGATGTTAGTTATTTCAAGATATTTGAAAGAAAATGTTTTATTAAGAGAGGTGGTTATAATAGAAAATTTGAAGCTAAAAGTGATGAAGGTATATTTCTTGGCTATTCCACCAAGAGTAAGGCCTACAAGTGTTTTAACAACTGGACACAAAGAGTTATTGAGAGTGCTGATGTTTGAGTGGATGAATATCCTGAAGTCTTAGAGGAAACTAGTTTGGAGAAAAAGGATGAAGATCCTTGCATTTTGTCTTTGGAACCAGAAACTGTGAAATCTGAAACCAGCAAAGCAAATACTAATGTACCAGTTCAGCTGGAACAGATAAATTCAGAAGAAGATGATGATAATGAAGAAGTGGAATATGAAGATAATGATCACGTTATTCCAAGATATGTGAGACTGAATCACAATCCTGAACAGATTATTGGGGATAAGGATGCTGGAGTACTAACCAGAAGAAGAATTAGAGATAATTCTTGCATGATCTCCACTATTGAACCAAGAACTAGTAAGGAAGCATTTGGTGATGATCATTGGGTTAAAGCTATGGAGGAGGAATTAGATCAAATTGAGAAGAACAACACTTGGACCCCAGTACCCTGACCAGTAAATAAAAATGTGATAGGTACTAAGTGGGTATTCAGGAATAAGTTGAATGAAGATGGCATTGTAGTTCGCAACAAAGATAGTTTGGTTTGCAAAGGGTATGCACAAGAGGAAGGAGAATTTTATGGTGAGACTTTTGCACCAGTGGCAAGACTGGAAGGTGTCAGAACTTTACTTGCATTTGTAGCACACAAGAAATTTAAGGTATACCAGATGGATGTTAAGTCAAGATTTTTGAATGGGATACTGGAAGAAGTATACATTGAGTATCCAGATGGTTATGCTTTAACTGATGAGAAAGATATGGTATGCAGATTGCATAAGGCTTTATATGGATTAAAGAAGGCACTGAGAGCATGGTATGAAAGGCTTCATACACATTTGATGAAGATAGGATTTATGGGAACCAATGATTATAGTAACATATATCTAAAATCTGAAGGAGATAAAATACAGGTCAACGAAGTATTTGTAGATGATATCATATTTGGAGGTAATGATGACATGAGCAATAGTTTTGCAGATGAAATGAAAAATGAGTTTGAAATGTCTTTAGTGGGAGAAATAATTTTTTTCATAGGCTTGCAAATACAACAAATGAAGAATGGTATTTTCATTACACAGTCTAGGTATGTGAAAGAGGTCTTGAAGACATTTGGCATGAGTGACTGTAAACTAGTTGGGACACCAATTGTTACAGGTTATAAGTTGTCTAAGAAAGATGAATCCACATCTATTGATGAGAAGGAATAGAGGTCAATGATTGGAAAATTGCACTATGTTGTTCATAGAAGACCAAACATAGCTCATGCAATTGGCATAGTTTCTAGATTCCAGAAGAATCCTAAGGAAACACATCTGATAGCAACCAAGAGAATTTTTAGATATTTGAAAGGTATTGTTGACTATGGATTATGGTATCCATATGGAGGAAATTTTGACTTGAAGGTGTACACAAATGTAGATTGGGCAGGAAATGTTGATGACCGAAAAAACACAACCGGTGGAGCATTTTTTTTTGGAGGAAGACTTGTTTCATGGAGTAGTAAGAAGCAGAGTTGTACTTTACAATCTACTATTGAAGCTAAGTATGTTGCATCTTACATGAATTGTACTTATGCTATTTCGATGAGGCACATTTTGGAAGGTTTTAAGATGAAGATTTCAGAACCTATAAAGATTTTATGTGATAATACAAGTGCCATAAATATTTCCAAGAAACCTATTTTGCATGCACGAACCAAGCATATTGAATTGAAGTATCATTTCTTAAGGGAAAAATTATAGAGTAAAGATGTGATCTTGGAGCATGTTTCTACCAAGGAGCAACTTGCAGATATTTTTACTAAATCTCCGCCTAAGAATACTTTTGAGTATCTTAGAAGTCAGCTAGGGGTTGTACCCCTTCATGAGGTCAGTTAAGAATGATGTAGATTACATCAGTCTCAGAGCTACTTGCAAAATTTTATAGAAGGATTGGTGTAGAAGTGGAGTTATTCCATGGGGGGAGCATCAAGTTGCAGGTTGTTGATGTTGCATAGTGAAATTTGACATTCATGTTTTACTTTCAATTTGGTATTGCTGTCAAAGGGGGAGAAGAATTATGTGATTATGGGAAGAAGATCCAGCGACAAGTTGAAGACATGGAGAGCATGGTGAATATTTGGTAATGTAAATGAGGATTCCTATTCATAGTCACAACAACAATCAATGGTATTGCTATTTGTATTGCCATCAATGCCAAAGGGGGAGATTGTTGGCATTTGCATGAAGATTGCATTAATGATATGTTATGTTGTCATTGATGTCAATTAATCGATAATGATATTGTTGATATTGTTGTAATATTGTCTTGTAACTGGTAGGAAGAATTTGTGTAGTGAACCGATATTTCTATATATTAGAGAGTTGAACCTATAATCGGTAAACCCTACCTATTGTTTTTGATAAACCCTAACCGATTAAGTTTGGTGAATTGGTTATATTGGTTTATGATATGATGACGAGTGAAAATGATTATGACACATATGATTATTGTATGAAGACAATTTCAAGTGATTTTGGCAAGCTGTTGTAACAATTTTTGTCTAAGGAATGAGCAAATGTATTGCATATAATGCAAAGCGCGTGATGAGTTACTAAGTTTGATGAAGTGGTGGTCAAGGAGTGATCAAGGTTTTCTTGATTGATGTGCAAAGATTTCTATGTAATCTAACAGTCATACTTGAACTGATTTGTTTGTAATCTCTATGAGAATTAGGTTTTTGTTGTATTACTGACCTAATTGATTTGTTTATAAGGTCGATGAATTTGTTTAGTTTAATGAGTTGGAAAGAGTTGGAAAATATCAGTTAAGTGTGTGATTGCCGACCTGGATGATGTATCTGCAGTTTGAGTAAAGGCAGATAGGAGCATTAAATGGATCTAATCAAGCAAGTGTAGTGCTATTCAGATAAATCGACAAACTCCTGTTGTTTTCTAACAATTACAACAGAATTGAAATCCCTTACCAGGTAAGCTCTAACAAGCTTGGTACTATTCAAATCCTCTAACAAGGTGATCCATTAGCTTGGATTTTCAAATCCTCTACCGAGGTTACTCCTTACAGGGTATTGCTTCTAACAAGGCATTGTAGTCAATCCCTTAACCAAGTGGTTCCTAACAGGATCAGTTCTTAACAGGACTTTTGTAAAGCTTTAATAGGCTAGGCTCCTAACAGGGTGAACTTCAAAAGAGTTTAGATAGTTATCTTGTGAGTCTCATCTCACCATGGTTTTTCCCATTTGGGTTTCCACGTCAAAAATATTTGTGTCAAGTGGTGAATGTTTTTGTGGTTACGTTCTTATGATTGATTTACTTAACTACTTAACTACTTTGATAAGTTATGGTAACCGAAATCATTGAGAAATGAAGTCTATTGACATATGAAAAAATATTTGGATGTTTATGAGTTTGAAGTTGTTTACTGTTAATTTGTTGTAACAGTCAACTGGTTTATCTTATGAGTTTTTATCTTGACAGTGGTATTACATTGATAGTTCTAAGTTTAATTTGAGAGATTGATTTTTGATATTGGTGAAGTTTGTATCAATTTTTCTATCTACAAATTCACCCCCCCTCTTAGTAGTTGACCGGATACTTATTCTTTCATCATACCATCATGATTATCAACCCTGCAATAAGGTATGTTTCCTATGGAATCTCTTACAAAGTCTTTTAAAAATAGGGAAGGAGCCACCTTGACAATTGCACTGTTTATGGCATATATGTTTGTGTTGGAGAATAGATCATTTGACTTGTGTGTATTTTTAAGAGAATTATTGTTAGAAAATATCAAGATGTCAAAAGAGAATAATTATGCTTTTCCGTATGGATCATTTCTTGTGAGTTTAGTCATGTATTGTTTAGAATCCCTTTCGGTAAAAGAGAATCTTATTTAGGAATTTGGTGTGCCGATTGTAAGAAAAATCTTGAGATACATGAACAATTTGAATAATAGAGAGAATATTTACAATAATTATTTTAAGTCATTTGTGGATATGTGGAGAGTTGACCTAGTTTTTGTTTCTTTCTCTTCTGATTCTGGAGAATCTTCTTTTGGAAAGAAGAAAAGGAGACATCTTTTACTATTGATGTTTCAGAGTCAAAGAAGCAAGATAGAAAGTGTGGTGATAATTGATGATCTGGAACCCCTTGCAGCCAGAGGAGTTTTAGAGATGAATGAGCAAGAAGCTGGAGACTCAAATGATGAGTCTAATTTATTAAAGTTGATTATCAGTGCAAATGGAATTCAAAATATTGGTGTAAAATGGTTGACCTTAGTCAATTTAGATAGAATTGAGAGCATTTTGATGATGCACCTGATCCAAAACAACATTAGTCCAGAAGATGTCATTATTTTGCTTCCAGAATCGTTGACATATATCCTTAAAGAAACAATGTCTGAGCAATCAACTGAAGAAAAAGACCTAGAAATGAAAAGACCACTGAATGAATGTTCTATTCCTCAAAAAAACTTATCAAATTACATAAAGGAATTGAAAGATTGTATCCACAGTGCTATCAAAATCTATAGATATTGTATCTCTAGGTCGACAACATCTATGAAGCACAAAGGTAGAATTGATGCTATTGAAGTCGAACTAATGAGTTTAGGTAAATATTTTGATTTTCTGAATGATAAGGATGGTGAGAAGAGGAAAATAAATAATTTTGTTCAGGCTAAGCTTCTTCTATTGCAAAGGTAGAAAGAAGACTTTTTGGGCATATTTTGGAAAGTTAAGGAGATTGTGGAAGCTAAGCTAGAACACTTTTTCAGTTTTGCTTGAGAATGAAGTAGAGTATGAGTAGAATACAACTGCTCCAGATAGTTTTTCAAATTCTATTGATTTACTGGTTGAGTGTAGAAGCCTTTCAGTGAGTATCAAACTGGCTATACATTCTTGGGAAGTCCTTCTTCTGGAACTAAAGGAAAAGTACAATCTTATATTTTTGAAAAGGAACTGCTGAAGGTTTCCTTGTGAAAGATTCACATTTTTGGCTGTATATACAGTTCTTTCTCTTCTTTTTATTTTTCATTAGTGGTGTCCTTTGTCCTTGATGTCAAAAAGGATAAGAAAGGAAAAATGAATATGGTTTTTAAGACTTGCATGAGTAAGGGGGAGTTAGCCCAATCATGTTTTGAATATGTTTTTTCATTAATGACAAAGGGGGAGATTGTTGGACATGTGAATAATGTTGTCATTAATGTCAAACCAATCATCTAGTCCTATACTAGACAGTGTATGTAGGATCAAATATCAGTCCATATGTTATGGGTGTTATGGATGTTATGGATAATATGCAAAAGGTTGCGGTTATGTATGTACGGTTCAGATGTTGTGGTTTTTGGTTAGAAGTTATTATGCAACATGGACAGTTCTGGATGATGACCTATTGAGGTCCCATTGGGTTCTCATTGACCCTGGTATCCCAGTGTTATGAATTCTAGTTGATCCTAGTGTGAGTTATGTGTCCTAGTGTCAGCAGTTTGTAGCTTTGGTATCTATCCAAAGTATCTCTTTGAGTTTTGTGATTGTGGTTTCATTGGTACTTGTGGAGTCTACATTTTGGAGATATTGAGAATGATCTTATGGCGATAGGTCCATTCTCTTGGGTCTAGATGACCCTTGCCCTTTTTCGGTAATCACGGTATATGCTTTGGTAATCAAAAGTATGTAAAGGAATTGTGTAGAAGTAGTGTGGAGGCCGACGTGAGATTATTGATAATGTGTTGGGCTTAATCGACACACTATTTTGTATTTGTGCCCTCTGGTATATATATATATATATATAAGTGATGTATGAATGGAGAAGCGAATTGATAAAGAGTGAGTGTGTGTGATGTGTGTAAGATAGTGGGTAGTGAAAGAAGTAGCATATTAGAGAGTTGCAAATAGTGAAGAAAGTTAGCAGTGTAGTAGTCCTTTACCAGACCTATTGCGGAAGAGTAGTGCAGAGATCACTAACCAAATTTTTTTAGTAAAGTCTGAGGTTTGTAATATGAGCTTAACTTGGAACTGATCCCATACATTTGGAGATGCAAACTTTCTCATTTTAACCCTTTCAATTGTAGGGAGCATTCCGATAGTTAGTCATTTCTTTTGTAGCTGCAATGAGCAGTTCGGTAGTGAGCCATTTTTGTAATCTAGCAGTGATCCACCTGTTTGTAAACACAACTATAACTTGTTATATTTTCTTGAGAGTTAACACTCTTTGTGGTTTTTCCCTTTTAGGGTTTTCCACGTAAAAATTCCGGTGTTCATCTCGTGGTTGTGTTCTTGTGGGAATACTGATTCAGCCCCCTCTCAATATTCCAGTGCTTTCAACCTGATCAACAGGTTGAAGTTATATTGATGGTAGGCTCTGGAAAGAATGTATCCATTCCATCATTCCATTGTGTCAATCCAATCCCTTAAAACATTTCCTACAAAGTTCTTTGGTGCATTTAACTGTTGTGATGGCATAAGAATTAATGGTGACCCAAATTTCATCCCTACCCAATCTGTTTCCTATTATTCTATAATTTTGATCACTGATCTTACTCTTATCAAGATCCAAGTAATATTATTAGGAGAGATAGGCTCCCTCCTTCTAAGTTGCAATGGTATGGTGTTTAACCTTACCCTTGATGCTTGCAAAGTTCTATAGGGAAGCTAATTTTGTGCTTCTCTGAATATTTAAATACTTGCAATGAGATTTATTTGATAGACCAGTCTTGCTTGGTTAAGCTGAGAAATAGAAATGAATTTAGATCTAAATGTTGTTGATCTAGGGGTTTCATCTCTGATAGGGAGGCCTAATCTATTATGTTGTTCATTGTATTGATTCAACCTATCCTCCCACTCAAGTTGGTTTTGCAATAAAGATACAAATTCTCTTATCTAAACTTCACCAACAAATATATTTACGAAAAACTGATAATAATGACCCAAGAGAAAACCATGTAAGTAATAGTCACACATTTGATTTTGGTAAGCAGGGTTCCTACTATAAAAGTCTTCAAGAAAATCATTATCATCATTATATTCAGTTTTCCTTCCTAGCACCAGTTCACTTATTTTCCATTGTAAAAATTTCTCTTGTAAAAACAAAGCATATATTCCAGAAGGTTTTCTCATTGCCAAAACAATTGAAGATAATTTTTCTATTTTCTCTAATCTTTGAGTAGCTTCTTCTTTTTGCTTTTGCATTTTTTCAAGTTTAGTGAACTTTGAATTCTTTTATTTATATTTTAGGGAAGTTAGAGAAAGATATGATGGAGAAGCAGAGGAAGTTGAAGCTTCGTGATCATGAGTTTGGACCATTTGGCTTTTCAACTATTGTTCTTTTTGTTTTAACTCTTCTTTTAATCTCCTCATTTCTTCAACATTTTGCAATTCTTGTGTACCAACATGGAGTAATTCTTCCTTTGTTTCACTCATTTGTTTTCTCATATTTTCTTCTCTTTTATTTGCATCTTTTTTTATTTGCTCAACCTAGTGAGGGGCTTTCTGTATTTCCTCATTCTTTTGTTTCAAACTTTCTTCTAAGAACCACATTTTTCTTTTAGTTTCAAAAATCTCAATTTCTATCCTAGACAATTGTGTGACTTTTATCAGCTCTTCATCCTCATCCCCTCTTTCTTTATCCTTTTCCTAAGTAACTTCTTCTTCAACCAAAATTTCTTTCCCTTCTCTTCTGAAAAACTATTGTGGTGATGAAGATAATGGGGTTTCAAGAGGATGAGAGGGCAATGATTGGCTTTGTTGGTTTTGGCCAATTTTGAATTCTTTAGGAGGCTCAAATATTTCCATGTCATTTTCTAAAGGAGAAGAGGATTGGGGTAATTGTTGTTCCTCAAAGTCATCTGAGGAATTGTCATCAATAGAAATAATTTTAGGTGAGAGTTTTTTAGAGGCTTTTTCATGGGTTGGCTCATCTTGTGGCTCATTGACAATTCTAGTTGAGTGGGATGAGTTGACATGGACATTTGAGTCTCATTATGTTGTGACATGTTAGGGTTTTGTTGACCATTTTCTGTCAATTTAGCTGTAGATCCAATCTGATAAATTTAATGCTTTTTTTGCATAGCCTATGTGTTATGCACACTTGGATAACCTATGTGTTATGTGCATTTTTGTTGGCAATCTGAAAAAGGGGTCTTTTTTTCTCTTGCATCTTTTCGGGCTCCTGTGTTCTATTTTTGTGTTGATCGGGTCAATCAGTCAACTCACTTAAGGCTACCGGCTGGAGGGTTCCATGTCGTTGGCGAGCCAGTCTCTATGTTCATTTCCATCAGCTAGCCCTATAGTTTCTTTTGGCTCCCTCAACGTTGTTTGGCGCGTGGACGGGCTATTGGCTTTGCTCCTCCTCGCCTCCCCGCATACACTTTTGGCTCCTCTAGTGCTTCTCACGGGTAGGAGAGAGTTGTTTTCTTTTCTCCCACCTCCCTGCATGGCTTCTTGGCTTCTGGCTTCCTACGTTGTGGGCCAGTGGGCTATTGGTTTTTCTTCTCCCACCTCCCTGCATTGTCTTCTGGCTACTCCTTTTTTCTTTGTGGGCTAGTAGGGACTTGTCTTTTTCCTCCCACCTCTCCGCATACCCTTTTGGAGGATCCCTTTTTCTATACAGGTTGGTGGGTGAAAGATGTGGTGGGACTTGAGTAGTAAAGGCCTTTTTTGCCTAACTTTCCAAGTTGCAGGATGCACTTTCGGGTCTTGTTGAAGTGCCCGGTCTCAATGAAATATGGGAAGCGGTGGGCTTGACCTTTTCCTTCAGTGCAATCTCCATCATCGATGATCACTTGAAATCCAATTTGATGATCACTACTTAATATTTAGTTGGGCCTTTTGAGCACACATATGAAAAGATCTCGTGCATCTATCTATGCAAAATCTCTTGATCGACGACTAGCATTTGAACTTGCGGAGGCCATTAGAATTTAAATGCTCTGCAGGGAGGTGGTTGTCGACCCAATGATTGAGGTTCTTATTTTTCTTAGTCGGTGCTTGATATATGATCATATTTTCATACAGCTACTAGATTTTGACTTGATTACTCCAAATTGGACTATTGCTCATTCTTAGACACAACCGATGCCCATTCAATATAGAATGGAGACTTTCTTGTCCTGACTATGTCACCATGATGCATTTGTTGCAGAGACGTCTTCTCTTGCACCCTTTTTTTTGCCTCTTTTCAGAGATGAAGGACCACTTGCAAAGGAGATTCAACATGCCATCAAATTAGTCAATCTGATCTTATCTTCCCCATTGCAGATATTTTGTAACCTAACCCTAGGAGGGTTAGGGTTTCCAGCTAGGTTCAATTTTGAGTTATGCCTCAGCTATAAAGGCAATTTTGTATCTTTCCAAAGGATATTTTTCTTTTTTTGTCATACAAATTCTTATTTTCTATGACCTATAAAAATTGATTTGTCCTATATTAATAAAGCTTGTCAGTTTTACCTAGATTCATTTCTTTCTGTTAGACACAATGCACCACTGAGAGGGGGAGGGGGTGAATCAGTGGTTCTCAAATCTTTTTCCCTTTTGCAATCCTATGTGAGCATACAGGTTGATATTTTTAACTCAATGCAGACTTACCAGTTCTAGAGGAGACTGACTCAAATGCAAATATACTCACAAGGGGACATCACATAACACCAACATATACGAGGACAACCCAAGATGGGAAGAACCTCGGTGAGCAATGTTGCAAGAGTCTACTACTCCAATCCAACCTCACAATAAAAAATAGTTACAAAGTTTAGGGCAGGAACCCAAGGAGCACCAACCCCTAACTTTAGGGCACCAACTTAAGGAGCTACAACCCCTACCTGATTTATGGGCTACAACCCAAAGGAGCACCAACCCCTGACTTTAGGGAACCAAACCAAGGAGCTACAACCCCTATACCGAGCTACAACTTAGTGTTCACAATGTAAACATCAAATACATAAGTAGTTATCTTGTTACAAGTGAACCTTGCAACCATTACATATATCTTACTCTATCGGTGAGATACCTTCTTTGCTTCACCGACTCACTTCTCTGCTAGTAAGCTCTACCAGTTTATCTCTCTTTTGTACTGCTCTCACTGAATCTCCTCCTCACTGCTCTTCTCTTCACCAATTCTATTCTCTGTTGGTTCTCTATTTATCTTCTCTACACCCTCCTTCACTTCTTCTCTACCAGTATGACCACTATAGGTTCTTCTCTCCAACTGGTTGAATGCTTCAACCAGGTTCTCTCTCACTCCCACTCTCTTCACAGATACTCGTTGAGCACTTAGCTGATTTTCTCTTGTTTGTAGAAGTTTTCCACTTCGCAATCACATAATATTCTTCTATTTAGCAACAACAAATAATCTCTTTGGCCTTCATACTTATAGCCCAGACTTCCTGCCAAAAACCATTTCAAAAACTAGGCGGTTAGGGTTTCCTCACCATTCTCTAGGAAAACCAAATCCAATGAGATCTTATTGGATCTTTTCTGATCCGATCTTTCAGACTGTCAATCTGCACGACTCTGCCATTTACGCATCTCCTAGATCATGCCTTCTATCTCTGGTGACTTTCTTTTTACCCTAATAGCTGATCCCTTGGTTAAACATGAAAGATCCACCATGTTGTTTCCTTAATCGCCTTGATCTTCTCAATCACTCTTAGCTAGCTTGTAGTTGTCTTTTAGAACTCAAGCCTCAAACCCCTACAATAGCTTTGCAATATGTCCCATGATTTGTGTGACCTTTCATTAAAGTCGACGTACATTCCATCTTTATCCAAATGCAGGTTTGCCATGTTGAATCCATGTGGTATCCATATCGATCAACTGCTAGCTTGGCACTTCAAGTTGGTCCAGTTAGGATCACCGACTAGCCACTCTACCGGTTCCTCTTTCCTGTCGGTATCACACATTGTACCAGTAACCTCATCATGTGTGCATTCTGCTGAACTGTGGGTGGAACACCTTGACCGATCGTCAGACATGTCTTTCTTGAGAAAACTCATTTGCTCAGATCCCAAAGGTGGAGAGTCATCTTCATCTACACCTTGCTCATATTATCGGTAGGCTTACATACCAATTATCATTATGGATGACACCAGTCATCAATCTTCACTAGACTCCTTCATCGGTCAGACCATTCTCCTCTGACTGTATTTGTTCAGCTAGTTTGTTTGAATGACAAACACATCACTCTTCTTCATCATGCCTTCTCTATCAGTTCAATGCATAACCTTGATATCATGCACTTAAGGCATTCCCTCAATTCACTGGTGGATCTAGTGTGATCCTTCAAGTACTTGCCTTTATCTCTTTACGCTTATCTCACCAAAATATAATGCACTCAATGCATATAGGAGATAAGATCCACTTACTTGGTGGAGTAACACCTTGTCATCTGCTCATGTGAGTTCCCTATTTGTGCAACATATCTTCAAACATGCACATGTGATCTGGTGTGGACACACTCACTATTGGTCATTGCTTCTCATGATGGCTGCATCTTCAACCGGTGAGGGTCCTACAGTTCTGCAACCTCATAGGACACTGGTTCATTCTTCTCTTCTAGTGTTGATATGATTCAGATAACATTCTGCCTCTTCATCATGAACAACCACTCAAACACCCTCTCTATCTCATCACACAAGTCAGGCACTAACTTGTGTACTAGTGACTCTCGAGGTCATCTTCCTTACCTTTACTGGTGTTGTGTAACACAAGGTGATATCCAAGATATCACATCTTGTACTCCATCATAATAGTGTTGCAAATACATCTCTTCTACCAGTGGTCATCCCATACCAGTTGACATCAATGACAACACAGTTCCAACAATCTCCCCCTTTGGCATTGATATCAACACATGTAGTATCTGGCATACTACATAGTCTTATCTTCCCCTTACCGTGATCTATGGATTCACACACATGTAGTATGCGATATACTATAGAATCCTCCTCCCCCTTTGACAACAATGGAAAAGGGAACTTTCAGGATGTCATTCCTCCTTGTCTTTACCAACACTGATCGAATACTTTCTTCCCCTCTGTCTTCATTAGATGTAACACTTCCTTTGATACCACTTGATATCTTGTCACTAGTTGTTACATCTTCTCAAGTCACAACACTTGAGATGGGGAACTTAAGCATCAATTGGCACCAATTGAGCATGCACGTCTGATGCAATTTGATCTCAATTTGTAGAAAGACTGATACCAATTGTCGATGTGTCAATGAATACTAAACACCTGCTGGTCAATCTGCAACACCTCTGCAATTTCCATCTCCTGCAGTTTGGGTAGTCAGTATCCTTGCAAGTTCAAGAAAGCTAGCTCTTCATCATGACCACTTGAACTCCCCCTAAGTCATACATCTCAGGTTCTTATCTCCGGTCAGGTATAGTACCGAGACTCCAATCTTCTCCATATACTAGTTTAGCTATTAATATGTGATCATCTGATGATCCTTCAACTCCATTGTATCCACCACAACCTATGACATGATCCTAAATTTTCCCAATGCCATACAATGACATCATCATGCGAAGAGATAAATCAGTTATCCCAAAAACATGTAAGCCTACATGATCAACAACTGGGGCCAACATATGTCTTTCAAGTCTTCATCAACACCTCCTAAGACATAATTTCACTCCATGCTACCGGGGCTAATGCAATGCTCTCCATCCTCATTGTCTTACATAACTTGCAAGTACCTATTATCATACATGTTGTTAACATCCTACACATACCGGTTAACATCTGATGCCAATTGTTAACCTTCACTCTTTGAAACATGCAGTGGTGATCCATCATCGATCTGTAGGTGTGTAGTCAAGGCAACATTTACACACACTTATCTTTACATTTTCATCCTTCATACCAGCAACATCATGTTCTTTCATGTTGCCTCCTTCACTAAGGGGGTGGAATATAAATTCAATGTGCTACTACCCGTAAGATCCTACATCTCCTTTAGGCCTTAGGATATCACTTGTGCGCTGAGTGCACGGTGTCGGTCCATGGTCTTCTTCCTCCATACTTGCTTGGTCTCATCCTTCTTCCCATTTCCAGACTCGGGAGTAGGTCTTTCCTTTTTCTGTAGATGTGTCCTTCCATTTCTTGATTCTTCATTATTGCCAAAAGTAGTCCTATAGTAGCACACAACACCCATCCCAATTTCATGATTGGCAAATCTCTTGACATACCGGTTTAGCCATCTTCTCCTGGTCATGTTGCTTTGACTAGTAATTGGAACCAGTGGACCTCTAACTCCTGCAGGGATATACCTTTGGTTCCATGTAGGTCTCTGCCTTCCATAAGATCTATTTTCACTTTTTTGCAGAGCATGGCCATTTTGTCGGCCTCCATGTGACTGTAGGTTCCTCTTCCTGCATTCAAACTCTCTATGGCCAGATCCATTACAATCATGACAAATAACATTTACATAAATGGGAGAGGGAACATGCATGTATCTATTCCTGGATACATTTTCTCATATGCATGATTTCTATGAGATCCTACATTATCCTTTCTAGATCTCTTTCTACATTCCCCTACCTTATGTCCATAATCATTACATGTGAAGCAGTAATCGTTAAATGACGGTATATGACTTAAATATTTACTTTTCCATGCATGAGGAGATCTTGCCGGTTTTGCATTCCCATCTTTTCCTTTTTGAGAATGGATCCTTGGTTGTCCATTCTGAGCACCTCTTTCATCTGATCTCTTCTTCTTCTCCCACACTTGCTTTCCCCTATGGGTGGTAGCATTTCTTTGTCCTCTTTCGGTGGAGGGTCTCCTTTGCCGCTTCCTCATCTTCCTGCTTCTGGTGGAGTTTTCTTCTCCCATCTTCCCCTTACCTTTGGGATCTACATGATTCTTCCTTTTTGCAGCATTGATCTTTACTCTTGTCTGCAAGTCCTCACCAGTTGTGGTTAGGTCAACCTTCTTTCATGGAGCATATATAACAGAAAGATATAGCCTTTTTTCTCTCCAAGCAGCCACTAAATTTTTTTCTCTTTTATCTCTAGTTGAGAGGCTAGATCTTTACGCCGACATTTCTTGGTGTTTTCTGCCCGAGTCTTCAACTCTGAGATGCATTTCTCAGATTCTTCAAGGCATTTGACTAACTAGTTTTTCTCCACAATAGAAAAATTCTTGAATAGCTTGTGTTCCCTTCTAACTCTATTGAGTTCTTCAAGTGTATTTACAAGCTCTCCTTCGAGGTCAACTTCTGATTCTTCTTCATCATCAAAAGGGTCTTGATGGCTAGATCTATCTACCATGTCTTCCTCTTCATCATCATCACTGCCCAACACATCTTGTTGAGGGGAAATTTTTGCCCAACCACTTTCATATTCTTAAGCCACAAAGAGTTGAGCTCCTTCTTCATCACTACTATGACAGCTAGCAGGTCTAGCTTCATCATCCAGATAAATCTGAGAGGTATTTCTAATATTTGCTTCAATTTCCAGTTCTACGGTTGAGGGTTCATTTCCATAGAGCTTCTTCAATCTTTCCCATAATCTCTTTGCTATTTTACACCTGTCCACCTATGAAGAGACATCACCGGTGAGTCCATTGAATATAGCTTTCATGGCTTCTACATTGCACTAGTTTCTTCTTTCTTCTACAAATCTGGTAGGAAGACTAACCTTTCTAAGGAGACCATCAACTACTGACATCCATACATCAAACCCTAAAGAGGATAGAAAAACTTCCATTTTGCAACTCCAAATAGAAAAATTTGAACCATCAAATATAGGAGTAGAGATTGACACTAAACAAACCATTGTGTCCTTAAGCCAAACTCTACCCAAGTTGGAGAACACTCTTCTAACTGGGAATGTACGCTTTGATACTAATTGTTAGACACAATGCACCACTAAGAGGGGGAGGGGGTGAATCAATGGCTCTCAAATCTTTTTCCCTTTTACAATCCGATGTGAGCATACCGGTTGATAGTTTTAACTCAATGGAGACTTACCAGTTATGGAGGAGAATAACTCAAATACAAACACACTCACAAGGGGACATCACATAACACCAAGATATACAAGGAAAACCCAAGATGGGAAAAACCTCGGTGAGCAATGTTGTTGGAATCTACTGCTCCAATCCAACCTCACAATAAAACATAGTTACAAAGTTTAGGGCACCAACCCAAGGAGCTACAACCCCTACTTGATTTATGGGCTACAACCCAAAGGAGCACCAACCCCTGACTTTAGGGCACCAACCCAAGGAGCTACAACCCCTGCACCAAGTGACAACTCAGTGTTCACAATGTAAACATCAAATACATAAGTAGTTATCTTGTTACAAGTAAATCTTGCAACCATTACATATATCTTACTCTATCGGTGAGATACCTTCTCTACTTCACCGACTCACTTCTCTGTTGCTCTTCACCTCTTGCTTCTCTACTGGTAAGATCTACCAGTTTATCTCTCTTCTGTACTTCTCTCACTAAATCTCCTCCTCATTGATCTGCTCTTCTCCAATTCTACTCTCTATCGGTTCTCTATTTATCTTCTTTGCAACCTCCTTCACTTTTTCTCTGCCGGTATGACCACTACAAGTTCTTCTCTCCAACCGGCTGAATGCTTCAACCAGGTTCTCTCTCACTCCCACTCTCTTCACAGATGCTCATTGAGAACTTGGCTGATTTGCTCCTATTTGCAGAAGTCTTCCACTTCACAATCGCACAATATTCTTCTATTTAGCAACAACAAATAATCTCTTTGGCCTTCATAGCCCAGACTTCCCACCAAAAACCAATTCAAAAACTAGATGGTTAGGGTTTCCTCACCATCCTCAAGGCAAACCAAATCCAATCATATCTTATCAGATCTTGTCTGATCCAATCTTTCAGACTATCAATCTGCATGACTCCACCATTTATGCATCTCCTAGATCACACCTTTTATCTATGGCAACTTTCTTTTTACCCTAATAGCTAATCCCTTGGTTAAATATGAAAGATTTGTCATGTTGTTTCCTCAATCGCCTCGATCTTCTCAATCACTCTTAGCTAGCTCGTAGTTGTCTTTCAAACCTCGAGCCTCAAACCTTTGCAATAGCTCTGTAACATGTCCCATGATTTGCGTGACCTTTCATTAAAGTTGACCAACCCTGCAACAACCCTGTCGATGTGCATTCCATCTTTATGCAAATGCAGGTTTGCCACGTTAACTCTATGTGGTATCCATATCAACCAACTACCAGCTTGGCACTTCATGTTGGTCTAGATAGGATCACTGACTAGCCACTCTACCAGTTCCTATTTCCTACCAGTTTGCTAACCCTGCCGGTATCACATATTGTACTGGTAGCCTCATCATGTCTGCATTCTACTGAACTGTGGGTGGAACACCTTGATCAGTCATTAGACATGTCTTTCTTGAGAAAGCTCATTTTCTCATTTCCCAAAGGTGGAGAGTCATCTACATCTGCACCTTGCTCATATTACCGGTGCACTTACATACTGGTTATCACTCTTGATGACACCAGTCATCAATCTTTACTAGACTCCTTCATTGGTTAGACCATTCTCCTTTGATTGTATCTGCTCAGCCGGTTTGTCCGAATGAAAAACACATCACTCTTCTTCATCACGCCTTCTTTGTCAGTCCAGTGCATAACCCCGATCTCATGCACTTAAGGCATTCCCTCAATTCACTGGTGGATCTAGTGTGATCCTTCAAGTACTTGGCTTTATCTCTTTTGTCTTATCTCGCCAAACTATAATGCACTCAATGCATATAGGAGATAAGCTCCACTTACTTTGTGGAGTAACACCTTGTCATCTGCTCATGTGAGTTCCTTGTTTGTGCAGCATATCTTCAAACATGCACATGTGATCTGGTGTGGACACACTCACTATTGGTCATTGCTTCTCATGATGACTGCATCTTCAACTGGTGAGGGTCCTACAGTTTTGCAACCTCACAACACACCGGTTAATTCTTCTCTTCTAGTGTTGATGTGATTCAGATAACATTTTGCCTTTGTTGGCTTGATTATAATTGTAATGTATTCATCACTTGTTGTCATTGATGAAACACTCTCACACACATATGATTACATTGACTACCAGTGTAACTTCAATTGGTTTACACTGTCAACTGATGTGTTTAAATATTTATCTCTAACTGGTACTCTATGTCAACCGGTATGTGCTTAAGAGATAACCTGTGGCTACACTAAGTCGACATCAAAATGAAGATGAAGATGAAGATGGAGATCAAGCGGAAGATTCTAGGACAACGGATCACATATTTTGTTCCAACCGATATTGACTGTTCTAACTGGTATCTATTTTTTTGATGAGTTACCAACACCGTTTTCTTGGCGGTCATTTTTGTGATGAGTTATGTTTACTTGTCTAGATATACTTCACCTAGGAAATTGTGTTTTGATTTCCTTAGGCCGACATAAGATTTGAATGTCTATATTAAGACATCTTAGTGAACCATTTTAAACTGATAACTGATAGTGATAGAGGGGAGATTATGCAAATACTGATATGAATAAAGAGTGAAAGCTTTTGTTGAAGTGCGAGAAGTGTTAATATGAAGAGAATTGTTGAATGTACTTAGAATGATCTGATCAAGCAAACATTGTGCTACTCAGAACAGATCAAACCATTCTTGTTGTTTTCTAATAATTACAACATAATCAAATCCCCTAACCGGGTAAGCTCTAACAAACTTCATTGTACAAATCCTCTAATAAGGTGATCCATTAGTTTGGATTCTCAAATCCTCTAGTGAGGTTACTCCTAATAGGGTAGTACTCTTAACAGGGTATAAGCTTCTAATCAAGATTGGGATCTCTAACAAGATTCTCTCCTAGAAGACCACTTTGTAAGGCCTTAACTGGTCAGTTATCTATTACTGCAAATAGTTAACTTATGAGTTCCATCTCATCGTGGTTTTTACCTATTTGGGTTTTCCACGTATAAACACTTGTGTTATGGTGGATGTTTTACTTATTATGGATGCAGTTATTTCATTTTAGATAGCATGTATTTTGTTTAAATGCTTGATTAAGTTCTTCTACCCGTTAGTGTTTGAAGTAGTGTTTTATTTGGTGTCACTGATTCACCCCCCCCTCTCAGTGCTTTTCAAGCCCATCAATTGGTATCAGAGCCTAACCTCTTTGAAGCCTAACTGCTTAGAAGGGAGTCTTGAAACTACCATGGGGTACAAAAGGTACTTCGAGATGGATAAAGAGATATAAGCTAGCAAAAATGAAATTGAATCCCTTAGGGGCAAACTAAAAGTTTCTCAAGTCAAAAGGAGAGAGCTATCTGAAAAACTGTTAGAAATATCTGAATAGTTCTTCAGATGAAGCCAATATTGAAGCTTTAGCAGATGATGTTGAAAAGGTGAATAGTGAGAAAGTGAATCTAAGAAGAGAGCTAGAAGGTCTCACTATCCACATGAGTCAGGAACTGGAAGTGAGGAGAGCTGCTAAAGATCTTATCAAGGTAAGAGATCAAGAGATTATAAAGATCAAATGGGAAAAAGACACTATGCATGAGAACTTGATTGCTGAAACAAAAGAAAAGGAGAACCTAAAGCTAGATCTTGAGTTGGCATCGTCTTTGAAAGAGAACCTTTCTAAGCATAATGAAGATCTTGTCAAAAAATTTACTGAAGCCAATGAGAAATTGGAAAAGTTAGTAAAAAGTTCTACCATGCTGGAAGAACAAATTCAATCACAGAGAATGAAGGGTGATATCTCTAGACTTGGTTTTCATACAACTGAAAAAGGTGAATCCTCCAGTACAAAGAACAAAACTACTCCTAAAGTGAATAAGACTACTAGTAAGAAGGTTTTTAAACCTGTCTGCTTTCTTTGTCATAAGCCTAGTCATACTGCAAATGTCTGTAGAGACAAATCTAATAGAAATACAAATTACAATACTAATTCTAGGTATGTGTCTAAAAAGTTTGAAGGTCATTGTTACACATGTGGAATGTATGGGCATATACATGTTGAGTGCAGATATGGAGCAAACAACCCTGTACCACACATGCATCCTAGACCAAATGGTGTCTGGATAGGGAACTTTGATAACCGGGTAAATATGAACTAGCAAAGATCCTATGGAAACCGGTTTAGTCCATTTGAGATGGAGAAGGTAACAAATGTTGTTTGCACCTTCTATAATAACTTTGGTCTTTTGGCTATGAACTGCAGAAGAAGAACAAGAAGAAGAAATGTAGGACTCTAGAGATCATATGGTATGGTTTGTTACCACTGCAACAAACCAGGGCACTTAACAAAGTTTTGTAGATCAAGAAATAGCAGACCGGTCAACTCTTTCAAGGATCATAAAGGCAAGCAGAAAGTTGATGTTGAGGAAACCAGAGAAGATATGAATCAGATTTGGAAAAAGAAAGGTGATGACTCACTTGGAGAAGAAACTATTCCTTCACCTAGTGAAGAGAACCCAACACCGATGACTTAAGCCTGTTTTACATGGATAAGGGGAGCTTAATGGTAAAACATCTCCGGACCCCTTGTAGAATGAGCGGGAAATAATTTTTGAATTATGAATTTTGCTAACTTTTTGTTGATGTGTTATCAACCGGTTTTTCACTTAAGTGGTGAAATTAGGGTTTGTAACCTAAAGTGTGAGCATTTATTACAGTTGGTAAAAAGGGATAAAAGCAAGTTTTACTCTATCTTTTTTACCCTAACTCTTTTGAGAAATAATTTGAAGCGATTGTAGAGCCAAAAAAAATTGTCTTGGTGTTAATTGGCAAATTGCTTTGTGTTTAGAGAAATTAAGTTGAATCGAAAGTTGAAGAGAGGCGAACGGGTGTGCATTTGGGCATTTCAATCGGGAAACGGAGTGACGCGCAAGATACAAGGTATTTCTTTGAGTATACCGCTTCGAAACTTGTTTATCTAGAATGGCATCCACTTCTAAGTCTGTAGAGAGGTTGATGATCACTGCTGAGCCTAAGGAAGCTCTGCAGGCAAATGAAATTATGTCTTATAATGCATTGTCTCAAGTCTTGAGCAGTGTTGTGGTCAAAGGTGACTTGTCTGGCTATATAGATTGCAAGATAGAAGATTTAGGAACTCTACACATCTATACACAGTTGAAATCACTCTATGATAAGAGCAGAAAGATTGAACCAAAATATGCTAGGGTTTTTGAAAAAGGTTTTCATAATGCCACATATTTTCTTGAAAATTTTGAGGAAGAACACATAAGAATCATTTTTGGTCGAGTCCATAGAGAGAATATGTATTTGGAGAGGAATCATACAATAACCAAGGAAGCTATTAGGGTTGTAATGGGTTATTTCTCAACCGGTGAAATTCCTGTGCTAAGAAGAATTTCAAAGGATATTGTCTTGAAATTAACTAGTTCTATATTTGATAAGCGTGATTTTTCTATCAACAATATTAGAGACCTTGCAGTGAAACTTGCAGCAATGGTGATAGGCTATCGGGTATTTTGCTCTAGTAGACTTAACAATGTTCCATCTGTAGCAATTCATATAGCACATAGAATGATTGTTGATAATGCAAATTATGATATCTGTGAAGCCATCAGAGTGCAATTATTTCAAAATTTGCAATCCATTAAGAAGGACAACACACAAAAGTTCAAATATGGTTAGCTATTAGCTGGGTTATTTTTCTATTTTCGGAACTTCCTACCGAGTATTGGAGATATTGAATGGTCCAAAGACCTACCAGTCAATGCACAGATCAAGAACAACATTAAGGCTATGAAGAATACTTTTTCAGTTGCCATGAATAAGTATTTTAATGAATTTTAGAAAAAGATGAGCATGAGAATGAGGTTACCGAAGATGTGGTAAAACACTTTACAAAAGACAGTCATCAATGTTACGACTGAATTTTGCTTGAAGCAAGCAATTGAACCTAGAGAGGAAGAGATGAAAGATATGAGCTATGAGGTTAATCATGATTTGTTGGTCAGCTATGCTAATACCCTATTAGCATCGCCTAAAGATAAAAAGAAGGCAAAATTAGACATTGTGGCAGTCCAAGTTGCACCAATAGAAACCAATACTGCACCTATAGCTAATGTTAAAGGAAAGAAAAAGAAGTCCGATGAAAAATATCCTGTGAAAAAGACCACAAGGGTGACTCAGAGTGTCTTAACCAAGAAGGAGCCAACACCTAAAGTATATGTAAAGAAGGAGAGTGCACCAAAGAAGAGAAATCAAAAATTGATTTTGCAACCAGAGTATGAGGGTATAGATTCTAAAGAAGAACCAAAGAAGGGAAAAGAAACTGGCAGAACACCCAAGAAGGTAAATGTAGTGCTGAAGGAAACTACACCTATAGATATTGCTACCTACAAACCTGACACAATTTTTGAGAGGACAATGAAGACATTAGGAAGAAATAGGTTTGACAATGTCAAAGATATTTTGATTCTTTCACTGAAGATGAGCAGAAGCAAGTAATCCAACAAGTAATAACTTATTTGGGTTATTACAATAGATTTCCACATGATTTGGAAAAAGATATTTCAATCTCTTTGTATAATACTCTTTTAGATAAATGGGAGGAAGCAATTCAATTGGAAAAGAACATTATTGATGAAATATTTGTACAATACTTTTCCAGTTTATCATCGGATGGAATTAGTGCTTTAGTTGAGCAATACAAAGTATATTTTGATTTTAAAATGAGAAGATTGAAGCTTCTTAATGCAAAAAGGTCAGTTATTGAGTCTGAGACACATCAACTAGCCTATGTAATCAAAAAGAGGGAAGAAGTCATTCACTCTAGCAATAAGGATGATACTATAGATGATGTTCCTCGACCAGAAATGGATGAAGAGGATATTGTTCAAGATGATGTAGTCTATCCAATCAAGAAGAAGGATGATTCCATTATTCTTGTTGATGAAGATGTTTAGGACATAGTAGGCCTATCTGGAGACATCATTGCACCAGATATGGAGCCTCCTACAATCACTGAAGTATAGGTTACATTAGTTGAACGACCGAGTATTCAACTAACAGTGGACAATGAACCAGAAATAAAACAACTGGAGAAACCCCAATCTCCACCGGTCATTGAAAATATTCAAAAGGAATCTACTGAGAAAGTTGTCACTTAGTTACCTGGAGAAACAATAGAGCTAAACATAGAGAGAGCTATCATTAAAAGTGTACCCCCTGAATCGGCGAAGTAGAAACTACTTGAAGATGATGATGATTCTTTAAGTATTTCCGGACCCATTGACATGAACACCTTGAGTGCATCAGAAATGATGAAGATTGCTAATGTTATGCAATCTTGAGCACACAAGAAGAGACAGAAAGAGCAAAGGATTGAAGAAGAGACAATCTAGAATGTCGTAGAAATTTTGTCTGGTTTACTACCGGAAACAACTGTTGTGCATCTTCCTACACCCATCAGCAAACTTGGTCAGTTAGTTGCAGATGCATTTGATTAAATCAAATCGCTTGAAGATGCTGCTCAAATGTCTGCTAAGAAGAGCCACAAGAAAAAATATGGAGATAAATTGGCAAAGAACATTGAAAGTGGCAAAATGTCTTTATATAATAATGGAAGTCTGTTGAAGAAAGCTATTGAATCTGGAGGAAAGTATCTTGCCTCTACCTCCAATGTTTCTTTCTTTTACTCTAACATTTCTAAGAGTCAAGTTGAAACAAAGCAAGAAATGGAAAGGTTATGCAAGGCATATGTCCCACTCCAAGACTCCATTCATGCCTTTAACCGGTTTGTAGATGATTTACATGACAAACTGAACATGAATGATATTGAGAAGGCTAAGAATTTCTGATCTCTAAGAGATCTCAAGAGTTAGCTCATCTCACAGGTCGACATTCTTCAGAGAGCCTACTCCAATGCAGAAGCTATTCTTGCTACTCCTGAAACCTGCACACTAGACTCAATGGAAGAATTTTATTCCCAGTTGATGTCTACATTTGAGTATACTACTAACATACTGGAATCATGGGAAAATGCTTTATCCTAGATGAAGCAGAACTTCAATTATATTTTTATGAGATTATCCAATGCATGAAACGTTTTTAAGTTATATTATATCCTGAACACTTTGATACAAATTTTCTATATATATGTATATATTTTGCTACTCAGAACATATTAAACCATTCTTGTTGTTTTCTAATCATTACAACATAATCAAATCCCCTAACCAGGTAAGCTCTAACAAGCTTCATTGTACAAATCCTCTAACAAGGTGATCCATTAGTTTGGATTCTCAAATCCTCCAGCGAGGTTACTCCTAACAAGGTAGTACTCTTAACAGGGTATAAGCTTCTAATCAAGCTTGGGGTCTCTAACAAGATTCACTCCTAGTAGAGCACTGTGTAAGGCCATAACCGGTCAGTTATCTATTACTGCAGATAGTTAACTTGTGAGTTCCATCTCACCGTAGTTTTTACCTATTTGGGTTTTCCACATATAAACACTTGTGTTATGGTGGATGTTTTACTTATTGTGGATGCTGTTATTTCATTTTGGATAGCATGTATTTTTTTTAAATGCTTGATTAAGTTCATCTACCCATTAGTGTTTGAAGTAGTGTTTTATTTGGTGTCACTGATTCACCCCCCCTCCCAGTTATTTTCAAGCCCATCACCCTCTTCATCACGAAAAACCGCTCAAACACCCTCTTTATCTCATCACACAAGTCAGACACTAACTTGTGTATTGGTGACTCCTGAGGTCATCTTCCTTACCTTTACCGGTGTTTTGTAACTCAAGGTGATATCCAAGATATCACATCCTGTACTCCTTCATAACAATGTTGCACATACATCTCTTCTACCAGTGATCATCCCATACCAGTTGACATCAATGACAACACAATGCCAACACTTTCAAGTCTATGTAAGTTATCACCTTCTTTTATGAATGCATCTCTTTTAGTTTTTCTCGGTCATAGTTGATTATGTTGAATCCATATTTGAATGCATTTTGTGAGCTAATTGTCAGCTCCCTTTGTGTCTCATAAGAACCTCAACCTTCATCTTTTCTTAGATAACTAATTTAGATATAATCTTGTGTATGCATTGGGTAGGTTTTGTTAATGTCATGTGCAGATATAGGCAGTAAGATCAATATTTAGTCTAGGTATGAAACTTATTTCATTTCATGCATCCCTCTTTCTCCCTTTTCCTTATCAAACACGTAGAATAGATATTTCAGTGTTGGGTTAGTCCAACACTTGCACTTGGATTGGAAAGGAAGTCAACCTTCTCTGAAGATTCACCCTCACTTCTGCAAGTCCCACACTTGGGAGGTTGTTTCCAAGTTTCATAAGGTTTATGACCAAGGTTGATCATCCTAGGGTTTAACTTTTATGACAATAGTTTTTGGCATGCCCCGTGGGATAGATCTTTAAAGAATTCAAGAAAAATCTAGTTCCACTTCAAGCCACTAGTCATACCATAATTTTTGGCATGCTCGGTGGGACTCCATTTCAATATTCATGCTAAGGATTCAATGTTTGTCTTAGCAAATCTGCCTTTGAAGGCAATCACATTCAACACTTGGCAACTCTGAGGATAAAATTCAGCTCTTGGTGATAACCACTTGCCACTTTCATGCCAAGAATTCAAACCAGAGCATCTTCTAGAGGTAATTTTAAATTCTTTGAGCTTTCAACTTCTAGTTCTAGAAGAAGAGGGGGTAGACGTTCATTGTCACTTGTTAAGGGAGCTCAAGGACAATCACCTACATCCCTAAGGTCTCTTTCCACCCCAATATTCCTAAGATTAACACAACCTAATGGCCTTGCCATCCATACCAACATACCCCTATTTTCTATGGTAGTGCCAAGAGCACATGCATTTATCACCTTTAATGGTGTCAACCCCTTAGTTCTTGCCTAAAAGATTGATATTCTAGTAGCAACCTTGAAGCCTATTACAAATTTCATAGGAGAGACATCTACCTCCTTGAAGGAACACATCCAAGAGGTGTCAAGAATTTGCAGTATGTTTGATGTCACTGAAGACAATGTGGCAATGAGGCTTCTCGCTTCCTCATTCAAGGGAAAATACCTTCAATGGTATATAGGATTAGCTCCTAACTCCATTCATAATTGGGATGGGTTAGGGGAGAAATTATGCAAGCACTTTGAGGGTAAAAGTGACCATTTGTCATTGGCTGAGAAACTAACAACCATCAAGAGAGAACCCTATGAGTTCATGGGAGACTTCAACTATAGATTTCAGAAGACATGGGATATAATCCCATCATTGATAAAGCCTTTATCAAACCATGATTTCTTGTATTTTCTTAGGTCTTTGAATAATGACATAGCTGCAATGATTCAATTTATGGGAGGAGATAATCTTCCAAGGGCATATGATATTGCCATAAGGGCAAAAAATTGCTTAATCCAAGCAGGAAAGTTGTCTCCTAGGCCTCCAATTCTCTTATTTCCAGAGGCTCCTACCCAACAACCTATTTTAGCGCCAATACTAGTGATATCAGCAAGCCATTTTCTCACACCTGCACCCACTCCATTATCTTCAGAGATTAGGGAGCTACAGACCTTACTACAGGCCTCAATGGAAAAAATGGATTAAAAGATAAACTAGTGGATGCAAGGATTTGAGAATGAACTAGATTCAATCAAGAGATAGTTGTCACAAGTCAACAAGCCTTATCAACCACAAAATCAAATCTATCAGCATCAAAGATCCAATTTTCAAGGGCAAAACCAATGGAGTAATGCTAGGCCCTTGAATAACTTGAATCTCTCAGCTACAAGTACCTTAAAGGCTATAGTGCCAACTCAGAACAATCTTGTTCAGGAACAAAATTAGTGTGTCCCATGCAATCAAGCACATAATCAAGCCTCATATTAGAATGGTGAGTTTTCTCAAGCCCCAGTGGAAAAAAATGAGCCAACAACATCAAGCTAGCAACAATAGTGTGCTAATGGATCTAGTCATCCATAGGGAGATACAAATTTTATGAATTGGTAGGAGGCTGATTTCTGTAGAATAAATCAAACAAGTGGGGACAATGTGGCCAATAATACAAGATTAAAAAAGAGGGTCATAGACCCTAGTGCTTCTTCTACCATAGAAGCTCAAACTCCATATATTTCCATGAAGACTACAATGCCAAATACCCCTGATAAGGTGGATTCTCTGAATAAAGAGAAGGATTTGACTCAAAAGGTCATGCAAGGGGAGTCACCTAGGGCTCCTATCGTATCAAAATCGGACCTTGTTATTACCAAGACCTTTACTAAGGCTATCATCCCCTTTAATATTGTTGAATAGATGAAGAGGGCCATCCTCAATGTATCTATGTGGGATGCTCTTACTATCCCATCTCCAAGAGACCTACTGTAGGAAGCCCTGAAGGGAATGGATGTTGCAGAGGGTACCAGTCAAGGTTGTAACTCTTCAATTTTTGCAAGCTTGGTGCAATCTTTGGAGACAGAGAATCCAAAAGAAATTTGTAAGCCTCCCCCATTTTATCTATCATTAATCATAGGATATAAACTTCTTCTTAATTGTATGATAGATAGTGGGGCTAGCAATTCAGTTATGCTTAAGGGAATAGTTGATCACCTAGGTATCAAATATGAACCTATCACAAGAGGAGTTGTACAACTTGATGGCACATTAGTCCAAATTGTTGGGGTCATTAAGGATTTAAATCTAACCTTGCATGCCTACCCAAGTTGTAGTGTGTTGCAAGACATTTCAGTGATTATCCTCCCTAACTATTTTGCCATTTGTTTATCTAGGGAATTCACTGCTAAGATAGGTAGCTACCTATCTTTTGATTGGTCTCACATGTTGTTTAGGACAAGATATGGTACCAAAGTAACCATTAGGGCTAAGCCTATTGCCAATGATCATATAGATCCCTATACCCCAAGTTCTATCAATATGAATTGTGCCCTCCATGAGGAGAAAGAATAAATTTCAGTAAGATAGTTTGTAACTCAATTAGAGGAGGTTCCTGATTGCCTTGATGAATGGGAAAATGCATTTTAGTTTGATCCCATTGATAAGATGAAAGACACAGGCCTAGGTACCTATTGCATCCATGAGGAGGATGCCACTATCCTCAATCTCTCAATAGAAGACAATGACATGCATGGACTATGGGATATATTCTTTGATGGCTCAAGGAACAAGAATGGTACAGGGGCTGATGTGCTTCGTATTTCTTCAAGAGGGGATAAATATTACGTTTCTTTTAGACTTCATTTTGGTTTCACTAACAATGTGGCTAAGTATGAAGCTCTTATTTTGGGTCTCCAAACGACACAAAAGAGAGGGATCAAATCCTTGAAGGTGTATGGAGACAACGAGTTGGTTGTTAATTAGATTAGAGCCCAAAGCACCACCAAGAATAACCTTCTCAAAGCTTACAAGCATAGAGCATGGGATCTAATTGAAGGTTTTGAGGCCTTCAATATTTCTAGTGTGCCTAGAAATCAAAACAAACATGTTGATAGATTAGCAACAATTGGTGCTCAAGATGACATTCCATCTCATGTTGCAGTAGAGAATGAACAATAGATCAGACTTGTAGTGAGACCTGCAATGCTTGACAATCAAGTAAATTGGCAAGCCTTTGACTCTGATCAGCAGATTGTGAGCTTCCTACAAGATGAGGTAAATTTCTCACACAAAAATCAAAGCATGTTGTAGGACCAGTATGGAGATCAGATTATGCATCTAAGCTCAAATAAACTACCCAAGGGACTAATTACCTTGGAAGAGATCTTCAAAATTGATGAGCAGATGAAAGGGAGAGAAATGAACCTGGCCACAAAGAAGGGAGACTAAAAATCAGTCCCCATATCTAATGGAAGAGCTCTCAACTTGGGAAAGGTATTTTCCCCAATTGATCAAGGTACTTTTGTCAACCTTTGTCAAGAGTATAATGATATTTTTTCTTTTACATATGAGGATTTGAAAGGGTTTGATGCTAGTTTAGCTCAACATACCATAGAATTAGATTCCTAATTCTAAGCCAGTTAGATAAAAGCAAAGACCTATAAACCCCAAATTGAGCCTTTGATGAGAAAGGAGCTATCCAAGCTCTTAGAATCTAGTATTAATTTTCCAATGAAGCATTCTTCTTGGGTAGCTAATATTGTTCCAGTTAGGAAGAAGAATGGGGAAATCATATTGTGTGTAGACTTTAGGGACCTCAATAGAGCCTCCCTCAAATATCATTATCCCCTCCCTTCTATGGAACAAATTTTAGCTAAAGTTAGTGCCTCAAAAAGATTTTAATTCTTGGATAGATACTTATGGTATAATCAGATCCTAGTCCAAGAGTTAGACCAATTTAAGACTGTATTTACTACTAAGTGGGGCACTTATTCCTATTGTAAACTACCCTTTGGACTAACAAATGCAGGTGCCACTTTTCAAAGAGCCATGAATATGGCCTTTAAGGGAGTATTATCATAATTTGTACTTGTATATCTTGATGATATTACTGTGTACTCCAATCATCTAGCAGACCATTTTTCTCACCTTGAGTAGGTATTCAAAAAGTGTAGAGAACATGGCATGTCTTTTAACACCACCAAGTGTTTATTTTCTATTGATTAGGGAAAACTACCAAGACACATTGTATCCAAAAATGGTTTGAACATAGACCCAAAGAGAGTGGAAGCCATTGTGTCTCTTCCACTTCCACATCATAAGAAAGGATTTCAAAGCTTCTTAAGAATAAAAAAATTTGTTAGAGGTTTATCCCAAACCTTACAACCTTGGTTAAGCCTCTCACAACCATGCTAAAGAAGGATTTGCACTTCAAATGGACCAAGGAAGGGAAGGAGGGCTTTGACCAGATCAAGCAGACTATTTCTTAGGCTCCTACCCTAGTCAATCCAAACTATGAGAAGGATTTCATCCTTTATACATTAGGAGGAGATGCAAGTATATCTATAGTCCTAACATAGTTAAACCAGGAGGGGTTGGAGCAGCCCATAGCTTTTTTCAATGAAGGCCTAAAGGACTATGAACTCGGGTATAGCTATGTGGAAAAGAAAGCCATCACAGTGGTAAGAGCATTACAAAAGTTCAGACACATGCTCTCAAACAATATGATTTAACTCCTAGTCCCACTTGCAAGCGTTAATGATTTCCTCCTCAACAAAGACATAGGTGAGAACAGAGTTGGATGGATCACTAAGGTCATGGAGTATGACCTTGACATCAAAATTATTAGGTTAGTGAGGGGAGGAGGACTTTGTGAACAATTAAATTCATCTTTTGAGAAAGGTTCAGAGGTCTCCCTCTTGCTATAGAAGGAAGAACAAATTGAAAACCAAGAAAATGTGCAAGCTAACTAGTTCCAAAATATGGTTGTCTTCCTAAGGGATGGCAACTATCCTCCTCACTATGATAGAACCAAGAGGAGACATCTTAGGTTGCAATCCACCCCCTACACTTTGGTGGATGGGATTTTGTTGAAAAGGGACCTAAATGGTGTTCTTCTAAGGTGCATCCATGGGGATTAGGCCAATAGGATGCTAAAGGAATTTCATAATGGGACCTCAGGTGACCATTTATCAGCAAGACCCATAGCTATGAAAATCATAAGGGCAGGATATTATTGGCCTTCATTTTTTGGTGATGCTCACAAATGGGTTAAGTGGTGCAAGGAGTGTGCACTCTTTGTAGGTAAACAAAGGTTATCAGCTCTACCCCTCCATCCTATCTCTATTGATCAACCTTTTTCACAATGAGGGCTTGATTTCATTGGCCCTATCAATCCAATGTCAAGTGTAGGCCACAAGTGTATTTTGGCCACCACAAACTATTTCACAAGGTCGACAGAGGTTGTTGCTTTGAAGGATGCAACCAAGAATTCAGTGGTTCAATTCCTTGAGGGGATTGCAACCAGATTTGGAGCCCCTTCCACAATTATATCAAACAATGGTAATGCCTTTGTGGGATCTCAAACCAATCTGTGGGCAGTCCAACATGACGTGTTTCTGAACATATCATCAAATTATTGTCCCCAATGAAATGGCTTAGCTGATTCCTCCAGCAAAAATCTCATTATAATCATCAAGAGGACTCTTGAAGACAATCAGAGGTCATGTCACCTCAAGTTGGGAACAACCCTATGGGCTGATAGAGTCACTCCCAAAAGAGCATTGGGAAACTCACCTTTCATGCTAGTATATGGAAGGGAAGCAAGGCTTCCCTTATCCCTTGAGTTTCCTTCTCTAGACCTAGCACATTAGTTGTAGCTCTTGGAAAATGATGCCTTATCAGTGAGGTATGTTGAAATTACAAAGCTTGAAGAGGTCAGAGAGAGAGAGAGCTAAGGAGACCTTAAATGTCCATCAGGTACAGGTAAAGAGATACTTTCACAAGAAGGTCCTTTTGAGGACCTTCCAAGTTACAGATTTTGTCCTAAAATGGGATGCTGACAAAGAAAAACTAGGTAGGCACTCAAAATTTGATACCATATGGAGTGGCCCCTATGTGATTACAGCTACAAGGAGGCTAGTTCTTTCAATCTGGCTAGGCTAAATGGTGAAGGCCTCCCCATTTCAGTCAATGAAATACATCTCAAAGCATGTGCCTAAGGGATTTGTAGATCCTTTTATAAATATTATGAATATCTTTAATTTATGTTCTCATGCTTTCCATAAGTGCTCATGCATAGGTCAGTCCCTTCAGATTAGCCAATTTTTTTTTATCTTTTACGGATGCAGGGAGGGTTCCCTTTCTTGTTTTCTTTTTGTGACTCTATGCCCAATGGATACTCTTCAAACATTTGGTCTTTCCCTAAGAAGGCTCAGGGCCACCTCTGAGTTGCCAAAATGTTGACCCTTTTATGTCAACTTAGCTGCAGATCCAATCTGAGAAATTCGATGCTTTTTTTTCCATAACTTATGTGTTATGTGCACCTGGATAACCTGCATGTTATGTGAATTTTTGTTGGTAGTCTACAGAATGGGTCTTTTTTCCCTTGCATCTTATTGGGCCCCTATGTTCCATTTTTGTGTTGACCGATCAACTCACTTAAGGCTACCGGTTGGAGGGTTCCCTATCGTTGGCAAGCTGATCTCTATGTTCATTTCCACCAACTAGCCCTACAATTTATTTTGGCTCCCCCAGCATTGTTTGGCGAATGCATGAGCTATTGGCTTTTCTCCTCCCTACCCTCCTGCATACTCTTTTAGCTCTTCCAGTGCTTCTCATGGGCAGGTGGGAGTTGTTTTCTTTTCTCCCGCCTCCTCACATGGCTTCTCAACTTCTAGCTTTCTATGTCATGGGCCAACGAGATATTAGTTTTTCTTCTCCCACCTCCTCACATGGTCTTCTAGTTACTCCTTTTTCCTTTGCGGGCTAGCAAGGACTTGTCTTTTTTCTCTTGCCTCCCCACATGCCCTTTTGGAGGATCTCTTGTGCTTCATGGGTTGACGAGTGACGGATGTGGTGGGCCTCAAGTGGAAAAGTCCTTTTCAACCTAACTTTCCAATCTACAGGAATCACTTTCGGGCCCTTTCGAAGTGCCTGGTCTCAATGAAATATGGGAAGTGGTGGGCCCGACCTTTTCCTTTGGTGCAATCTCTATCGTCGATGATCACTTAAAATCCAATCCAACGGTCACGACTTAATCTTTAGTTGGGCCTTTTGAGTGCGCATATGGTGAGATCTCATGCATCCATCTACGTGCAAGATCTCTTGATCGACAACTAGCATTTGAACTTGTGGAGGCCGTTGGAATTTAAATGTTTTACAAGGAGGTGGTTGCCAACCTGACGGTTGAGGTTCTTATTTTGCTCAGTCGATGCTCAATATATGATCATATTTTCATGCAATTGCCAAATTTTGATGCCATTACTCTAGATTGGACTCTATGGCTCATTCTTAGATGTAACCCATGCCCATTCAATACAGAATAGAGACTTTCTTGCCCTAACCATTCTCCCATGATGCATCTCTTTTAGATACGTCTTCTCTTGCACCCCTCTTTTTGCCTCTTTCCAAAGATGAAGGACCACTTGCAAAGTAGATTCAACATGCCATAAAATTAGTCAATCTGATCTTATCTTCCCTCTTGTAGATATTTTTTAACCTAACCCTAGGAGGGTTAGGGTTTCCAACTAGGTTCAATTTTGAGTTATGCCTCAGCTATAAAGGCAATTTTTGTATCTTTCCAAAGGATCTTTTTTCTTTTTCTGTCATACGAATTCTTGTTTTCTATGACTTGTAAAATTTGCTTTGCCTTACATTTATAAAGCTTGTTTGTTTTACCTAGATTCAATTATTTCAAGTTTGTGTGAATTATCGCCTTCTTTTATGAATGTATCTCCTTTAGTTTTTCTTAGTCATAGCTGATTGTGTTGAATCTATCTTTGAATACAATTTGTGAGGTAATTGTCAGCTCCCTTTGTGTCTCATAAGAACCCCAACCTTCATCTTTTCCTAGATAACTGATTTAGATAGAATATTATGTATGTTTTGGGTGGTTTTGTTAATATCATGTGCATATATAGGGAGGAAGATCAATATTCAATCTAGGTGTGAACATTATTTCCTTTCATGCATCCCTCTTTCTTCCTTTTCTCTGTCAAACCAGTAGAATAGATATTTTAGTGTTGGGTTAGTCCAACACATGCACTTGGATTGGAAAGGAAGTCGGCCTTCTCCAGAGATTCAACCTCACTTCTACTAGTCCCACACTTGGGAGGTTGTTTCCATGTTTCATAAGGTTGATGGTTAAGGTTAATCATCATAGGGTGCAACTTTTGTGACAATGAATTTTGTTCATGAACTTTTTGGGTAGACTCCCTAGGGTTTATAATAGATGGGACATCAAGAGCTTGATGGGTGGCGACAAGAGAATTGAATATTTTTCTATTAAACTTTCCTTATCTACCCTTTTTGAATAACTACGAGTAACTCTTGTGGATATGGGCTCATCAATTTGTACTTTCTTCTTTTTATCTAACATATCCCTTTTTTGTGAGCTTAGGTTCCTCAATTTCCCTTTTTGTTTTCTTCTATGAGGTTTCCCCTTTTTACCATGGGTCCCCTTTTTTTCTTTTTCTTAACAAGTTAAGACAAGAATTCCAAATATTTTTCCTTTCCAGATTCCTTTAAGAAATGATGTTTGACAATTAAATGAATCAAACTATGATATTTTATTTGACTACCCCTTTCTTTCACCCTAAGTATAATAGAGGAAATTTGGGAAAACAAGAAAGATGGAAGATTAATTCTAGCCTTTAGCTGGATGTTTCTATACCTCAAGTGTGTTAGCAGTCACGTACCCAGTCCTAGCATAGTCCCATATTGACCTTCATAGGTGAAGAATTTCATCAACCATAGCACTGTTGTCTCCCAAGGTTCCTCCAGACTATTTCTGCTTACACCTTTTGTACTTCCCTTATGAATTATAAAATTGGGTCATGGTTCATTCCCTTCATGATATGCATTAATTATTTCATCAAAATATATGTGCTCTTTATTCACTAACTCTCCCTTAGCATGAATGCTTGATATTTCACTGATAACTTGAGGTGTTACCTCTATAATCTCACCACCGACCCTAGTAACATTGACATGAAAATTTATTACAAATTCTTCTACTATTTCAAGCTCAAAACCCTCGTATATTTTGATGAAATTTGTAAAATTATCTGGTTGTCTTTCTCTTATTCCCCAATTTCTCTTTGTCTATTAGAATGACATCTTCAATACTGAATGTTTGAACTTAATTGTAGAAGAAGGAATGAATAATTTCTATCTTTGAGATGGAAGATTTGAGATCAAGTGACAGTTGATTACACACATTTCTTCATTAATTTCATACTTTCTTGGACAATCCGCTCACCACTACTATGTACTCAATTTCTTGATTCGTTGAGTTGGTGGTGGTCATATCATGTGTGTGTTTTACCCCAATAATCATTACTTGAAAATTTGAAATGATAAGTGATATACAAATTTAATTCTTTCCCCGCCATCTTACTTAAAACTTAAAATCAGAATGCTGATAATGAGCTTGTGAAGAGTTTTATACAAACAATATTTATCATTTCTACTTTTATCCTTACTAATTTAGAAAATAATACTTTAAAAATAACATTTATAATACATGTATACCTTTTCATTATTTAATGCACATTCATCGGGAGCTTCCATGTAGAACTAATTAACTCATGTCAATCCGGAGCTATCATGCAGATCTGATCATTTTTCCAAAGAGACAAGGTAGCATTCTTATCCAGAGCCATGCAGAGCATATGCATCAACTCAATTAGTGATAAACCAATAAGATGATCAAGAGTTGCGTGGGCCTCTTCCTACATGGACTAGATAATGCATTAATAAAATGAGACAATCTTATTTGAAGGCATGATTTCTTCTTTAGGAATAATCAAGAGCAATCTCGAACTTTAATGCTGAAACATGCAAAAGACTTATTTATGAATAAGTGAGAGCCATCAGGAGCGAACTGGAGTTGATCTAGGTAAAGCTACCATTCTTGGTTTTAAAATTTACGCTTAAGGTATGAATCACCATTTCTGGTTTTCAATTCACCCCTGGGGTAGACTGTCATTTTTGGTTTTCAATCATGCCTGTTTTTTGTTTGGAAGTTAAACCACCATTTCTAGTTTTCAATTCACCTTCTTTATTTTGTCTTTTTGTTGGATTCATTTGGAATTTTATTTCACCACAGAAGTGATATCTTCCATGATGAAATGTTCAATTCTAGATTTCAATTCTAAGAGAAATTCCTCCTTGGATGCTTGTTTATGATATAATTTCAGACGATGACCATTTACTAGCATAGTTCTTGTTTCTCCATTTATAGGTACCAACTCAATTGCTCATGTCAAAAAAATTGATCAATTTCATATGGTCACAACCATCTTGTGTGAAAATTTCCTTTGAACTCTTAGAATTTGGAGTCAAATATTAATTCTCAATCTCCCTTCTTGAATTGTCTGGAAACAATTTTTTAATCATGTCACTTCTTCCTTTGCATTTGAATTATTTTTGTGTGATGCAAGGCTTCCATCCTCATTTCATTTAACCTATTTAACTATAAAATTATGATCTTTTTTACTTCAGATAAATCAATATCAACTTCTAATTTTGTTCAATGTTTGCAACTCAAATTCAATAGGAATAACAAGAGTTTTACTATATACCAATTCATTCAGAGAGAACCCCATAGCAGTTTTCTATGTTGTATTGTAGGCTCAAATTGCTTCATCTAATTTTTCTGACCAATCTGATTTTCTCAAAAAGACAATCATTGTTAAAATATTCTTCAACTCTTTATTAGTGACTTCTACCTATCCATTTGCTTGAGGATGATATGGTGTAGATTTTCTGTGAGTCATCTTGAAATTTTGCATTCAAAGGCTTCCATCTTGCAAACATAAATTGTGGTCCCTGATAAAAAACTATCTCCTTGGGCGCTCCAAATTACTGAAGGCTATGTTTTTATAGAAAATCAGCTACTTTGTCCTCTCTTGCTGTTGGAAATGCTTTTACTTCTACCCATTTTGTGACATAGTCTGTGCAAACAAGAATGTAGTGATGTCCTTTTGACGATGGGCCCACAGGTCCCACAAAATCGACTCTCCATTTTTAAAATGGATCAAGAGATACATGTGGTTGTAGAAACATCTCCATTGTTGGTGTAGGTCTTCTCATGCATTGGCATTTA
Organism: Cryptomeria japonica; assembly: GCF_030272615.1. Classification (NCBI taxonomy): domain Eukaryota; kingdom Viridiplantae; phylum Streptophyta; class Pinopsida; order Cupressales; family Cupressaceae; genus Cryptomeria; species Cryptomeria japonica. The sequence continues at coordinate 501,702,048 of NC_081413.1, forward strand.
TCACAATGTTTCACATAGAATAAAAAATCTTTGGTCATGGTAGGCCAAAAGTAGCCCGCTCCCAAGATTTTGTGAACTTTTCTAACCACAGAATAGTGTCCTCCCTCAGGTTCATTATGACATGCATTTATAATGTCATAAACATCTATTTCCTGTACACACCTATGAAGAATATGATCAGGACATATTTTAAATAAGAGACTATCAATCCACTTAAATCTAGAGCTCTCATGAATAAGTCGTTTCTTCTTCTTAGAAGTAAAATGATTAGGGAACTCCCATGTAATGAGATAATTTGAAATGTTAGCAAACCATGGGGACTAGATAGATGTTGCAAATAAATGATCATTTGGAAATGAAGCGTCCACTAGCTCATTATGACCCTATAAAACCATTCTAGAGAGAAAATCAGCAACAACATTATCTTTACTTGGTTTATCCACAATGGTAATATCAAATTCTTGCAAAAGAAACAAGCATCTTATTATTCAGCCTCCTACAATAGCTTTCTTCATTAAATACAAAATGACTACATGATTAGTATGGACAAACACCTTGAAACCAGTAATATAATGTCTAAACTTATTGATTTCATATACCATAGGTAAAAATTACTTTTCAGTTGTTGTATGAGTTCCTTCTGTTGGACTGAAATCTTTGTTGATATAATAAATTGCATGCATTGCTCCATCCTCATCTTTTTGTCCTAAGACTGCTCTAATGGCTAAGTTAGATGCATCTCATGTATGTGAAATGGTTCTCACCAAATAGGTCCTTTGATGATGGGAGATATAGTAAAGGCATACTTAATTGCTTCAAAGTATTTTTGGCAATCAAATGTCCATAGAAACTTTGTATCCTATTTGAGCAATGTAAACAATAGTTCATCAATTTTATTAAACCCTTCAATGAATCTTCTATAATATCTTGCATGTCCAAGGAAGCTTCTAATGTCAGTTTGAGTTTTTGGGATTTCAATTTGTTGAATAACTACCACTTTCTTTGGATCAACCTTGATTCCTTCTTTGGAAATATGATGTCCCAAAATAGTTCCTTCTGTCATCATAAGGGAACACTTTTCATGATTCAATGATAATCTATGATATTTACATCTTTGCAACAATTTATTTAAACTTTCTTGTTCTTCATCAAATGTCTTTCCATGGACTGTGAAATCATCCATATACACCTCAACACATGAAGTGGTCAAATCTGCAAAAATAGCTAAAACAACTCTTTGGAAAGTGGTTGGTGCATTACAAAGTTCGAATGGTAAGACTCTATATGCATAAGTTCCCTAAGGACATGTAAATGTTGTCTTGTCCTAGTCCTCAGGAGCCACTTGTATTTGGTTGTAACCGCTAAAACCATCTAAGAATGAAAAATAATTACTCCCAACTAGGTTATCAATAACTTGATCAATACATGATAAAGAAAAATAATCCTTTTTAGTGGCTTTATTCAATTCTCTATAATCCTCACAAACATGCCACTTACCATTTTATTAGGCATAATAACCAATGGTGAAACCTATTGACTATTCAAAATTGGGTAAATAAACCCTACCTGTAACAATTTTTTTATTTCTTGTTTAACAGAATCTCTCAGAGCTAGGATAATTCTCCTATGTCCTTGTCTCATAGTTTTAAAATCTTTAGTGTAAATAAGATGCATACAAATAGAAGGGTGTATTCCTCTCTTATCCTTATACTCCCAAGTGAATTCTTCTGTATGTTTTCCTAAAGTGATTTTTAATTTCTCCTCTTGTGTCAAAAGCAAAGATGAATTGATGAAGAGAGGTTTGTCTGATGAGACTGTAATTTATTTTGTATCACTTTTCCCTTCAAATGGATCTCCTATAAGTGTATTAAGAGGACAAGGATGTAACTTATCATGATGTATAAATTCCTTGTGACTTTCCCTTTTAATTTCTTCATGAGAAGGACATTCTTTATTTTCTCGCTTGAGCACTCTACTGGCATCAATTTTCTCTCCCTCTTTTATATACTCTTCATATTCTTCAACATGTTCCGATAAGATAACCATGGCTAACTCAACCAATCCATCCCCTTTTGAATCCATTTCCTCATCAACCCAATATTGAGTGTCAGAATGAAATGTTGGTTTAGTTGGATGGTAAAGTGTCAACTCTTTTTGTCTTTGACCATTAGAAATAGTCATACTACTGTTAATATGAGAGGATCCAGTTAATACTAAGAGTGGGGGGGTTAATCAATATTAATAAGAATTCTTATCTTAAAAACTTAAACTGATAAAACTTCACCAAATCAATCACAAACTAGTATAAAACTATTTACCAGTACTGGTAATCATTGATAATAAACAGTTAAACTGATTTATCAGTTTTGCTCATTAAGTGTTCATCAACATGCATAAACTAAAAGTAAATCAGACCAATACATCAAAAAAATTCACCATATGAACACCAAAAATTTAATGTGGAAACCCAAATAGGGAAAAACCATGATGGGAATTGGTACCCACAAAAATTGTGCACTCTTTCAGAATGTGCCCTATTAGGAGCCTAGACTAGTTAGGATATTATAATGATGCCCTGTTAGGAGTCACCTAGTTAAGGGATTCTATGATGAGCACTGTTAGGAGCTTTGCCCTATTAGAAGCAACCTCGCAAGAGGATTTAAGAATCAAATGTTGAGCTACCCAGTTAAGGGATTTACAATTTAAGGCATGTCAGGACCTACCCGGTTAAGGGATTTTGTCTGCTACAACTGTTAGGGAATGACAGATGAATGATCTGGAGATAGCACTAACTACTTGCTTGTTCAGATCCAATTTAGCTCCACTCTGCTACACTCTAACAGATACACCACACTGGTTTGGCTTCACACTCTTTTCTCAAAATACTGACACAACAAAACATCAACTCTACCAACCTAAATAACTTTAACAACTTAGTCGGTTACAAAATTCAAATGAATTTAAAATACAAATCATCATAGATCATATCAACTGTATTTTCAAGACAATATCAACTGTTGAATGATCGTAACTCATCACAACAACTCGATCTGATAGGTAGTCAAACCCATAAAACACTCTTCTATGCTCTTCATTGTTTCCAAAGAATTTCCATCCTTAATCATGCTAAAACATCAACTTATCTTTTCACATGAGTTGTGCCACGTTACCATCAATATTTGAACATGATATAAATCACCGCCAAACCATTAAACATCACCAGTTAAAATAATTTGTTACCGGTTCTAAAACCCTTCTTAAACCCTACAGAAAATACAATGGAAATCATAAGCATGACTTCCGGTAACCAAATCATGATACAGTTCCAGTCAAAGATACATTACAATGATATAAATACATGTTCCAAATCTCAACACTTAACTCATAACTAATCTCCAGAACCTATCAAAACATTTCTGCATTTACCGGTTAAGGTCCTAATTCCTAGTTCACTATCTTCATTATCGGTAAGGCATTTTCAGTAGACCAAAAATACTTAGATGACAAAATAAACATGAAAAACATAGTTGCGACATAATTTTCCATCAATGGCAACACAAATAACTGATCAAAGTCATTAAGACAATGATCTCAATCTCTTCATCACTATATCATTACCAACAGTCCTTTACCAGTTCAACAACATTCTCCATCGGCATCAGTTATGCTAATCATGCCAACAATATCCCCCTTTGGCATTGATGGCAAAACCAACAAATTCAACTATCAATTATAAACTTCTCTATTGTCTTCACTCGCTCTTCTTCTGTCACACTTCATCTATCGGTTTCACCTACTTTAATTCTTCTCCTTTGAATCATATTACTTCTCCCCCTTTCTATTACATTTCTTTTTCTCCTTTGACATCAATACCAAAGGTGCAAATGCATCGTCGGTCTTCATTCCTGTTGTTGTCTCCAACATCTCTGCAAATCTCATCTAAGTTTCTCCCCCTTTGGAGTAGCCAACATTTCATCAATTCATAGTAAAAATTATTCATTAAGTCCACTGGATTGATGCATCTCCTGCATCTTTGTTGATCTTATGTAGGGGTCTAACCCCTAATTTACCTTTGAGGTACTCAAAGGTTGTCTTCAACAAAGGTTTAGTGAAAATGTCTGCTAACTGCTCTTTGCTTATCACATATTCCATTATGACTTGCTTCTCCTCTACTCTCTCCCTCAGAAAGTGGTATTTCAGTTCTATATGCTTTGTCCTTGCATGTAACACATGATTTTTTGAGATATTAATAGCACTAGAATTGTCACAATAAATACTCATCGGTTTATACATATCTTTCTTAAAAATTTCCAACACATGTCTCATCCAGATTGCCTTTGTACAATTCATAGATGCTGCAACATATTCTGCTCCAGCTGTTGATTGTGATACACATGTTTTCTTTTTACTTGTCCAAGCAACCAATCTATCTCTAAGAAGAAAAGCTCCACCGGTAGTGCTTTTCTAGTCATCAGCATTGCTTGCCCAATCTGCATCAGTAAACAATTTCAAAGAAAAGTCATCTTTATAAGGATACCATAATCCATAATCCATTGTTCCTTTCAGATATCTAAATATCCTTTTCATCGCTACCAAGCGAGTCTCCTTGGGATCTTTCTAAAATCTAGAAACCAAACTAGCATCATGTGCAATATCTGGTCTACTATGAGCAACATAATGCAACTTCCCAGTCATGGACCTGTATTCCTTTTCATCTACAGAGGGTGAATAATCTTGTTTAGACAATTTATAACCTATCACCATCGAAGTACCAAATAGTTTGCAATCTTCCATGCAAAAAAATTTCAATATTTTTTTTTACATATTTAGTCTAGTAGATAAATATTCCACCATCCAGGTGCCAGACTTGCAACCCAATGAAATTTTTTATCTCACCAATAAGAAACATTTCAAATTATTTCTTTATTTCCTCAGCAAAAGCCATACACAAATCATCATCACCACCAAAAATTATATCAACAACAAAAACTTCTGCTATCAACATTTTGTCTCCATTAGTCTTTAAATATATGTTATTGTCCTCACTGGTATGCTGAAATCCTATCTTGATCGAATGTGTATGTAATCTTTCAAACCATGCTCTTGGTGATTGCTTCATACTATATAGTGCCTTGTGTAACTTGCAAACCATATTTTCATCTTCACTTAATGCAAATCCATCCAGTTGTTCTATGTATACTTCTTCTTCTAGGATACCATTCTAGAAAAGTTGATTTAACATCCATCTGATATACCTTAAATCATTTAAAAGAAGAAAAGTCAAGTAACATTCTTACACCTTCCAATCTTTCCACAGGTGCAAAATTTTCACCATAGTCTTCTCCTTCTTCTTGTGCATAGCATTTGCATACAAGTCTTGCTTTATTCCTTGCCATCTTCATTTAACTTGTTTCTAGAAACCCCTTTTGTACCTATAGCATTCTTGTCTTCTGTTCTGGGAACAAGTGTCTAGGTCTTGTTTTTCTCTATTTGATCCAATTCCTCATTCATAGCATTAATCCAGTCATCATCCTTCAATGCCTCTCTTACTGTTTTAGGCTCAATAGTAGAAATCATATAAGAGTTTTCTCTGATTTTCCTTCTAGTTTGTACACCAAATTTCTTATCTCCTATAATTTGGTCTTCTGAATGATTTAATCTAACATACCTTGGTATTACTAGTTTTAGTGTTGTTCCTTATGCTTCATGCTCATCATCTTCTTCATCGCTTTCTTCATTTATCATTTGGGCACCTATTTCTGCATTGTTTGGTTCATCATTCTTCTGCACTTTTGGTTCTATAAACACAAGGTTTTCTTCATAATTTTCAGGCTCAGATCTGCTGGTCTCATCAGGTTTCTCAGAGAATTCACCAACCTTAACATTTACACTCTCAACTATCTTCTTAGTTCTCTTGTTATAACATTTGAATGCTTTACTCTTGGTAGAGTATCCAAGAAATATACCTTCATCACACTTAGCATCAAATTTTCCTGTAACATCATCTCTCTTAATAAAACATTTACTCCCAAATTTTTTAAAGTAGCTGACATTAGTAGTCTTACCATTCCAAAGTTCATAAGGTGTTTTATCATTACCTTTCTTAACAAGTACCTGATTCAAAGTATAAACAATTGTACTAAGTGTTTCCCTCCAAAACATCTTAGGTACTTCACCTTGTATCAACATTATTCTAGCAGCTTCCACAATTGTTCTATTCCTTCTCTCAGCAATTCCATTTTGTTGTGGAGTTCTAAGTTCTGACATCTGCCTCTTAATTCCCTGTTCATCACAAAACTTCATGAACTCATCAGAAGTGAACTCACCTCCTCGGTCAGATCTCAGACATTTCAAAATCTTCCCAGTTTCCTTTTCAACTAAAGCTTTAAATGCCTTGAATTTATTGAAAGCCTCAGACTTTTCTCTCAGAAAAGTTACCCACATCATCTTTGAAAAATCATCAGTAAAAATCATAAAGTACTTATCACCATAATAGCATCTAGTCCTCATAGGACCACATAGATCAATGTGAACTAAATCAAGGATATTCTTTGAAGAAAAAGTTTTACTCTTAAAAGATACATAATTCATCTCACCCATTCGACAGTCCTTACACAACACATTGTCTGGTTTCACAAGATGGGGCATACCTCTCATAATACTTGATTTGCTAACCTTTATTAAATTGCCAAAGTTCACATGACAAAACCTCTTGTGCCATAAACAAATGTCTTCAATATTAGCCACCAAACAACTATTCACATTAGTATTTAGATGAAAAAGATTACCTCTAGTCTGTTTTCCAGTAGCAATCAAATCTCCTTTACTTCCAAGGATCCTACACACTCGACTCTTAAATTCAAGAAGATATCCTTTATCATTTAATTGTCCAACACTCAGTAAGTTATGTTTTAATCAACCTACCCAAAAGACATCATCTGCATTAATTTTTCCATTCAATGAAATAGATCCTTTAGCTTTAACCATGCAGGGTGAGTTCTTACCAAACCTTACCACACCACCATCGAATTCTTCAAGAGATAAGAACTTGTTTCTATCACCGATCATGTGGTGTGAGAAACTAGTATCAATTATCCATTCATCACTGCTATCTATGTGTGATACGAAAGCTTTTTAATCAGTCAAAACTTCCTTCATAGCAACAAAGACAATTTCCTCATTGTCCTCTTCCTCAGATTCCTCATCTATCACACCTTCATCCACTGCTACATAGCAATGTTTCTTTCCTTTTCCTTTAAATTTCCTGAATGTTTCCTTTTTATCACCATTAGGATAATTTGCAGGAATGTGTCCAATCTTATTGTAGGAAAAACACTTCAAAGGAAGTTTACCTTTGTACTTACTGGTGCCTCTAGGAAGTATTTTAGCCAATAGTGCCTCAAGTTCCATGAGATGATCTTCATCATCACCATCTCCTCCACTACCACCATGACTAGACCTATAGTCATGATTATGACAAATATCCTTTCCTTTCTTCATAGATGTACCAGTTACAAAAGCCTTAAAAGAATATTCAGATGGCTTAGAAATAGTGTTATCAAAGTTATTTAATTCAAATGTAGTCAATTTACCAATAAGGGAATCAACAGTAACTTTATCTTTAGAAACAAATCTCAATTCTTGTATTGCAGATACCCTAATAGCATATTGTGGTAAGAGAGTTCTAAGCATCTTACTAACAACAATATCTTCTTCAAGTTTACCTCTAGCACTCTTAATACCACCTACAACTTCCTTAATCCTTTGCCCATATTGTGCTATATTCTCACCATCAACCATTCTCATATCATCAAATTTACCTCTAAGACATTCTTCCTTAGCCCTTTGTACATGTTCATCACCTCCATAAATCAAACCTAATTTCTCCCATACTTAAAATACAGTCTCTAATCCATAAACATATATATACTCAGAGTCAGACAAAGTACTTACAAGTGCTTCAAGTGCCTGGATGTTTTCTTGTTGCTCCTTAAGTTGATCAGGTGTCAAGGGATTGGTAGTAGGAGCCACATACTTGTTTGTCACATGATCCCAAAATTAAGAACCCATTCCTTTGATATATCTTCATCCAATCACTCCATATCTGATAATTATCCTTGGTAAACTTAGGACCCTCCTTCTTCATCATCTCTCTCAAGATATTTTCCTCAAGGTGTTAAGCTTCTGCACACAAAGGACATAATGCTCTGATACTAATTGTTAATCTGAGATGATCTAGTTAATACTAAGAGGGGGGGGGGGATGAATTAGTATTAATAAGAATTCTTAGCTTAAAAATTAAACTGATAAACTTCACCGAATCAATCACAAACCAATATAAAACTATTTACCAGTATCGATAATCAATGATAACCAGCTGTTAAACTGATTTATCAAAAATTCTCATTAAGTGTTCATCAACATCCATAAACTGAAAGTAAATCAAATTAACACATCAGAAACATTTACCATATGAACACCAGAAATTTCAAATGGAAACCCAAATAGGGAAAAACCATGGTGGGAATTGGTACCCACAAAAATTGTGCACTCTTTCGGAATGCACCATGTTAGGAGCCTAGCCCAGTTAGAAGCTTACAATGATGCCTTGATAGGAGCAGTTAGTGTTGACATTATTGGCATTAAATTATCATTGATGTCAACTGGTAAGTAAGAAGTGCTGACCGGTATAAGAAGAGAAAGACATATGATGGCAATGCACATGTGAGTAAGCAGACTGAAGGAAGGCTACCGATACACATGAATTATGTCATCTGTTGATAAAGCAGGCTTACCAGTAAGGCATAAATCGAGATGAAGGTTGGTTGTTTATTTGTGATGAAGAGGAAAAATATTAAAAGAATCACAACAACACCCAGTGAGTAGAACAGAGAGGACGACATGAAGACATACCAGAAGGCAAGATGAATTATTAAGAGGATGTGCTGGCGGTAAAGAGGATGTTTGTTGGTTATATCGATAAGGTGAACTAAGATGATAGTCAACCTTGGTCAACAAAGAATGTCAAACCAACATATAAATCCAAGAAAAGGTGGATGTAGACAAATATGACAGCTGGATGTCAGGTGGTGACATTGCACAGGTCGATGAAGTGTGCATCAACATGACAAGTCAGCAAGAAGGTCGACTTTTATGAAGAACCCGCAAGTCACGGAGGATGCTAGAGGATTGTGGCTCGAAGAAGGAAAGCTGGCAAGCCACTAAACTGAACCTGCAAGAAGATTTGATCTTCGTACTCATTTGCTGAAGGAAACAGCCGAGCCATTAATGGCTTATGATAGAGAAAAGAAAAAAAGCATGGTGCACACCTCCAAATTTAGAAAACACACATTGGAATTTGAAGCTTTGTTGGTACTGATCGATGTCATTAAGATCATATCCCTGGAAAACAAGATCAAATCAAATCTGATTTGGATCGCGTTGGAGAAGGCAAAACCTAACACGACATTGTTTGAATGTGGTTTTTGGCAGGAATCCAAGATTATAAATATGTGAGATTGAGATAGAAATTGATGATTCTTGATGTGAAGAAGGAGATTGAAGAGAGCTTGAGCACAGAGAAGGATCATATTCCTTGGAATTTATTCTAAAAAAGTTGCAGAGTGAGTTAGCAAGCAAACCGATGAGAGGATTTAACCAACAGAGACAAAGTACTGGTAAATTGTTGCAGGTTTGACAGTTGAGCTAACAAGTGAGGTGTGATTAGTCAAGAAAGAATCCAAGTGTGACTAAGTGTGGTGTGAGGCTGAGAGAGAAGAAGAGAAGGCTGTTAATGGATAGAAATCTATTTGATCAAGTGTTGTAGAACTCATTTGCAACTAGAAGCTATAAATGTATCAAGATTGTATTTCAATATACATCACCAAGTTGGATCTTGGTGCATGGGTTGGTGCTCCTTGGGTTGGTGCCCTAAATATTTGTAATTCATTGTTTCACTTGTGAGGTTGGATTGGAGCAGTAGTCTCCAACAACATTTCTCATTGATGTTTTTCCCATATTGGGTTTCCTCGTACATCTGGTGTTGTGGGTTGCATTTGTGTGTTTGTCTCTTTTGGTATCCACATTTGTCTTACCAGTTTGACTCTTTAGTACTTAGGATAATAACCGGTATTCTAAGTTTGTTTCAAAAAGGAAAAGAACTCAGTAACCACTGATTCACACCCTCCTCAGTGGTACATTATGTTCAACAATTGGTATCAGAGCCAAGGTTCCCTATTGATTAAAGCTTGGGTAGATTCTGGTCTTAGAACACAATGGTAAGAAATGAGTCTGTCTCCTCAAAAGCCCCCATGTTTGATGGAACCAACTATGCCTTTTGGAGCAGAAGAATGGAGACCTATATTTCCTCCCTTGGTTTTGATGTGTAGATGTCTATCAAGAATGGGTATATTATCCCTAGTGTTCCTCCCACTGATCCGGATGCCAAGAAGGAGTATGATAACAATGCAAGGGTAAACATTCTATCTTGAGTGAGTTGTTTGATAATGAGTTTGTCCAGGTCATACACTATGCATCCACCAAGGAGATGGGATAAAATACAAAGGTTATTTGAAGGAGATGCAAAAGTCAAAGAGGCCAAGCTGCAAGCACTAAGGGGCCAACTTGAAGGCATCAAGATGAAGGATGAAGAAAAGATTGCAAACTACCTTCACAGATTTGATGAAACTATGAATACCATCAAAGGACTTGGAGAAGAAATTGCAGATGAGATTCTTGTCAAGAAGGTTCTTAGGTCTCTCACACCTAAGTATGATACTATGGATTCTTCCATATAAGAAGCCAAGGATCTAATGATCTTTACAATAGATGAGCTATTTGGCTCACTAACAACCTATGGAATGAGAATAATCGGTGATATTTCCTCAAGGAAAGAGGCAATGTTCAACTCCATCAAGAAGGGAAAAGAAGTGGTTGTTTATAAAGGATCGAGTGAAGACTCTGATGCAGAGGTAGCAAACTTTGTTAGAAAGCTCAAAAGAGAATCCGGCAAGTATAAAGGAAAGTTACCACTCAAATGTTTCAACTATGGTAAAGGTGGACACTTTGTTGGAAAATGTTCTTATAATGAAACTGGTGGAGATGAGTTAAGAAGCTTTAGCAAATCTGCTGGTAAAGACAAAGAAAGAAGTGTCTACCAGTAAGGAAGAAGAGGCTACCAGAAATAGAAAAACCTATACACTATTAAGGATGATGCCACAGATGAAGAAAGTGCATCAGAAGATAAATACCATGAGAATGATAGAGAAGTTAATCTCTTTATGGAACTTGATGAACCGGTTGGTGAAGATGAGGAAGGGGAAGACATTGAGGCTGAAGTGGATCTAGAAGGTGAGCTTATAAGTTCTCTTGAGGAGCTGAGTAAAATAAGAAGAGATCTCAAGAAGTTCAAGCTTGCTACAATAGATGAACAAGGTCTCTTGAAGCAATCCCTGGATGAGTCAAATCAAGTTTTATCTCACTTGAAACTACAGTTGGAAGAAGATAAGAGGATATGTGAAGTTACATCCTCTAATCCGAAGAAGAAGGAAAAGGAGAATCAAGATTTGGAAGCAGAAATAGTGAAGCTCAGAAAGGATCTTGAAGAATGTAAGGAAGAAATAAAAGTGAGAAGCAAATATGAAGACAACACTGAAGCCTTAGACAAGATGTTGAGCAAATAGAAGCAATCCAAAGATACTGGTGGCTTAGGATTTGAAGAAGGTCAAAGTTCAAACAACAAAGACACATCCGGTAAGGAGATACAATTCACTTCTTCAAATGAAGGTGAAGAGAAGAAGATGTTCATAGTAAGCAAGGATACCGATAAGAAGACATATGCAAATGCTGTTAGAAACCGCCACACAAACCGATATACACAATCAATGAACCAAAGGCCACACTCAATATACCGACATGCAAATCTAAGGAGAAATGCAAGAGTTGACCATGAAGGATTCACCAGAGTCAGCAGCATGAAAGGTAGACCCCTGGTGAGGCACTCGTTTGCAGGATCGAGGCAACCTAATTGGTATTTTCCAAAATTTCATGGTTATTGTTACTGGTGTAACAAATTTGGGCATAGAATAGCTGACTTTAGGTTAACTAATAAGCCCACTATGAGTTATGAAAGTAGAAATCCTTTTAATGCACTATGGGATATGAATGCTATCTGTTATCAGTGCAATGGATTTGGTCATAGGAGTTTTGAATGTAGGAAGAATAAACCAGTGTCCTACAATAATTTTAAAGATTTATCTTTAAATGAAAATGTGAGATGCTATAATTGTCAAGAGTTTGGACATATATCAAAGTTTTGTAAAACATAAAGATCAAGTAGAAGAAGATAGATTCTAATCAAGAATTGATAGTTGAACCAAAGCACAAAATAGCAGCTGACAAGAAGAAGGAAACCAAACCGGTATGGGTTGAGAAAGAAAAAGACAAGGCAGATCAAGTTTGATAGTGAAAACTACCTTACATGCTAAAAGGAAAAATCTATGGGTTGTAGACAGTGGTTGTTCCAACCACATGATCGGTGATAAAAGGAAATTTATCAAGCTTGAAGACTAGAATGGTGGTTCAGTAAGATTTAGAGACAACTCATCCATCAAAATAAAGAGAAAAGGTACTCTAAATATTGATGGAAAATTGAAGGCACGTGATGTATATTATGTGGAAGGCCTAAAGCACAATCTGCTGAGTGTGAGTCAGATTTGTGACAAAGGCTATAAATTCACCTTTGACTCTACTGGTTGTTAGATAATGAAAGAGAGTACCAGTCAGGTTGTGGCAGAAGGAAAACAAACGGATGGTAATGTTTAAAACCTGAAGGAATGCTATGAGTCCCAATGCATGATGGGACAGGTTGATGAAAGTTGGATGTGGCACTTAAGATTAGGCCACATAAACTTTGATAACTTAGTTGTAGTAAGTAAAAAGGGGCGTGTAAGAAATATTCCACCCATCATCAAACCGGTAAGCACATTTTGTGATGAATGTGTGAAAGGGAACAAGACTAAGGTGAGCTTCTGGACAAAAGACCACAACACCTCAAGGCCACTTGAAATTGTACATACAGATCTGTGTGGTCCAACTAGGACAAGAGCTCTTGCTGGTGAAAGATATTTTATGCTCTTTATTGATGATTATTTAAGAATGACATGGGTCAATTTCTTGCAAGATAAATCACAAGCATTTGATAGATTCAAGATCTTTAGGAAGATGGTGGAGAAGGAAAGTGGGTGCAAGATAAAATGTCTAAGATCAGACTAGAGTGGAGAGTTCACATCAAATGAGTTTGAAGATTATTATGAAAGACATGGAATTAAAAGGCAATACTCAGCCCGCAGGACACCACAACAAAATGGTGTGGTAGAAAGGAAGAACATAACAATCAAGGAGATGACCATAACCATGTTAAATGAGGCCAGTCTGTCAGACACATATTAGAAGGAAGTTATTCATATTGCTGCATATACTTTGAACTGAGTTCAACTACGAACAAACAACAAAATGAGACCTTATGAGTTGCGGTATGACCAAAAACCTTAAGTCAAATAATTCAAGGTATTTGGAAGTAAGTATTTTATCAAGAGAGATATGGATGGTCTACGTAGGTTTGACTCTAGGAGTCATGAAGGAATCTTCCTTGGTTACTCATCTAACAACAAGGCCTAGAAATGCTAAAACAAAAGACTAAGAAGAGTCATTGAGAGTGTGCATTTAAGAGTTGATGAGGATATTTACAAAGGAAGTCAATCACAAGTAAACCGATATGATGATTCTGGTGATGAAGGTGAGGAAGATCAGTCAGACAATGAACCAGAAGAAGTATCCAAGAAGGCTCCCAACCGCTATGTGTAGTTAAATCACCCGTAAGAGAATATTCTAGGAAATAAGAGTGATGGTGTGTAGACTAGAAGAAGACTTGCCCAGAATGATGAACAAGTCAACTTCTGCCTCATGACTGAAGTGGAACCTAAAACATTCAATGAGGCCAGAAAAAGATAGGAATGGATGGATGCCATGGAAGAAAAACTACAACAGATTGAGAAGAACAAGACTTGGTAATTAGTCCCTAGACCGGAAGACAAGAACATCATTGGCACTAAATGGGTCTACCGGAATAAGATGAATGAAGAAGGTAAAATTATTAGGCATAAAGCTAGACTTGTGTGCAAAGGATACTCTCAAGTAGAGGGCATTGACTTTGAAGTCACATTCGCATTGGTAGCTAGATTAGAAGCAATTAGAATGTTTCTAGCCTTTTCTGCCTACAAGGGTTATAAAGTATATCAGATGGATGTGAAATTTGCCTTCCTAAATGGAAATTTGGAAGAAGAGGTGTACATGGAGCAACTGAAAGGGTTTCTACAACATGATGATGAAACCTTTGTGTGTCGGTTGAAGAAGGCCATGTATGGTTTAAAGAAAGCTCCTAGAGCACGATATTCAAGATTAGATTAGTACCTGAAGGAGAAAGGATTCAAAAAGGGGAGTGCTGACAATAATTTATACATAAAGAAAGATGAAAACCATAGGATCATTATGGTCGTGTATGTAGATGGCATTATTTTTGGAGGCAATAAGGACACCCTTTGCAAAGAATTTGCTGATCAGATGCAGTCAGAATTTGAGATGTCAATGCTTGGTGAATTGACATACTTTCTTAGTTTGTAGATATTACAGCAAGATAAGAGAATTTTTATCTTACAAACCAAGCATGCAAAGGATATGTTGAAGAAATTCCAAATGGAGGATTGCAAATCGGTAAGTACCCCCATGGTGACCGAAAGAAAATTTAGCATGAATGATGAATCACCGGTGGTGGATCAGACATAGTATAGATCCATGATAGGCATCCTATTGTATCTAACTACTTCTAGACCGGATATAGTGCAAGAAGTATGCATGGTGGCCAGATTTCAAGCTACACCTAAGCAATCACATATGAATGTTGTAAGCAGAATTTTTAGGTACCTCCAAGGAACACTCAGTTATGGATTGTGGTACCCTAAACAAGGGGAATTCATCTTGGAAGCATACATTGATGTTGATTGGGCAGGTTGCATTGATGATCGGAAGAGCACAAGTGGTGGTGCATTCTTCCTAGGTGATCGGTTGGTCTCATAGTATAGCAAGAAGTAGGATTATGTCTCCCCATCAATTGTTGAAGAATGATATATTATTGCAGCTACATGTTTCTCTTAGGTACTTTGGATGAAGAAAACCCTCAAATATATACAGGTGGACATCACTGATACTATTCTCATCCGGTGTGATAATTCAAGTGCTATCAATATAGCAAAGAATCTGGTGATGCATTCGAAGACAAAGCATATAGCTATCAAGTGTCATTTCCTTAGATAGAAGGTTGAACGATAGGAAGTTTAGATGGATTATGTCCCTACCGGAGAACAAGTAGCATACATTTTCACCAAACCATTGTTGGTCAACACTTTGAGTACTTAAGAAACAAGTTGGGAGTTGTGTCACCTACCTTCTGCACTTGAGATAGGAAGGATTTATATGGTCAGGGGGAGTTCATAGCAGCATCTGTACCTCTTGAACCACATCTCAATATAGGCTACAATCGTTGGTAGCATCCTAAGGGGGAGCTAGGTATGGATCAAAGGGGGAGTGTACAATACCCTTTGTCATTGTGTCAAAGGGGGAGAAATCTGCCAATATGAAGTCTGTGCAATAAGTTGACATCAATGCCAAAGGGGGAGATTGTTGGAATTATTGGCATTAAGTTGTCATTGATGTCAATTGGTTTGGCAAGGTCATTGGTACATAAGAAGTGGTGACTGGTATAAGAAGAGCAAGACATATGATGATAATGCACATGTGAGTAAGAAGACTAAAGGAAGGCTACCGATACACATGAATTGTGTCATCTGATGGTAAAGCAGGCTTACTAGTAAGACACAAACTGGGATGAAGGTTGGTTGTTTATTTGTGATGAAGAGGCATAATGCTAAAAGAATCACAACAACACCCGATGAGTAGAACAAAGAGGATGGCATGAAGACATACCGAAAGGAAAGATGAATTATCAAGAGGATGTGTTGCCAGTAAAGAGGATGTTTGTTGGTTATACCGTTAAGGTGAACTAAGCTGGTAGTAAACATTGGTCAACAAAGAATGTCAAACAGACATAGAAATCCAAGCAAAGGTGGATGTCGACAAACATGATAGCTGGATGTTAGGTGGTGATATTGCACAGGTCAATGAAGTGTGCATCAACGTAACAAATCAGCAAGTAGGTCGACTTTTATGAAGAACTCACAAGTCACGAATTATGCCAAAGGATTGCGGCTTGAGGAAGGCAAGATGGCAAGCAACTGAACTTAAATTTCAAGAAGATTTGATCTTCGTACCCATTTGCTAAAGGAAACAACCAAGCCATTAATGACGTATGACAAAGAAAAGAAGAAAATCATGGTGCAGACCTCCATATTTAGAAAATGCACATTGGAATGTGAAGCTTTGTTGGTGCTGATCGATGTTATTAAGATCATATCCTTGGAAAAGCAGATCGAATCAAATTTGATTTGGATTGAGTTGGAGAAGGCAAAACCTAACACGAAATTGTCTGAATGTGTCTTTTGGTGGGAATCCAAGATTATAAATATGTGAGCTCGAGACAAAAATCGATGATGCTTGATGTGAAGAAGGAGAGTGAAGAGAGCTTGAGAATAGAGAAGGACCATCTTCCTTAGAATTTATTCTAAGGAAGTTGCAAAGTGAGTTAGCAAGCAAACCGGTGAGAGGGTTTAACCGACAGAGATAGAGTATCGGTAAACTATTGTAGGTTTGACAACTGAGATAACAAGTGAGGTGTGATTGGTTAAGAAAGCATCCAAGTGTGACTAAGTGTGGTGTGAGGCTAAGAGAGAAGAAGAGAAGGTTTTTGATTGGTATAAATCTATTTGATCAAGTGTTGTAGAACTCATTTGCAACCAAAAGCTATAACTGTATCAAAATTGTATTTCAATATACATCACCAAGTTGGAGCTTGGTGCAGGGGTTGGTGCTCCTTGGGTAGGTGACCTAAATAAACAGGGGTTGGTGCTCCTTGGGTTAGTGCCCTAAATCTTTGTAATTCATTGTTTCACTTGTGAGGTTGGATTGGAGCAGTAGTCTCCAGCAACATTTCTCACTGAGGTTTTTCCTATATTGGGCTTTCCTTTTACATCTGGTGTTGTGGGTTGCATTTGTGTGTTTGGCTCTTTTGGTATCCATATTTGTCTTAATGGTTTGACTGTTTAGTGCTTAGGATAATAATCGGTATTCTAACTTTGTTTCAAAAAGGAAAAGAATTTAGGAACCACCGATTCACCCCCTCTCAGTGGTATATTGTGTTCAATAGTTAGGAGTCACCCGGTTAAGGGATTTCTATGATGAGCCCTGTTAGGAGATTTTCCCTATTAGAAAAAACCTTGCAAGAGGATTTAAGACTTAGATGTTGAGATACTCGGTTAAGGGATTTTCAATTTAAGGCCTGTAAGGACCTACCCAGTTAAGGGATTTTGTCTGCTACAACTGTTAGGGAACAATAGATGAATGATCTGGAAATAGAAAAAATTGCTTACTTGTTTATATCCAATTTAGCTCCACTCTGCTACACTCTGGCAGATACACCACACTGGTTCAGCTTCACACTCTTTTCTCAAAACACCGACACAACAAAACATCAACTCTATCGACCTAAATAACCTTTACAACTTAGTCGGTTACAAAACCCTAGATACATCAAAATAGAAATGAATTTATAATACAGATCATCATAGAGAATCAATATAGATCATTACAACAATTTTCAAGATAATATCAGCCTTTAAATTATCGTAATTCATCACAACAACTCAATCTGATAGGTAGTCAAATCCATAAAACACTCTTCTATGTTCTTCATTATTTCCCAAGAAATTTCATCCTTAATCACGCCAAAAAATCAACTTATCTTTTCACATGGGTTGTGCCACGTCACCATCAACATTTGAATATGATATAAATCACCACCAAACCATAAAACATCACCAGTTAAAAGAATTTGTTACCGGTTCTAAAACCCTTCTTAAACCCTACAAAAAATACAATAGAAATCATAAGCATGAATTTCGGTAATCAAATCATGATGTGGTTATGGTCAAAGATATATTACAATGATACAAATATATGTTCCAAATCTCAACACTTGACTCATCACCAATCTCCAGAACCAATCAAAACATTTCTATGTTTACCAGTTAAGGTCCTAATTCCTAGTTCATTGTCTTCAATATCGGTAAGGCATTTCCACTAGACCAAAAAGACTTAGATGACAAAATAAACATGAAAAACATAGTTGCCACATAGTTTGCCATCAATGACAACATAAATAACTGATCAAAGTCATTAAGCCAATAATCTCAATCTCTTCATCACTATATCATTACCAACAGTCCTTTACCAGTTCAACAACATTCTCCATCTGCATCAGTTATGCCAATCATGCCAACAACTACCAGATTTGTAATCTATCAATGCTATTGTAGTCACTAGCCAAGGTCTTCCTAGTATTATTGGATATCCCGATGCATTCTTCCTAGCTTTGAGTACCAAGAAGACTACTGCATAATCCCACATATTGATTGTGACTGTTACATCTTCCAAAACACCCTCAGGTTTGGTAGTAGATTTGTCTACCAACTAAAGCACAATTATTGTGGGTTGAATTCTTGGTATTCTCGACATTTCTATAGTATCATTAGTAATAATGTTTATAGATGCCCCTAAATCAATCAACACATTGGGCATCTCAACTCCTTCTATACTCAAAGTAATTACAGGACTCCCAGGGTCACTATATTTCTAAGAAAGCAATCTCCCTGATAATATATCAGTGAGCTTAATTCATACTTGGATTGTGGAAGGAAGATTCCTTTTTCTTCTAGGTGTTTTTATACAAAGTGACTTAATAAGTTGATTAAGTTTTGGTATGTCCTTAATAGATTGTGATAGAGGAATCTCAATATTATTATTTTTCAATTCTCAGATAATAGAATATTCTATGTCAATATGATCAAGTCGGAAGGCATCAAGAGCTAGTTGTGCAATTTTAAAACGTTCTGGATAAGGTGCTTCATCAGTTAGTTCCTTTGCTTTATCAAAACTCTGATCTTTTCCCTGAGGTTCCTCATTCTTCCTCCTTTTCTACAACATCACATTTTGAAGGAACGTTGCACGATTCCTTAATTGGATATCATTGACTTCTATAACATTCAAATAAGGAGGATTGGAATCTATATTAAATGTTTGTTGAGGATGATTGTTCTTAGGGTTTGGGACTGGTTTACCTGGTATCTAAGTTTGATTCACTTTCTCATTACCAATATTTGGTCCAATAATAAGAGGTGGGAGTTGTCCTGAAGGTCGTTTTGGACCTTGATTTTGCCAACATTGAAATTGGGATTGATTTTGCTACCACTATGGTTGATTTGGTTGCCACCATGGTTCATTCCATTGAGGATTAACCCACTCTAGAGGCCCCCAAGATGTAGGAGGTGGCTGCATTGAATAAGGAGGGGTCTATTGGTTAATATTTTGTCACTGATTTGAATTCCAATTATTTCTAAGACCGTATTGTCATGAATAGGAATTGAATCCTGAATTTTGTGATCTTTGTCCAACATAGTTAAGATCTTCTTCTACTATAGGAGGTTTCTTTAAATGATTCTTGATCTTTAGTAAGAGATTACAAGTTATTGATGCATTATTCTTTTCACAAATTCACAAAGATCAACTTGATTCAATGGACATTCCCTCAAAAGATGTTTTCCCCTACATTTTGAATAGTAAATGGCTAAGGGATCAATGTTTTCCTTGTTTACCTGAGTATTAAGATGAAGGAGTATATCAGTTTTTAGGATAGCTATTTCCTCCATTACTTGGAATACATCAATCCCTAAAGCTTTCTTTCTTCTAGAATCCCTATTCCCAACTCTGGTCCTAGAGTAATTTTTGCATTTACTAAAAATTTCTTCCAAAGGAATTTTATTGATATCTCATTTTCCCATCAAATTCAAAGCTTCTCTAGACTTATCATCAATTCCCCTTAAGAAAATTGTCCTACTAATATCATAATCGAGCTCCTTAGCATATCTTCTATATACAAACATAAACCTATTAGCATAATCTTCCAAAATTTCATCTTCTATTTGCATTATTCAAAACAACTCATCTTTCCTATCTCTCACTCAACAATAATATTGGTATTTATCCAAGAAAACAGTTTCCATTTCTTGCCATGTTGAGATAGAACCAGCTTGTAAACCAACAAACCATTGTAATGTTGATCCTTTTAAGGTAGAAGGAAATAAATTCAACTTCTGATTATCAAATGTGTAATCATAAGTGGGTAAGTGCACAAAGATGGGGACCAAAGAGGGGTCTTAAGATGCCTCTTTTAAAAAAAAAAAATCAGCAAAGTCTGAACTTTGATGAGAAATTGAAGATAGGTACACTCAAAATTTGAAGATGCAACAAGAACAAAAGTTGAAGTGCTATGAATCTACTTTCTAAACTGCTAATTTTTTTTAAAATGGAGATTAATAGTTTCAGAAAGGGGGACCACATTTATTCATCCTATTTTTCAGAAAAAAATAACATAGCATGAAATGAGGTGCCCCTAAAATGTTAACTTATTTTTCTAGAATTTTTCAAACCGCTCTAATGAGAAAGTAGCTAACACATTGAAGTTCATGCCGAATTTTTTGGCTAATTTTTTAATGAATATTTTAATTTTTACGAATTTCTAAAGTAAACACATCCTAAAAAACAGAAAATTGTGCCCCCCCCCCCAACTAAAAAATTGTGAAAACTAATCAAAAATCAGTTTTTTTTTAAAATTGTGTAGAATGGAGTTTAGTTCTAAAAATCTAATTTATTTCAAAATTCAATAAACGAGTACAAATCTATGACCAAACTATGACATGTTGGTTTTTGACAAAAACCGAACACACTAACAAAATAAATTATGGATGAAGACATTAACATTATCAAAATTTGAAAAGAATTATATGGCTGGATAGCTAAGAGAGACCTTGATGATTGTATGGTGTTTTTTTATTGCATTGAAACATGTGCAAACCTAATAGAGAGCATGAACAAAAAAGTTAGAAAAATTTCAATATTTATTGGAAAAGACGTCTCAGGCCTGAGAAGGGTGTCCAAGCCTTTGGGTTGTATGCCTAAGGAAAATCCAAGCCTTTTTCTTGGTGTTTTCCAAGGAAACATGTTTGGTGCACGCTAAATTTGGCATGAGCCAAGTGAAGAAAATAATCAAAAAACCATTTGGCGCATGCCAAATGTATTTTGTAAAAAAAAATTCATCTTAGAAAGCGCAAAGTGTTCTCTCTCCGAATATATATAAAAAATAGAAAAGTGACATACTTTGAGTTATATTTTATGTATATATTATCAGGATGTTTGAGAGTGGTTCCAAATCTCTAGGAGCTATAATGGAGATTCTAGTTTTTAGAGTATTCATATAAATTTTAGACAGTCAAATTTCAGTAATCAACATGCTCGTATCAACATTATCTCTCTGGTCTCTTCTCCATATTCCCCCTCTCTTCCTTAACCCTTACTTCTCTCTCTTAGGTCTCTCCCTCTCTACTTCCTTCGCTCTCTCAAGTATCTCAGCTCCCTCTCTTTCTCATCTCCCTCACTCACCCTCTCTCTTTAGTCTATCCCTTTCTTTCCCTTCTATCAGTTGGGGTCTCTCTTCCTCTCCCTCTCTCAAGTATCTCTATCTCTCACTCTCTCCACCTCTCTTTGGTGTCTCTCTCTCCCATTGTCTCCCTCTCCCTCTCCCTCCCTTTCTCTTCCTCTCTCAAGTCTCACTTTCTTTCCCTCTATCTCTCTTTCTCTCTCCCTCCCGCTCCCTTTCTCTTTCTCTCAAGTCTCTCTCCCTCTCTCTTTCAAGTTTCTCTCCCTCAGCCTTTATCTCTCTATCTTTGTCTCTCCTCTCTCAAGTGTCTCTCCCTTTCATTCTTTCTCTCTTTCTCTCTAACTCTTTTTCCCTCTATTCTTCCCATTCCCTCTCTCCCTCTCTTCCTATCTCTCTCTAACTCTCTTTTCCTCTCTCCTTCTCTTCCAATATTTCTCTTTTAAGTCTCCCTCCCTCTTAGCCTCTATCTCACTCTCCTCCTCTCACAAGTGTTCCTCTCTGCCATTCTCCCCCTCTCCCTCCCTCTCTCCCTCCCCCTAACATTCTCTTTTTCTTTATGTCTCTCTTTCCTTCTAACTCTCTTTCCCTCTCTCCCTCCCATTCTCTCTCTCTCTTTCCATCTCTATTTCTCTCTCATTCTTTATCTCTTCTCTCTCTCCCTCTCAACCTCTATCTCTTTATCTCACTCTCCTCTCTCAAGTGTATCTCTCTGCCATTCTCTCCCTCTCTTCCCACTCCCTCTCTCCCTTTCTCATCATCTCTCTTTTTCCCTCTCTCCCTCTCTTCACCTCTCTCTAGTCTCTTACTCCCCTTCTCTCTCTCTCTCTCTCTCTCTCTCTCTCTCTCTCTCTCTCTCTCACACACACACACACACACACACACACACACACACACACACACACACACACAATCCCTCCATCCACCTCTTAGGTCTCTCTATATCTCCCTCACTCCCTCTTTCTCTCTCTCCCCCTCTCTCAAGTGTCTATATCCCATTCTTTCCATCTCTCCCTCCCCATCCTTTTCTCTCTCTCTCTCTCTCTCTCTCTCTCTCTCTCTCTCTCTCTCTCTCTCTTCATGTACTTTGATGTTAAAAGGGGTCATATGGTGTCCTAAGGGGTCATATGGTGTCATTAGGGGTCATATGGTGTCCTAAGGGGTCATATGGCGTCCTAAGGGCCCAAAAATTTGTTATAACACCATATGACCCCTTAGGACACCATATGACCCCTTAGGACACCATATGACCCATTAGGACATCATATTGTCCTAAGCAATCATGTGGTGTACTAAGATGCTAAAAGGGGCCATATAGTGTCCTAAGGGGTCATATGGTGTTGTTAGGGGTCATATGGGGTCCTAAGGGCCCACACATGTGTTTGAACACCATATAACCCCTTAAGACACCATATGAACCCTTAGGAAATCATATTATGACCCATTAGGACATCATATTATCCTAAGGGGTCACATGTTGTCATTATTGGTCATATGGGGTCCTAAGGGGCAACAAATGTATAAGAACACCATATGACCCCTTATGATACCATATGTACATCATATGGTCCTAAAGGGTCATAGGGTGTCCTAAGGGGTCATATGGTGTCATTAGGGGTCATATGGGGTCCTAAGGGCCCACACATATGTTAGAACACCATATGACCCCTTGGGATATCATATTGTCCTAAGGGGTCATATGGTGTCCTGAGGGGTCACATGTTGTCTCGAGAGGTCACATGGTGTCCTGAGGGGTCACGTGGTGTCGTTAGGGGTCATGTGGGGTCCTAAGGAGCCACAAATGTGTTAGAACACCATATGACCCCTTAAGACTCCATATGTACATCATATGGTCCTAAGGGATCATACGGTGTCCTAAGGGGTCATATGGTGTCCTAAGGGATCATATGATGGCGTTCTAATACCATATGACCCCTCATGACCCCATATGACCCCTTAGGACATCATATGACCCCTTAAGACACCATATGAACCATTAGAACATCATAAATTATCCAAAGGGGTCATATGGTGTCATGAGGGGTCACATGGTGTTGTTAGAGGTCATGAGGTGTCTTAAGGGGCCACACATGTGTTAGAACACCATATGACCCCTTAGGACACCATGTGGACATCATATGATCCTAAGGGGTCATATGGTACCCTTAGGGCCCACACATATGTTAGAACACCATATGACCCCTTAGGACACCCTATGACCCCTTAGGGAATCATATTGTCCTAAGGGGTCATATGGCATCATAAGGGGTCATGTCATGTACTATGATGTTAAAATGGGTTCTATGGTATCTGTAGGGGTCATATGGTGTCATTACGGGTTTCTATATCTCCCCCACTCCCTCTCTCTCTCCCCCTCTCTCAGGTGTCTCTATCCCATTCTTTCCCTCACTCCTTCCCCATCCCTTTCTCTTTATCTCTCTCTCTCAAGTGTCTCTATCCCATTTTGTCCATTCTCTTCCTCCCCCTCCCTTTCTCTTTCTCTCTCAAGCTTGTCTCTCTTTCCCTCTAAATCTCTTACTCTCTCAAGTATCTCTCTCTTTCCCTCTAACTCTTTTTCTCTTTCAAGTCTCTCTCTTTCCCTCTAACTTTTTTCCCTCTCTCCCTCCCAATCCCCGTCTTCCTCTCGCCATTTATCTCTCTCTCTCTCTCTCTCTCACACACACACACACACATCAACCCCCTTCCTTTCTCTCCTCTCTCTTTTTCTCTCCCTCTCTTTTCATCAACCCCTACCTCCATCCATCCATCTCTCTCTTTGCCTCAACCCCTCCCTCCCTCTCTCACTTAATCTCTCTCTCTATGATCTCTCCCTTTCTTTACATCCCTTCCTTCCTCCTTCCATCTCTCCCACTTGATCACTCTCTCTCTTAGGTCTCTCCCTCAACCCATTCATCTCTCTCTCTCTCTCTGGTATTTTCTTTTCTTTTCAGCAATCATAGAGAAGGAGAGAGAGAGAGATACAGAGAGAGGTGGAGAGAGAGAGAGGGTGGAAGGTGGGGGTTGAGGGAGAGAAAGCCCAAGTGTAAGAGAGGCAACAAGGGAGAGAGAGAGAGAGAGGATGCAAGAAAGGAGAGAGAGAGATTAGAGAGAGAATGTTGATACGAGCATGCTGATTATTGAAATATGACTAAATCTGAAACTTATATGAATACTCTAAAAACTATAATCTGCATCATAACTCCTAAGATCTGAAACCACTCTCAAAGATCCTACCAACATATACATAAAATGTAACTTAAGGTATAAGAAAGGAAAAAGACTAAAAAAATGAAAGACAACTTGTTCTTTTCAAAATGAAGATACAATTCTCAAAATGCAATGCCATTTGGTGCACACCAAATTTGGTGTTTGCCTTATTTGGCACTCACCATATTTGGTGCATGCTAAATAGATTTGGCATGACCAAACCTTAGGTTCAGCGTGCGCCAAACCTTTCTAGCATGTTCCAAATAGAGCGTACGCCTTATTTGGCATGCACCAAAGGGCTTGATGGGGGCCAAAAAAGTTTTTGGCATCTTTTTGGTCCCCCATCTTTGTGCACTTACCCAAGTCTGACAAAGGACTTTAAAATCAAAGAGAAACTGATCAGAATCTTTAGAAGTTTTTCCTCTAAAAGTTGGTAATATCGACGGTGAAATATTTTTCATAGGAGGCTCATGATCTCCTGCATTCCAATTAATAGGATATGAAAATGTCCTATTGGGTGGGGGGTCCTCAACTGGTACTTGATCGCCCATTTCTTCTTTTTATTCTTGTTGTTCAAATTGTTCAACTTGTTCTTCAAAATCGTTTTGTTGTTCTTCTTGCAATTGATCAAGATTATAATATCTTGGAAAAAATCTTCCAAACTAATCTCTAGATCTTCTCATCAGCTACTCAACTCTTTCCTTATCAACACTAAGACTTCAACTTTGGTAGTCAGATCTTTTATTCCACAACAATGACGCCAAAAATGGTGGGCAAGGTCATTGGTGTCAAAAATCACACCATTTAATTCCTTTTATATCAAATCGGGTGTGTCATGGAGCTATATGTGATAAGGTTGAGTCAAGATTGGGGGGTTCTTGCACTAAAAACATTGAATTTTGTTTCATTCGTGCTCTGTCACAAGCTCTCAGGATCTCTTTCTAAGACCGAATTCTATACTAATGGTATTTCCTGATCTTAAAGTCAAGAAGACTAACTCTATCCTAAAGAGGAATCTGGTGTTTTTGGTGAGGTTTAGACATAATTCAATCATGACTTACTCATAGAATCATCTATTTATAACTAAAATGCATTTTAACTTTCTATGAATTCAAATCCTATTTTAACTGCTGAAAAAGTAAATCTAATCTTACTTGCAAGATAATGAAATCTATTTTATGCTTGCAGTAAACCAAAAATCTACTCTACTGAGCATTTAAAACAAACTAAATCCCACGAGTAGATCCAATAAAGATTTTGTCCTTATATTTTCCCTAATCACCATTCCCATTAGAAAGTAAAATGCAACTAAAATCTATTAACTGGTGAACTTTAACTGAACTGATAAACTATGAACTGAAATTTATGCTAATGCCTTCATTTTTCAAAGAGTTATTGCATGCAAATAAACAATTATGAATTATAAATTATTTTCAATTTTCAAGGATTACCATAAACTTTCAGAAAGGATTGTAATTGAATTAAAATGTAGAATTGAAATGAAAACAAAATTAAATAAGGATCACCTCCCTTTGGTCGAGCGGGCCTTGCTCTTCCTCTGGTGGGATCCATGACACATATATTTCAGATTAACTCAAATTTTCATTGCGATTAAATTCCAGAAGGAATTAAAACAAGTTTGAAACTACAATCAGGAGACTCTAAATTGTTGGTTAACTTACTAGCTATCTAACTAACTTTTTTGTTGAAAGTGATGGGATATATGCATATCCTTATTTGAATTTAAATACAAAATTACCCGCTTAATCGAGTAATGACCATTAACCTAATTGCAAAATATTTTACACTACATTTAATTACTTCAAATGGTAGTTGAAGTTCAAGGAGCAGTCAATGAAATAGACTAAGAGAAAATCAAGAGTATCTTTCTAGCTGGAGTGGCCAGGAGTGACCAACATTTCAATGTTGGCTAATCATGAAGTTCATAACTCCTTTTCTGTTAGTAACTTTCAAATGTATCCAGGAAAATAGAACAAATTATACTGAGAACAATCCTAAATATTCGACCATTCATCATTGATAATCACCAAAAGTAATACATTTAATCAAAAAATATTATTTCTAATATACCTTCTAATTAGCAGAGTATAATAGTAAAAATAAATTTAAACATGCATGCATGCATAGAGTCTTCCGCCAAGCATATTAGTTCACAAACTCTTAAAAGTTTTTAAGCATAAATTGTAATTAAAAGAATCATATTTTGAGTTCATCAAACTGCCACATTTGAAGAGAAAAATGTGTTGAATTTTCTTTAAAGATGGAGAAAATGAGGATGATATTATTTTTTAGATAAAAAATACTTTATAAGCTGCATGGAAAATTTTATTATCGCATTACAGACTTAAGATAGTCTTTCAAAACATTCTTTTGTTAAGCTTAGAAATGAGTGTTATGAATTAGGAAAACTTGCATGTTTAAACATCATCTTTTGAACAAAGATAAACAAATAGATTATTTTGCTAATAGTAGAACTATCACATCCTTGATCCTAGTCAATTCTTTTAAAGATTTGAACATAGATATTATTATTTATATACAAAATCTAATTAGAACTATCACATCTTTAATTCTATGCAGTTTTTATAAAGACTTAAACATACATATTATTATTATTTATATACAAAACCTTATTAAAAAAAATCTTTGAAATAATGTTAACATAAAACATAGTTTCAAGGTATGTACAATGACCTATAAACCTTGATGAAACACTCATTTTATAAATTAATTGTATGGATTTTAGATTTTCTATTGAATTTATTATTCCTTTCATATCTTTGTAAAATATAATGAGAATGAGTATTAGACTTAAATAATGTAGGAATACTTCCCTTGAGGCAAGTAAATTCCTTATGACTTTTTTGTAAGAAACGGTAGGCTAATGACAGACATGTACACATCTCTTAGATTTTCAGACAAATAGGTTGTGATGCAATAAAAAACAATCAAGAACTCTGTCTGTTCTTTATTATTAAACCAATCAATCAGATTCAGATGTTTCTTAAACATGTCATAAACACTCCAAATCGATCTTACAGAGGATTACTTCACACAGTTCTTATTTGTCAATTAATCATGAATTCAAAAATTCAGGCATACCATTTATCCATTTATTGAAAGAATCTCTATTCAGCAACGCCGCAGAAATTTAGTTCACGAAAGCACAGTGGCGTCTGATTTGCCCGGCGGTTCCAGTCAAACTTCAATTTCTGACATCTTTTCCATAGAATGCCTGAAGTTTTCAAAGAATCTGTTTTCCTCCAACTGGTTAACAACAACTTTTTTGGCAACAGAATGTGTGAGAAGGGCAGCATCAGACTGGAAGAGGCCCCTCTTTTCTTGAAGATTAGTAAAGTAATGCCTATCAAAAACGAGGGAGCTTTTGGGATCCATTTCTACAGAGGTTGTAGTGTTTGCAAGGCTGTTGCATTTGCTCTTCAAAAATTAGGCATAGGTGGGATCTAGGGAAGGGTCTGTGTCTCCTTTTCCTGTGAAGTTGTATAGCCTGTTGCTAAATTCAGTGCAGTGGCCGATTCCGACGGTATGTGCACCTATTTAGTGCATAAACAGCAATTTAAGAATCTTAATTTATGTTGGTCATTGACATAAAATCGAGAATCTTAATTTATGTCGGGTAGAACGTATTGGTGTGAGAGTGGTAACAAAAACTCTTATCTTCTATCTTACATTTGACAGTCATTTATACATCAAAATATTGATATTTAACAAAAACCAATATTTCCAAAATAAGCAGCACATGTCTCTAAACATATAACAAATAAAATAGTTTTAAATTAGAAAAAAGAAAAATGTGTCTCTTTAGAAATGAATAATTCAATTATAGATTACAATTTATTACCCCAGCAACCACAGCATTTCAGCTAACCAGTGCAAGAATGTCAGCACATGAAACAACACCTGGACATTTTTTCTCTAACTCTTCCTTCACATCATCAATTACTTCAAATCCGCGCAGGCGCAGGTTTGGGATGGCATCTCTCTCTGCTTTGTTGGTGGTTGTAGAATTCAGAAGCACTGATCCATCGCAGCCCTAGTTAAGTTTACCACAACAAACCAAAACAAATCAAATTTACACACTAAGATCTACATATAGAGATATATTGTACAAATAAATTTGGTTATGGTTAAAATTGTTTCTGGATGTGATTGCGTTAGAAATTTTTTGTATCGATATTTCATATCGTATTCTTTGTGCTCTCTCTTATCATTCTGATGATGGATCGCAGAGTGATTTTTTAATCTCTTCATGGTCTCACTTATCATCCTGATTATAGATCATGGTGTGTGATTCTTTTATCTCTTTATACTCTCTCTTATGATGATAGATCTTAGAGTGTGATTCAAAACATTAATTCAAAAAATCTTTTATACAATCTAATTAAAAACAATTTAACAATAATCACTATAAATTATAGAAACCTAAAATTAGATATTAATATAATTCTGACTCGAATAAAACAATCATGAAAATGCATCCGTAAGAGAAGAGCCGCAAGGGTTCGATCCTTGGCTATGTATTTTTCCACCACAAGTTCAACTGTGGCCTCAGCCGAAGGGCAGCTCTTCTTGTAGAAATTACGCCTCAAAGCCGATCCTTCACACACACACATGATCGCAACAAGTACTGCAACAATCAATGAAATGCTCGCCATCTTTTATCTTCTTTCTTTTCTCTCGATTGCAGCTATATCGTCGTCTTATCAAGCCGCCTATTTATACATTTTCCCATGCAACATTCGACGTAAAAGAATGTTACGTTACTAGATGTGGACGGTCGTCAAGGTAAATTTACCACCTTATACCTAACCAATATTTTAAGAAAAAAATAATAATTTAAAATTTATTGACAATATTCTGAATACCTCCACGAAGAACCCATGATTGCGTGCCTATTCAAACGGGCGTTCATTAAATTGCTATCATATACCAAAAAAGGAAAATAAAAATAAATTAAACAAAACAAAGCGTTCACTATTAATATTGTTTAAGAAATGTTTGATGGTCGTGGTGTGGAAAAGTCAAAGGGACGATGAGGTGAAGCTGTTTAATGAATGGTATTTGGTTGGCATGCATATCCACTAAACCTTTTAAAAGCTAGTTGAATCTTAGATATCTTGTTTATTTATTTGGATGTGATATTTACTAGTATACTTATATTTTAAAAATATATGTAATATATGTCAAGAGATATCTTATAATAGAAGAGAATCATTGTAAAAGAAATATTCTTCTAAAATATTAAATATTAAATATCAAGAATACAAATCTATTAAACTATTGCATGCGAAAAGCTGTGAATCTAGTTAGAGACACGTGGCGATGGTTCTATATTATTTGGAGTAATAAATAACACCTCCACAAAAACTGAAACATGACATCATGCATTTCCCTGTCATTTGCATGTCAAATTGTTTCAAAAATAGATTTTTGTTTACGAACATTTTGATATCATTGTAGATGCCTCTCGGCATAATTAAAAAATATCCAACTTACTTATCATGTTTTTCTCGTTGTAACATCATTTGCTTTAATGGTAAGTTATGAATAAAATAGTGTAATTGTTTATTATTTTTAGGTGTAAATGAAATTGTTTATTCTTTAAGGTGTAAATGAAGTATTGAATTGTTATTGATTATTTAATTATATTAACAAAAGATAGGAGTATTTAGAGGAAATTAATGTCATCTTATCAAATGATAGCACTGCAATTTTGGACATGAGTATTCTACTATCAAGTAAGTGCATCTCTTTATGCAAGATACTCATGCTCATTTGTAACTTTCATGTTCAAGCACATTATAATTTCCTACAACTTTATAGGCATCTTCTTCCACCTTAGATCTCACAATTTTCAACAATTAGACTCCACCAGTCTTCAATAATAGAAATGCTTCATCTTACCTTTATATTTTTGTTTACATGTCTTTGTCACAACACTAGTATTAGAGCAACTTAATTAAATATGAATATTGTTTCATCATTTTTAGGTTACTAGAATGTAATTAGATTTAGCTAAGTTAGATTAGAACATAAAAAGATATCATGATTAGTTATTGTTTATATTGTTTACATAACTAGTACAGATCAATCTAAATTTTATTTTTCATTTAGTGAGCCCAACCTTCTTGCACCTTAAAACTTTTGAGATTTATCATGAAAAATAATGAGTAGCACATTTAAATATGATACAGACACATCGTTAGCAAACTTGACAAAGTCCATTCTTCTGCCTTAACATCTTTTTACTTGTCTTCTTTTCATTAAATAGTTTAATCTCTCTTCTTAACACTCAATTTCCTGTGTGCAACAATATGTTTTGTCTTGCTATGACTTTGCATTCCTATCATCACACCATCCTCATTTGAATTTATATTCACAACCCCTAATTCAAAACTTCACAAGATTCATTTTCCTCTTCCCAACACCTTCCCCACCCTCCCTAGAACCCTTATTCACATGTTTAGTCTTCAAATACTTCTAAATACACCTTCCCAACACTTGTGCTCACCTACTTAAGACCTTATTTTTCCTTCATCCTTGCCCTATTTTATTATTACCTCCTTATTCTCTAATTCATCATTTTTATTTCCTAGGTATTCATGCCCCCTTCATTATATGGTTCTCACCTTTCCTATCATAGTTCTCTCCCTCTCCAATACATCCCCACCTTAACTTGAATGTATATGATCTCCATCCTCTACCCACTTTTGAAAAATCTAACACCTTTGATTCCTTTAATAAAAAATATAATCATGGTTACTATTATTGCTTCCTACCTTAATATTACTAGAGATGAGGTGGGTGGATATGGAGATGGTGTCACTAACCTCTCCTCTTTAGTGTATGGTCTTCAACACATTCTCATTACTCATCCTTTGGAACATGATACTTTATAGTGCACAGGTCGCATAATTCATATGAATACCCTATCTTCCCTACTTTCCATCATTCCCGACCATTTGAGACATATACTTCACCCCCATTCTCTTATGGTTGTATTTGTCCTTTTGATATACTTTTTGATCCACTCATTACCCTCTTAATCTTCTGCCCTCTTTTCATATTTGTATTTTCTCATTCCCTCTAATGTGTCATACTTTTTCCTTCCATATCCATCACCACTCGTCCTCTTCATTCCAAGTTTAGGATTCTAACCTCTTAACAGTCTTATGAAAGAATTTAGGGTTATCCCCTACAAATCCTAAGGTTTATCTCTTTGCCATGCCTAAAACCCTAAGCTCTTCATTAATGATTTGTGCTAAAAATTATAATATAT
The DNA here is from genome assembly GCF_030272615.1 of Cryptomeria japonica. Lineage (NCBI taxonomy): Eukaryota > Viridiplantae > Streptophyta > Pinopsida > Cupressales > Cupressaceae > Cryptomeria > Cryptomeria japonica. The sequence goes on from NC_081413.1 coordinate 501,734,291, forward strand.
CATTGACCTACCAGGCAGGTAAAATCTTCACTTAAATCATCCATGACCCCCTTTTGGTTTTTTTTTGGCATGACCCTTTGTTCCTTAAGTCCCTAGCACTCCCAATTTTTCACATGAAAAATAAATGATTTAAGTTGTTCCTGTCGGGCCCCAATAGGTGGTTCCCACCCTAATCTAGTGTGGCATCACTCAATTCATTTCATGGTTTCACATGTTAGTAGCAGTAGCAATGGATTAAATAAATCTAATAGAGGATAATTTAGCAATAGGAGATAATATCTCACCAAAATCAACTCCCTCCCTTTGGGAGTAGCTCTTACCTACCAATGTAGCTTTGTACTTCTTCATTGAACCATCGGCTCCAAATTTCTTCGTGTACACCCATTTACACCCAATGGCTTCCCTTCATTTGGGAAAATGAATAAGATCCCAAGTATCACTTTAGTCTAAAGCCATCATCTCCTCCAACATAGACTGTTGACTCACTATCATCCAAAAGAATATCTTCCCTATAAGATATAGGTTCATCATTAGTACTTAATAAAGAAAATATATAATAGAAATCTAGTGGTTATAACTATCAACTAGATTTTATTGTCTTGTGGATCTTCTATGAATTGGAGTATGGGGATTTTCTTGTTCCTGATCTTGCTCAACCTCATCATGATGTTCATCTATTTGACTAGTAACTCAGTCTAGTAACTTGGAATTTTATACTACCAATTATCGTCACTTCACCTTTCTTCTAGGAATTGTAGAAACTAGTAGTGAGACTATGATTATAACCCCTCATAGTTTCAAAGAAGAAAATTAAGCTAGATTCAAAGACCAAATCCTACAAATTCTCATTTCTCTTCAGATCATCACACTTCCCAGGCTTTAAGAATTTTAGAGGGGGGCCATCCTATTTTTTCTATCGCAAATAGAATAAATCCCAAAAGTACAACTATTTTTGTGTAGAGAAACTTTCCAATTGAAAACACAACCCATAATGTGGCTTATGCAATAAGTTTGAAAGGATACACAAAATCATTATAAGTTATTGTTGGCACAAAAGTACACTGTCTTTTAATTAATTTATCTTTTCTCCTAGGTGAACCTCTACAAAACCTACCATTATTACACAACATGTGAATATTAGGAGATATGTTGTCTTGGGAATGATGGCCTTCACAAATCGTAAGCAACGTGGCAGAGAGGCTTGTGCCAAAAAGATCTCCAATCAAAGCAGATGACCTTAACATGTAACAACTTGTAATTATTAAGCATAACCATAACAAAGTTTGAATTAAAAATTCATTTCATCAAATCTAATATTTCCTCTTTTAGTAGACAAAAGTTCTTTCACCTTAGCAAAACAATGATTAAATTAAATACTCCTCCACTCATTAAAGTTTAGCACCCAATTAGAGATATCATCTGTAATCTTATTTGACTCCCTGCAAACATGTGCAAAACCTTGGATTGAAGAAATCTCCTAAGAATGATGGTCTTCACAAATCGTAAGCAATGTGGCAGAGAGGCTTGTGCCGAAAAGACCTCCAATCAAAGAAGATGACCTTAATATTTAACAAGCTTGTAATTATTAAGCATAACCATAATAAATTTTGAATTAAAAATTCATTTCATCAAATCTAATATTTCCTCTTTTAGTAGACAGAAGTTCTTTCACCTTAGCGAAACAACGATTAAATTGAATACTCCTCCACTCATTAAAGTTTAGTACCCAATTAGAGATATCATCTATAATCTTATTTGATTCCCTGCGAACATGCAAAACCTTGGATTGAAGAAAGCTCCTAAGATGTTGTCTTGGGAATGATGACCTTCACAAATCGTAAGCAACGTGGCAGAGAGGCTTGTGCCGAAAAGATCTCCAATCAAAGCAGATGACCTTAACATGTAACAAGCTTGTAATTATTAAGCATAACCATAACAAAGTTTGAATTAAAAATTCATTTCATTAAATCTAATATTTCCTCTTTTAGTGGACAGAAGTTCTTTCACCTTAGCAAAACAACAATTAAATTGAATACTCCTCCACTCATTAAAGTTTAGCACCCAATTAGAGATATCATCTGTAATCTTATTTGACTCCCTGCAAACATGCAAAACCTTGGATTGAAGAAATCTCCTAAGAATTAATTTTCAAGACAGATGACTTGCCTGGTTTATGAAAGGACAAGGTTGTGATTTTGGTGAAGTTCTTCACTCTCGATGGGCATTTCAAAAGGGTACATTCCCAATTATTCCTGATGCTCAATCACCTTCAACATGGGGTAAGAATGAACTTTCCCTTCTGTATTTTCACTTCTATCTCCTAGTCTATTGAGGTTTCAATGGTTAAGGGATCCCTTCTCCTACATGAAGGGCTCATATTGTATCTCTATAAGTTGCATTTGAGTTTAACACCTTATAATGGCCCTAATATTTACCCTATTGACTCTAGTCTAGGTCTGGGTTTCTACGTTGAGCTTCTAGTCAAACAATTTGTGGTTGTTGTTCCTACTAAACCTAAAAAGGTGCTTAAGTTGGTGTTAATCCTTATCATAATGCTAAATCCAAAACCTCTTTGGGCCCCTCTACTGGTGAATGCTCTACTCCAAAAATGGTCATTATTGAAGAGGAATTTGAGGGTATTGTCTCTTCTTGGTCTACAAGATCTAATTGGGCCCTGAATAATATTGAGAGTAAAGAGGCTATCCCCCCATTACCCCTATGATTTGCCAAAATCCTCTCCCTAGAGTGCTTTGTTTAAGGTGGAATTCCCCCTCTTTGCAGCTAAGGTTAATGAACTTTGTAAGGGGTTCAACAAATATGAACCAACTATTTGCTGGTTGTCGGATCAATTTGAGGTGGAAAAAAAGAAGATTAATAGGCTTGAAGCTATTTTAGAAGTGGAGGCCATTTAGCCTCTAGTTGGGTTGATGATGAGAAGGAGAAAAGGGCCTAGATAGCAATGGGGAAGTTTGCCAGGATGATAAAAAAATAGGAAGTAGTGGACAATTTGGTTAAAGAGCTCACAAAGAAAATTGGTCAAACAAAGAATGTGAATGATTTGGTTGATATGGTGGAGGTTCTCCATGATAATTAGGAAAAAATGAGGCAGACTATAGAGAACACATTTGACCAACACCATGTAAATTACTGAGAAGAATTCCACTACTCTCTAAGATATTCGGGATGAGATTGTGAGGAGGTGGGCAAAGAAAATAAAACATCTAGAGTCCCCATCTGCAACAGGGCTAGAAGCGTCTGTTTCGAGGGTAAAAACAACTCAACACTCTGGCTATTTCCTCCAGGAAATATTCCTCTAAAAAACTCTCTGTGCTAGAAAAGGGTAAAGACATCTATATGGATAAGAAATTGGAGTTCTCTTCCACCCATAAGCCATTGGTTCATTCTTTTAGTGGGAGAGTGTTTTCTTTTTTGTTTTGTTGTGTCTGCTTGCATCTAGTAATTGGCTTTAGTTTATGGATTTGTTAGTATTGGCGGTTTCTTTTGGGTTTGGTTAGTAGTAGGTTCTTTTTAATGGGTTCTCACTCCTCGTGAGTCCCTGGTTTTGTCGCCTTTTGCTACGAACATGTAAGGCTTAGGCCTCTTCCAGTTTAATATTTTTAAAACTCTCATCTTAGTATTGAAAACACATGAATAAATCTATAGATCTCTTTTAAATCTAATTAATGGACAATCATAAATATAGGCCTGAAAACACATGAATAAATTTGAGATGATCATAAAAAAATTGAGACATTATCCTTCTACACTATCTTTGAGATAATTTATCTTATGCACTTAGAGCTCCCCTTGGCCAAATTTGTGTTGGCTCCCACAATTAAGGGCTAAGATAAATGGCCACATTTAAAGAGGAAAAAATGTGACAACTTTTCCTTACAAAGGTAAAGAATGAGGAAGATATTATTTTTATATGCAAAATATTGTATAAGCTGCATGAAAAATTATATTGTCTCATTACAAATAGATAATCTTTCAAAACATTATTTTCTTAATATTAGAAGTCAATATTATACATTAGAGAAACTTGCATGTTTAATTGTTATCATTAATAAGATAAACAAATAGGTTATTTTGCGAATAGTAGAACTATCACATCGTTGATTCTAGTCCATTCTCTTATAGACTTAAACATTTGTATTCTTATTTATTTAACAAAACCTAATTAGAAATAAACGTTGAGAAAATGTCAACATAAAAAACATAATCTCCTTTTAAATCAAGAATATGTATAATGACAATATATAAACCTTGTTAGCATAAAAACATGATTTCTTCCTATCAAGGATATGTACAATGACATATAAACCTTTATGAAACACTCATTTTATAAAATATAAAATTTTAAATTTTCTATTGAATTTATTATTTCTTGCATATCTTTGTAAGATCTACCGAGAATGAGTATCAGACTTAAATAATATAGGAATCCCTCCCTTCAGGCAAGTAAATTACTCAAGACATTTTTTTTCAGAAACGGTAGGCTAATGATAGACATGTACGTACATCTCTTGGATTTTCTGGCAAAAAGGTTCTGATCAATTGTACTGCATAATAAAAAACGAACAAGAACTTTCTGTTCTTTATTATTGAACTAATCAATCAGATTGAGATGTTTCTTTAACATGTCATAAACACTCCAAATCGAGCTTACAGAGGATTACTTCACACAGTCCTTATTGGTCAATTAATCATGCACTCAAAAATTCAGCATACCATCTACCCATTTATTGAAAGAATCTGTATTCAGCAACTCAGTTCACGAAAGCACAGTGGTGTCTAATTTGCCCGGTGATTCCAGTCAAAACTTCAATTTCTGACATCTTTTCCATAGAATGCTTGAAGTTTTCAAAGAAGCTATTTTCCTCCAACTGCTTAACAACAACTTTTTTGGCAACAGAATGTGTGAGAAGGGCAGCATCAGACTGGAAGAGGCCCCTCTTTGCTTGAAGATTAGTAAAGTAATGGCTATCAAAAGTGAGGGAGCTTTTGGGATCCATTTCTACAGAGGTTGTAGTGTCTGTAAGGCTGGTACATTTGCTCTTCAAAAATTGGGCATAGGTGGGATCTAGGGAAGGGTCTGTGTCTCCTTTTCCTGTGAAGTTGTACAGTCTGTTGTGGAATCCAGCACAGTGGCCATTTCCTATGGTATGTGCACCTATTCACAGAAGTCATAAACATCAAATTGAGAATCATGATTAGTCAGTATTTTAGTATTTAAAATATATTTATCTGTTAATGTTGATAGATATTTTACAATGATAATAAGGAGTGGAGTGTAATGATATGAACATTTTAACAATTTTTTTTATCTTTCATCTTATATTGGACAGACATTTACACGCCAAAATATTAATATTTAGCAATAAACATAGTATTTTCAAAATAAACAGCACATAAAATTCATGTCATATAGTAAATAAAATTGTTTCAAATTAAAATAAAATAACTTTTAAGTAAACAAAATGGTTCCAAATTGATATTTCTTGATATTTTTCAGATAAATGAATTTAAGATATCTATTCTAATTTTCTACCTGAAAGAACCACGAGATCCTTGACAGTTAATCCTTTTCTTTCAAAAGAAGTTCGAAGTTGCGAAAAAATTGCAAAAGGTGGAGGAAGGTTGGCCAAAACCTCATTCTGTTGAGATATTATTCCATCTCTACGTCCTGTTCTAACACGCCAAAATGGACCTCCACTCTGCACATAACTTCAAACATTAACATAAAAATTTCACATATAGCTCACAGATACTCGAAGTTTAAGAATTTCACATATAACTCCATAAACACTCAAATGTCTCTTCAGAAATGAACAATTCAATTATGGATTACAATTTATTACCCCAACAACCACAGCATTTCGAGTAACCAGTGCAAGAATGTCAGCACAGGAAACGACGCCTGGACATTTCTTCTCTAACTCTGCCTTAGCATCATCAATTACTTCAAATCCACGCAGGCTCAGGTTTGGGATGGCATTTCTCTCTGCTGTGTTGGTGGCTGTGGAATTCAGAAGCACTAATCCATCGCAGCCCTAGTCAAATTTACCACAACAAACCAAAACCAATCAAATTTAGATACTAAAATCTATTTATAGAGGAATATTGCACAAATAAATTGGGTTATTGTTAAAATTGTTTTCGGAGAATTTTTTTGCATTAACATTTCATATCGTATGAAGAGAATTTTTATCTTTTTGCGTTCTCTCTTATCATCTTAATGATGCACAACAGAATGTGATGTTTTTAATTTCCTTACGCTCTCTCATCATCCTGATAATGAATCATGGTGTGATTTTTTATCTCCTTCTGCTCTTTCTTATCATCCTAACGATAGATCATAAAGTATGATCCATTGATGCAAAAAATCTCTAACATAATCTAGATTTTAAAAACTTGATAATATTAATATAGTACTGACTCGAACAAAACAATCATGGAAATGCATCCGTAAGAGAGGAGCCGCAAGGGTTCGATCCTTGGCTATGTATTTCTTCACCACAAGTTCAACTGTGGCCTCAGCCGAAGGGCAGCTCTTCTTGTAGAAATTACGCCTCAAAGCCGATCCTTCACACACACACATAATAAGTGCATAATTTAAAATTTATTGGCAATATTCTGAATACCTCCATGATGAACCCATGATTGCTTGCCTCTTCTGACGGGCGTTCATTAAATTGACTCAAACAACGGGACAATGTGTGCATCGTTCCGTACAGTAGTTTTTTGAAATTTATGTTGCGCGGTCATATGCCAAAAAGGGAAAATATTTTTTTAAAAAAAGAAAACGCTTACTGTCATACTACCTATTGAAGAAATGTTTTGATGGTCGTGGTGTGGAAAAGTCAGAGGGACAATGAGGTGAAGCTGTTCGATGAATGGTATCTAGTTGGCATGCATATCCGCTGAACCTTTAAAAAGCTAGTTGACTCTTGCATGATATGTTTATTTATTTGGATATGATATTTATTAAAAAATATTCAACTTATCTACAATGATTCCACATCATCATGTTGTCGAAGATCTTGTTTTAATATCAAATGTTTTAATGGGAAATTAGTGTGAATGAAATGGTTTGTTTGTTTATTATGTGATTGTATTAAATAAAAGATACTCCTACTGTTCCATTATCAAATCATAGCATTACGATGTTAAACATGAGCATCCTTTTATCAAATAAGTGCATCTCTTTGTTACATAGTTGCACAAGACACTCATGTCCATTCACAACTCTCATGTTCAAGCACATTATAATTTTCTACAACTTTATAGACATCTTCTTCCACCTAAGATCTCAACAATTTTCAACAATTAGACTCTACCAATCTTCAATAATGAAATTGTTTCATCTTACCTTTATATTTTTGTTTACATGTTTTTGTCACAATACTAGTGTTAGAGTAGCTTAATTAAAGAAATATGAATATTGTTTCATATTTGTTGGGTTACTAGAATTCAATTCGATTTCACTAAGTTAGATTAGAACATAAAAAGGTATTATGATTAGTGATTGTTCATATTGTTTACATAATTAGTACATCAATCTAAATTTACCTTCCATTTATTGAGCCCAACCTTCTTGCACATTAAATTTTTTGAGATTTAGCTTGGAAAATAGTGAACGACACATTTAAATATGATACAAAGACATAGTTAGCAAACTTGACAAATTTCATGCTTCCCCCTTACATCTTTTTACTTGTCTTCTTTTCATTAAATTTTGTATTCTCTTCTCAACGCTCAAATTCCAATGTGCAACAATATGTTTTGTCTTGCTATGACTTTGCATTCCTATCTTCACACCATCCTCATTTAAATTTATATTCACAACCCCTACCTCAAATCTTCACAAGATTCATTTTCCTCTTTCCAACACCTCCCCACCCTCCCTAGCACCCTTATTCACATGTTCAGTCTTCAAATACTTCTAAATACACCTTCCCAACACTTGTGCTCACCTACCTAACACCTTATTTTCCCTTCATTCTTTCCCTAATTTATCATTACATACTTATTATCTAATTCATCATTTAATTTTCATAGGTATTCATGCCCCCTTCTTCATAAGGTTCTCACCTTTCCTATCATAGTACTCTCCCTCTCCACAACATCCCCATTTTAACCTGAAAGTGTATGATCTCCTTTGTCTACCCACTTTTGAAGAGTCTAACACCTTTCCTTTAATAAAAAATTTAATCATGGTTCCTATTATTTCTTCTCACCTTAACCTTATTAGAGATGAGGTGGGTGTGTATGGAGATGGTGCCACTAACCTCTACTCTTTAGTGTATGGTCTTCGGCACATGCAAATTTCCCATCCTTTGGAACATGATACTTTATAGTGCATAGGTCACATAATTTATGTGAATAGCCTATCTTCCCTACTTCCTATCATCCTCAACCATTTGATACATATACTTCACTCCCCTTCTCTTATGGTTGTATTATTCTTTTTGATATACTTTTTGTTCCACTCATTCCCCTCCTAATCTTCCACCCTCTTATTCATATTTGTATTTTCTTATTCCCACTAATGTATCTCATACTTTTTCCTTCCATCTTCGCCAACACTCTTCCTCCTCATTCAAAATTTAAGATTATGACCTGTTAACGGTCTTATGAAAGAATTAAGAGTTATCCCCTACAAATACTAGGGTTTATCTCTTTGCCATGCCTAAAACCCTAATTTCTTCATTAATGGTCTGTGTTAAAAATTCTAATTTATCGTTGACCTATTAGGTTGGTAAAATCTTCACATAAATCGTCCATGAGCCCCATTTGGTCATTCAGTGACAAGACCCTTTGTTCCTTAGAGTCCCTATTATTCCATTTTTTCACATGAAAAATGTGATTTAAGTTTTTCATGTTGAGCCCCAATAGGCGGTTCCCACCCTAATCCAATGTGGCATTACTCCATTCATTTCATGGTTTTGCATGTTAGTAGTAGTAGCAGTTGATAAAAGAAATTTAATAGAGGATAATTTAGTAACAGGAGATAATATCTCACCAAAATCAACTCTCTTTGGGAGTAGCTCTTAGCTATCAATATAGCTTTGTACTTCTCCAATGAACCATATGCTCCAAATTTCTTCTTGTAGACACATGTACTAAACCTAAAAAAGCAGCTTAAGTTGGTGTTCCTACTAAACCTAAAAAGGAGCTTATAAATCTATAAAACGATATTTTTACATTTCAAAAAAATATTATTTCTAAGAGTAAGAGTTGTTGAAACATCGTTTTTTTCAAAAAATAAAATAAAATTGGTAAAAGACCCAAAATGGTATAAAATATACATTTAGTAGACAATTCCAATTGAAAAAATTGTGGCCCATCTATAACATAGCTATAATGAATCTCTATAGACCATATGTTTGACTAAAATTATTTATTAGTTAGAATTATTTAAATTCACTTGTGCTGATAAGTTGGCCTGAAACATGACACAATTTTGTGCTTTTACCTACCCTTAAATGTGAAAAAGAAGTTTTCTTACCTTACCACATTTCATAAGGTGTTGTTTCAAGAGCCTTACAAGGAGATTTATTTAACAAGTAACAAGAAATACACATACAACTTCTACCCAAAATAATTTATCAAGTCATGAACCACTTAACATGTACTTCTGTCACTTTCCATAATTTTACAATTCATCATTTTTGCAACTCCATTATATTAAGTATATGGAGTAGTTTTTTGTTTGGCAATTCCTACATGCTTATAAAATTCATCAAATTCATTAGAACAATATTCTCCTCCATTATCAATTCTCAGAACTTTTACTTTACAATCTATTCAGTTTTCAACTAAGGCCTTATTTAATATTTAAACTTAGTGAAAACTTCATATTTATGCCTCATAAAATATAACTAGATGTATTTTGAAACACCGTCAATAAAAGAGAAAATATCTAGACTTTTCACAATATATTCAATATGGACACAAGGCCAAATACATCCCAATGAATAATATCCAGTTTATTTTTAGCTTTATTACTACCCAAAGGAAAATATTTTCTATTTTGTTTGTACCATACACACAATGATCACAAAAATTATTTTTCTCATCACAAAATGAGAAACAATCAACAACTTCTTACTTAAAAATAGTCTTTCAACTAGACTCATGTTTGCGACCCAATCTAAGATGCCACAATAGACAAGTGTTTTTAGATTCAGTAACATTGGTATATTTAACAATAGTTGTAGCATTAATACTAAACAAAGTCCCCTTCCTTGTCCCTCTTTCTACCACCAAGAATCCTCTTGCCAATCTACAACCATTCTTTTCAAATGTTACATGTAATCCCAAATCATTTTTCATAGAAATTAAAATCAGTTTTCTTTCTAAACTTGAAACATGCAAAACACCTAAAAGAGATTTTATCCTCCCATCCCTAAAACACATCAGAATATTACCCTTTCTTCCTATATGATATGAAGAGTTATCACCGAGGTAGACTTCTCCATCATATTTCTTATATGTGGAAAACCACTTCTTATGAGGATTCATGATACAAGTATCTTCCAGATCTATTAACCAATGTCTATTAGTTATAATATGAAGAGAAGAAACCAGAGTTTCATCACCTGAGTTTGATAATTTCTCAAAGGAATCAAACTATTTTTTTGGATTCTTGTATTCCTTTTTAACATGTCCTCTCTTTCTACAGCTCCAACAATTCACTTTATTATTTTTACCAAGAGTTTTAGATCTACCCTTATATTTGTCCAAGGAACATTCCTATCTCCTTTACACCCTCTTTCATTAGGCCTTCCCCTAGCATTAAGAGCATCACCTAAACTATTCATAGCCTTTCTCCTCATTTCTTGTGCCAACAAAGTTGCAACAAGGGCACCCATATTTAGATCTTCGACTCTCAAGGTTAGCAATGATAGAAATAATTAAAATCCCATGTGACTTAGGTAAAGAACAAAGAAGAATGATGCATTTATCCACTTCTTCAACAATTACATCTATACAGGCTATTTGACTTAAAATCAATTTAAAATAATTTAAATGATCAACTATTGTATCACATTTCTTCATCTTAAGAGAAAATATTTGTTGCTTCAAGTAGAGTTTGGTTGCCAGACTTTAAGCTTATTAGATCTCATTTATCTATTTTAACAAAGTATATGCCATCTTTTGATTTGACACATTTTAAAAAATGGAATAAGAAAGATATAATATAATTGTACCTCATTCCTTTTTGTCCATCTTTTGTCAATTATCATCAGTCAAACTCCCAATATTCTTTACACTTGTTACAGTCACCCATTGATCTCATTCATCAAGGAGATCTTCCATTTTCAACTTTCAGAATTCATAACCTAATTTGTTGAACTTTTTCAATGTCCAAACAAAAAGAAGTTGCAGCCATGATATCAACAAAAATCTACAAAAAATAGATCAACCAAACTCCCACTACAACTCAAAAAAACCAATGTTCTACCACCCAAGAAATAGAACATGCTAGGCTTTGATACCAAATGTTATAAAACTAAAGGTGAGTAGAAATAATGAAATCTTAAGTATAGTATAAATTTGAAATCTAAGTGTTAGACATATGGAATTTACATGAGCAATAACAATGAAAATTTATCATCATGGAAACTGAACACATAACATCATTTTTACACTGAGAAACCTTTTGACAAAAACTCCACCAATAAGACAGAATTAGATCTATATTATCTTCAAAAATAGATTACATACAATATTTCCTTTCTCTTTTTCAATCTTCAATTCTTTGCACCTATAAGTAATTGTTTTCACTCTTGACAATCACATACTCACACTACCACCTTAAAGCCTACTTATATAGCATTTCACCTTCAAAATGGGGCATCCAAGTTGGTTTCCAAATCCAAGAATCTCCCATGGATAAATCCAAGCATTTAATGCATAGGATAAAGTAGGTAACAATTCATTTATTCACCTACTTGATTTGGACACTTGGTTGTTTATAATTTCTAAATGATCTAATGGTTATTGTTTGTAATCACAAGCAGTATTATCTTTAATAATAGTTGTCCAAAAAAATTCTATAAAAAAACTCATAGGAACCCTCTTAGGAAGTTGAACCCCTATAGCAACATTATCCTTCAAGATTCCCTCTCAATAAATAGTAAATTATTTCTAGTAAGAAATTATATACCAACTCTAAAAAAAACTAGTTATCATACTAGTAAATCTTATTTACCAACCGTAAAATCTTAATGGTAAAAATATTTTCTATTGATGGTGAACCCCTCATCCCTTATGGATAATTTACAAATAATATTAGAAGTAATTAAATACATAGGACTTAAAATGATGGTGTAACCTTCATCCTAACATTTTTAAGCAATTAATGAATGTGCACTCTCGATTTCTATTTAGAGATTAAATGAAGAAAGAAGTTTTTTAAAAGATAAATAGTTAAGTGAAGAAAAGAGAAAAATATGTTAAAATGATGAATAGTTAATTGAAGAGATAGACCGAGTTTCCAAAATAAATATTTGAATATAAATTAGAAAGATATGAAGAGATTTTTAATTAAATAATAATTATTTTATTTAATTAATGCACATAAAGTTTAAATTTGAATATTGAGTTGATTGAAGGAAGAGAAAGAAGTTTGTAAATTAAAGAAGAGTTGAGTTAATTTTTAAGAGATAGAAATAGAAATTATAAATTGATTAATTATTTCACTTTTTAATTGAATAATAAGATATTATTTAATAACATGGTAAATGAAATATATTTAATTAAATAATTTAAAATTAATTAATTAATGTGAATGAGGGAAGATGATCAATGGAATAATTAAATAATTATTTAATTAATTTAGAAGAAATGGAGGAATTAAATTTCAAATATTTAAATAATTAAAAATTATTTTATTGTTAGAGATGAAGAGAAATAATGTTATTATAATCAAAATTTTAGTAATATAAAAATATATCTAGTACATCTTTATTTTTTTATGATTGCGAAAATTATGAATGTGAAAAGCAAAAACTCTTCTGCAAAACCTCTGAAACATCTCCACGGGCAGGGGAGGTATCTCGGGCAATGGTAGAACAATTTTTCTCATCTAGCGGTCCAAAAAAATGATATACGCTCTGCTAACAGTTTCGATGCCCTAAATTCAAATGCTACAGGGGCTAACGCTACGACTTTACTACTCAATGAAATTAGTAAAATGGCTCTGAGGGCTTCGAATGGTTGACTCCCTGACCTAAAGCAAGCAGAGGGCCCCTCCTCTTCTTCGGCAAGGACAGTTTGGATGCATACTTTGAGGACAACAAGGTCTCGTTGTAATACTCATGGAAATACTTCTTCTCAAAAGAAGGAGGTTTCCCAAAATAACTCAAGGGTTATATTGAAATATGGGGACCCTAATAAAAAAAGGTCTTCCAGATCTCCTCTCCCTCGGGTAGAGACTGTCTTTCGAAACCATGATGATATGGCTTCTGGAGCAAATAGAACCACACTACGGGTCAGAAAGCCCTACTCAATTGTTTCAAATTTCTCCACCAGAAGAAGGGAGGGTTTTGACCCTAAGCAATGTCCTTTAAACATCTAAAACCCATTCGGCATCAATACAGATAACATTATGATAATAAGTGGCAAACAAACTAATGAATTATGGGAATGTTACAATGCTCGAGGACTCTTTGGCAGTGGGTTTGGTTATGGAGCTTCTTCCTCTGAGGTCCTGCAATGGCTGAAGTCCTTCACGGGAAATCAGATAAGTATCACGAGCCTAGATAATGATTTTTTATTTATCAAATGCAATACTGTGGATCTCAAAAACAATTTACTTAAAAATAATCATAGATATTTTAAGGGTTATTGTTTCAAATTTTTTAATTGGAAACCCAATTTCTCCCCCACAGACTTTGAGAAACTTAGGGTTCCAAAGTGGTTTCGATTTCCTAATATGCCACTAGAATTAATCCATAGCCATGTCCTTAAGAAATTAGGGGATTTTCTAGGAGGTTTTGAAGGCTTGGAGGATAATTATCTAGAGTCTTCTAATATTAAAATTTTAGCCAATGCTAAGATAGGAAAATCAACATTTGAACCCATCAAAATTATCACAAACCACTCAATATATGAAATTAAACCAGAGATCCTCGCGGAAGGCTTCATTCCCAGGACTGTAATCCCCCCTTCTCAGGAGTCAAAGAAAATATGCCACAAGGCAAAGAAGGATGTGGAATTAAACATAAAATTCAACCCTAAGGGCAGATTTATGTTTAACAAACAAAATCTCTGGGCCAAGGTATCAAAAAACATTCATAATAAAGCAGATAGTGAAAGGAAAAACATTAACAGTGAAATCACTCTTAATGAACCAGTAAAGGAACATCAAAGGATAGATATTGTGAATAAATAGAGTGATTTGCAAAATACTATACCATTAGCAGATATGGCATCCACAAAATTAAACAATGAAGGTATATTTAATAGCCCCCTAAAATTCGAGACCAATCCCATTAACCAGGAGGCTTTATTAGCTCAAGATAAGATTCTGCTGGAGAAGGATGTAGCACTAAGCAACCTTGTCCCGAATACGGATGCCAGGGTTAAAGGTAAAAAGAAAAAAGAAAAAAGAACAAGAACAAAAAAGGCAAAGGAAAAAACAAAAAAAGAAAGAACAAAAAGGAAATAAATCACAACACAGATAATAGTATTAAGGATGTGGATGTGGACGCGAGGAGAGAATTAGAAGATAAATGTATACTTGAGTATGTGGGCAACTCTGTCACAAATGACCTCATTGAACTATTTATTGATGAGATAGCTGATGAAGAAGAACTAGCATTACACAAAACACTGCTAGCCAAGGAGTTATGCAAACCTGACACCGAGGATTTAGGGAATAACCCCTTTGTTGATATTACAACCGAAAAATTGGAATGCCTAGGGATAGCTAACTCCATGGAGAACTGCTCCCCCCCCCAGACTATGCCGCTGACCTAAAAAAGTGGGGAAGGAAATCCATTTTTGAATTACTTACTAGAGCTGGATGCGCTATGGGTCAGATTAAAATCACAAACCTTTTTGAGGTAGGGAAGGGGAAGATCCTTCCCACTGAATTATGAAACTCCTTACGTGGAATGTTAGGGGCATGAACGCCCCTAACAAGAAAAGTATCTTAAAGTGATGCATTGCTAAATACAACCTGGAATTATTCTTAATACAAGAGACCAAACTAAATAACAGCGAACTAACAAACCTAAAGAAAAAATTAGGTATCAGAGAACTTGAAGGTCAAACTGCCTATGGAGCATCTGGTGGATTGGCCATCATATGGGACCCTAGGCAAATTTCCTTCAAACTTATAAATAGAAATCCGAATTGGATGTGTGGAAGGGTTTCAAGCATTAAAAGTAACTTAAACTTCATTATAATTAATGTTTATGGCCCTATCCAAACACAAGCAAACAAACAAGTCTGGGATGAAATTGAGAATTTCCTTCTAAGTGACACTGAACAAACATACCTAATTGGTGGGGATTTTAAAGCAATTTTGGATCCCAAGGAAAAATGGGGCGGCAATAATAAAATGACCCAATCATGTTTAGATTTCAGAAATTGGACTCATAAATGCAACTTGTTGGAATTAAAAGCCAGAAATGAAGCCTTCACCTAGAATAACAGAAGACAAGGCTTCTGCAACATTGCAAAAAAACTTGATAGATTTTTCCTGTGTGGAAATCTAATACAGTCTTCTGAATCCTCTGTCCTCCTGTTCTCAAGTTCGGACCATTTTCTGGTCCAATTAATTATTGCAGAAGAACTAAGACCAACAAAAACTCCCTTTCACTTTGAAAAAATGTGGCTCAGAGATGAAAATTTATTACAACTTATTTAAAATTGGTGGAATGAAACTAAAGTCATAGGTTCCAAAACTTTCAAAGTAGTTACCAAACTTAAAAAGATTAAGCAGCAATTAACAATTTGGAGTAAAGAACACTTTGGAAATATCTTCACACAAAAAATAGAGATTGAGAAAGAGATGGAGATTATTAATGAAGAGGTGATCAAGTATGGGATGAATAACACCTTTTATCAAAAAGAAAAAATCAATTTGGCTCGGTATGAAGAAATCTTAGCTCGTGAAGAAATTTATTGGAAACAGAATTCTAGGGATAATTGGCTTGAGGCTAGTGATAGAAACACAAGCTTCTTTCATAATAGCAATCGCAGAACTATAAATAGAATCAACAATATTAAACTGATATCAGGGGACTCTAGTGAAAATCCTGAGTTAATAGCCAAGGCAGCAGTTGAGTATTTTGAGACTATCCTTAATAATAGGGAGGGCTCCAAATGGACTAAGGAGAGTGACTTCTTAAAAAACATTCTAAAACTAATATCTAAAGAACACAACCTAATGCTTAACAAAAAACTAACTTTGGAAGAAGTTGAATCAGCTTTATTCCAAATGGGTCTCGATAAGGCTCTGGGTCCTAATGGGTTCCCAGCACATTTTTTTCAAAAATGTTGGAGTTTCATGGGCAAGGAAATCACTGAGGCCCTAGAAGGGATGAGAAACTCAGGGAAAATTCTCAAAGAACTAAACAATACATTCATAGCTTTAATCCCAAAGAAGGAGATTGTGGATAGTTTTGAGGACTATCGCCCAATAGCCTTATGTAACACCCTTTATAAATTACTCACAAAAATAATGGCAAATAGAGTACTCACCCTTCTTCCTATAATAATTAGTGAGGAACAGACAGGTTTTGTGCCTAACAGATCCATTTATGATGGCATAATCATTGCTCAGGAAGCTATCCATTCAATACAAAACAATAAAGTACCAAGTATGTTGATTAAATTAGACATTAAAAAAGCATATGATAAAGTAGATTGGCACTTTCTTTGCAAATGTTTGGAATCTTTCGGGTTTAATAAGAAATGGATTAATTTGGTCTTTGAATGTATTGCTACACCTAGGGTTTCAATCCTAGTCAATGGGGCCTCAAAAGGCTTTTTTGAAATCTCTAGAGGTCATAGACAAGGGGATCCCCTCTCCCCCTTTCTTTTCATTATAATGGCAGAATCATTGGGAAGAATGATCAATTGGGCCAGAGAAAGGGAACAGCTAACTAGTATTAAAATTACCTCTAACCTAGAACCTATCACCCATCAACAATTTGTTGATGACACCATGTTGTTTGGATCGAGCAATCCTATAGAGGCAAAAACAATTAAAAAAATCCTGAATAGCTACACCAGCATCTCTGGTCAAGAAATTAACACCTTGAAGTCTAACATTACCTTTTTCAACACAAATAAAGAACTACAAAAGAGAATTATTAAAATCCTTCAATATAAAGTAGGAGAATTACCGTGCAAATACTTGGGGCTCCCCATAGACAAGGGTATTAGATCATCCTATCTTTGAAATCAGGTTGTCTCCAAAATCACGAATAGAATATCCTCATGGAAAGGAAAATGGTTATCCTCTGCTGGTAAGGCCACTATGAACAAGGCGGTTCTCTCGGCTATGCCTATTTACCAACTCTCATGTATGGACCTCCCTGCTTCTAAGAGAAAGGATATTACAAAATACATAAGAACTTTTTTTTGGCAAGGCTCTGAAGATAAATTCAGACTTCCACTGATCGTTTGGGATAAGATATGCTTACCGAAGGAGATGGGAGGCTTGGGCATCAAAGACCTTAATATCCAAAGCAAAGCATTGGGGGCTAAGTTAGTTTGGTGTATGTATACTAATCCCAATGTTAAATGGGCACACACCCTTTATAACAAATATTTGCATAACCAAGATCCTATAATTATCTTCAGGATAGCCCACCCTCTTAAGGGCTCTAGAATCTGGAACTTTATGCTTGACTGTAGAAGTATCATAATAGACAAGCTAACATGGTGCATTGGCAATGGGTAGGATGCCCTTTTTTGGAGGGATTCCTGAGGAGCTCATCCTCCCCTCAATACTCTTCATAATTTCAATAAAATCATACCTACCCTTGAAGAACTCTGGGGTGTTCATGTTAAAGATTATGTGGAAGAACTCAACATTGGGCGCCTTAAAACATGGAGATGGAAATCAACAGACCATCTAAACATTCTGGCCCAAGAGAAATCCCTCCTATCTAAGATCCTAGCCTCAAGGAATGTTGCCCTCTCTTCTGAGGCAGATAAACTGATATGGGATGGATCCAATAAGGGGATATATGAAACAAAGGATGGCTATAAACATTTGCTAAATAAAAAACACAATCCATGCTCCAACCTACCCTTAACTCTGTGTTGGGATAATAGGTGCCTTCTAAAAGTAGGTCTGTTTGCATGGATGGCTATTCAGAACCGAATCCTCACCAATGATACCTTTAAGAAACTTGGATATGAAGGTCCGAGCAGGTGTCCATTATGTGAAAAGGAAGAAGAAAATTCCAACCATCTCCTGGTAACCTGCGATTATGCTCATAATTGTTGGGGATGGTTAAGAAATCAGTTTATTTGGTATACCCCTATTCCTAATAATATTCCTGATCTTTTCCATGCTTGGCCAATCCGGAACAAAGGTTGCATGTTTGAAAATTTATGGATCATTGTCCCCTCCATTATGATCTGGGAAATCTGGAAGGAAAGAAATAGGAGGATTTTTAAAGATAGTAAAATGCAATGGTATCATTTGACCAATAAAATTGAAGCCACCATAGTTGAAATAATAAATAACCAAACCTCAAATTATCAGAGAGATGTCAACATGACCCGCTGGGATGAAAAAATGAAACTAAGATGAAATGGTCTAAAGATCCCCTCCTTCATTGGCAAAGGTCCCTCATCAAACTGGATGTTACGTAAGGAATGTAAGTGGCTCCCTCCTATTAGTGGATGGTTTAAACTAAACTTTGATGGTGCCTCGAGGGGCAACCCGGGGAGAGCGGGTCTTGGCTACTTCCTTCACAATTCAAATGGGGAGGAGGTGGCCTATATGGCTCTCCCCTACGACAATTGCACAAATAATGTAGCAGAAATGCAAGCACTTGCTGTTGGAATTAATCTAGGCATTATACTCAATATTAAGAGGATTGTCATTGAAGGAGACTCGACCATTATCATCAATGCCCTTAGAAAAGGGGTTATGCTTGATTGGAAGCTAAATGCCTCCCTGGCCAAAATAATGACAAACATTAAAACATTTGACAGGGTCATCTTTAATCATATTTACAGGGAAGGCAACAAAAGAGCTGATTCCCTAGCTAACTTGGGAACTGATGGCAAGACAATAATTCATGTAGCTCCTAACATTAACCCTTAAAAAATATTTACAACTAAATAGAAAAATATATATAGCTCTCATTCCACATGATAGCTATCACATAAAAGGCTCATAAACTCAGCAGGAGCCAATCCCTAACCCTCAAAATCCTCTAATTGTAATCATCTAAGGCTCCATAGTAATTAAACTAACTCACTTCACAATTTTATCAAAACCCTCCCACACACAGCAGAATTCAAACATTTAAACTATAACCAGATAAATAAACATACACACTTACTTATATATATATATATGTGTGTGTGTGTGTGTGTGTGTGTGTGTGTGTGTGTGTGTGTATGTATATATATATATATATATATATATATATATATATATATATATATATATATATATATATATATATATATATATATATATATATATATATATATACATATATACATATATGTATATATATATATATATGTATATATGTATATATATATATATACACACATAATAATTCATATATATATATATGAATTATTATATGTGTATATATATATATACATATATACATATACATATATATATATATACATATATATATATATATATGAATTATTATGTGTGTATATATATATACATACATATACATACATATATATATACACATACATATACATACATATATAGATATACATGTATATATATATATACATATGTATATATATGTATGTATATATATACATATATATATATGTATGTATATGTATGTATATATATATACATACATATATATATATATGTATATACATACATATATATATATGTATATATATACATACATATATATACATACATATATATATATACACATGTATATGTATATATGTATGTATATATATGTATATGTATATATATACATGTATATGTATATATGTATACATGTATATATATACATATACATATATATACATACATATATACATATACATGTATACATATACATATACATATATATATATATATATATATATAAAATGGTTATATATATATCAGAATTCACATTTAAACTATTCATATATATATATATATAATATATATATCTGTATGTATATATATAAATTAGATTTACTTATAAGATATATGTATATATACAAATATATAGAGGTATATATATATATACAAATATGTATACACAAATATATATATAAACTTATATAATATATAAACATATATATTAATCTGGGTATATATAAATATATATATATATATATATACCAAGATTTAGATAATTATAGAGATATAAGCACATATATTGACTCTCATGAAAATTTTCCGAAACTAATAAACATATCAAAATTAATACATATATATACTTTAGATTCATACATATATATAAATGTATGTTTCAGATATATATATATATATATATATATATATATATATATATATACAAACACCCATATATATATACACACAAATATAGACTTATATATATAAATATTAAATCATTAATTCATGTTTAAAACCCGAAACCAATAATATTAATTAGCAAACATTATCATATTTAAAATATATATTATCAACACCAAAACATACCTATAGAACACTTTACCTTAAACTTGAATTAATTAAATTTTCATCAAGATTTGAGGTTTAGCTATCAATCATAAACACTAAGCCCAGAGGCTTATATGTCCCTCATCTCATGGAACAGAGACAGATTATTAACTTAGTAGGCAGCGACAATCATATCTAATCAAAGCAATTATATAAAAATTAACTCCCAGATAGGAGAACTTGATCATTAAAGCAAGCATGATCCCCAAGAAATCTTGCTCTTGATGACAAGTCAGGGCTTTGGTGTGAGGCGTACTCGTCTGATCATCTGTCAAAATTAATTAGGGCTCCTCTACACGATTTTCCATCATACGGTGCATCATTTAAGGATATGCACTATTTCCTAACCAATAAGAATCATACAAAGTGGGTTATGGCTTGCGTGTATTTAGTAGGAATGAGCAAACTTAGCTCTTTCACATCATTAACCCATTCGGCTATTAACCAAGCTTTAGGTTCAATTTAAGGAGCTCTGTAATCCAACAAAGACCTAGAATTGAGGAAAATTGGTGATGGATACTCCGATTAAAATATGCAGTACGAAAAGGCAAATGGCTTTTGAAGGGGCTATTACCAGAGATCGCCTAAAGCGCATTATGCATCTTCCCCATACCTTAGTGATTGATATGGTTGAGAATATTCTGGGCCCAGACTTTCTCACAAATTCAGACAGAACCAGTGCCAACATAGATGTGGCCGCCATGTTTCTTGCTATGACAGTTGTACATCTACCAAAAATCGTGAGGTTACAAGTGCTCTGTGTAAAGAAGTCTTCACTACCTCTATCTTGGGTGATCTGTAGCGGGTTTTAGTCAACATTGACAACGAATGGACTATCCCTCAGCCGCGAAACTATGATATTCTCATTCAAAATAGCTGACCAGTTCATTGTTTCCCTATCATCTCCACGGACAGTAAGTCTTTCACCAAGGAAAGGATTGAGGCAATCAACAAAAATGTCAACTTTCTGCTCTACTTATTTCATGTGCGACACCCTCCAAAATCCACTTGGTTTGAGGACTTCCTCAAAGCTGATGGCCTGGTTTTGGATGATGAGAATGCTTCTACCTCGACTTCTGGGTCGGAGTAAGTAGGCTCGGCCTCCGGTGTGTGCATGGGACCATTTTTGATAGTAAAACAAAGTTATTTTTGCATGGGATAATATTATCACTAACTATCTAGATTATATGGACGATCCAAGTAGATTACTATTTCTATGAAAAATAGGGTTATATCTTTAGTTAACAGAGACCGGGGCAAAGATAGTAACTAGTATCGAATCTTAAAAACATACCTAAGCGACCTACAGGACACTAAATTAGTATGATTTTCACTAAGACTAAATAGGCATGATGGAATATCTGTTTATATAGACATATATTAGCATTCTGTTTGGGATACCTAGCAATGTGAATATATACTCTAGATATTTACAAGTATTTGGATGCATGCATTTACTGGTATTTACTCACATTGATGGAAGTCATATCAGGATGGGTAATATTGGCTTATTTTAGAATATCAAATAATGGTTGTAGTACTCAAGTGCCATTTGTGGAAGATTTCTATATTGTGATATCCTGCTGTCATATCTTAAGACTATGGTTTATATGTGGCTAACATGCAAAATTCGAATAATCATTTACTCCGTTATCTTCTCTGCTATAAATCTACAGGGAAGGGGAGGTTGGAATGACCAAATCTCTTTTTACCTACTCTTGTTATTGTAGCCTAGATCTTATCCTTTACTAGGGATAGCATCCAGGAGCATAAACTAGAGTTGGTAATCTAGAGATTCATTGTTTGTTGGGTCATAGGCCAATCATGATTGGGCCTAAGATATACGAAATTGGAAACCCAATTCCATTTAAAGTTTTTACAGGTCTCTTTTTTTAATGATCTGTGAGGATAGGTTTCATAAGATATTTTATTATGGTAACTTTCTAAGCTTTACGGATAAATTTTCATTTGAAATAATTGACTGAACGATACTAACAAATCTGCCAAGTGTTTGAGATACTAACCATGCAGGCCAAACAAGTATATCTCGGGAAATTAAGGGATACTATATACAACCAAAGAACAACCTCAGAGCCAAGTCGCTGGAAGTTGTGGAAAAATGATTATTGAAATTGTAATTTAGGGCTTGTAAGGGAAGGGAAAAATAGAAACACCCTCCCACTTGATCACCATGGCCCGGGGTGATGATGTACTAAAATATGTAGCTATTGTATAAGGTTAGCTGGACTATGGTCCCAAGCAAGGTCGAAGGTTTTCTCACCTCCACTCTTTCCTACCGGCGCCTGCACGAGTGGAGGAATGTATAATTTCAAAATAATTAATAAAATTCTTGGCCTCGGCCTCTTACCGATTAAAAAAAAATGTTATTATAATCAAATAATAACTAATAGTATAAAAATGATTGATAAGATACATGATGAAGAAATGTGTTAGTCATTTTTAAGTGTCTACAATTGGTTCTTCGTGGTTGTGAACGATTGATACAACTAGCATACCTATATTTTAAAAAATCTAAGTAAAGTATGCCGAGAGATATCAAATTTAAAAATGGTTAATATTCAAAAATAATAGTCAAGAGTTGATTGTAATGAGATTGATGTGAAATGGTTCAATAAATTAACATTGATACTAATGCTAATTCATTCTTAACTATAATCATATCTTTAATTCCAATTCTAAACCTATCCTCAACCCTAATTTAACATTGAATCTAACCCTAATTTACCTGCACGATGCTAACCTTGTTTAAACTCTAATCTAACATTAATTATAACCATAATTAATCTCTAACCTTCACCCTATATAAATACTAACCATAATTTAACCCTAACTCAAATACTTTTCTTATAACCATAATTTTACTGTAATTCTAATTGAACCCTAGCTCTAACTTTTCTTGAACCCTAATCTTGAACAGTACACTAACCCTAACCTTACTAATCTAATATTAACCCTAATAATATTCAAACCACAATCATAATTAAGCCCTAACCCTAACTTGAATATTTCTCTTAAAATCCTAAGTAAACCCTAACCCTAATTGAGATTTTTATCTCTAATTTAAATTCTAACCTTAATCCTATTTGAACTATAGAATTAACTCTATTTGAACCTTAACTAAATCCTAATTTAATTGAATTATAGCCTAACTCTAACACAAATAAACCCTAACCATAATTAAGCTATATCAATAACATTAATTGAAGGTTAATCCAAATTTAAATGAACCATAACTTCAACACTTTTTAAGCTACAACCATAATTAAGCTATATCAATAACACTTTTTAAGAACCAAAATAATTGCATCAGATACGATAGAAACACAAATTATGTCCCTAGTAGTCTTTAGGCACTTTTACACAATTAAAGATAGGAAGTATAAATACAGACTTGAACAACAATGGTTCTCATCAGGAAAACAATTAATTTGAACTCTACTTTGAAAAATTTATACATGCATTACAAAGTTTTTCAATACACTAAAATATTCAGCCTACATAATCGGCCTCTTCTTACATACAACAAGACACTTTTTGTGGTGTATTATTCACCAAATTAGGATCACTTCGGCCTCACCTGTCGATTGACTTCTTTCTCTCCGTCCTCCTGGCCAACCCTCCTCCCCTCCTATTGGCTCCTTTTCGATTGAAATGGAATCGACTCCTCACTTCCAACCACCAACCATTGACATCCTTCAGGTAGGCATAAACGATCTCAACTAACAATAAACTCCCCAACAATAGAATGGACATACGAGTAGCCAAGGCTGACATGTTTACTATCAGCTTGGGAAAGTAACTACTTACAAGAAAATAGTTAGTCTTTCCACCCTTACTTTTGGTGGATTTATGTCACACAGGTGACACGAAGCTCCCACTTTATTTCTGCTTCACATAGTGACAAGAATTACAAAAAGAATCAATAAGAAGTTTGTTCTGAAACACTGAATGCATAAAAGAGACAAGAAGTTTTCATGCATACCTAACCCAAACAAGAAAAAAAAAACACAACAAGAAAAATAAAATTTCAATAATAGAAATAAAACCAGAATTTAAAAGAGCGGGATGCCCCTGCATCAGACTCCCCGAGTGGAACGGATTCATGAGCTCCTTCTCATGAGATCTACAACTAAATGACCCAGTTTATTGATCTCATCCTCTATTAGCCAAGAAACATCTTCAATGGAATGATTTATCCATTTGAGGAGATATTGAAAATACTCATGCTTACAGGTCTTCTTCAACAACTTCTTATCCAAAATGCATTCTATTTGTGGTGGAGCATATACTGTTGCAAGTTGAATTTCTAGAGATGAAATTGTTGTCTCAATCTCATCCTCTTCTACATCCCCCTTATATTGATATAGATCTGTTACATTGAAAATGAGAGATATATTTAGATCTACAGGCAAAGAAATCTCATAAGCATTGGCAGAAAATTTCCTAAGGACTTGGCAGGGACCAATTTTATTCATTCTCAACTTATTGTATGTTCTTGTGGGAAACCTCTCCTTACAAAGATGAACCGACACAATATCTCCAACCTGAAATTGCAACTGCCTCCTCTTTTGATCAACATACTTTTTGTATAGTTGATTGTTGTCTTCTATGTTTTGTTTCACCTTCTCTTGAATACCATGAATGGCTTGGGTAAAGTCCTTCCCATCTGCACTCCTCTTCTCCATGCTAGCAAGATCATGAAGTTCAAAGACTTAGACTTGTACTTTTATTTGGTGAATCAATATATGTGAATTCTTCTTGTGCCAACATGAGATCCCAACTTCCAGGTGAACTACCAATGAGACATCTTAACAAATTGCCAAGGCTTCTATTCACAACCTCGATCTGACCATCCATTTGTGGATGATATGCAGAACTAAAATTCAAATTTGTGCCCAATTTCTTCCATAGGGTCCTCCAAAAATGACCCACAAACTTTATATCCCTGTCATAAACTATACTCCTTGGAATTCCATGTAGCCTTACAACTTCTTTAAAGAATAAATTAGCAATGTTAGTGGAATCACTTGTCTTCTTACATGGTACGAAATGCACCATTTTCGAATATCTATCTACCACCACAAATATTATATCATTGCCCCTTTGTGTACAAGGATCCAACACAAAATTCATACTTATTGAATACCAAGGTCTAGTTTGAACTAACAATGGCTAGTAAATCCTAGCATTTTGGCTTCTTCCCTTAGCAAGTTGACAAACTATGCACTTCTCTACATACTTTCTCACATTTGCATGCATCCTAGGCCAAAAATAATGAGTACTTAATTGCAAATGAGTCTTATCCTGCCCAAAGTGACCAGCAAGACTACCACTATATTTTTCCTTCAACAAATTATCCCTCATGGAGCCTTGAGGGATACACAACTTGTTCCCCTTGAATAAAAAACCTACTAGAATCACGTGCTTTATCCAAGGATCTCTATTCCTGCAAATAGGATCAAGAAAAACTTCACATGCTTCCTTAAAATTGATATCCTCTATATATAATTCCTTCAAGATTTCAAAACCTACACTATTAGTTTTTATCTCACATAGCTGGAAATTCTTCCTACTTAAAGCATCAACAAATTTATTCATTTGGCCACTCTTATGTTTCAAAACAAAATTAAAACTCTAAAGATACTCAACCCATTTAGCATGCCTCTGATTCAACTTTTGTTGTCTATTAATGAACTACAAAGCATGTTTATCTATATACACAATAAACTCCTTAGGAAATAAATAATGTCTCCATTTCTTTAGGGATTCAATCAAAGCATAGAACTCTAAATCATAAAAAGAATACTTCCTTTTAGCATCATTAAGCTTCTCTCTAAAATATGCAACTAGTTTACCTTCTTGGCTTAGGACTATCCCAATTGCTAACCCACTAGCATCACATTCTACTTGAAACACCTTGTCAAAATCAAACAAAGCAAGAATGGGCTGCTCACTTACCTTCTTCTTAAGAAATCTGAAATTTTATTCATCTTTCTTAGTCCACACAAATGGTCTTTTAGTCCCTTTTATGGTCTCAAGAATAGGTTTCATTACATGACTGGAATTTTTGATAAACTTTCTATAAAATCTAGAAAGACCATGAAAGCTTCTTACCTCCATTACATTTCTTGGTGTTGGCCAATCAAGGATGGCCTAAACCTTCTCCTTATCCATTGTTAGTCCATATTTGGACACCACAAATCCCAAATAAATAAGCTTGGTCTACACAAAGACATATTTATTCAAGTTTATTTGCAACTTTTCTTCATGTAACCTCTTCAATACCATCCCCAAATGTTCTATATGCTCCTCCTTAGACCCGCTAAACACCAAAATGTCATCCAAATATACAATTTAAAATTTACCAAGAAATGGTTTCAAAACCTCATTCATTAATCTCATAAATGTGTTAGGTACATTAGACAATCCAAAAGGCATAACTAGCCATTCATACAACCCATCACTAGTCTTAAAGGTTGTCTTCCATTCATCCCCCAGTCTGATTCTTATTTGATGGTAGCCACTTTTCAAATCTATGTTGGAAAAATACTTGGAGCCACTCAAGCACATGGATCCTCTATTCTTGGTATGGGAAACCAATAGCTTATTGTAATCTTGTTAATAGCCCTTGAGTCAGTGCACATGCGTCATTCCCCTCCCTTCTTTGTAACTAGCACGATAGGAACAACATATGGACTTAGGCTCTCCCTTATAAAATCCTTCTTCAAAAGGTCTTCCACTTGCTTCCTTATTTCTTCATTCTCCATCGGTATTAACCTATAACCAGCTTTTTTATTGGCCCCCAAAATCAAATCCATATGATGGCCAATGCTCCTCACAGGAGGCAATGATATCCTTATGCTCATTCAAAATAACTTGCACTTGAGTAGGCAAGTCATCAACTCTTGAGAAAGACAAAAAATTTCTAGGTTTATGAGCCAAATCATAACCAATTTCTTCATTCTTCAAATCATGCAAAACTCTTTACCACTTACCATTATCACCTTAATGTTGTTTCCCTCTTCTTTCTCTTTTATTGGCATCAAGGTGTTCTTCTCTCCATCATTTTCAATGGTATATGTGTTCTCCCTTCCATCATGCACCGCTTTCTTGTCAAATTGCCATGGTCTTCCAAGCAATACATGGCACACATCCATGGGCATTACATCACACAAAACATTATCCCTATAGCTTCCTATCTGAAATTCAACATAGGCCTGCTCATTCACTAATATTTGATGACCTTTTTGTAACCAAAACACCTTGTAGGGAGAGGGATGCTTAATCCTTTTAATATCTAACTTTTATACCATTTCAGTTGCAACAATGTTATCCATACTACCACTATCTATAATGAGTTTGCAGCATTTACCTTGTGACTTACACTTGGTTTTAAACAACGATCTCCTTTGAATTGTCTCTTGACTTTCCTTTTGATGTTTCAACAATACTCTTTTGAACAACAAAGATTCTCCTGACTCGGGTTCATCCTTGTGGTCTATTGGAGACCCCACACTTTCCTATTCAGCATGCACAATCTAATTACTCTTCTCAAATTTTGTATATCCTCCTTAGGATGACTCAGCACATTCACAACTCTTGTGTCCATATTGATTGCATTTATAACACTTCCCGGCAAACCCTTTGCCTCTACCTTTGGAACCACCTCTACCATAAGACCTACCCTATTTATTTTGGAAAGCGCCTTTGTCATTAGTTGTTGTTGTATTGGAACTTCCAGCCTCTTCTCCTTGGTGATGTTTCTTCCCTCTACTTGTTTGTTGTCCCCTTCCTCTCTTCTTCTATTGCCGACTCTTCTTTCTTTGCAACTTCTCTTATGCCTTTAGAGCAAATTGATAAGCTTCTTCTAGGCTTCTAGGGGACACAAGACTCAATTCATCTTGAAGATTATACTTTAGGTCATTCATATAACGAGCTATCTTCTCCCCATCTTCCTCACTATGTCTTGATCTGATTACCAACTTGTAAAATTGCTCTATATATTCCCTTACAGACATGTCTTTTTGCTTCAAATTATGTAACCTCTTAAGGAGATTGGTATGATAATCAATAGGAAGGAACTTAGCTTTCAATTTAGCCACCATTTGGTCCCATGAGTGAATTCTCTCCTTATTATGCCTTCATCTCTCAGCTTGGACAAAGTTCCACCACATTGCAGCATGGCCCTTTAATATGGTACAAGAAAACTTTACCCTCCTATATTCTTCTACACCCTCATACTCAAAATACTTGTCTAAATCATTTATCCAATCAATCAAGTCTTCTCCATTAAGACTCCTGAGTAGGTAGGTACTTCTATTTTAGGATTGGAACCTACATTCATGACTGTCCTCAACAGTCTCTCCTTGCCCATCTCTATTACCCTCTTGGTCTTGTTCTTCCTCCTATGTCTCATCACCACTTACATCCACATTAGGGCTCCCTCTTCTTTGGGCCCCTTCCAAGGCATCCATCCTCTCTATAAATTTCTGCAACAACTCATCATCATTACCTCTTCCATGGGCTCTACCTCTGTCCATTCTCCTTGGAGGCATTTTGTCTACACAAATATAGACAATTTCAAAGTAATTCAAAACCAAAATAATTCCCTCAAATATGACAGAAACATAAATTATGTCCCTAGCAATCTTCAAGCACTCTTACATAATTAAAGATAGGAAGTATAAATGCAGACTTGAACAACAATGGTTCTCATCAGGAAAACAATTATTTTGAACTCTACTTTGAAAATGTTATACATGCATTACAGGGTCTTTCAATACACAAAAAAGTTTGGCCTACACAATCTGCCTTTTCTTACATACATCAAGACACTTTTTGCGTTGTCTTATTCACCATATTAGGATTGATTTGGCCTCCCCTGTCGACTGACTTCTTTCTCTCCGTCCTCCTGGCCAACCCTCCTCCCCTTGTGTTGGGCCCTTTTCTACCAAACTAGAAACAACTCCTATAATGCCCTGCCAAGAAACCCCGAAGGGATAAGCTAAAACACAAGAATAGAGTGCAAATAATTTGTTTTTGTTAAAATTGAACACAACATAATGATACAATGAGATATCAAAGTTTAGATTACACAACGAAAGACTTCAACTAACACCTAAAGAGTTTCCCAATGAGATTACTTAATTCCACATTTAACTCAACTCACGCTAATTAATCCAATTAAGCTAATTATCTTAATAACGAGATAATTCTTAAACAAGGATAATCTCTTTCAAAAAAATAGAAATATAGATCACATGATAAGGTTCATCCATTGAGGTAAAAAGTATAGGTAACATGCTAGGGTTCATCCAATAAGATTTAACCATACATTTCGTTCAAACTTTTCATTTAAACATAAGCCATGCATCTAATTTTATAACATACTTTAATTTCATCATAAACTAATGAGTACTTTCCATGCATACTTAATTTCATTATCAATAATTGAATATATTCCATTATTCTAATCTACATTATTTCATGATCCAATTTACTACATTTAATAAGATGACTACATACATGCATTTATGATTAATTTCATCTAATCCCCATTATACATTTTAACATAAAGCATCCATACATGACAAAACTAAAAAGGAAACATAAGAACATAAGCATCACATAACACCAAACTGATATTGGAGTTCACCCCTAGGGGGCTACATCTCTGGGTCTGCTCAACTGAAAGACCCTTCTGATCATTAAATAATAGGGGAGAATACATAAGGTCGCATCATTTACAATCCTGCCGTCAAGGCGAACATAACCAATAATACTGTCATGCCCAAAATTTGACTAATGGGACATTGTCACATCAAATTTTTTTTATTTAAATGTGAAATTTGATACATAATGCATCTCACATGGACAAAGTGCAGTGTCTATAAGCATCTAGTGATTGATGCTTACACACTGCCCTTTTAGACACACCACCTGAGGAAGGGGATAATAGAGAATATAGTAGTACATGGTTCACGATTGGCCGACCCACAAACCCTAGGTCACATTTTTTGGTATAATTAAGTTTGGTATAGTTGTGGTATAATGACCTCAAATCTATGACACCTAGACTTGCTCATACTAAAATTAGATTTTCACCCTAGTCATTGGGCTAGAACCTTGTTCATAAAAGATTAAGAGCTTACATATTGTTACTAAGGCTTCACCCAATGTATTTTTAGAGACATCTACCTTATCATTCATGATTTTTAATAACATTTATTTGGTACTCAAGAGGGGATATTATGCATATGTATATTGTACATATATACATATGTATAATGCATCAACTTTCGAGTACACATGATGAAGAGGTCCCCAATTTGCTTGTTTCCTAGAATATGTAATGTTATGATAAGAATTGAGTTATTAACAACATATCTAGCTCGTTGCTTTACACGAATATTAGATTTTCTTAAATGAAATCCCCATAATCATTACAAACAATGCTAGATTCTCTCAATGTTAATTAATATTATTATGTGTTACTAATGTCGTTAATATCGTTGAGTTTAATTCTCGTAATCTTAAGTCACAATATTTATTTAATATAATTGATTTGACTACAAATAAATATTCACAAGAATAAAACAACTTAGATTTTAATAATTGTTTAACATTGAATTATATGTCTTTGTTATAGGAAGAATATTCTATTTGCTTTTATATCTTTTTAATACACATATTATTTAACAATTTTAGCTCACTTAAATGCAAGCTTCTTTAACCAATTTAATATGTTATATCCACTTTATTTCCAAAAGTGATTAATATGTGGGTAAGCTTTATCTTAGAAAAAGAAACTAAATAAGATAGTTAATACTTTTAGTTAAAGTTACCTTTTAGAAGTCATACTACTAATTCTTAGTCAAGATATTATTATGATTATATTCCTTCTATGTAAGAGAAGATTTCTTACATCAATATTTTTTTTTTTTTTGAGTGTTCTATTACACAAAGGGACTTGCTAAGGAGGAATACGTGGAGTTCATAAAGACATCACATGCAATGAAGTATACTATTCCCCACTTCCTCTTTTCTACACGTAGCATACCCATTGAATGACATTCAATATTCATTAAATAAAATGAGTTTAATTTATCTTTCTTGCTTTACGTGATTCTCCCTCCCTCATTTACTTTATTTCCTCATTGGTCAATCCCTAATATGGGCATTAAAAATGACAGAAGCCCTAGCAGCTTACGGACAACAAAAATAGGGAAGGCGGCTAGGGTTTGAGAAGAATTCCATGGAGATGCTACCGGGAAGATAAGTGACTGGGCCAAACAATGGGGATCAAGTTTAGATTGGTGAAGATAAGGTTTTGGCTACGAACACAGCACAAGTCAGCTTGACCTGAGGATGGAGGGCATGGATATGGGAAAAGTATGGCCGACGCCTGAGTCTAAAATGACAGTTCTTGGATCCTAGCATAGATAAAGGAGTTCTACGGCCATCCTTGAGGGTACAGATTTAGAATTTTCCTTCTAATGGTATCCGACTCCAAAATTTCATAGTTTTGAACCTATTGTTCATTTTATTTGTTTCCTTGTAATTTTTTTTTAAAGGACTTAATGGATATAACCATCTCTACTTAATATCCACTTATTTTCCATAGAATGGCCATAGTAGTAATCATATATATTGCATCTTTTTTTTATAGCATTGCAGAGGGGTTTGATTTTCAATTCCAAAGCTGTGGATTGTATTTCTTCACTCACATGAATAAATTTATTTTCTTATCAATGTATCTGAATTTATGATTAATATTGAACTATTTTTTTTTACAAATAAATAGTATTCCCCCATGGGATCTCCCTACCTCAATCCCACACACAGGTTGCTCTCAGCTATGAGGGGAGCCAACACAAAACACATACAAGTATAGAAATACAAAATAAAACTCACAACACATACATAGAACAAAATCCAACATTTGCATAAATATTTTAGGATAGCAAGGCAAAACAATAACCTGAAATAGAAAATCAAAATCAATGCAGTATGGAAGAGGATTTGGAAGAGGATGATGTGAACTCCTTGCTCCTCCCAATCTTTGCCTTCCTTTCCCCCTCAAAAGCCTCAAATTTTTATTCCAAAAAAAATCTTCTCCAAAATCATCCTCCCCCAATAGTTCAAAAATCCCCTAATTTGCATTTAAAATATTTTTATTTAAAATACCATCCCAAAATTCTTATTTTTTTGAATTTAAAATACTTTTACACCATTTATTTTTAATTTAGAAAAATCAAAATGCCTCTTCCTCTATTAATTTCTAATTTTCTTAATTTTAAAAAAACTATCATTTATATTTCAAATTATTTAATGAGGGTAAAATATTTTTGATTAAAATAAAATCTCCAAATTCATTCTTTCAAAACTATATTAGGATCGCTTTGGCCTCCCCTGTCAACTCACTTCTTTCTCCCTCCTCCCCTCGTGTTGGATCCTTTTCTACCAAACTAGAAACAACTCCTCACTTCCAACCTCCAATCATCGACATCCTTCAGGTAGTCATTAACGGTCTCAACTAACAACAAACTCCCCATCAACAAAATGAACATACAAGTAGCCAAGAGGACATGTTTGTTGCCAACTTGGGAAAGTAACTTCTTAGAATAAAACAATTAGTCTTTCCACCCTTCCTTTCTACAATTTCATCTCACACAGGCGACAAGAAGTTCCCACTTTACTTTTGCTATATAGCGACAGGAATTACAAAGAGCATCGACGCGAATTTTTTTCTAAAACACTGAATGCATAGCAGAGACAAGAAGTTGTCATACATACCTAACCCAAACAAGAAAAACAAAAAACCAACAACAAAAATAAAACCAGAATTTGCAAGAGCAGGACCTCAATTGTAATTGAAATATTCTCTCTTAATTGAACCCTAATCTAACATTAACCCTATTCTTAATTGAATCCTAACCTTAACCTTAACCCTAGCCTAATATTAACCCTAATGCTATTGAAACGTTATTCATAATATAACCTTAACCCTAATCATAATTTAACCCTATTCCTAATCTTAACTCAAAGATTTCTTGTATAATCCTAATTGATACCCAATCTTATTTTAACCCTATCCCTAATCTAACCTTAACCCTAACCCTAACCCTAATTGTAATGACAACCTTTATTCTAATTTTAATTTGAAGTTTAACCCTGAACCTAAACCCTATTTTAACCTTAATGTTAATTGTAAACTTGATCCCAAACATTATTCTATAACATTAACACTAACCCTAACCCTAACCTAATGATGTAAGACATTAATTAAATTTTTTGTACAAAGTTATTAAAAGGTAGCCATCAAACATAACATTTAAAATTAAATTTTAATTTTTTTTTTTTCAAATATCTAAAATTAAATATAATATATTTATGCATGTTCCAATGAACTTAGATAGTATAATTTTTTAAGTTAAAAAAAAATAGTTATTAATCTAGTTTTAAAGAAATTTATATTAATTGAAAAGTACTATGAATAACTACCTAAAGTGTACTCAAAGCGTTTTTATTTTCTTTTAAAAAAAAAGTGATTTCCTTTATAGAAGTTATTAAAAATACTCATCAAACATAAAATTTAAACTTAAATTAGATAGTATAATTGTGAAGTTCAACAAAATTACTTTTTTTAAGGCAATTTCTATTAATTGAATAGTTATAATGTATAGCTAACTCATGTGTACTCAATGAAAATTTATTTTGTTTTAAAGAAAAAACAGTTTTCTTTAAAGAAATTTATTAAAGATAATTATATAAAATAATATTTAAATTTGAATTAAATATATGTTTTCTTAAAAACAGTTCATTTATCACTCAACTTATAAAAAGTTTGATTGGCCTTTTCTCCAATAGTGCAATATTAAACAAAGACCACCACAATCACAAAAGCATTATCCTGCAACAATTTGAGAAATATAATACTCCTAAAAAACAATAATCCTTTAAGAAAAAGCTACATTCTTATTTAAAAATTTAAGATCAAAATCAAACCTATTCTCACAAAGATATAAATATGATACAAATAACCTAGATAACTATAATCAAATATTTCACAAATTATTGAATTTCATTGTCATTTATTTATATTTCAAAGTTTATTTTTCAAATAAAAGAAACTAGAGATATTTAAAAATTCTAAACACATACTTTGAACTTTGTTTAACTTGCATTATTAGCCTTATTTATGTTGCATTTCGATTTAGTGTTATGTTTTATTTTCATTCATTTGATTGCATTTGTTAGATATTTTCTTGCTTCTTTTGGTAATTTTTTTTTATTCTATTTTATTTTTTTCTCTCATTTTTACTCTTGTTTTTTATTACGGAAAAAACAGGTTTTGAAGGGACCCCAAAACCCTTTACAAAAGATCCTTAAGAAAATAAAGCATTAAGAAACAAGAAGGAACAAACATCTAAAAAACCATCATAGAAATGAGCAATAACTAGCAAAAAAGCCCCACAGAACCATCAATGTCTAGCCAAAACAGACAAAAGACAGAAAACAAACCACTTAATGTTTTTCAGGGCATTAGCCGGAATTCCGCTAATCCCATGCAATTCTTTAATATTATCCCTAAGCTTAGGGATCTCCTTAGAAGAGGCCACAACAACTTTCTTCATGCTCGCCCTTGTTCTCTTTGCCGCGCCACCAAGAGCACTTTCCCCAGTCCCTGTCTCAATAGAATCTTCATCAATTTCAAGGTCCACAACGGGTTTGGGAATGCTGGAGCCCTCAAGGACTTTAGAGATTTCCTCGAAGTTCTTAGTAACAGCAGTAAGGATATCCGGGATCATTACGAAAAGGTTTTTCATAGCAGTTTTTCCTTCCTCCAGATTACCAATCTGAGCTTCCATCTTCTTTGCTTTTTCCTCCATATCCTTCATCCACTATTTCTAGTCCCTATCATCTTTCTTCCTTTTCTCTTCCCCCTGCTTCCAATTTTTTCCCAAATTCTTGATTCCTTCGTAAGTTCACCTGTCAAAACCCATTCTAGACTCAGATAGGTTTTTGAGATTATCCAGAATTAACCCTTCTCCAGCATACTCCTTATCCTTGCTCGGATTCTCCTTGTCCATCTCCCACTCAAATTCCTTATTCTTCTCCTTCTCAATATCCATTTCTTTTTCTTCATTAATCTTACTATCCCGCTCCTCCATTGGTTGGCTTTTGACAATGCCTAAACTAACACTGTGGGTAGGACTATCTTGATCAGAAACATCCTCAGCTCCTTCTTCCTCTTCCCCCACTTCCTCTTCTTTCTAGCTTTCCTCTCCTCCAGACTCATCAGTTTCCATCTCACTACCATCTTTTATGATGTCCTCTGAGTCATTCTTTGTCTCCTTTTGATTATCCTTGTCCTCTTGAATTTTCAACCCAGTAGCTTTTTTACTCTTTTTGCTCTGAGTCGACTCTTCCTTGCTAGGCCCGCCTTCCTCCATCTTTCTCTTACCTTTCCCTGGAGACGCAAACAATCTCTTATTTTCTTGTATAGAAAGGATTTTGTAGTGCTCATAAATGAGCAAAATGAGGCCACAATGAAGCACCAGAGTCGAAGGGTTCTAGCTATGCTTATTAAGAGACCTTGATAGAGACCTGAAGAGGTAGTAGGGTAGGGAAATCCTCTTCTCATACTTGAAATGATTTAACAGCACAAAATGGTATGTGTGGACCCTATTAAAATGACCCTCCATAGTAATGTATTCCATAATAGCATTCAACACACAGCCCCAAATTTTCTTAATGTTGGAAGCATCATAATACCCCCCCGTAGCTTTACCAATTTTTGCTCTCTCCTTCTCTTTGCATGGAAAAAGCTTAACCGCATTATTAGAAACTTTCAAGTCTCTAAAAAAATTAAGACCTGAGTGGGGCATATCTGTTACCGTCTCTATGAGGTCCGCATCTAGCTTAAACCTCACACCATGAATTTTGAATTAGTCATTAATCCAGTTTTCAGTGACTTTGGTGACAACCAGGTTAACTCTACCTTTATCATGATCGACCAACTTCTCCATGAAATTCGTCATAAACCCTTTTTCCATCTTAGTCCATACCTTTGGCATTTCCTTCCATCTAGATATGTTATCTAGTTCCTCTCTCCTTAGATCCCCCCCCCATTTTCAAGTTCGTTATACCAAGTTTGTTCTTCTACAATTTCAGAGCTTCCTTCCAACTAACTCTCAAAATTTTGAAAATGCTAACCCACAAAGTGTGCAGAAGATTAATAGCTTTGATTAGGATTCTGCCATGTCATCATTACCTTTCTATAAATGTGATGATTACTCATTAAAACTTTCATAATTAATTGTGCGATCCGTCTTTCCCCATGAATCTGTAAAGATCTTTAATATTACAATTAATATTACCTTCCCCATACCAAATAGTTTGAGCTTCGGAAATTACGCCTAGGTTTGCTAGACCATCCACAACCAAATTTTTTTCTCTAATGGCATGTTTAATTATAATAAATTTAAAGCTAGCTATAATTTCTCTAGCTTTAAAAATAATATTTTCTATAGACCACGATGGCTCGGTTTCTCCCTTCAAGCACTTCATAATGTTTAGAGAGTTCCCTCCAGCCATAAGTTATCATGATTAAGGTTTTTTACTAGAATCATAGTATTCAAAGCTGCAAATGCTTCAACATAATGACTAGTTTGATTACCCAGAGGGCCAACAACTGCCACAAGGCAACTTCCAACAAAACTCCTGACAATGCCCCCATAACCAGCTTTACCCGGGTTCCCCTTAGATGCCCCATCAAAGTTGGCCTTATTCCATCCCTAAGACGGAAAGCTCCAAAAAAGACCATCCCTACCCTTATCCTTACTAGATTTGATATTAGAGAGGTTACGTCTGTCATTAAAGTCCTCTTTAACAGCTAAACCATGATCAGTTCCATTTAAACATTCAAATATCCCTCTATATATTTTATCCACCACTACTTCAGGGTTAGCACTTTTATCCCTAAAAACCATGTTGTTACGCTCCTTCCAGATATTCCATATAACATTAGGGAGATTAAGTTTCCACATCTCAACATTCTTAGAGTTGGAATTAGGACAATACCATTGCTGCCAAAACTCCCCCAGAGAGTTCGGGAAAACCCAGCTCAGCTTCCACCTACTAAAAATAATATTCCAGATTTCCTGACTGAAAGTGTACTAGTAGAGGATGTGACAAGAAGACTCCTCTTCCCTGCAACAAAGAAAACACCTGTTAGGAAAAACAAATCCACGCTTTTGGAGGTTATCAAGAGTCAGCACCTTGTTTTGGATAAAAATCCAAAAGAAGATATTAACTTTGGGTATCAACTTCTTATCAAGAGTCAGCACCTTGTTTTGGATTTACTTTTGTTGACTCTTTATCCATTCTTCATTTTTTACTTCTCATTGTTCTACGTGCTTTTGGCTTTCTCTTTACCCTTTCCTTCATATATATCCTAGGACCTTTCTAAGTCTGCAATTTACTATCTATCATATCCTAGCATTCTCTTAACATCTCAATGATGGATCACAGAGTTTGATATGAAACGTTGATGACAAAAAGTAACACAATCAAATCCAGAAGTAACCATATTCATTAGCATGGATTGTGGAAATTTAATAATATAAAGAAACATCTAGTTTCTATATTCTTAAAGAAATATGACTTCGGATTTGGGTTCTCCAAACCCATGACACAAAGTGACACCTTGACAAATTAGATATAAAAAACTCACAAATTATGCAACATTTGTATACTTTCACTTCTAGTTAAAAGTAATATTAATAAGGAAAACTTGCAATTTTCATAAAATAAATTCCCTCTTTTAACTTTGTCAATGCTAAGTCTAACATTATTAGACTTGTAAGTTGGCCTATGGTACCAGGCAATTTTTTCAAACTTGTACATCAATTTAAGTCCAACATTGTTAGACTTGTAAGGTGGCCTATTGTGTCAAACAATTCTTCCAGACTCACACAATAAGTTAAGTCTAACTTTATTAAATTTTTACGTTGCCCTAGGGTAAAAGGTAACAATTTCAAATTCCGACAATCTATAATGTTCAATACTCTAAGAGCTTCGAGATGATCAATTCCTAAAGGCTTCTCATTCAAAGTCACACACCTAATTAAATGCAACTCTCTTAGGTTTGTAAGTTGGCAAAAAGAGGTAGGCAATTCTGGCAAACGATTTTTTTCTAAACGCAACTCTCTTAGAGTGGTAAGGTTGCAAAACAAAACTGTTAAAAAGTTTAATTGAGATCTGCTCTTCGTATAAAGAGTGTGCAGTTTGGGTAGTTTATAGAGTTGCTCTGGTAACTCCACTAAAGACACATAATTTATTACTTCTAGACATTTCAATTCATTTAACCCTTTAAAAAAATAGCAAAATCTAAAAATAAAATGTAAATGAAATAATAAAATATAATTTGAATGGGGAGGACAAATCTCTTTTTGCTTGGATTGTGATTGTCATGTCTCCGCTAGCACACAATAAATTTTGAATAGTGACAAATTGAAGAAATTGCCATTAAAAACCTCTTTAAATACATTGATTTTATAAAAACTATAATATTTTAAAAATTCTCCAAAATAAAAATATCTCAAATTAGATTTCTTAATAGGAAAAGTCACCATACAAAATACATATTTGATAAGACATCCATTTGTTAAAATCACAAGCTAACCTTCAAAATTGCATTCATGTATTAATTTTAAGTTCCTTCAATTTGAAAATTGTGTCAATTTTTTCTAATCTTGCAAGACGTTGGATTAGTAAAAAAAATAGAGAGGAAATATTTCCCTTATAAATAAGGAAAATCGCAAAATCAAGAAAATTAAATGATTCAATTTTGTTTCTTCATTTTCACACCTAAAAAAATCTCCAACACATCGATACAAAATATAATGACCCAATGAAATTTTGATTAAAAAAATAAACTCAATTTATAAGAAGTAAAAAAAATCATAGTTGTTAACATGAATACCTAGAGGCACAATCCTTCATCAAAGCCATAGATAGAATAATCAAGACAAACAAAATTTTCAAGCTCTTTGCAATGCCCATGCAGGCTGGTTGTTGAGTGGTGGCTGGTTGTTGAGTTCACTAAAATAATATTAATTATCAATACCAAAATTTGTTTTCAAGGCATGAGAAAGATGAATTCTTATCAAATATTTTATCAAATGTTCATATAATTAAGTTTATCCATTCATCTTTTTAGAAATATTTGAATTTATAGAAGTGTTGCATGTTTATCTATATGAAAAAATAGAAAGTACTAAAAAGTAAATGGAATGTTTTATTTTCGATCAAGTTATTAAAATAATAAAAATGAACATGTATAGAAACTTGCCTCCAATATTTGTCTATTTTATTTTATTTTCTATTTTAAAGTAAAAATAAATTTATTAAAATAATATTTAAAAAAAAAAATAGGTGTATAATTAATGTAATATTATAATAATTGTTATAATTTTTACTAGTATATAATCAAAATTTTAAAATAAACATGTTTTGACAACGTAATAGAAATTTATCTTTTAAATTGTATTTTGAAATGATTTTTTTGAAATAAGTTGAAAATTTAGAAACTTCTAAATTGTCCTTTTTATCTTCTTTATTTTTTTTCAATTTGTTTTATGATATGGATAAGAAAGTGTGTTATTACTATATAGTTATGTCTCTTAGTGTAATTACATGGACGGGCATCAATTTTAATCAAGGAAGTTTTTATTAACAAACATTTTTCAATCCATAATGTGAGTGTAATGCATCATAAACACAAGACCTAATTAAAAGTTAGAGTTTTTGTCTACTTGAAGCTAATCTTTTCTGTGTAATGCCCATACCCTAGTCGGACTTTTAAAACCCGTTTAACCTTGATTGACTTCCTATGTGGCATTCTTGAATGGTAGATTAACCGATATGCAATGTGTAGTTTAGATAATATAAATAAACTGTGCATACTTATTATTGTGCTTTTGCATCGATTCTCATGTAAATGTAATTGTTCCTAACCCTTGTGATAAATCTTGAGCTAACGTCTTCATTGAATATGTATTTGTATATGCATGCTTGTATGAATTCATGAGTGCAGGAGATTGCAGGTACAACACCGCTTAGGGCAAGGTTCATCTCCTTTGGAATTTGCAAGGTTGAGTATGCTCCTTCATCTTTTGAATTCGGATTTGTGGTCATATAACTCTCGTCTTGCCTTAGCCATGGTTAGGTGAGCTTCGGGTGTGGATTCGTGGGGGCTTGCTTTTCATTGGGATGCATGTCGAGAGATTTGGAGGACTTCCTCAATTTGCATGCCTTGCGCGAGGTAAGTGAGGTTTGTTATCCTAAGAATTAAATTCAAAATTAATGAGTAGGCGTACACAATAGTGGTATAGGAATTTAAATAGGTAGCTTCTTTTATATGATTAATCATTAATTTAAGAGATTTGCTTTAAATTATTATTGTAGCAAGCTTAAGGTATTTAACTGGGGTTAGTGTGCTCATTTACACATTTGCGACATTTACGCATTCGTAGTTGAAAAAAAATTAGAATAAATCAGACTCTTGCACTAGATGAGTCATTTATTTAAAAATGTTGTCTTATTATGTTATAGCGAGTTAATTTAATAGCTAATTTTAAAATTATGAATTTAATGAGTTATGCATTTTGGAAAGGAAAAATTCAAAGTCATTTGGGAGATGGGAATAAATTAATCATATTCGCATTTGGAAGAGAAAAAGGGTAAATTATTATTATTTAAAAGAAATTAGTTCCATTTTACGTGTGAAGTGGATAAAGTATAAAAGTTTGATTTTCAGAAAATTTAATTAATCAAAATATTAAGTGTTGGCTAAAGTGATATGAAGAAATTTAAAAAAAAAATTAGAGTTGAATAAGAAATGGAAGCTTTTAAATTTTAAAAGAAAAATGAATAAGGAGGGAATGAATGATTCCCATTTTGATTTTCATTATTTTATTTTAAAAATAAATGCCTAATTTCGAAATTGAAAATTAGGGCAAAATTAGGGTTTCACTTTTTAACCTAGTTTTGTAAGCATTTTGGGGGTTCTTTGCTTGGGAGTTTTTTTTTGAAAAAAAATGGGGGATTTGCATTGGAGCAACAGATTGGGGAAGTTCTTCATCAAGATTCATGCCCGGATTTTGCATTATGAGGTAGGATTCGAATCTACTCCTTTATTTATTTGTTGAATACAAAAAAATAGTATCTCCCATGAATGTCTTGAGGCTTAGTTTCAGTTTTCTCCCAACCTTGGTTGTTCTTGAATCAAACTCTCGTTCTTGAAGGATTTTGTAATTTTAAACTTGTTAGGAAAATTTTCTCCCATAATGGAGGTTTTGGGTATAAATCTGAAAATTTATTTTATGACTGCAAAATGGGGGTTTATTTTGTTTACATTTTCATTTTGGGTGTTTTGCTCATGATATTCAAAAAAATATATATAAAAACAGAGAGGTTGCTGGAAAATACTTTGAGTTTTGCATTTTCAGGCTGTTGTTCTGGAGAGATATTCACATATCTTTTTGTATTGCTTCCTTATTCTATTTAGTTCTGGAAAAAAAAAAAGAAAACAAAATATATATATGGATATAAAAATGAAAGGGGTTTGCTGGAACTTATTCTCCTTTTTCCCTGTCTGTAAGACTGTGTGATTTGGGGATTTGTTATGGTTTCTTTTTATTTATTTCTTTTTGCAAATCTGTGTGTTGAAGACTATAAAAAAATAATAAATAAATAAATAAAAAAAAATGCAGCATAAAGAATTTCATTACCTTCCCTCTCGCAGAAGGTAGCTACTGCTACCAAGTTGGTAGGCAGCGCTACCACTGGTAGCGATCTGCTACCAAATGGTAGCAGTGCTACCTGAGGTAGCAGCCTGCTACCATTGGGTAGCAGCGCTACCAGTGGTGGGCTGCGCTACCAACAGGTAGAAAGGGCTGCCAAGGGGAGACCCACGTGGTTGTCCACGTGGGATTCTTTCCCTCTTTTTTTTTGCAAATTCAAAAAAAACAGGTTTGGTTATATTTAATTTTTAATTATTATTTTTTTATTATTTTATATAATCTTAAAAAAAAAAAGAAAGGAAGATATTTGTATGTTATATATAAAAAAAGGGGAGGAATTTTGATTATTAACTGAGTTTAAAATTAGTATTAGAGATTTAAATCTAATCTCCTAGTTATTATGTAATTTTAAATTCAGTTCTTATCTCATTTAATTTCAAAATTAGCGCATAATATATTTGGATTTTAGAGGATCAACACGTAGAAAATCCATTCTCTAATGCAAGTTTTCAATTTCATATTGGTTACGCCATAATCGAGTTAATATTTATTATTAACATGGACTAATTAGTAACGGTGGACTAATACGCATTTTTAAATATAGTTAAATTATCAACACCATAAACTCGACCGACATTAATGGATAGAAATGATATGGATAAACAAATGCATCTTCCGGGTGATGTCCTTGCAGTTTAAATTGCTGTAATTAAATTGGTTAGTTTATAGTAAGACTTGATATGCTAGTTTTGGTCATAAGTCGGTCAAAACCCCAGTTAGGCTACCGTCAAACAATAGAATTTAGGTTTGTTTGTTTTCATTTGTTATGATTCAATTTGACCTGCTTTTAAAAGGGATCACTATGTAATGATCAATCGAGATAGTGGTTGAATGGTGTATGTGTTCGCCTAAAAGGCAGAGTTGTAAAGACATGTAAATATGTAACCTTAACTATATTAAATGCCAGAGGGGTCTTGCAGTTGAGCAGACCCGGAGATGTAGCCCCTTTAGGGGTGAACTCCGAGATCATTCCTGTGTTATGCGGTGTTTTAGTTTTCCCTTGTTTCATGCTTTAAGTATCATGGATGGTTGTATTTCTTGCATAAGTGTATGGTGGAAATTTAATAAATTCAATTCTAGATGCATAACATTATTTATCTTGATAAATGTAGTAACTCAGATTCATAAAAC
Source organism: Cryptomeria japonica (assembly GCF_030272615.1). Classification (NCBI taxonomy): domain Eukaryota; kingdom Viridiplantae; phylum Streptophyta; class Pinopsida; order Cupressales; family Cupressaceae; genus Cryptomeria; species Cryptomeria japonica. The sequence continues at coordinate 501,778,190 of NC_081413.1, forward strand.
ATCGTAAAATGTGATTATGGCAAAGTGTTAAAAAAAATGTTAATTTAAATTGTAATAGTGGAAAGAATCTTGCTAGAATACTTTATTGGATTAACTTGTTATTAAGTATATTAATGGAATGAATGTAAAAAGGAAACAAAGTTAAAATTTATGCCACGATTCTTAGATTGAAATCTAGAAGATGAACATCATATAAATAACTATCTTTTTACCTTAGAAAAAGAATCACGCCATGTCAATTATGTTTCATTACATAGGATGAAATTGTTAAGTTATTTCACGCTTTAATCATAACCAATAATCCTCACCAGATTAATTTGATATTCGTGTGGGCTCAACTAGGCATCCATGTTGTATTTTGGAAGAATATACTTAATAATTTATGTTGAAATTATAATCAGTAATCCTCACCAGATTTAATTTTATAATTGGGTGAACTCAATTAGATATCCTTATACTAACCTTTATAAAAGGAATTCCCTCATGATTGCTAAAGTTGATCTAAAATGGGAAAGTAATTGATTTGTCGTTTATACATTAAATCTTAGTAAAAGTATCTCTCTAATTTTAAGTTCAATTAACAAAAAGAAAAAAAAAAAAAAAAGAGATATGCAAAAGATATTTGTCTTTTAATCCTAATAGAAGAACGTCATTATGATCTTATTATGCTAATCTTGAAATGACGAATGTCATCTAGTTAACGATACTTTAATGTAAAGGATGCTTCCGTTTGTCCTAAGGCATATCCATCTTAATGAAGTTAGTCCATCTCTTTGTATTATTAAAACTTCAAATGAATTCTATGACTACTCACATTATACCTTTCATAAAAGAACTTCAACTCATCAGTTGGCTATGCACGAAATCAAAAGAAGGGATCTCACTCTTTTAGTTGTAGTTAATCCTTAAGGAACGAACTTTTCTTGTTAACCATACTTTTTAATATTTAAGAAAGATATCAAATGTGGGTGAATATTTTATAATCAAATGTAGAAATCCTTGCTTTACTATTCGTAGTTTAACCTTAAATGAATGGATCTCAATAGGCATATTTTTAAACATTAAAGGATGAAATCAATTGTGAATGGATACCACAAACCCAAGAAATGGACTTCATTATACCAAACACATGAACCCTTTTGGGGGCCTCTTAATGTAATTATGAAATTAAGTGCATCGAACAAATAACCTATCAAAGGCCTCCAATCCACCCAAAGTAGATGGACGCTTCCTAAAGATTTAAGGTGTTAAACCATTGAACACATATGTAATCAAGACCTTTGCTTAATCTCGTAATTAAGATATCCTGTTTAATGGATCTATTGACGCATGTTGAGTTAGGTGTAAGGTTATGTAATCGCGTTGGGAAACTCCTTAGGATCGTTTTAGCCTTCCGCTGTGATATCTAAGTTGTCAGATAACTCCAATGTATTTTAATGTCGTGTCTAATTATGAACTGAGTTAACTTCAAACTATCTTAATGTTGTAACTTATAATTAACTACTCTTAATATTATAAAAAAAAAAAATTTACACTCTATTTGAGTGTTTTTAACTTAAACCCTTAGGGGTTTCCTGGCGGGGCATTACACTTGGTATCAGAGCCCATGTTGCAACACTGGGATCTTTGGTTTCGCTTGTGTTCTTAGTTGGTGTGTGTGTATCTACCTTAGGTTGTATGCTTGCCCACCTTGATGTGAGGGTGTGATTTAACAAACCCTACTTGTGTGTAACGTGTGTGTGTTCCCACCTTGCTTCACCTTCTTGATGTGGGTGTTTTGTGAATGATTATATGTGTTTTTGTGTCTCCCTATTGAGGTCTTGGTCTATGACTTCTCTTCTTTGAAAAGGATTCGTATGTACTTTCATTTTTGATTTATTTTACTCCTTTGGCTAATCCTTCTGGGTGAGTTGTTGATATCTTAAATCTAAAAGTGCGAAACGTGCTTGTTTATGGTTTTGATCTATCTTTATGATTGTCTACTTTAAAAACTAGTATGGCAAATATTAATGCTTATTATGTAGAAATTTAGAGATTATGACTCTTCTCTTCTCTCTCTAGTAAATAAAAAGGATTTGATATGGGTAATTATCTCTTATTTAATTTTTCTTATTGCAAGAAAAAGGATGATATTTCTTGAGCCCTTGTGTAAGCCTCATAATGTCTCTGCGCTTTAGATTGTGTAAAGGAATGATTTGGGAGTTAATTTTTGGTTAATGATAGGAAATTGTATATTTGCATTAAAAAGGTTCTCCATGTGTTTGGTAGGAGTAATATAATTAAATTTCATCTTAAGTAAGGTGCTTCAAAATGTGTATAGTTGATTTTGTGAAAATTGCTTGATGTGAAAGGAAAAACCAAAAGAGGACATGTTGTAGTAGCTTCAAGAGTAAATTGGTGTGCTCCTCAAAAGATTGTTTTATGTGCTTATTCAACTAGTGTGATTAGGACCTATTAAATGATGCACCATTTAACTTGTTTTGGATTTAGATAACTGCCTTATTATGTTTCGAAAGGAGTAAATAAGAGACTTGTTGATTTGTATGCACTAAAGGTGTAAAATCTAGTAGATAGCCCTTCATTTACCTCCTTGTCGTATTATAAATTTTCAATGTTAGATTTTATGTGTTATTGTATTGTATTGTATTACGAATAGTGATTGTGCTCTAGAAGACTTGTATTACAAAAAAGAAAATTTGGTTATTTTGAATTCTTGTTCGGAAAAATAGAACATTAAAGTGCAGCAATAATGATTAGAAATGTCATGTTAGGATGTTTTGGAACCTTCCTAAAGGATAGAAAAATGAAAACCGTGCAACTCAAATGATAAACTTATGTCCGAGCATATGGTGTGATTTTGAAATTCTGGTGTATTCATAGGAATTAGTTGATTTTCCAACTCTCTTCCTCCTCGTGTGTAAAATATAGGCATTGTTGTCTTTGAAATACTATTTGGAATGTAGTGATTTAAGAAGAAATTTTGTTATAAAGCATATGACATTGTATGTTGCTTTGGGCTTCTAATTGAAAGTGGAACATTTTTCATCTTGAGAAAAGGAAATTGCATGGTTAGTAATGTGAATGAAAATTCTTAGGGAAGATTGAAAAAGATATCGGAATGATGTTATTTCTTGTGAAACTTTGAATCGTTGAAAATTTCAGTACGTGGATCTAGAGTAAACCTTGTTTGGTGATTCATGTGTTAGGCATAATTAAAACTTCCCTTAAGTATATGTTAGCATAATGTAAAGTACTCCCCGTAAATGTGACTAAACCAGTAATGGTGCTATTCTGTGTGTGTTGTGAGAAAACCCGTACTTGCTTTGTGTGCCCATGGGATGGTGAAGTAATCAACCATGGGGAATATGTTTGTTTATGAGTATGGGAAACCATACCTATCTATGTGGTGCTGCTTATTTGTTTCCTTACTGAGTGCCAACCCATGGGTTGTTGATAAGTCAGTATGTGAAGGGGTAGTAGTAGAAGTCACCATTCCTTGAATAGAATGAACAGCGTACGAGTAATGTCGACGCGAAGCGACTTTAGCTTCCCTATTTCGAGGAAAAGCATGGTTTTGTAACGAAACTATAACATAGGTGTACTCAATACTTCCCCTTGTGATGAACCGATTTATGAGGTTCATATGTGCCAGCCTATTCCTATCCTTTATCTTGAGCATATTGATGACAGTTTTTGAGCATATTGTTGGATTCCATTGGAGCATTTGTTGCCTTGTCTTCATGAGAGGCGTGTTATTTTCTTACATAAGTTGCCAACTAACTGGTGTTGGTAGAATTGTGGGTAGACCTTAGCCATGTATACCTCTAGCTTACGGCGAGTATCCTGGGAGGAACATCGCTATGCGGAGTGTGACCAGCGCGTGCCTTATCCGCGGGGTACACTGCCATGCGGGATACATCCATTGTGTGCTTTGTCCGCTTGGAGTATTGCCATGCCGTGCTGAGACACGATGCGGGATGTAGTAGACATTTCCATGCGGCCTACCGCTAGGTATTGGGTAGAGCCATGCCACGTGACGACGTGATGCGGGGTGATGTCGAGGTGCACACTGCCATGCCATGTGGATGTGTGACTTGGCCACACCACATGATGAGCTACTAGGATAGCTAGACGATTGTTCCTTCCTTCCTCGTTGGTGGCTAGCTATTAGTCATATAGTGATGTAATGTGCACTTATGAATTTCTTTTATTTATTTATTTATTTATTTTCTTGTGGGCCAGCAATTTATTTTACTTTGACCTTGACAGTTTAGCCACGATCTTGCGATCTTGATTTTACTTGATTTGATGTTGCAAATCTGGAAATTATTTTCTTGTTTTATTGTTGGAATTGACAAATATTATCTTTAACTTTTTGTACTTCGGTGGCTAAACCGGTTTATCCTTGTTGTTTTCGTATGCTGGTCTTGTGTTGTAATGTAAATTCCTCTCCAAGAACGTAGGAGACGGGCTTGGATGAGTGTATACAAGGAAGTAGACGCAAGGAACCTTGAGGATGGAGGTATGTGAGGCTGTGAAAACAGCTAGGATCCACTACCTACCTATGAGTGGTGACTATCTCTTGGAGGCTAAACACCTTACACAACAAGGGATATTCACGAGGGACTTGTATGGAAGGTAGCACCGCTATGGTGTACCCTAGCACCATCAAGCCCTCGAGTGAGATGTTGGACATTTGTTGATCATGTATTTATTCTGAGAGCAGACATAGAGATGTGGATCATATATGTTACCTTTGACCGAGCATTTGACATGCTCACATGTGGCCTATTGTGTTGTGCAAACCAGTCTTGTGGATGGATATAATGTGTAATCATGGATTAAATGGTATTAACTTGTCACTATGTTATGGGGCATAGTCATTGGAAAGGTTCTTGTATGTCTGAAGAGTGTAAACAATTGAGTTCTTACGTTGTTCTTATTTGTTGAGAAGTTAACTTGGTCGTAGAAATTGTTTTATTGAGGCTAGTTTTATGTGATAGAATTTTGTGAAAGAGATGAATTGGTGGAAGAAATTGACCTTGAGAGCACATTTCCTTGTCATGTTTGGTAGATGAGTATGAAAACTGTGCCTATATAATTTAAATTGCTTAAATTTGGTGAAATAAAAAGGGAAAAGTCTCGTATCCTTGCTGTGATTGAGTGTAAATTATAGAATATTTGAAGGTGTGAATGATGTTAGATGCATTTTTATTGATGAATAATGTTTTAAATTGTTGACAAAATAGTTGTTTGTGCAAAATGAATATTGTTAATTGAGTTTAAGGACTAATAAGTGTTGCAGGACTTCCGTTTAACTTTGCGACTTCCAGGAGTAAGTCGGAACCTAGGGGGGGAGAATGTAATGCCCATACCCTAGTCGGACTTTTAAAACCCATTTAACCTTGATTGACTTCCTATGTGGCATTCTTGAATGGTAGATTAACCGATATGCAATGTGTAGTTTAGATAATATAAATAAACTGTGCATACTTATTATTGTGCTTTTGCATCAATTCTCGTGTAAATGTAATTGTTCCTAACCCTTGTGATAAATCTTGAGCTAACGTCTTCATTGAATATGTATTTGAATATGCATGCTTGTATGAATTCATGAGTGCAGGAGATTGCAGGTACAACACCGCTTAGGGCAAGGTTCATCTCCTTTGGAATTTGCAAGGTTGAGTATGCTCCTTCATCTTTTGAATTCGGATTTGTGGTCATATAACTCTCGTCTTGCCTTAGCCATGGTTAGGTGAGCTTCAGGTGTGGATTCGTGGGGGCTTGCTTTTCATTGGGATGCGTGTCGAGAGATTTGGAGGACTTCCTCGATTTGCATGCCTTGCGCGAGGTAAGTGAGGTTTGTTATCCTAAGAATTAAATTCAAAATTAATGAGTAGGCGTACACAATAGTGGTATAGGAATTTAAATAGGTAGCTTCTTTTATATGATTAATCATTAATTTAAGAGATTTGCTTTAAATTATTATTGTAGCAAGCTTAAGGTATTTAACTGGGGTTAGTGTGCTCATTTACACATTTGCGACATTTACGCATTCGTAGTTGAAAAAAATTAGAATAATTCAGACTCTTGCACTAGATGAGTCATTTATTTAAAAATGTCGTCTTATTATGTTATAGCGAGATAATTTAATAGCTAATTTTAAAATTATGAATTTAATGAGTTATGCGTTTTGGAAAGGAAAAATTCAAAGTCATTTGGGAGATGGGAATAAATTAATCATAATCGCATTTGGAAGAGAAAAAGGGTAAATTATTATTATTTAAAAGAAATTAATTCCATTTTACGTGTGAAGTGGATAAAGTATAAAAGTTTGATTTTCAGAAAATTTAATTAATCAAAATATTAAGTGTTGGCTAAAGTGATATGAAGAAATTTAAAAAAAAAATTAGAGTTGAATAAGAAATGGAAGCTTTTAAATTTTAAAAGAAAAATGAATAAGGAGGGAATGAATGATTCCCATTTTGATTTTCATTATTTTATTTTAAAAATAAATGCCTAATTTCAAAATTGAAAATTAGGGCAAAATTAGGGTTTCACTTTTTAACCTAGTTTTGTAAGCATTTTGGGGGTTCTTTGCTTGGGAGTTTTTTTTTGAAAAAAAATGGGGGATTTGCATTGGAGCAATAGATTGGGGAAGTTCTTCATCAAGATTCATGCCCGGATTTTGCATTATGAGGTAGGATTCGAATCTACTCCTTTATTTATTTGTTGAATACAAAAAAATAGTATCTCCCATGAATGTCTTGAGGCTTAGTTTCAGTTTTCTTCCAATCTTGGTTGTTCTTGAATCAAACCCTCGTTCTTGAAGGATTTTGTAATTTTAAACTTGTTAGGAAAATTTTCTCCCATAATGGAGGTTTTGGGTATAAATCTGAAAATTTATTTTATGACTGCAAAATGGGGGTTTATTTTGTTTACATTTTCATTTTGGGTGTTTTGCTCATGATATTCAAAAAAATATATATAAAAACAGAGAGGTTGCTGGAAAATACTTTGAGTTTTGCATTTTCAGGCTGTTGTTCTGGAGAGATATTCACATATCTTTTTGTATTGCTTCCTTATTCTATTTAGTTCTGGAAAAAAAAAAAGAAAACAAAATATATATATGGATATAAAAATGAAAGGGGTTTGCTGGAACTTATTCTCCTTTTTCCCTGTCTGTAAGACTGTGTGATTTGGGGATTTGTTATGGTTTCTTTTTATTTATTTCTTTTTGCAAATCTGTGTGTTGAAGACTATAAAAAAATAATAAATAAATAAATAAATAAAAACGCAGCAAAAAGAATTTCATTACCTTCCCTCTCGCAGAAGGTAGCTACTGCTACCAAGTTGGTAGGCAGCGCTACCACTGGTAGCGATCTGCTACCAAATGGTAGCAGTGCTACCTGAGGTAGCAGCCTGCTACCATTGGGTAGCAGCGCTACCAGTGGTGGGCTGCGCTACCAACAGGTAGAAAGGGCTGCCAAGGGGAGACCCACGTGGTTGTCCACGTGGGATTCTTTCCCTCTTTTTTTTTGCAAATTCAAAAAAAACAGGTTTGGTTATATTTAATTTTTAATTATTATTTTTTTATTATTTTATATAATCTTAAAAAAAAAAAGAAAGGAAGATATTTGTATGTTATATATAAAAAAAAGGGGAAGAATTCTGATTATTAACTGAGTTTAAAATTAGTATTAGAGATTTAAATCTAATCTCCTAGTTATTATGTAATTTTAAATTCAGTTCTTATCTCATTTAATTTCAAAATTAGTGCATAATATATTTGGATTTTAGAGGATCAACACGTAGAAAATCCATTCTCTAATGCAAGTTTTCAATTTCATATTGGTTACGCCATAATCGAGTTAATATTTATTATTAACATGGACTAATTAGTAACGGTGGACTAATATGCATTTTTAAATATAGTTAAATTATCAACACCATAAACTCGACCGACATTAATGCATAGAAATGATATGGATAAACAAATGCATCTTCCGGGTGATGTCCTTGCAGTTTAAATTGCGGTAATTAAATTGGTTAGTTTATAGTAAGACTTGATATGCTAGTTTTGGTCATAAGTCGGTCAAAACCCCAGTTAGGCTACCGTCAAACAATAGAATTTAGGTTTGTTTGTTTTCATTTGTTATGATTCAATTTGACCCGCTTTTAAAAGGGATCACTATGTAATGATCAATCGAGATAGTGGTTGAATGGTGTATGTGTTCGCCTAAAAGGCAGAGTTGTAAAGACATGTAAATATGTAACCTTAACTATATTAAATGCCAGAGGGGTCTTGCAGTTGAGCAGACCCGAAGATGTAGCCCCTTTAGGGGTGAACTCCGAGATCATTCCTGTGTTATGCGGTGTTTTAGTTTTCCCTTGTTTCATGCTTTAAGTATCATGGATGGTTGTATTTCTTGCATAAGTGTATGGTGGAAATTTAATAAATTCAATTCTGGATGCATAACATTATTTATCTTGATAAATGTAGTAACTCAGATTCATAAAACATCGTAAAATGTGATTATGGCAAAGTGTTAAAAAAAATGTTAATTTAAATTGTAATAGTGGAAAGAATCTTGCTAGAATACTTTATTGGATTAACTTGTTATTAAGTATATTAATGGAATGAATGTAAAAAGGAAACAAAGTTAAAATTTATGCCACGATTCTTAGATTGAAATCTAGAAGATGAACATCATATAAATAACTATCTTTTTACCTTAGAAAAAGAATCACGCCATGTCAATTATGTTTCATTACATAGGATGAAATTGTTAAGTTATTTCACGCTTTAATCATAACCAATAATCCTCACCAGATTAATTTGATATTCGTGTGGGCTCAACTAGGCATCCATGTTGTATTTTGGAAGAATATACTTAATAATTTATGTTGAAATTATAATCAATAATCCTCACCAGATTTAATTTTATAATTGGGTGAACTCAATTAGATATCCTTATACTAACCTTTATAAAAGGAATTCCCTCATGATTGCTAAAGTTGATCTAAAATGGGAAAGTAATTGATTTGTCGTTTATACATTAAATCTTAGTAAAAGTATCTCTCTAATTTTAAGTTCAATTAACAAAAAGAAAAAAAAAAAAAAAGAGATATGCAAAAGATATTTGTATTTTAATCCTAATAGAAGAACGTCATTATGATCTTATTATGCTAATCTTGAAATGACGAATGTCATCTAGTTAACGATACTTTAATGTAAAGGATGCTTCCGTTTGTCCTAAGGCATATCCATCTTAATGAAGTTAGTCCATCTCTTTGTATTATTAAAACTTCAAATGAATTCTATGACTACTCACATTATACCTTTCATAAAAGAACTTCAACTCATCAGTTGGCTATGCACGAAATCAAAAGAAGGGATCTCACTCTTTTAGCTGTAGTTAATCCTTAAGGAACGAACTTTTCTTGTTAACCATACTTTTTAATATTTAAGAAAGATATCAAATGTGGGTGAATATTTTATAATCAAATGTAGAAATCCTTGCTTTACTATTCGTAGTTTAACCTTAAATGAATGGATCTCAATAGGCATATTTTTAAACATTAAAGTATGAAATCAATTGTGAATGGATACCACAAACCCAAGAAATGGACTTCATTATACTAAACACATGAACCCTTTTGGGGGCCTCTTAATGTAATTATGAAATTAAGTGCATCGAACAAATAACCTATCAAAGGCCTCCAATCCACCCAAAGTAGATGGACGCTTCCTAAAGATTTAAGGTGTTAAACCATTGAACACATATGTAATCAAGACCTTTGCATAATCTCGTAATTAAGATATCCTGTTTAATGGATCTATTGACGCATGTTGAGTTAGGTGTAAGGTTATGTAATCACGTTGGGAAACTCCTTAGGATCGTTTTAGCCTTCCGCTGTGATATCTAAGTTGTCAGATAACTCCAATGTATTTTAATGTCGTGTCTAATTATGAACTGAGTTAACTTCAAACTATCTTAATGTTGTAACTTATAATTAACTACTCTTAATATTATAAAAAAAAAAAATTTACACTCTATTTGAGTGTTTTTAACTTAAACCCTTAGGGGTTTCCTGGCGGGGCATTACATTCTGCAACTATACATAAATAAAGACTTGACTAAAGATTGTGATTGAATAATTCAGTGATAAAACATTTCCTTGTCTAGATTGCATATATAAGACAAATTATTTAATCAAATGAAATTTACCTCTTTCCTCAAGAAACTATGCCTGCAAGATATAGTATATAATACATATGCATATATGCAACATAGGAATGAATGGTGTTCTATGCAATTAAATCAAAACATGTTTTGATTACCTTCTTTTATTAAAAAACATCACATAAAAATGAAATTACAGTAGTCTTAAAGAATCCAACTCATTTTCATAAAACTTGTAACTTGTAATTACAATAAAAAAGATAATAGAAGTATTCATATAAATACATTGGTGATAGTCAGAACTCTGTTGTGCCTCTCAAATGTTATCTCTCTTTGTCTCATCTAAGCCATAATGACCCATAATGCACAAAAAGCACTAAAATAAAAGAAAATAATAAACAAAACAACAAATGGTACTCTTACTATGTTGTTAAATCACGCTCAAAATCCCACTTTACCAATCAATTTGCCAATTTTTTAAAAGAGAACTTCATAAAACAATGGTCACCCTACATTCTTCTTAAGGGATTAAACTCTCATGTTGTGTTTTAAAAGAAATAGGTTTAGCAATGATCTTAGAACATGTAATGCCCGCCAGAATACCCTGGAGAATAAACCAAAATCTACTAACAAAAAAAGAAAAAAAAATTCTTAAGCTAACTATCACTTCTATGCTATTTCTGACATTTCATTAATGCAACATTACTACCAATATTCATCAATGCACCATTAACAATTTACATGAGTGCATAAATCATCATGAACATATCCATAGAATCATATTGCGCAAGCGAAATGACCATTTAATTATTAACACAATCTCTATATAAACTCATACAAGGCAAATCCATTCCCTAGGGTATCTTAGTGGCATTACTTGACAAAATCCTAACACATGTCATATATCCATCTTAGAACATCATATTCTATTATCCATCTATCTATTTACTTTCCATACAACTATAATAAATCCTTAACAAATTTTTATAACTTAGTCACTTAGCATACTCTTTATATTCTTTTAGAAACTACCAAATCAAATACTCCTAATATCCATTCTTTCATTCATCATAAAAGCATCATAGTTTGTATAACCATTGTCTTCTATAGGACTAGATTATTCTTTCAAGTTTCATTACATATCTCTAAGATAACTAGCTCATTTACCTAGGTAACATAATCCATTTCATCTAGATAACTTTCATTTCTTAAACAATATCTATAATAGCAACTACTATTCTTCCAACTTAATTTTCATAAGATTATACATACAATCCCATCTAACAATTTCAATACAATACAAATGCATACACACTAACTATTTATTATCCACATAGAACTCATAATCTAACATTACATAATGAATATCCAATACTTCAATGAATGTACCATAAGAACTTCACCTAAATATTACATCACCTCTTTCTCAATTACATCAGCATCCATATGAAGATACATAATCTCTTTTACAAATACAAAGCATCATGATACAACGTTTCTTTTTCCAAGTGCATAGAAATCAACTCCAAAGAATATTCACATGAGGAAGAATTCAAGAATCCAGTCCACGCATGCTAACATCCAAGAAGAGGAATATCCCAATGGAAGAAGGCATCAAACCACCCGACCATGTGGAACCAATAGAAACCACCCCCCATGCTAGGAGATGACATAAGATCCCACACACACTCTAGACCTAGGCTGACACCTAACAACCAAAGGACATAGACACCACAATAACCACAAATGCAATAAACCAAGTCACCATATAAGGCTAAATCGAAAGCATAAGACTCTAAGAGGCATACCAACAATCAAGGAATAAGGATCATGGACACATGTAGGAAAAGAGTGTCATCACATGCTACCCTCGCAATAGAAAGGGACAAGCCACACCCTGATAGACATGTGGAACCATCTCAACCTTGGAGCCAATCAAGGGAGTTCGGTTAACCGCCTCTACGGTCTTCCCAAGCTCATCTTGAGTCTCTACTCAAGGGCCATGAGGTGGAGCCAAAAACCAAATTATTATCTTATTAGGTGATTCCTTATTACCCAACCCACTAATTAATTATTATGGTTATCACTTGCAAATTTAAAGAAAACTTTCCATGTGGTTCCATGACAGGTCTAGACCATAAGCATCCTTACAAGGAACATCTTAGAAGCCTATTGCTCATGACCCTAGTCCTACACATGCAAGAGCCCACTCCCCCTAACCATGGACCAAGGCCTCAAGGTGAAACATAAATCACAATAACAATAAGGATTCTCATATAATATAATCACAAATAACATCAACATGCACAAATACAAATCTAAAGCATAAACAAGAGCCATTAAGCCAACAAAATAAATCGAGAGCCTCAACATTAAACTAAATCAATTTAATAAATAAGAGAAAGGCATTACCCTCTTGCTCAGCCAAATCAATATATTCCTCAACAACAAGGCATGCTCATCTTGTTGGAGCCATAACAAGAAATCCTCCATAGCAAGGAATGTACCATCTTGCTGGAGCTAATACAATACATCCTCAACAACAAGACAAGATACATCTTGTCAGAGATAAAACACAATAAAAAATAACCAGATCTGATTAATATGAAACTCTAAGAATCACAAGGATACCAACAATAGCCTCTGGTATGAAAAATAGACCCAAAAATGTGCCTCAAAAAGATAAAACAATAGTACAGAATCGAACAATGTGTTTACGACACTCTGCAGCACATTCACAAGGTTTTATCATGCATATAATAGCTATTGCAAAGCATCTAGCAGGTTAAACAACACATTCGCAACACTACGGTGCTCACACAAGCTTCTATCGTGCATACAACAATTACTACATAACACATAATGGACTAAACAACGCTTTCGCGACACTGTGATGCTTACATACATATAATAATTACTGCAGAATACATAATGGACTAATTGTAGTGCCCCTCCCTGATTCATCTTGTCCTTTTGTACATCAAAAAAATATATTGATCTAGATTAGTCTACTTTATGATAATTTGATGGTATCATTTTATGTACTAACCCTATTTCATGATTGTATTGGATATGATGATGGATCATATTGCTTATGGTATTTTAATGATATTATGATTATGCTAACCCTACTCTATAACTATGATGAATGAGTTGATGCTACGATGTTTGTGATTGTCTTCTAGTGTCTTTGTCATTAGAAATGATTTCATACCACTCAATGAGAGCACGATATGATGTTGTGATTCTCTATCACTTGCCAAATCATTTATGATGTATATGTGTTGTATATATGTTGTATTGCATTTATTGGTGAATGCAGGATTGCAGGTACCAGACATCGACTCCACCTGGTCTCACAGGTCTGAGCGTGTCTTTATCTCAATGGCAAACTATTGGAGATGGCATGTGTTTCCCTCTCATACTCTAGGCTTAAGTTGATACCCTTGTCAATTAGTGTCTTGGCTTGAGCCGTTGGTCTATGTCATGTGGTATGTTGTTCAACCTTATGTCAGATTGCCTTGTGAGTTTGCGATTATTTATTAATTAATAATTAATCAATTTATATAGTTTATAAATATTAAATTGAATCAATAGATGACATTAATATTTAATATTAATGTGCGATTATTATTATTATTATTATTATTATTGGAGAATCATTATTCCTTAATGTTTATTTTATGGATTTGTATTTTATTAGTTATTTGGAATTGTGAAAATTAATTAATCAATTACTACATATAGCCCATTGGTGTAAATTATTAAATAATGGTTAGTACGAATACAATATATTTATACATATTTATTTACTGGGAGTTTATAATTAATTAATGATTAATTGATGGAATTATATTAGTTGAGTATTTATGCTTATCAGTACATCCATTTATTTATTTATTATTTTTTTGATTATTTAATATGTATGTGGGAGATATTTATAGTATTGAGTTTAAATTATATTGGCTAGAGCATTTATATGTATTTGTACATTTATTTATTTGTTTATTTATTTTTGGCTCATCTATTTATTGGTTATTTATTATTTATTTATATTGGTTTTGATTTATTATTTGAGCTTTTGATTTATTGGATTATTATTTATTTATTTATTGTTTAATTATTGGATGGGTATTTATGTTTATCCATACATTTATTTATTTATCTTCCTTATTGATTATTTATTTATTTATTGTTGGATTATTTATTGTTTATTTAATTATTTATTATTTTGATTATTTATTTATTTAATTGTATTGTTATTTTATTTATTTGTTATTATTCATGTACCTACCCCTTTTTATAATTAGCCCTCTTGGGAGTTGTGATTATGAGGATAGTATTATTTAATTATTTGTTTATTTATTTATATTATTTGTAGTTTTATATTTAATTGGAACATTTATTTATATTGCCTTTGATTTATTTTATCTTTAATTTATTATTATTATTTGTTATATTATTATTATTATTATTACATTCTCTTGTTACTAATTGAGTAATTAAATATCATGTTTATACCTACCCTATTATTTTATTGGTTGAGATTTGAGGGTAAGTAAATAATATTATTTTATATTCTTTCCTCAATTTTTGGAAGGGGGATTGGTATAGGATATATTTTATTGGAATATTTTGATTGACAGATATTCTTCTGTAGTTTTGAATGAGATTCTATTTATTGGCTTTGTGAGCATTTTTGTGGGTGCACTTCTGGATAACTTTATGTGACTTTTGGATTTTAGTATTGAGTTTAAAAGATTCCCAACCTAGAAGTAGAGTGTTGGTAATCCAAGCAATTTGATTTTCCATTCTTGGTTTTCTACTTCCAGGTTAGGAGTCTTTTTCCATTCTTGCATTTTGATTTTTGAAAAGAGATATTTTCTTTGTGACTGATAAAAGATTGTTTGGGGAGATTTGGGAATGAATGATTATTCTATTATCCATAATTGGGAGTAATATTTTGGGAAAAAAAATTTATATATGATTTTATGAATCTATGTGTTGTATTGCCGGAAAAGGAAATTTGTGTATGTTGATATGTTGATGCATTGTGGTAATGGTTGGTTTTGTGAGGTTTATTTTTTGTTGCATACATTGTCTTGTGTCCATTTGGTTTTATTAGATCTAGAGTGGCTATGTCTGTAATCTTTTCTATGCAAGTTATGTTGGTATATGTTGGAATTCTTGGATGCATTTTATTGTTGGGCTTAACAAGGGTTTATTTTGGTCTCTTATTTGCTTTTAGTGACTTTTGGGTCGTATTATGCCATTGTAAGGCCCATGCCCAAATCTGGGCAAATTTGAGTATCTTTGTATCCCATTTTTCATGAGTTGGTCTCTTGTTACAATAGCGATAAAACATAGAACAATAATGCTACTCTGGGCTACAATAGCACCAAAGTAGTGTCAGCATATTTCTAGGTTGGTTTTTGAGTCCCTCGGTTGATTTCTTTGCTTGGTCTTCATTCCAGAGGCTTGTTTTGTTATGTTTGATGGTTTTGGGGCATTGTGGCATTCATTTGTGATGTGTGTGAATCCATTTGGGCTCCGGTAAGTGGTTTTGTTCTTGTCTGTTGAGGTTTTGATATGTTGCTCCAGCAAGTCGAGTGATCCCTTGTTGTTGAGGATGGTTAATTGTAGCTCCAGCGAGAGGTTATGTTGTGCCTCACTGTGGAGGATCATTCTATGTTATTGGATTCATGTACTTCCCCTATTTATGTGTATTTGATATTCTTGAGGCTCTCTTTATTGTTGCATTTTGGCATTATGAGCTTATGGCTTGATCCTTGTTAAGTGGCTCTTGGTTGTATGTTGATGACTATCTTTGTGATTCAGTTGTATCAGTTTCATAATGAATTATCGATACTTTCCATGTTGAGATTAATGTTTTTATTGTGTTTTATTTTGTTGTGTTATACCCTATGGTTATGGTCCATGGTTGGGAGAGTGGGCTCTTGCATGTGTGGACCAGGGTCTTGAGCATTAGGCATCTAGGAGGGGGTCTAGACTTGTTGGAACCACATGAAGAGTTTTCTTGTAATTACAAGTGATAATATTAATAATTGATTAGTGGGTTTGGGTATCTAGAAATTCACTAAACAAGATAATAATTGGTTTTTTGGCCCTGCCTCATAGCCCTAGAAGCGTGCGCGCTCGGGATGAGCTTGGCAAGATTGTTGGAGCAGTAAACCAATCTCTCTTGAATGGCTCCAAGTTTGAGATGGTTCCACATGTCTATCAGGGTGAGGCTTAGCCCCTTCTTTTATGAGGATAGCATGTGATGAAACTCTTTCCCTACATGTGTCCATTATCCATATGCCATGATTTGTTGATTATGCCTGTGGAAGTTCAGTTGCTTTGATTTAGCCGTGTGATATGATTTGGTTGTTGTATTCTTATGTTGGAGTCTTGTGATGTCATTTTGTATCATATGGTTGTTAGGTATCAGCTTAGGTCTTGAGTGTGGGTTGGAACCTTATGTCATCTCCTAGCATGGGGGGAGGTTCCTATTTGGTTCCACATGGTCGAGTGGGTTGATTCCTTCTTCCATTGGGATATTATTCATCTTGGATGTTAGCGTGTGTGGATTAGATTCTTGGATTGTTCATTATGTGGATATTCTTTGGAGCTGATTTCTATGTTCTTGGAATAGAAAACATTGTATTATGATGATTTGTATTTGTAGAAGAGATTGTGTGCCCCTAAGTTATGTATTTTCTTTTTTTTGTTGATGTAATTGAAAAGGGAATATGATGTAGTAGTTTAGGAGGAGTTCTCATTGTACATTCATTGATGTATTAGGTATTCATTATGTAATTCTAGATTATGAGTTCTATGTGGAAAAGGTAGAGTTTGTATTTATACATTTGTATTGTATTGAAATTGTAAGATGGAATTGTATGTATAATCTTATGGAAATTAAGATGGAAGAATTGTGGTTGTTGTTATAATTCTTGTTTAAGGAATGGAAATTATCTAGATGAAATGGATTATGTTGCTTAGGTAAATGAGCTAGTTATCTTAGAGATATATAATAAAACTTAAAGGATAATCTAGTATTATTGAAGAGAATGGTTATGTAATCTTTGATGTTTTTATGATGAATGAAAGAATGGATATTAGGAGTATTTGATTTGGTAGTTCCTGAAAGAATCTAAAGAGTATGTTATGCGACTAAGTTATGCATGTGTTAAGGATTTATCATAGTTTTATGGAAATTAAATGAATAGATGGATAATAGAATATGGTGTTCTAAGATGAATATTTGATGTGTTAAGATTTTGTCAAGTAGTTACATTGAGATACCCTAGGGAATGGATTTGCATTGTATGAGTTTATATAGAGTTATTTTAATGGTTAAATGGTTATTCTGCTTGTGTAATATGATTATATGGTTATGTTCTTGTTGATTTATGTATTCGTGTATATAGTTAATGATGCATTGATGAATAATGGTAGTAACATTGCATTATTAGATACTAGTAATAGCGCAGTTGTAATGGTTATCTTAAAAGAAAAAAAAATTATCCCTTTCTGTTAGTAGATTTTGGTTTATTTCTCTAGGGTATTTTGGTGAGCATTACACTAAACATTTTCATGACACTGTGACACTTACACAGGCATCTGTCGCACATACAACAATTATTGCAGAATACATAACGGACTAAACAATGTTTTTGCGACACTGTGATGCTTACACAAGGTTCTATCGCACATACAACAATTATTGTAGAATACATAACGGACTAAACAACATTTGTGTGACACTGTGACGCTTACACAAGGTTTTTTCGCACATACAACAATTACTATAGAATACATAACGGACTTGTTGGTTAACAGATTTGCCTTTTCTTCAATTTTTATGTATTTTTAAAATAAAGACTCCTGCACACCCATTATGAAAAACCAAATGCACCAATAGTTGGGTGAACCAAGCTTTGGTTTACCCTTTGCATAAGAGTGTAGCTCCTCATAAGATGTTCAGTAAATTTTGATGTGGATTACTTAAGAAACAAACACACTTTTAACCAGAAAGCAAGAAAGGCTTCCACATTCATTTGTAAACACAAAGGAATGATGCAAAATATCTATTTAAAAGTATAAATCTCATAGACTTTATCTTTGTACACATTCATTCAACATAAAATTTATTCCATCCATAATACTCAAAGTAATGAAAATGTTGATCGATTCTCGCTCATGTCTCATAGGACAAGGGGGATCAGAGTCATTTAAATAACTATGAAGTACTATTTAAACAAATAAAATCAATGAATCCACAAACTAAGATAAAGCTGGTAATGAAGAAAATATATTCAACACATAAGCATATATCCCAACAGAGACTGCTAATCTTTCAAACACACAGATTTAAAGATCAAACCACAATATTATTTTCATTCAAGAACTAGAGTTGTTTATATTAAAAATCCAAAGAAAAATTCAGTTTTTGTCTTTTTCAATCAAAAAATTTTGGGCCTTTTGAATGGCTTATCCAACCATATAAATAGCCTCCAGGCTATGATATTTTGTTACACATAAAACCAGAGTTAAATAATTAACTCTATCCCAAAGTTTAAAGAAGTCTAGTTTCATAAAACTGAAAAGCGATAACTAAACTAAAAATGCGGCATGAGCCATGAGCAAAGAAAGCATAGTCAAACTCCAGCATTTGATGTGGCTTCAGCCTATCTATCTTGTGATCTGGGAGTACTTCGAATGTTCCGCCATTCCAGATGAGCTGTTGAGAAGCTTAAGATGAGCTGGTAATTCGGGAGGCCTATGTGCAAAACTCGTTGCTTCCATACTTCTTTCTTTTTACCTACATGCAGGACTTTATTCTTATGCATCTCCAAATGATCAAAATAGACAACCGGTATAGATTTGATTCTTGCAACCTTTGAGAAGTCCTCAATTGTTAAGTACTTTGCTTCTATTGTATTCGATCTTTGAAGGCCTGAATCATCTATGATGAATCCTCAAGTGTTTGCTTATCCTCTCTTAGGAGTTGAAGATCTATGCATTTCATGTCTTTTTTCATAGTGACAGTCAACTCCTTCAATTCTTTTAAAAACTTGAGGAATTCTTCATGTCCTTGTTGAATGATTGAGGTCCTCCACTCAATGTTTTCTTTGCAAACAAAGAGTATGTTGTCATCTAGGTCATGCACCATCTTCTTGGCAAGGAAGTTCATTATCCCATATCTCTATGTATCTCTCATCTGCCTTAACACAACCAGCCATTTACTTTTTTTCTCCCAGGCAACCATCTCTATTTCTAGCTCTTTCCCAACAAATTCTGCATTCTCAAAAAACTTTGACCAAATCAGAGATATAAATTATCCCTTGTTGTGCAATTGATTCGAGCCATTTGCTAAAAACATATGTGATCATTTGGCTCTTTTGAACCTAATCAAGTAATTTATGATTCAAAGGTGGTTTTAGGTCGAATGATAAAGAAACTTGGGAGAGAGGCTGAGGATTTAGATTCTGGATAACATTGATATATTGGGCCATCTATATTATAATTTGCTTCATCTCACTTTTATCTTTCTCATCCTTCCAGGTCCTTGTGAGAATCCTTTTAGTTGAAGATTCCAAGTGTTTAATATTAGTGGCCTGAGAAGTTGTCCCTAGATCGATCTTTTCCATGATAAAGTCTTTCTCGATAGCATTCTCAATCTCTTTATCTATCTGAGGTCTAGCTAGCTTTGCAACCCAGTGTCCTGTCTACTCATCCACGTCAATCATGGTTTCTGTTTTGAGTCTTTTGGACTTTTAAGTCCTCCCCAAACATTTTCTAACCATATCCTTCACTCTTTTTGTCAATGTATGCCAGTTGATGACAGACTTCAATTAAAACATAACTATCTAACACAAACCGGGGCAACCTGAAAGGTTCACCCTGAAAACCACCAACTCAAATATAAGTGAACTAGGGAAATTGGATAAAATAACTACCATAAATGTCGATTAATTCCATGGCCTCCATTGTCAATCTTTTATTTATGTATCCCTGCAACTCGTGAACCAATCTCCCTGTGAAAATGTCATTCCACCTCATAAAATTATCCACATATTTTTGTTCCTGCAGGTGAGGATAATATTCATACACCTTTATCCCATCAATCCAGGGTTCATGACGTAGCCCATTCCAATCTTAGGTATATGCAAGCATATAAAACAAATAAGATGACATAAAGAAGCCACTCATTCCAGCAAACCTGTTCAGACTTTCATGCAATCTTTCTGCAATTACCTGCCCCCAATCCAAGTGGGCACTCCCATTCAACATGACTTGGATATAAAAGTACATAAATTCTTCCCAATAGAAGGCATGGGCATTCCCTTTTAACCTATTCAAAAGATGACAATGTCCCACACCTCTTATATGAAGTGTTCTTTGGTAAGTGGCCTCGGCAATCTAGACCCCCCTTTTTGAATCTTCAGTAGCCAATTTCTTGCAATCACACTTTTATAAGTGCTCTTCTTCTCGAAGAAGAATGAATCCGATGTGCCAATATTCCAATCCTCATATGGCTCTTTATGAGGTATACCCATGGTTACCATTACAATTTCTCTATCAATTTTTAACAACACTTTTCCATTGACATTCTTGATGCATCTATGCTCTGCATCATACCTATTCATACATTCTAGTACCAACTCTGGGTATGGTGTAGCAATGGGGAATGCAGCGGCCTCAACCAAACCACTCTTCACTATTCTTTCCATCATTGAATTCTAAACTAGGTTTTTGGCTCTCTCGAGAAAATCAGAAAGCTTTGCTAAAGCTAATGAAGTATCTCCCATTTCTGGGAGTGAACTAACCAGGAAAGAATTGCGGCCTAATTTGAGCAGGGTGGGCCTCATTATGGTGGCTCTCATTTAAATAAGCAATTACAGTGATGCAATGAAATTTATACACAACAAAGGAGAACAAACGATAGCTAATTTCCAGAATAAGAAAATATAGCAGAAGAGAGAATGACTGAAACTAACCTGGTTTCAATAGCAAATTCTTGAAAATATTCTACATGCAAACAAAATACCTTCAATTTCTCCCTCTTGTATTACAACTGAAGAAAATTCTAGAAACAATTGCTAGCTTCCGCAACAATGATAGACAAAATCACACTTAAAACTTAGCAAGTTGTAAAAATTAAGTTCATTCATGCGAGCTACTGCCTGATTTGACATACAACCGATATGCATGTAATGTTCAGATCACTTCATCACATGACTCACGCATTATCATAATTGCTTGTCATAATTTTAGAAACTAAGATTTTTGAAATCCCCAGAATATTCTCTTTTCCCGTCGCCACCTTATTTTATGATGCATGTATCAATTCTGCATAGAACTTTTTGGCCTTTAAGAATTCAAACTTTGAACCTTGAACCAAGAACCAAAAAGGGTTCAAAGGTTCAAGTTCAAACAAGAGAAATGACATAGAACAACATAAAATACCAACTTCGTGACAAGACAAATAACAATTAATGAGTGAAGACAAAACTGATGCATGACCAATGTTGAACGTTGAACCTTGAACCAAAAAGGGTTCAACGGTTCAAGTTCAATACACATTACAACAAAGTGCTTGCCTTATCATAGAACAAAGCCGCAAAGAGAAGCCCTTTGAGCGTGTTTTGAACTTTGAACCTTGAAATTTTACAAAGGTTCAAGGACTCAGGTTCAAAGATAGAATATATGACTGAAAGGAAAAGAAAGACCAAAAGGCGACCTCTGCGTTTGAAATTTTAATGAAAACTAGGGGGGACTAACATGACTAAATAGTGTTTTCACGACACTGTGATGCTTACATAGGGTTATGTCGCACATACAACAATTACTGTAGAATATATAATGGACTAAACAACGTTTTCGCGACATTGTGACTCTTACATAGGGTTTTGTCGCACATACAACAATTACTGCCAAATACATAATGGACTAAACAACGTTTTTGTGAAACCAACAACTCCTAGATGCCCAAAATTCACAACAAGCATTTCCAAAAATTTAAACCAAAGAATACAATTATCCCAATCAACACGTTTATAATTGATTTATTTAAATTTCTCAGCAACCCAAAATTTCCCACAGACAATCTTTTCCAAACAAGCTTTTTGAAAATAATTGCAAAGAAGGATAAACCCTATAACCTGGTAATAGCAAAAAATGGACAATGAAATTCAATGAAGCGCAATCCCAAATCCAAGCTCCAATTTCCAAATTCAAACCCAAGCCAAATCATGAATTTAGTAATAATGACGCCCTTTAATGGGCTTGATCAGGTTAATACGGTAGATCATGGTAAGAGATAGGTAGAGTGGATTCCCCCTGAATTAGGGTGGACAAAGATTAATTTTGATGGTGCATCAATGTTTACCACATGAATCAAACAATGAAGCCGAGGCTAAAGCGGTTGTACTTGCAATTCAACTCACACAAATATTGCGGGTGACCAAGCTCCACTTGGAAGGGGATTCCCAAGTGATAGTTAATGCTATCATCTATGGCAACTCTCTCAGCTAGAGAGTTAACCTTGACATTGAAGAGATCACGTCAATTATTGCACACTTTGAAGATTTCAAGATTTCACATGTTTTTTGAAGTGGCAACGTGAAGGCTGACATATGTGTGAATGAGGCGTTGGAGATGGGGTTAGGTGATACAAGATTTGTAGTGTATGAGTAGGATAGGCATCCTAGTGTATCATTTTGTCCGATTATACCCATTATCTTAAGCTGGTGATTAATTAATGAAGGTGGTCGTTTAAATTTGGTGGTGGTATGAGGTGGCAAACAGAAGATCTCTTCTAATCCTCTACCTTGAATTAAGATTTTTTGGATAGGGTGGTAGAGGATTGTTCTTTGGCCGAATGAGGAGGTGGATGAGAAAGGTGGTACATGCATTAATGCCTTGACGTAGGAGAATGTTTCAAGAACAATTGGTCAAAGATATGCATTAAATGCGTAATTTATCATGTATTGTAAGTTAGGTTTGCTCATAGTTTTACGGGCGGGTGAAGGGAGTCATTTGGAAGGCGACACAGGGAGTGTAGGTTGTAAATGCTTTATACAACCATGGAGCTAAACTTTTCTCTCAAGGCGTCGCATCCAATGGTGTCATTTTGGGGTGCCATTTCTAATGAGTGCCTCTCAAATGTCTTTAGGTTTGAAGACCAAGAATTTCTAAATAGGGTCAAGATAGATAAGTATATGTGCAGGGAGTATAAATATCGCACAAATGTGGATGTTGCTTCTACGTTTGTTGCATGGGCTTTTGAGCTGGTTGGGGTTGATAGAGTTCATTGGGTGGTTTCAAATAGTGTGAAGGAGGGCTGGAGGGGTGGGTTGGATAGCTTCATCCAGATAGCGCAGATGGATAAGGTTTCATGTGCCCAAATAGAGAGTGGTTGCATTCTAGTAAATTTCAACCTCCTTTACACCCTTTTCTTCTGTAGAGCATGATTGCAGTAAGGAAGTTCGAAGACCATCAACACAAATTGGGATGCATGGTGAAGCAGTCACTAGTGAGGAGGGACATCAAAGAGATCAATCTAGACTAGTCAACATGAGTAAACACAACGAAAACACAAAGATATGATGGAGGCAATGCAGAATAGATTTTTTTATTGCATGAAATTTGATTGCATCCAACCGATAACAACCAGGTTACAACATACCCACTCATAGGCTTGGTAGAATAGGTCACAACCAGGACCTTGAATCTTATGATCTATCTTCTACGCACAGTCTTGCCACTTGATTCTCACATTGATTACATTCTAATGTGTAATCACAAATATATATATATTTATCCAAAGGAACCAGTATGCCCAAAAGGGATCAAACCATGAAGAACAAGATCTAACATGCAAAATAAACAAGGTCGGCCTCCGCCAAGAGATTCCTCCAAAAAATCCAAAGGATGAAGCATAGATCACTGGAAAAGGTCGTCCACATGTCAAGGAACATCAGAATCAATGCCCAAGGCTCCTCAAGATTTGGAATGGGTTTTGATAGATCACCAGAATAGGTCCAGGCAATCGGTAACATAGGAACAACAAGTAACAGGAAACTATCATGGAAACCAGTAGTGATATCTTGTTGAAAAATGATCTAAATGTGATGCGGTCAGGAAGCAAGAAAGATGATCAAGTCTTCAATTAGAATCCAACTCCACATGATCCGATGAGCCAAAAATGGGACACACAGAAAGGAAAACTAAAACTACAAATAGAAAACAAAACAGAAAGGAAACTATTTTTGGTTGATGCAAGATCGCAATGAACCGGGGATGCTCCTGCATCAGACATCCAAGGTTATTGGAAAAGTGAGCCTCTCACTTTGCTGGGGTCAGAGGAAAACTAAGGCAGTCCACCTCTTCCTAAGAAATCCAAGATGAATCTTTAACTGGTTTGTCCTTCCACTTCAAAAGATATTCCTTATACTGACTGCTCTGAGTACTATGCCCAATCCTACTATCCAAAATCTCTTCAATCTGATCTAGTTCCTTCCGAGGTAACTGTTTCTCCACGTCTACAACACTGCTCTCACTGACTTCTAGTTCATGGTACTCATGAATATTTGCAATGTTGAGTATAGGTGAAATACTCAGACTATCTAGTAACTCCACTTCATATGCATTTCTAGAACTAAACTTCCTCAAAATCCTGCAAGGTCAAAACTTCTTCATCTGCAACTTGTCAAAAGTTCCAACTGAGAATCTCTCTTTTCTCAGATATACTATCACTTCATTGCCAACTTCAAATTCCTTATGTCTCCTCTTATCATCTTCCTTCTCCTTATACTTGATGTTCATGTCTTCCAAATGTTTCGCCTGAATATGCAATGTTGTCATGTGATCTTCAAATTCTTCAACTTCTGAACTTCTCTAGTCTTCACTGCTAATGTCACTCAATTCTAATATACCTCTAGGATGCACTCTGGTAACAATCTCAAAAGGTGTTCTTCTGGTACTTCTATTCAGTGAATTGTTGTAGGCAAATTTTGCTTGTGCAAGAATCAAATCCCAACTTCCGGTTTTATCTCCCACTAAACATCTCAACAAATTTCCCAAACTTCGGTTAACAACTTATGTCTGTCCATCAATCTATGGATGAAAAGTAGAACTGAACTTCAAATTGGTCTTCATCTTCTTCCAAAGTGTTCTCCAAAAATATCCAACAAACTTAGTGTCTTTGTCTGAAACTATGCTCTAAGGTAATCCATGCAATATCACCACTTCCTTGAAAAATAGGTCTGCTACATGCAATGCATCTAATATCTTCTTACAAGTTATGAAATGATCCATCTTCAAGAATCTATCCGCTACCATAAATATAGAATCATTCCCTCTTGGTGTCTTAGCCAATCCAAGTACAAAATCCATGCTTATATTCTCCCAATGTCTTACCGGTTTTCTCAAAGGTTTATACAATCCCACATTCTAACTACTACCTTTTGCAACTTGACAAAATCTACAACTTTGCACATATCTCTTAACATCCTTATGAATTTGGGTCCAAAAGTACTGCTCACTCACCAATGCTACTTTTCTGTCAATACCAAAATGTCCAGTTAGTCCTCCACTGTGTTTCTCCTTTATCAGATTCTTTCTCATAGAACTCTTACGTATGAAAAATTGAACTCCTTTGAATAACATCTCATCTTGAATGAAATAATCCAACCATTTGTTTATGTCTACCATAACCAGTTCTCTACATGCTTTCCAAGGTTATGCAAAATCTAGATCTTCATCATACAAGATCTTCAAATCTTCAAATCCTAATACTGTCACTCTCATCTCTATCAGTAAATTCCTTCTCCTACTCAATGCATCAGTAACTGTAGACATATAAAAATGACCATATTCCTAAATGAATATTTTATGTTCATTTCTCTATTTAATTAAATCCAATTTAATTAAATTATCCACATTCCTCTATTTAATTAAGTAAATTACTCAATTAAATTCACTATACCATTTAATGAATAAATCATTTTATTCAATTAAATCCTATTATCCCTCCATCCACTTGCAAAATCCTACATCTCCCACTTGCCTTCCTAGACCCCTTTCTAATCCCTTCTAGACTCTTCTAATCGCTTCTAATTAGCCTAACCCATCTTCTAAACTTTGTCACATCCCTAAGCAAGGGGAAGTCACTTCTCAAATCCTCAAAGTCTTTGATAACCATTAAAGGCTTCAAGTCTTCAACCACTTAATTCCCCAAAGTCTTCATAACCATTAATGGTTAACTCAAACCCTCTTACATGGTTAAAGAATTTCTTTTAACTCAACCTTCATCCAACCCAAGGGTCTCATCAAGCCTTTAATGCTTTGACCATGATTATCTCTTAATCATTTGCACAAGGGTTTATCCTTGGATTAACTCTTAATCCAATGGGTAATCTTAACTTAGACTTGACCCTTACCCTCTAGATAACCATAAGGTCTTCTCAGGCATTTAATGTCTCCAACCCCTTCTCTCAACCCAACCCTATGTTGACACTTGTCACCATTTCATTGGTGCAAATTGCAAACATGGATCCCCAACTTTCAAACTCAACCCTTGATCAACTCTTTTAATCTTGACCATCCATTGCCCTATTTTTGCTATAAATAGAGCTCTCATTCTTCCATTTTGAATCATCCTCCAAATTTGTAGTATCATACTTATGCTCAAATACATTCAAGCTTTCATATATCATTTTTATGCTCATCATTTTAGCCTCTCTTTTCAATAGGAATTAGTCTAAATATGCATGTTTAGAATACTTTCTTTATCATTTAGCTCAATCATGGACTAATATATCATGTTAGGATAGTATTTATACTAACCTTGTCATCTTATCATCTAGTTTATTGCATTTCTAAGATCATGCATAGCTTAGGATGCATTTCATTCTAAAATCTATCAAAGCATCCCTCATTCTTGCATTTGTCATCCCTAAACCATTTTGCTCAGTGATCTGAGAGCAAAAATATTGGTTTGAGGGACATTGTAAGATAGAGAACCATGGGACCAACCTTGGGAAGCTGAGTAATACTTCATTACTCCATAGCTTGCACCAAGAAGTCCTGTGTGTATGTGTGGACATGTATTTTGGAACATATTTTCACATTTTGAGTTCTATCGATCCGCTTTTCCTGCATATAGTAACTTTGTTAGATTTCCCACTTCTATGCTTCAACACAAAGGTTTTACTCTATAATAATTCTACCCATCTCATATGTCTCTAATTCAACTTACACTTACTGTTCAAATGCTGCAAAGCTTGATGATTTGTATACAACACAAACTCCATAGGCAACAAGTAATGTCTCCACTTCTTCAAGGCTTGAACTATGGCATAAAACTCTTGATCATACAGTGAATATCTCCTTCGGGCATCATTCAATTTCTCATTGAAATAGGATACTGCTCTTCCTTCTTGACTCAAGATAGCTCCTATTGCTATTCCACTTGCATCACAATCCATGTGAAATATTTTATTGAAATCTGGTAAAGCTAACACAGGCTTCTCAGTCAATTTTTGTTTCGACTATTCAAAATTTTTGTTTTGTCTGATGGTCCACTTGAATTCCTTCCGATCTCCTCTCATGGTCTCAGTCATAGGGTTACAAACTAAACTGAAATTTCTAATAAACTTCTAATAAAAAATAGCCAATCTATTAAATGATCTTACCTCTCCAATGCTTTCCGGTGTAGGCCATTCAACAATTGCTTTCACTTTCTCAAGGTCCATCTTCAAACCATCCTCAGATATCACAAATCCCAAATAGACTAACTCATCCTTCATGAAAGTACACTTCTTGATGTTGATCAACAACTTCTCTTCTCTCAATCTCTGCAAAACTTGTCTTAACTGCAAAAAATGCTCCTCTTTTGTCTTACTAAAAATCAGAATGTCATCCAAATACACAATAACAAACTTACCCAATAATTTCTTCAATACCCGTTCATCAGCCTCATGAAAGTACTCAGTGCATTAGTCAATCCAAAAGGCATCACCAACCATTCATACAATCCTTCATTTGTCTTAAATATTGTCTTCCACTCATCACCTTCTTTGATCTTGATCTGATGATATCTACTCTTCAAATCTATCTTTGTAAATTATTTTTCTCCACTCAAATAGTCCATTATGTCATCCATCCTAGGCAAAGGAAATCGGTATTTTACTATGATCTTGTTTATTGCTCTTGAATCGGTACACATTCTCCATTCTCCATTCTTCTTAGGTGCTAATATTGTTGGTACTGCACAAGGGCTCAAACTCTCCCTGGTCAAACCTTTCTTCAACAACTCCTGCACTTGTCTATTCAGTTCTTCATTCTCTATCGGTGTCAACTGGTGTGCAACTTTGTAAGGAAAACTAGCTCCGGGAAGCAAGTCCATGCAATGACTAATACTTCTCACAAATGGCAATCCATCAGGTACATTATCTAAAATGATGTCCTCATATTCTGTCAACAAATATTTTATTTCTTCTAGGTGTTCTCCTTCCAATTCTGGTCTCTTAGTCTTCTTAGGAATTAAGGCAAATCACACATTCTCATGTCTTAGTACATCCATGAATTTCCTTCCATCTACCAAACAGATTCTAGCATTTGTATAGGCTTCATTCTTCAGAGGTTCCTCCAAAGGCAACAAGGTTTTCTTCATCCCATTGGCCACAATAGTGTATGTATTCTTCTTCCTATCATGTATTGCCTGTCTATCAAACTGCCAAGGTCTACCCAACAAAAGATGACAAATATCCATAGGCATAATATCACACAAGACTTCATCATGATAATTCCCAATTTTCAATTTCACCAACATTGTTCACTTACTAACAACTTATGTTCATCCTGAATTCATGCTATCTGATTAGGCTTAGGGCGTTTCAATCTCTCCAATTTCAACTTATTAACCATCTCTTTTGAAACAAGATTATTTGAACTACCACTATCAATAACAACTTTACAACACTTACCGGATACCTTACATCTAGTCTTGAACATATTCTTCCTCTGCAAGGGCTCTTCATCTCCTCTAGTATGACACAAAGCTCTCCTCATCATCATTAGTTCTCCATCTTCTAGTTTATTGTTTGATCTGATGGGGTTTTCTTCCACCACTACTAGTCTTCCGATAGTTTTTGTCTTCTTACACTCGCATGCACGATGTCCTTCTCCTCAACACTTAAAGCAGCTTCCTCTGAATGTCCTATTATCTTGTCTTCCAAAATTCTCATCCCAGTAACTATTTGGTTCTCTCCTCTAGTAGAAATTTCTATCATCCTTTCGGTATGAATTACCTTCTTTTCTCACTTCCTTGTCCGTGTTCTGATCTATACTGGCTCCTCTTCCTCTGGTATATCCCCTCCCTCCTTGAAATCCTCCTCTGGTAAACCTTCCACCTCTACCTCTCTATCTTTGTTCATGTCTTATGTTTAACTTCTCTTGTTCCTTTAGGGCATATTGGTAAGCCTCTTCAACACTCTCCAATTTGATCATACTCAATTCATCTTGTATAGGCATCAACAATCCATTCAAATATCTTGCAGCTTGTTCATATTCATCATCAACATGCCTGGATGATATTCAACTTGTAAAATGCTTTGGTGTACTCCTTCACACTAGATTCCTTCTATCTCAAATTTTGCAACTTCTGGAACATATCCACTTGATAATTCATCGGCACAGACTTTGACTTCTACTTAGCAATCATCTGATCCCATGTCTTAATCTTCTCTTTACCCCTTCTATGTCTATCAACTTGCAAATTCTCCCACCAAAGAGATGTGTGACCTTTCAACTAAATGTAGACATATTTCACCTTCCTCTCTTTTGCAGTGTTTTCAAAATCAAAATATTCCTCCATCTCCAAAATCCAATCCACAATTCATCTAAATCTAACTTCCCATCATATTCCGGTGGGGTAAAATGAGGTTTAGTATTTGCCCTACTCAAAACCATTAAAAACCTTTCCTCATCCGGATCAACCGCTAATAGGTTTACTTGTTCTGTCGGGGCTTCTTCTCCTTCATCTTCACTTACATCTTCAATATGTTGTCCTCTTCTCTGTGTTGTCTCCACATCTTCTAACCAATCTACTATTCCTTGCAACGTCTCTATCACAACAGGGTTTGCATTCCCACGCGCTCCACTATTCCTAGCTCCTCTTCACACCATCGTTCATGCTAGTCCTCTACAGCTGCAGGTCGGATCTGTAATCTGCCACCCTACAACAAAATTTTAGGACACACAACCTCCGGAATGAAACTTGGCTCTAATACCACTTGAAGTAATCATCGATGAGGAGGGACCTCAAAGAGATCAATCTAGACCGGTAAGCAAGAGTAAACACAATGGAATCACAAAGATATGATGGAGGCAATGCAAAACAAATTGCTTTATTGCATTAAATTCGATTACATCCAACCGGTAACAACTGGGTTACAACATACCGACTCACAAGCCTGGTAGAATAGGTCACAACTAGGACCTTAAATCATGATCTATCTTCTACACATAGTCTAGCTACTTGATTCTCTCATTGATTACATTCTAATGCATAATTACAAATATATATATATATATATATATATATATATATATATATATATCCAAAGGATCCATTTGAACCAAAAGGGATCAAAACCCGAAGAACAAGACCTAACGTACAAAATAAACAATGTCGGCCTCTAGCAAGAGATTCCTCTAGAAAATCCAAAGGATGAAACGTAGACCATAGGAAAAGGTTGGCCACATGCCAAGGAACATCAAAATCAATGCCCAAGGCTCTACAAGCTTTGGAATGGGTTCCAATAGATCACCAAAATAGGTCCAAGCAACCAGTAACAAAAAATTGTCATGAAACCGGTAGTAATATCTTGCCGGAAATTGATTCAAATGCGATGTGGTCAAGAAGAAAGAAAGATAATCAAGTCTTCAAGTTGAATCCACCTCCACAGGATCCGGTGAGATAAAACCAGGACACACAGAAATAAAAACTAAAACTGCAAATAGAAAACAAAAAACAGAAAGGAAAATATTTTTGGTTGATGCAAGATTGCAATGAACCGGGGATTCTCCTGCATCACATGGAGTGCAGGAGTATATTCAAGCATGGGAAAGGATGGAAATTCAGAGGGAAATGGAGAAATGGAATCCCTCCAATGCAATGAGAAAGGGGGAAGAATCTAGGCCAGGCTCATCCCCAAAAAAGAAGAGAGGGCGACCAAGAGGATCCAAGAAAAACCCGGGTGGCAGAGCACTATGGTTGGCTTCCCCCCGGAAGCACATGATGATCATGTAGATAATGAGGTCCAGCGTGAGTGTGACATGGTAGGAAGTGCTAAAGGCAAGGAGATTGTGGTGGTCAGTGAACCACAATAGTTTCTTTTTGTTTTATTTTTACTATATGTTTCGACAAACTTTGCATGTTTTGACAGTCTTAAGATGTTATGGCTTGTATATGTGAATGGTTAGGTGGATGGTTCTTTTTGGCTTAGAATAGTTGTTTATGTGTAAATCTATGAATAATGTAACTATTTTGAAAAATTAATACAATAAAACAATTACCGATCGAAAAAAAAAATTGCAATAATGAAAATAATCTCTAGCAAGACAACCCCTTAAAAACTTAGAAAACTCAATATATAAAAATTAATCCAACACAATAACCCATCATGGCCGACATCAAAATAATTAAAAATATTATTAATCATACCAACCCTACCCAAATTTGAGGTGATAATAATAATAAAATAATATTATGTAAATCTATAATCTCACAACCAATAATAAAAGAGGGTAGGTAAGGTAAATAATAAATAAATAAATGGGTAAAAGAATAAACAACAATAATAAATAAACCCATTAATCAATAAATAAAATATAAACAGCAAATAAATAAAATAAATAAATCAAATGCCCCAATAAATGTTAAACCACAAAAAGTATAAATATTTATAAACAAATAATTAAATAATAATATCTTCACAATCACAACTTCCAAGAGGACCAATCATAACAATGGGTAAGTACATAAATAATAACAAATAAATAAATAAATAATTAAAATAATAAATAATTAGATAAATAATAAATAACCTAGCAATGAGATAAATAAATAAACAATAAATGAGATAAATAAATAAACAATACACAAATAAGCAAAATGGATAATGAATAATCAAATCCCAAAGGGGTAGGGTATGTACACCTTATCGACTTCGGCCCATTAACAATCAAACAAAAATGGATAATGAATAAGTAAGAGTACGGACAAGCATAAATGCTTCAACTAGTAGTTAAACAATAAATAAATGTACAGATAGGCATAAATACTCAACCAATAATTAAAAAATAAATAAATAATTAAATCAAAAGCTCATATAATAAATATTCAATTAAACATTAGACCATAAAATAATAATAAAATAAAATCATCAAGTAAATTCAAATTCATGAAATAAACATCAATAAATAAAAAATCTTTAATAATGATAATTCATACATTAATATCAAATATTAATGACATCCAGTAAAGGTTGAACAACATACCACATGACGTAGACCAACAACTCAAGACAATACACTAATTGACAAGGGTATCAACTTAAGCCTAAAGTATGAGAGGGAAACATATGCCATCTCCGACAACTTGCCATTGGGATAAGACACGCTCAGACCTGTGAGACTAGGTGAAGTCGATGTCTGGTACTTGCAATCCTGCATCCACCACTAAAACACAATACAACATATGTACGATACATATACATCATAAATGATCAGGCAAGTGATAGAGAATCACAACGTCATATCATGCTCGCAATGAGTGGTATGACATCATCCCTATCACGAAGACACTAGAAGATAGTCACAATCATCAACTCAATCACTATAATATTTATGGAATAGGGTTAGCATAATCAAGATAACATCACAACCTCATAAGCAATATAATCCATACATGCATAGTGAGTGCATAAGCCTAATCAACATATTAGTCAAGGACATAACTTCATCCACATAAATCATAATGAATCCACTAATATCAAAGAGACTATCAGAGAACAAATCTAAAAGTGTTTATCACATTCTCTCATAAAGGATGAGTCAGGGAGGGGCACTATAGAATGTGTGTTGTTAAATAGAAACTTATCTTTTAAAGTTGGAAAAAATAGAAATTTAGAAACTATCCATTTTTTATCTACTTTTTTTCTTTTTGTTTTTTAACACAAATAAGAAAATGTGGTGCTATTGTATAGTAAAATTAATAATATAAAATAATATAATAATTTAATTTTTGAGTATTTTATTTAAATAATATAATATTAATATATCTCATTTTATGATATTATTATAAAAACTTATGAATTTTTTTTTTTAAAGATAGGAATAAATGGTATTTCATTTTTTAAATATTTTTAAAAATTATCATAAATATTCTTTAAATATGAATTTAGAAACTTACTTTAATTAATTCAATTTTTAGGAAGATATCTTATCATGAGATTTGGATGCTAATATAAATAAATTAAATTAGAAATATTTTTTATGTAAACAAAAAAAAATTGCATTTAAAACTTATTAAATTTGATAATAATAAAGAAAATATTTTTCTTTGCTTTGAAAACATAAAAACTTTGTATTTAAAAATTATATAATCTAATAATATAAAGAAAATTAAATGCTTTTTTGTTTGAAAACAAAATAGATTTCCATTTAAAAATTATAAATTCGTAATAATAAAGAAAAATATTATTTTTTATTGACATGACGGTCAAATGCATGTCAAATTAAATGGATTGTGTTTTTATTGACGAAGGTTTTTACATCGTCTGTGAGTGTAATACACCTCTCGACGTAATTATAAAATCTAATTTTTAAATTTTTCAAAAAATATTCCATTTAAAAATTATTATAAGTGTTTTTTCAATTATTTTTTAAAAATTTTATATTATATTTTGATTAGTAATATTGTAAAATCGATTTTAAAGTAAAATTTGAATTTAAGTAATATAGATAATGTTTTTTTTAATTGACAAATTGGTTAACGACCAAATGCATGTCAACTTAAATGACTTTCTTTTTTATTGATGGAGAATCTTACATATGTTTGTGAGTATAATATGTCTCTCGATGTAAAGAGTGTTATGGTGAACTTCCAGATTTAGATCTATTCAACCCTCAAGATATATGAGGGAGATGTATACAATGCAAGATCTCATCTCAAGATGAAATGTTCGAGATTTGGTCATGAATAGACTACAATAAATCACATATGATTGTCAGTTGAGTTCAAATTGTGAAAGAAGATTTGAAGGATGATCATATCTAGTTGAGGAGTTCTATGAAAGCAAGGACATTCTCTCCTAACATTGGTGAGCTTTGTAAATAATCTAAAAGGAAGATAGGCCTAAACACAAAATCTATGGTAGGTACTTCCATCATATAAAGTGCATAATCTATGATGATTAAAGACCGTGAATACAATTGTAACAAACAAAAATTAGTCAACCAACTAAAAGAGGTACTTGTGATTAACGTTGAGCTCAAGGAAGAGGTCATGTGTAAGATAGTCAATGAAAGAAACCTCTCCCATGCACACATCCATAATCTAGAGCTAAT
This sequence comes from Cryptomeria japonica, assembly GCF_030272615.1. NCBI lineage: Eukaryota > Viridiplantae > Streptophyta > Pinopsida > Cupressales > Cupressaceae > Cryptomeria > Cryptomeria japonica. The sequence goes on from NC_081413.1 coordinate 501,813,022, forward strand.
AGAAAGGTTCATGTAAAACATAGTAAGAACAACTAGCAATTTCAAATGGGTAGAATCTAGCAATCAGTAAAATGGTGAATCTAGTTTATAGGTCAGTGGCATTGATAGCACTCACTAGTTTGAGCCGAGCCCAAAGAAGGCCTAGTTGGGGATACAATATGCATTCCCACAACAAGGAAGAATGAATAAATGAATAAAGAAAACACTCTAATGAGAGAAGGATTGGTAAGGAATAACATACAAACATATTCTTATTTTGTAAAATTCAATGAAAATCTATTTTATCCCACTCGGATCAAAAGGCTACAAGAGATCATTGTGTTGGCATATTGGCATAACTGATAGAGATGGTGATGTACCAATAAAGGATGATGTTGATATGATGATATATTGATGGACTGTTGGTGATGATATATTGATGATATGATGCTTTATGATGAGTTATTTGTGTTGTCATTGATGACAATCATGTTTGTTTATGTTTGGTATATCATCTAAGTTATCTAAGTTATCTAAGCCTAATCGATAATGGAATGTTTGCTAAGTTGACAGTGAACCGGTAAGCAGGAACAATGAATGAGATGGTTGTGGTAGAGATCCATGTTGAGTTAGATGTTGCAATTTGGTATGTATGCTTATGACATTATAATGATTGGAACCGCATCATGTTTGGAGAACCGAAAGTCATGTTTGTAATTGATTGTTGTTTATTCAGTGTAGAGTTTGAGAAGCGGTGACAAGATCTTTAATCGGCGATGTTTTATGGTTTGGCGGTGGATCTTATCATGTTCATTACTTAGTGATGATGTGTTAGAAACCGTGTGTGATGATAAGATTTATTTTAAGTGCGTACAAGGGGTGAATTTCTTGGGAAACTACGAAGTGCTTAGCATAATGTGATAAGGGTTTGATAGCTTATCAGATCGATGTGCGTTAATGTGTTATGATCATTCAATGGTTGTAAGTGTCTTGAAATTTGTTGTAATAATCTGTATGATGATCTATAATGATCTGAAATATAAATTCATTGTATCTTGTTGATGAGTTAGGGTTATGTAACTAACCTAGTTGAAAAGTGTATTTAGGTCAAATTTGAGAAGAGATTTTGTGTCGGTGATCAGAGAAGGAGAGTGTGTCAAACTAGATTGAGATGTCTGTATGTGTGAAGTAGATTGGAGTTGAAATAGATCTGTACTAGCAAGAAAAGAGTGCATTGATCAAATCATTATCTGTTGTTTCCTAATAGTTGCAGTAGTATTAAAATCCCTTGACCAGGTAGGTCCTAATAGGCCTGATGTTGTAAATCCCTTAATCGGGTGGCTCATTAGTTTGGGTTTAAATCATTTAGCAAGGTTACTCCTAATAGGGTAGAGCTCCTAACAGAGCTAAGGTTAAAATCACTTCACCGGGTGACTCCTAACATGGTCTTCTCTCAACCGGGCATTATTGTTAAGCTCTTAATCGGCTAGGCCTTTAACAGGGTGCATTCCAAAAGAGTGCAAATTTTGTGGGTACCAATTCACACCATGGTTTTTCCTGTAATGCCCCGCCAAGAACCCCAAAGCAATACCCACAACAAGGGTAATAATTTTTTTTTTTAAGTATAAACATATTAAGTGCATTAAACATAACATGCACGATAATAACACAAGCGGAAGACTTACACCAGAATTCCTTAAGGGTTACCAATGAAGAATAAAATCAAAAGTTAAATTTCTTAATTAAGATTAATCCAATAATCCATCAAAACTCATAGAACATATTAAGCCATATGCAATAACAGATTACACCATTGAAAGATTGAAAGAATACAATATAATTTCTCTTCAATAAGCATTTACATAATCATAAAGAAAGCTAATAAATAACATCCCAAACTATGATTGCATTGCTCTTCCAATACATGGCTCTCAATATACATATAAAGATACAACTTAACCAAATACAAGGTTACAAAATTTCATTGATACAATTGACCACATAGGTCTCCAAATAACAATAATCTCCAAACATGAGATAAAGAATGAGCCACGAACCACAAGAACACATGCGAAGCCAATCCTCACATGAAGGTACGAATAAGAACATCTGATGGTAAGTGGCACTACCACCTGACCATGTGATCCCAAACTGGAAATCACCCCACCATGCTAGGAGATAGTAGAGGACCCTCAAGCAAGCAAAAGCATGACATGGTCGACAAAACAATACGACTCCACAATATTCTGGGTGACTCAACATCACAAATACACAAGTGACTTGACATCATAAAACACAAGTGAACCTAAAGAGAGAGTGTCATCGCATAGCTTATGATGGTTACCATGGTTGGCCTCCATAGGTCCCGGCCCCCATCCTGGGTTTATCCTGGTAACTTTTCCCGAACCTCCAGCTCCAACTAAGTCTCATGCAGACCCTACCAGCCTTTCGTGAAGACAAGGTGGTCAGTTTGCCATTTTAGGCCTTCTCACTACATTATGAGCCCTGCACAAGCACTCACCTATGCGCGAGGTACAATATCTTATTTAATGTTATGAACTACCCACCTAATCAATTAATTAGATTATCACTTATTATCTGACTTTCGATGGGTTATCTTGTCAACCACTTTGGGTGCGGCTTCCACTCAAAATCCACTCTCTCGAAGGACACTAAGAAAACATGGTCACTCCACAAGGACCCTATGGCAAAGCAGACAGCCATAACACCACTATCCAAAAACAAGTGGTCAAAACAAGGACATACCGACTCTTGGTTAACCATAAGGCAAAGACACTACATGGTTAAGACAACAAAGTCATCATATATCACTTGGTCAAGGGTACCAAATACGTCACCATAGGATGACTGAACCACAGACCAAAAGTAACTCAATTATAACTCTTTGCAAGGAAATCTAATTTCACTAAGTCAACACTCAGACAATCTTTGAGAAAATCAACATCGTAAGCACTTACATCTTCATTGATTGAGAATTAAATAAAACACTCTTTTACGACATTCACATCTATTCAATTTCCAAATCAATATTCCATCAAGAATAAAATCCACATTAAATATTCAATCGAATAAAACATGAATTCTTAATAGGCATTTTAATCCATTTCCAAGATATATCCCAAATTTACCAATTTGAATTACTAATTCATGCCTTGATTTCCATAAATAAATTTATTAAACCACATAATAAAAATCACTTTGAAAATTACTAATTTTTATTTAACATTAAAAACCAACTTTAAAAATATTTCATTTTATACAAATTAAATTCACAGCACATAAAAAATTGTACCGTGAAGGGTACAAGGTCATTCAGGGGTCAACGCCTACCCACGGTAGTGCTGCTATCGACCGATAGCAGGCCTACCGATCGGTAGTGCTGCTACCACCGGTAGCAGGCACTACCGACCGACAATACTACTACCAATCGACAGTAGTCCTCCTGACCAGTAGAGCTGCCACCGCGTAGCAGTACTGCTACCTACAGGTAGCAAACACTACCGACCCATGTGGTGGGGCTAGCCTGCCACGGGGTAAGGTAAGGTCAAATTAATAAAATAAATTCATACTTTCGTAGCCTATAAAATTGATAAAACATGAGCTTGGTTTTTCCCCTGTTCATTTCACGGGCACACACACGGTGCCAAATACCAAAATACAAAGGGATATTTACCAATAAGGTAAATGGTGAAATAAAATCACACAAGAACCCAATAAATAACGATTTAGGCAACAATAGAAGAATTCAATAGGTAGGAGAAGGGTTAAGATAAATTTCCTTACTTCCATACACAAGAAGAATTCCTTGCATCTAGCAAAAGGGAATAACCAATTTTTACCAACATAAACCCCAAATCTTGGGCAATTAGTTACTAGATAGCACACAACAACCTAAATCTAAATATTTCTATTCCCAATAGAAGAGGTAATTCAAGAAGTTGATTTTCAAGAGCAAAACCATACAACAAATAGAGAAATGAACCATTTCTTTCCTATAAGCAAACATATGATATAAGTTTCACAAAATCAATAATAACAGACACTTTTTCTTCCATTCCAATCATTCCACAAGAATCTACAAAGAGATTTTTATTTTTTCAACACATAGGAAGCAACTGAAATATTCAAATTTAAATTTCAAACAAGAAGAGATTATCCAACCTTGAAGCAAACTAGCAAGCAAAAATGATGGAAGAATCCCAGTCCTTGCAAACCAAATCAAATTCTAGCTCCTCTTTTAGAATGGTTTTCCAAATTTTTCTTTCAAATTTTATGCCCTCCTCATTCCCGTGAATTCCCAGGAATATATGGGAAAATAATTCCAACCTAAACTTTCTAGGTTAAAATTTTTCTCCATCAATCAGATTAAATTATTTTAAAAAGTAAAAACAATCATATTTACCTTTATCCAAAAACATTTTTTTTCCAATAAATAAAATACAAATGTCAAATGGAAAGGTGAAAAGAAAATCTTTTATTTATATTTTCTATTTTCCATATTACTTTCTTTCACCATAAGCATTTAACATTTAAATGGCAAGGCAAATACTTATTTCCTTTTCACAATATAATGATACAACTATTCACAATGAAATAAGCCAATTTAACCATTTAATGCTAGCAACTCATTAGTTTAATTAAATCAATAATCTCAAGGGCATATTAATTAACTAATTACGCCAACATAAAAATAGCATCATCTACTCAATTAAATAACCATTTAAATAAACAGAAACATGCACAATGAAGGATGATAAAATGATGACTCACAAAAGACCAAACCAAAGCACTATGACTCGCATATCGGCCAGACAGGAAAGACAACCGACTGACAACACTCACACGAGTGTAACTGCGGGTCAAGTTAGGGTCCAACAACTATCTCCTCCACTCCCATCAGACATATAAGGCATGCTCATACCTGTGAAGTCAGGTGGAGTCGATACCTCGTACCTACCCGGTACTAGTACCTGCAATGTCCTGCACCAAAGAATCCACACGTGCATATAGACACACACACACACACACACACACACACACATATATATATATAAATAAAAATGACACACACATGGATGAAGGAGAATTGTGGCGTTCCCTATCTCACCGTAGTGAGTGAAGGAAAATCATCCCCTCACATCCCATACACATGCAAACACGCAACATATAAATAACACATCACACATATAAGGTAAAAGTGTCAGTCCATGATAATGATCCATAAAATAACATTAATCATAAGCACTGAGATACTACATGAAATCATACACCACAAATCTAGATAAAGCATGAAATAACATCGCATAGAATCTGAATCAATATACAATAATGTTCCACTGAAGTCAATTAAAAACATACAAAAAGAGTCTGATCAAGGAGGGGTACTACATTTCCCATTTGGGTTTCCACATGAAAAATCTTTGTGTTTATATGGTGGTTGATTTGTTTATGTGTGGATTTAATTTCATTACATTGCTTACATGTTGATGAACACATGAATGAGTAGTTTGGTAAATCTGCTTTAAGTGACTGATTGAGTAGTTACTGGTACTAGTTATGAACTATTTTTGAGAAGTGTTTTCAGATTGGTGAAAGATTACAATTTATTGTTATTACTGATCCACCCCTCCCCTCTCAATTATAACTAGATCCTCACAATAACACATTGAAGGTATTAACTTCATGATCCTCACCCTTGACTGATAGGAAGGAATTGTAATCGAATTTCTTTCTTTCAATATAATGGGAGTTGTACCATTTGATAGTAATTTGCCAAAAAAAAGTATAGATATCTCAATTAAACATCTAAATTTGGTATTATTAGGTATCAACATGTTTATAGCATGTTGATTGCCTAGTTCACCTTCAATCTAAGTAAATTTGAAACCCGGACACTACTTAAAGCCTAACATAGATATTGGGTTTAAATCTCAAACCCTATATTAGCTCCAAGTATCAAATTTTATATGTGTGTATGTGTTTACATTGATATCCAAACCTGGGATATTCTCCATTATATCTGTCTTTCCACTATTTCATTAATATTCTAAAAAATTAAGGTTTCAAAATAGTGAATGTAAGTCTCCAAATATTCTAGAGATGATTGTGAAGTTAAGAGGGTGTGTTTTAGGCATCAATAAGTCAACAAAAGTGTACTAGAGAAAGGAGTTCCAAATTTTCAAGAATCATACATCTTCATTAGAAATTATGATCTTAGAATACTAATCATTATAAATAAAATATAAAATAAATTAAATGAAATCCATACAAGTATATATTTTATAGAATACACAAGATATACATGGGGAAAACCTTTTCAAACAATAAAACCGATAAAGCACCATTTTATTAAAACCTACCAAAAAAAGACTAAACTTGGGAGACACGCATCCACATACTTCCACATGACCAATAATACCCCTTGTGAATAGTGATATAATTCACTATAGATCTCCAAATTCACATCCTTCACAAGAGACTAAACCTCCTTAAATATACAAGTGGTTAAATACCTAAAGAGGTATTAGTCACACCTATTTAAAACTACCATTCATAAATAATCAATAATCTAATAATTGTTAGACTATAATTATTTTAAATAGGATATGCTTAATAAATCACCTAATATATATGGTTTTGTAACCTTATATTAGAACTATATAAAAATGTTATAAGAATATGATCCCTAATAACATTGTGTTTTAATAATATTTCTTTATATTTAATTTAAATGGCAAGTAAACATTATATGGATGCAAGCACATAAAGCACTATTCATATGCATGAAATCCTAGAATATATTGAAATTCTTATTGATGATAACGGTGAGTTGAAATTTTCAAATATTAGCATATCATGGTTATACCAAAAAAAGAGGTATTAAAGCCTAAAGTCAAAGGCTTAGGTGTCCAACTCATCTATCTACCATATATTATGTCCAAAGATGGAGAGATAAAACAATATTTTCATGTACATTTTTCATATGTTGAGATCATTTTCTATCCCTAATTCAATTATGATGTTGAAGAAAAATATTTTTTCTACACTTATTAAACTTGTTGGATATAGGATCAAGCAATAGTTGCCCAGTTTAGGGGAAGATTAGGTAAAGAAATATGAGATGGAAATAAATACTTCTTTAAGAATGCTACAAAAAGAGTTGAATGACAATAAATCTATTTTAGATATGTGTCTAAGAAAAAAGACAAACTAAGAATTATGCTAAAAAGATCTGAATCACTTGCACAAAGAGAGTTTTGAAGAAAATAAAAATCAACTCTCTATTCTAAAACATCAAAAAATAATTGAACAAAGAAAAGGATATTTGGCAACCTTGAAAATAGAAAGAAAGAAGATATCTCTATTCCCAAATATCATATAATCAGAAGAAATGTAGAAACTAAAGCTCCTAGTCATTCAAAAGAACACACCAGTGCAATAGTAGAAAAGAAAGATTGGTTAGATGAAATAGGTATCATAAAAGAAATGCGTGTTCACCAATATTTACAAAAAATGATACCATAAAAGAAGATTATGATTCAATACACGATTTTGTATTAGAAGAATCTATATCTAATAATAGATAAGATGTTGACATCCTAGAAGAACCTAAAGAATGGGAATAGTTTGTTAAAATAGATATAGATGGATTTGATGGGATAATGCAAGAACCTTTAGCAAAAAAATTACTCATCTTAAGAAAATAAGATCTAATGCTAAAATGGTTATTTTTTGAATATAGACAAGCTCATAGATCCAGATGGTACTATCTATATTTGGTAAGACTTAGAAATTTCTTTGATACTAAGGTTCAATCAGTGATTTTTTTAGTGGCTAATATTCGTTAATTGGCTAATAGTTGAAATTTGAATCAAAATTTGACTAATAGTTCAAGATTTAAGACAACCTAAATCGCCAAATTTTTACAAAAAAAAAGTCTTATTTAAATCACCAAAAAAATTATTTATTAAAAATTTTAACTCAGATTCTCCATAATATTCGATACATGATTAGATTAGATTCGCCTAATTTTTTGTAAGTTATTGTAGAAATGTAAATTAATTAAACAATAATACATCATAATTATTAGTTATTTTATGACTACATCATCAATCATTAGTTGTCACCATTGATCTAATGATCCTCATTGTATCCCATGAGGTAAAAAGTACCTACAATTTGTAACACTCACGAGGGCTAAAATTTCTTTTGAATTGTTGATCTCAGTGGAAATCAATGATTGTAAAGAAATTTTGGGCTCCATGAGAATAAAAAAATAGAGGTACATTTATCTCCCATAATGCAATGAGGGTTGTTAGGTTATACTTAAAATTAATGGTAGCAACTACATATTATAGACTCTAACTCTTAAACCAATCAACATTTTCCACCTTCAAGTCTATACTTTTCCAAAAGAATTTTTTTTTTTTAGATTGGAAGGATTCACCATGGTAATTGATGCATTTTTCTATTATTGTCCAAGATTCACCAATATTTTCTAAAAAAAAATTGTGAATTTAAAAAAATTGCTAATAAAACTTAAAAAAATGAAGATTTGCCAATAGAAATTAATATTTTTTTTTCAAAAAAGTAAAAGATTCACCAAGATTTTATATTTTTTTAAGAGAGGGTTTCTTAAAGTTATTCCTAGACTCAATTGACAAATGCTAAAAAGGTTCACTATGCAACCAAACTTTGGAGTAATCAAATCGCAAAAAAATTAACTCAATTATTTTATTTGTACATTAGAAAGATGGAGTGACAATTATGTTCTTGAAAAGAAAAGAGTGCCTATAGAAGATTGTCGTAAAATTACAAACAAAACTTCTATTTATTTATGTAATAATATTATCTCATCAAATCTATCTATAACTATTTTAACAAAAATCTTCCTAGTCTTTAAGTTCTTCTAGGATGTAAAAATCTTCAACATTACCAGATATAGATTATTTCAGTCCAAGCTCTTGTATTAAATCATAATCTTCTTCTATGACATCATTTTTAGTTCCTGCCTATCAAGGAACTATTGTCTAGGGCATTCTTTGTCGCTTGAATAGTTATTAGTCTTCCAACCAATCACATTGCATACATAAAATTTCAAGAAATGCAATTTCCTATTTGGCAATGTTTAAATTGTTTGATTTAAACATTTTTTAAACAAAATGCATTAATGAATGAGTTTTATGTGTTCTCATTGGGTTAAATTTTTAAGACCGATATGGTTGCCTTCACATGGAACGAGGCAGGATTTAGCTTTTGCCTGGAGGACTGAATGTTTGGCAGTTTGTAGATGACGGAGGTGGAGGTAGTGCACACCCCAATGCTAGGCAAGAAAACGCACGTCCAATGAGGTCTCAAGTAGAGCATTGCAGAGCTATTGCAGAATACGTTGCAGTTTAATATGCTTCCACATTTTTCAATGCTCCATAAACATTTTTCTCATGCTTGTTTTCCACACCTCACGTCACACGCATGCAAGGGTTTTGAAAAAGATTCAAAAGGGAAAAACCAGTCAACCAAAGACAGTTGTGTCTGTGTGGTTTTCCTCTATTATAAACCCTCGTTTGCCTACATTGCATCTGATTTAGTAGAAATGATGGTATGATGAAAGAATAAGTGTCTGGTAGATTACTGAGAGGGGGGGGAGTGAATTAGTTAACCTGAAAAATTGATACAAACTCCCAAACACAAAATAAACTTATCACCAAATAACTTAGTCAAGATAATATCTCAAAGATTACCAACATCAACCAACATCAACCGGTTTGATTGTTATGACAACTTAATAGTAAACAACTTCAATCTTGTAAACATAAAAAATGCTTAATCACATGTCAACATATTCATCTCTCAATGCTTCCATTTATCATGCCTTATCAGAATAGTTAAGTAGTTAATCAAATCAACAAATAAGATCATAACCACAAAAGCATTCACCACTTGACACAAATATTTATATGTGGAAAACATAAATAGGTAAAAACCATGGTGAGATGAGACTTGCAAGGATAGCTATCTGAACTCTTCTGAAGTTTGCCCTGTTAGGAGCCAAGCCTATTAAAGCTTTTACAATAAGTCCTATTAAGAACTGATTCTATTAGGAATCACCCGATTAAGGGATTTACAAATATGCCTTGATGAAAAGCACAATACCCTGTTAGGAGTAACCTCATTGGAGGATTTGAGAATCCAAACTAATGGACCACCTTGTGAGAGGATTTAGAAAGTAACCAAGCTTGTTAGAGCTTACCCGGTTAGGGGATTTCAATTTCTATTGTAATTGTTAGAAAACAACAGGTTTTCTTGATTTGTCTAAATAGCACTACATCTTCTTGATCGGATCCTTCTTAAGCTTCAATCTACCTTTACTCAAACTGTAGATCCATCCATCGATTAGGCAACCACACACTCAACTGGTTTCTACCAATCTTGTTAACTTTGCCAACTCTTAACAAAACAATATCATTGACCTTAAATACAAATCAACTAGGTCGGTAACACAACAAAAACCTAATTCTCATCATCGAGACTACAAACAAGTCGGTACAATCTTGATCGTTAGAAATCATAACAATCTCTTCACATTAATCAAGAAAATTCCAACCGCTCCATGATCATCGCTTCATCGGACTTATAACTCATAATGCGTTATGCATTAGATGCAATTCACTTTGCTCCTTTCCAAGATAATAAACAAACGCACCAAATCAATCTGAACTAATCCTCATACAATGATCACACATGTCTCCATCATTACCACTCAACATTAGATCTTAAACCAATAAACTTGATCGGTTAGGGTTTTAACAAAAAACAACTAGTAGGGTTTATCGGTTACATAACATAAAAAGGTTTAACGCTTTACACCGGTTCAACTTACAAACTACCATATACCGGTTTACAACATCTTCCTTAAAGATTATCATATCGGTTACAATACAATAGCAATAACAACAATAACATCATTACTATCATGAATACCATTCACTGGTTCAATTGACATCAATGACAACATATCATTAATGCAATCTATATGCAAAATGCCAACAATCTAAGAATGCCAACAAGAAAATCGAAAATGTGTCCTCCTTCTCTTAGCGCTCCTACACCATTTTCATAAACACCCTTTCCATCACTATTGCAGAGGTAGCTAGGGTTTTCTTAGGGCTCTCTCTCTCTCTCTCTCTCTCTCTCTCTCTCTCTCTCTCTCTCTCTCTCTCTCTCTCTCTCTCTCTCTCTTCCCTATTTTACAAGGACGGGTTTGATCTTTTGGTGAATGTATTTTTTGGTAGGGAAACACAAGTCCAACAATGGGGGGACTCTATTGAGTAGAGATGTTTTAACTACATGCATTGACTGTAAGATTATGTTTCTTGCTATTTCTTTTCACTTTTATTTCCTATATGCTTGCCTTGACTAAACCCTTATAATCGCATTCATTTTTTTCTATTTTTTTATTTTGGTTTCTTATATTGCAGGATCTGCAAGAAACAAAAGTGTGACAATTGGGGGACTCTATCGAGTGGAGATGTTTTCATTACATGCATTGACTATAAGATTATTCTGCTTGTTATTTATTTTTACTTGTGTTTCCTATATGCTTACCTTGACTAAACTCTTATAATCACATTCATTTTTTTCTAATTTTTTATTTTGGTTTCTTATATTGCAGGATCTACAAGAAACACAAGTGTGACAATGGGTGGACTCTATCAGGTAGAGATGTTTTCACTATGCATTGATTGTAAGATTATTTTGCTTGTTATTTATTTTCACTTTTGTTTCCTATATGCTTGCCTTGACTAAACTCTTATAATCGCATTCATTTTTTTTCTAATTTTTTATTTTGGTTTCTTAAAAAGAGAATACATATATAGGATGGAAACGCATCAAGAGATTACCTTGATAGGTATTCACAACATTCATCTTTCCTTATGAACGAATACTCAGTCTCATGTGATATCTAGCAATGCAAGAGATTCTAGTTTATTAGTTTATTTTCCTCCTATCAAGTTTGTACTCAAAAAATACTTTCCAAACAATGGGAGAATTTTAAATGGGTGGTGGACATTGTTTATTGTAAAACTGTTGCAACAGAAATGTAGAAATATGGAACAAAAGAATTGAAAATGCCTTGTTTAGTAGGAACTAATTGATTTCATTGTGGTTTTTAATTGTGGATCATGTTTTCTGCTTTAAAATTTTCATGTTTTTTGTTTGCAACCCTAACAAATCTAGCCATATCTATGGAAAGTGCAGAGCTGTCATTCCATGCCTCAAATCTACATGTTTTCAAAATGAATGTTTTTTTTTTTAATAAAACATGTTTCTGTCTTGAATCTTTTGAGAAAAGAAATTTCACAAAAAAACAACGTTTCTACAATGACTGCAGAAAGTCATTTCTTATAGTGAAGGATCAAGGGCTTCTGAAACACCCGAATTTGCCAACATGGTACACACAAAACATTCTCAGATCTTTTGTCTAATAATCATAGTATATGCATACAATTTTGACTAATAAAACCTCCATTAATAACAATGATGAATACTATGTGCATGTTTTTTACAGAGTATTTTGTTACTATTTACTAAGCTGTCATTAGTTTTATGTCCAAAGTCATTCTATATACTCTAGTCAGTTATTACCACCAAAATATTAAGTCAGTAAGCACAGAGTAGTTGGTTATAGAAGAAAGGAGTCACAAAGTTTAGTATACACCGAGTTGTTTACCGAGTAACGTTCTATGACTACCGAGGAGCAAAGATGGTATACCGAGTTCATACACACCGAGTAAAATGTGTTACCAGATTCATTGAACCTAGACACATATGAGAAACATGTTACAAAGATTGAGGAACAAGAAACCGTTAACACATTGGAAATTACACTTAAGATTTTGTATGATTTTGAGAACATCTATCCAATGAAATAATTTTGTATGATTATTCATTTAATGAATCATGTTTGTAAGATCGAAGCATGAACAAGATCACTGTTACAAGAGATCTATTTATACAACATGAATTAAGGATCAAAAATGTGTGTGAAGCAAGACATATGTGAAAAGAAAAATCATGGGAATGTTAGGTCCGGAGACAACTGAGAGGGGGGGGGGTGAATCAGTTGTCTAATAAATTCAAACCAAAAACTAATTAACCAACTTAATGCTTAATACCGGTAAACCAGTTAAGTATGTCGGTAGACAGTATTAACAATAAATCGCTATATCGGTAAGGATTAATGCATGAAACATAAACATAAAGTCATCCACAACACATGACACCAATATTTGTACGTGGAAACCCTGTAAGGGGAAAAACCACGGTGGGAAACCTTACCCACAATCAGATGATACTACTACAGATAGTAAGTGTACAAAAGGGGTTTGCACATGCAGAAAGGCCAACAGCCTAGAGTTCACTGCTCAATCACAAATGGGAGTCACACTAACTATAGTTGGATGGTTAAATCCAATAAGAATGTACTGCACAAAATAGCATTTTCATATGCTAGATTCAGTACCGGTGTAATGCTGATATGCTTCTACAAAAACCTAACTTCACCTTCAAATGATGTCTTCATGTATGCCTCTGCTTGATCTCACATATACCTTCACTTAATTCTTTTTTTTCGCATTACACACTTGATCTTACAAATAAGATCTTACATTTATATCATACCCTAAGACCAATTTTAGTAGGTCAGCTCTACAAGATATTACAATAAAAACATTTTACAAATAATATAATATCTGATGCAATAACCGATTAAACATGTCGTCTTAATGCATTTACAATAATAATAAATCATCTCCATAGTGTGCCATGCTGATCTGGAAAAGATAAACCTGCCAGTGTAACCCTAGATAACCTGGACCTATTTGTCGGTAAAAGAAAATATGCAAATATGAATATACCAATGATTATTACTTCAAAATAAAGTGTCCACATGATGTCTTCGACATTACCAAGTGTCTTCCATGTCATTCCAGGTACCGGTGAACAATATATCCTGCCGGTGAATCATATACCAGTAACTGTTGCACAGATTACTGCTTTCCAATGAATGTTGTTGGATCTCCAAAGTAGGTGTATTCAGTAGGTGTTGACATCAATGACAAAACCATACCAAAATACCAATAGGGAAAGAACTGAGTGTTATGATTTTTATGATTGACAGAGATACAAAGAGGTCACCGAGAAGGATTTAAGAGAACAGTCAAGAAATAGAGTAAACAAAAAGGTTTACCGAGTAAATTTATGGGTTACCGAGGCATGCTATAAACAAGGTAATCTCATTTTGAGCACATAGAATCTACTATAACATTTCAGATGTGAAGTTGTAGATATTATATAAGATTTTGATTGTAATATTTTGAGTTGTAAGAGAAACCTTTAACAGGGTAAAAGACTCTAACAAAGTCTATAAATTGTAAAGCCTTTAACCAGGTGCAACATTTTAGAATAAGTGTTGTAAAATCCTTTAGCAAGGTAGATCTAAAGATCTTGATACTCCTAACAAGATAAGCTATCAGAAATAGCTAAACATGTAGCTCTAACCGAGCAACCTTTATTATTGCAGTAGTGAAGTTGTGGTGTCATCCCCACCGCAGTTTTTCTCTCTAACCAAGAGTTTTTGCGTAACCAAAATATATGTGTTATGGAGTGAATCATGTATGATTGTTATTTATTTGTTTTAGCATTATATTATGTTACAACATATTTTGGTTTATGCTTAACAGTAAAGTTATTGTTGAAGAAAAGATTTGAAGTATTGATTCACCCCTCCCCTCTCAGTACATTAGCTTTCCATATTGGGCCTAACAATTGGTATCAAAGCTTTAATCTTGGAAAAGGGTTTAACTGCCTAAAGAGAAAGATCTTATCAATGGAAGGCTACAAACAATCTCAGAGAATTGTGAATCTTCAAAATGAATTGGATCATGCTAATCAAGTGATTGCAGACATGCAGAAACAAATGCAAAGATCATTGAAAGTTAGAAGAAGATTGTCTGATGATTTGTAGGACTCTCAAGAGCTGGAGGAACAAATTGAGACATCATCTGAGAACAATATATCTGAAGAAACTGAAGAAATGATTGGAGCATTGAAAGAAAAGAACAAAGCATTGACTGATCAGCTAAAAGCAATGAAAAGAGAATATGAACATTTCAGCACACAGATGACTGAAAATCTTGATGCATTGAGGATAGCCGAGGATAACATAAGAGATCTAGAAAGAGAATAACAACAGCTTGAAGCATTAGTATCTGAAAAGAATGCTGAAATCACAAGGATGACTGGAATTCAAAGTAATTTGTTTGAACAATTGGGCTATACACATCATGAAGCAAATCTAAAGGAAAATGAGAATCAAGCATTGAAACTTGAACTATCAAGATTGACTGATGAACTTGAAGCAAGAAAGAAGTCAAAAGAAACATTGAAGAAAAGTTATGAAGCATCAAGGATGTTGGATGAGCAACTAACTACAAGAAGACCCAACAAAGATGCAGGACTCAGTTACAAAGGAAAAGACTCTACCGAGAAGGGAATCCACACTACCAAGAGAGGGAAATCATCAAAGAAAGATGGAAACAAGAAGAACATCAAAGGAAATAAGCCTATTTGCAACTACTGTGGGAAACAAGGACATACTGCCAACATGTGCCAAATTAGAAAAGGTAAGCAACCGAATGTCACTAGGTCTAATGGTTATTGTAACAATTGCAATAAGTATGGTCATACATCTAATCAATGTAGGACTAAGTTTGTTAGCAATTATCAGAAGGCAAAATTCAAAGGGTTTTGTAAAAACTGCAATAGATATGGACACAGTACCGAGAAGTGTTGGTTTAAGTAGAAGAACTATATGTGGTTTGAACACCGAGAAAATACTAGAGGCTACCGAACTTACACAGAACCTAACCGACAGTATACTGTAGTACCATGGGTGATCTGATTAGGATCTATGACAATTACAGACAAATGCTTAACAATATTACACAAGTTAATTCAAAGATTTAATATGAGTGAATTAACATAATAATGCTTAAATGAAGAAAGCATAATAAAGGTAATGAACTGAAAGAAAGAGAATAGAAAGATAGAAGACAAAACACAATTGATAACAGAGTTCGTCCGTGGGTCGGACTATGTCTCCGGGTCCTGCTCCAATAGGGGGACTGATCCGATTAGCTCCAAAATCAATTACAAGTGTTACAAGAAATTCCCTTCAAGCACAATGGCAACATTATTCTCCAATGTGAAGGAATAATGAACAAATCTTCAAGCTCATAATCTCCTTCTCATCACCTGGATGATTTTCAAAGGCCTAATACCCCCTTTTATACATAAAATTAGCCATAATTAGGCTAAAACCACCAAAACCAAAAAATAATCCCCCTTGGGAAAATAATCTCATAGATATCCTCTTTCCATTTTATGGTTTGGATTTTACTCCATTATTAGGGGTTTGTTTTTAACAAATAACCTTATTTAAATAAGGTTAGCGGTTTAAAGTAATGTTCAAATATAAAATATGCCAATATGATATCAAATGCTATACTTAGCACAACGGGCGCCCGAAATTTTAGGAGGCCGGTGGTCAAGGGTTCAAACCCCACCAGCTTCTTTTTAAGTAAAAGGTGATTCAGATAAAGATTAAAACTAAACTACCACCTATAATTAGCATGTGCAAGTTGAGGTTTAGCGGTGAAGGTGGAGAATTAGTTCCAAGTTGTTATGGGTTCGAATCTCTCCACCCATTATCCAACTTTTTTTAATAAAATAACATGCAAACTACCACGTCAGCATGATGACATCATGCTGACATCATCAAAAGCATGTTCTTCCCTTCAACCTTCAAACTGCCATAACTTTCTCATACGGACTCTGTTTTTGATGAAACGAACGTCGTTGGAAAGCTTTTGATGAGCTCTTTAATTTGAAACCCATTGCCATAAGGTGAATTTTGTTATTTGAAAGCATGTGTCTAAATTTCTCTAGGCTTCTAATGACTGCTAATGCATGTTTCTCAACAAAATAATAATTTTGTTCATACCCTTCTAGGCCTTGGCTGAAGAATACTATTGGTTGTTCCAATCCCTCATCATTCTGTTGAATCAACATAGCTGAAATAGTATCAAAAGTACCAAAAGCATATAATATAATATTCTTTGCAAAGTCTGGATTAATCGAAGTAGGTGTTGATGCTATGACAGTCTTAATATCTTCAAAATTATTCTTAGCCTCTTTGGACCAGCTGAAAGTAACATTTTTCTTATGCATGCTAGTCAATGGCTTCAAAAGAAATGCTATATTAGGGATGAATCTCCTTACAAAATTGATTCTGCCTATAAAGCTTTAAAGGTCTCTCTTATGTGTAGGTAAAGGCAAAGCTAAAATAGCACTTACCCTCTCCGGATCTATGGTTATTCCATGTTTAGAGACAATATAGCCCAACAACTTACCCTTGTGTACGACAAAAATGCACTTTTTGGGATTTAGAGATATTCCATATTCTCTACACCTTTCAGAAATTTGCCTTAAGTGAGAAAAGTGCTCTTTCATATGCTTTAAAAAAATGGTCACGTCATCAAGATCAACCAAAACAAATTCATTTATAAGACCTTGGAAGGCCATATCCATTGCCCTCTGAAAGGTTGCTCCTGCATTAGACAAACCAAAAGGCATTTTCCTAAATGCCATTGTTCCCCATTTTGTAGTAAAGGCAATTTTAAATTGGTCATCCTCTTTTACCAAAATCTAATTATAACCAGAATAACCATCAAGTAGTGAAAATTTATTTGAACCTAAAACTACTTGTAAGATCTGCTCCATTGAGGGCAGCGGGTAATGATCTTTTAGAGAAGCTCTATTAAGATCTCTAAAGTCTACATAAAGTCTAAGCTCACCATTCTTCTTTCTTATGGGAACTAAATTTGAAACCCAAGATGTATGCTTTATAGGAAAGATGATATTACCTTGGATCAACTTGTTTAGTTCTATCTTCATGAGATGCTCGAGCTTTGGACTAAGGGGCCTTTGCTTTTGTCTCACAGGCTTGGCATCAACTTCCAACTCTATGGTATGTTGGGCTAATGCGGGGTTAAATCCCTTCAAATATTCATACTTCCATGCAAATACATCATTGAACTCTTGATAAAGCAAAACAAATGCATGTTTCTCATCAGTTGTACATACCTTTCCAAGCTTTAATAACTTATCTCTAAAGATCTCAATAGATTCGTAGTGCTCCTCTTTAAATAGCATGTTGCCCTTTTCCTTTCTAACCTGGTCATCAGTGTTAAAGATTGACTCAAGGGTTACCAATCCCTTTGGTAACTTATTAGTTTTCAATTGAAGAATCTGATTTTCATATTGCTTTACAAACTTATGCTGATTACCAGTTGCAAATTCAGCCTCTTCAATAAGAAAATTAATAATTTGTTCATCTGAATCAAAGACTTGCCAATTGACACTATTATCTGGAATTGAAGGCCTAACAACCACTTTGTAATATTGTTGTCTTTCAATATTGCTTAACTCATCTGGTATGTCAAATTGAGCACCCAAGGAAACCAACTTATGTGCTTCCTTATTCTGATTTCTAGGCACAAACAGCAGATTGAAAGCATCAAATTCTTCAATTAAGTCCCATATCCTATGCTTATACATTTTAAGGACATCATTTTTAGTCACATTGACACCTCTTACTTGATTTACCACTAGCTCACTATCCCCAAATACTTGCAAACACTTTACCTTTCTTTTTCTAGCCCATTCCAATCTGTGTGCAAGAGACTCATATTCAGTTGTATTATTAGTACAGCTAAAAGAAAATCTAAAGGCTGAAAAGTATTTCTTACCTTCAGGAGAGATTAACATAACACCACCACCAGAACAAACCTTTCTCCTCGAACCATCAAAATAGAGTTGCCACAATTCATTGTTCTATTGTTCACCCTACTGATTGGACAATTGATTGTCATCCTTTTCAAGATTAGGGACAGCGAAACCTTCCTCATGGATTATGTAGACACCTAGTTCTAATTATTTCATATGCTTGAATGGATCTTCCTCATCATTCTCTATTGCCCATTCATCTAATACTACATCAGGTATCCCTTCTATTAGAGTGTTTGGATCTGGGATATCAGGTTGTTCATTAGATTCTTGTATAGACAAATTTGCATTAACAACACTTGGGATGTATGGTTCTATATGGTCATTAGCTAACAATTATGATTTTATGGTCACTTTGTTACCATATCTTGTTCTAAAAAACATGTGTGACCAATCAGAAGACAAATACCCACCCAACTTGGCTGTGAAATCTCTGGACAAGCATAGAGCAAAGTAAGGTGGAAGATCTATGATGTAGACATCTTGTGGGATTGAGATGTTTGGGCATGCATGCAATATGAGATCCAAATTTTTAATCACACCTACTATTTTTATTGTTGTCCCATCTAACTAGACTACCCCTTTTGAAAGAGGATCATATGTGAAACCCATCTTATCAACTATCTTCTTTGGCATGACATAACTACTTACACCTGAATCAATCATACAATTATGCACTAGGTGTTGACCTATGATTAAAGTCAGATAAAAAGGAGGGGTTTTAACCTTCTGAGTTTGTTGTTCGCCCTTCTTTTATTGAGGGGAATTGGATAAGACTACTTTGGGTTGCTTATTAGGAAGCTCTTGTGACAAAGAGATGTTAGACAAGGCATTTTTAAGCAAATCTTTTTGCCCTGGTAGAGCTAAGGAATCCCACATTGAGACACTGACATGCATCTTTTTCAATTGATCCAAAATATTAAATGAGCTTGTACTAACCTTCTACTACCCTCTTGGAACAACGACATCCTCTTGAACTTGTGTTGTTGGTAATTGACCTCTTGGTTGATCCTTGTTGACCACTGGTTGCCCTTTTGGTAGGATTTGTATATTTGGAGTGGGTTGAGGTCCAGGTGGTGCTTGTCGACTTGTAGAAGCCTGATTGATGCCTTTATCAACTTGATGTCCTATATCAATGGCTCTCTTTTTGGATCGTGTATTGGCTGCAATAGAAGTGTAGGACTGATTCTAATCTTGTGGCTGATTTACTCCACAAAATTCTTCACTTTGTCAATTGACCAAGGTAACATCCGTGCCTTGTTCAAAATGAGAAACTTGTTGATCATGAGTTCCATGAGTACTATCTTTTGAGACAAGAACATTATTTTGAACCATGAGTGCTTGATGTAGCATACCGTTTGAACAAGTGGTCTAATTATGATGTTAGTTTCAAGGATAACACCAATCATAATCCGATGCCATGTTGTTTTGAGCTAAGATGATATCTCTGGATGTGCTGGTAGTGTTGGGATTGTAAGGTATATTGGATCTTTGGCTATAATTTCTCCTTTGACCCTGAGGGTCAGCTTGATAAGGAGGCTTGTTCTATTGATAATTCTAATAAGGGGCTTGATAAGGCTTGGTGTTCTGGTAAACTTGCTTCTCAATATTGGTCATTTTGTTACCAAAGCCTTGGAACATGGTTTTCATTTCATTTTTAAACTCCTAAAACTCTTGATTCGGGAGTGTGGTAGTATTCACTTGGGCTGAAACTTGATAATTCAGTGCTGGTAAAGGTGGGACAACAACTAGAGGAGGCTCTAAAAGACGTACAATAGGTTGTATTTCTAGAAATATGAGCATTGGGGGCCTAGGGGCTATTTTACCAGCCTGAATTAGGTAGTTTTATGCCCTAATAGCAACATCAAATGCATTTGGTAGAGTATTTGCACCCATAGACTAAATCATGACTGAAATGTCACTATTAAGGGCTCTAAGATAAGATAGAAATGCATGAGCAGGAGTAGGCCTTACCATGACAGGGATTCTGTTCCAAGTCTTCTAGAAACAAAAATAGAAGTCGGTCATTTGCTCTTGAGGGGATCTCTTTATGGTACTCAACTGTTCTAATAGGGACAAATGGTCAGGTTTGTCCTCAAACTGTGAATTTAATCTATCACCTAGCTGATCCCAGGTATCAATTGAGTTTACAGGTAGTCCTCTAAATCACTGAAGCACTTTCCCTTTAAATGAGGCAACCAAGAGTCTGATTGCAATATTCTCTTATGTGATATGATGTACACCACACAATGAAGCTACATCCCTTATATGTTCTATGGGAGTGGTCTGATCTTCTCTTGTGAAAAAAGGTAGGCTTTTCAATGCTGCTACAGGAATATCATCATAATGAGTAAGATTCAAAGGGTTGCCTTGATTGAAAGGTACAAAAGGTTGAGCTCTTGCTAAAGCCATTGGGATAACAGGTGATTTTTCTTGTGGACTCTAGGTAATAGGTGGTTGAATTGGAGTAGTTGCAAAAAGAGGATTTATGCGGGTGGCAAAATTAGGCTGAGAATTAGGTAGAGGAGAAGAATTAGATAGGAGATCAAAATATGGAATTTCCTAAAAAACTTCAACTGAAGAACTTTCTGGAAACTCAACTGCTGAATTTATTGCTTTCGCTATCTTTTTCATTGTCCTTGACCTTCTCTGCGATGGTGGTAGCTCAATATGCTCAGTCGGATCCTCACTTTGTTTGGTTTGATACTTTCTCATATGCTATAAAATGTCACTAGATCTACATAGAAACCAAGAGAATGAGTCGTTGGGTATGAAAATTGTTGCCTCTCAAGGCTGGAATTGCGGCTCCTCACACCAAAAGCAGCAAGAGTGAATATTTGTTGAGCTGAGATAGTTCAAACGTGTCCCACCAGGTGTTCCAAAAACTGTTGTCACTCAAATTGCACCCGTAGTGCACAAGATGAAAGCTCAAGCAACTTGGTGACACATGGGATAATTCTCAGGCATGTGGGTTGCCTATAGTGAGAATTAACCTCTAGATGAAGGGTTGGTTCCCTATGAATAACTCTAAATATTTACTGAGAAAAGGGGTAGAAAAACTAAAAATGAAAATAGAATGACTTGAAAATGCTAAACCAAGGTGAAGCATCAATAAGATATCTCAAAATGACAAAGATACACTCCTAAAAAACACCAATCAACACAAATAGACTTCTAGTTCATAACACATAAATATTTCATGCAAAGGAATTAAACTTCAAGAAATTGAAAGGAAAGAGAAACTTTCACAATCAACCAAATGAACCAATTTATCACAATGCACAACCTGTGACTTATAAATGAGACAGAAAATTTAAAGGTTATTTAAATAATAACATAATAAACTAGCTCTCAATCATGAATAAGAAAATGAGTTGAAAAGACATAAGGAATAAGCTCATGATTTCTATTCAGAATTATGTCATAAAATTGCATATGAGCTACAAGAATGTATTCTCTGCTAACACCATCAAGAGAATCCTCAAGAACTAGTGAAGAAAGAATGTGTTGGTTCCGAGGTTCTTGCCCTGCCATCTTAGCATGACCTGGACTCACTGTCGGAATGAAGCTCTTCCATCCGATCAACCATAATTTACATTCTTTATTTCTTCCTCTGAATTGCTTCCTTAGTGGGCCCCACTACTTGGTCACCAAGTCACGGCGAATAAACACCACACATCTTCATCATGTAGTATAGCAACCACCGCTAGATCTTCAGGAACCTGCTTGCTTTTTACCTCTGCTTGTTTTCTTTTATCTTCCTAGGCCCATGGGAATGAGCGATGCTAATGAACTTTGAACCATTGAACCATTTTGAAGTGTTGAACCACTAAGCTTTGAACCATTTTGAACCATTGAACCATTTTGAAGTTCAAGTTCAAGGTTGACTTAGACATCCGCTCATCTGTATATTTGTTGCCACGTGTTAGGCTCTGATTTGCTTGTGGGTCCACTTTGTCTATCATCTAGACCGCCATCTGGACTGGACCCACCTTGTTGCCAAGTTGCATCGATAAGTGGTCGAGCAAATTTTCCTTGCGGCTTAGCGACTACCATCAGATCTGTGTGATCAATCTGTTCGATCTTTAATCTCAATCTACCTTGGTTCTCCATATTCTCTCTACCATGTGGTGCATCCTTATTCATTCTGAGTCCACCTGGACGACCACATCATCAGTCACCAAGTCGCATGAGATGACCAGTGAGCATTTTAATCTTGCGGTATAGCGACGATTGTTGATCTACCCTCAAACTTCTCGAGCTTTAACATCGGTTGATCTTCTCTATTGTGACGTGTGCCAACATGTGTCACCCCCTGATTGGTTCTAGAGATCCACTTAGGCACCACATGTCTGCCACATCATCAGTCATCACGCATCTTGTTTTGTCGAATCTCTTCTTTCGGAAAAACTACTCTCTCAACGAACCGTTTACCAGTCTCATCAAACCTAAGGTTTCATCAATATTGCTATGTCGATGAAACTCTTTCGGGACTTGTCACAGCCAAGATCTACTTGATGTCACCCATCCATGCCATGTCACTAGCCACTGGATCACCACCTTCTGTGCCGCATGTCACCATGTGTCAACTTGTGATTTT
This sequence comes from Cryptomeria japonica, assembly GCF_030272615.1. Taxonomy (NCBI): domain Eukaryota; kingdom Viridiplantae; phylum Streptophyta; class Pinopsida; order Cupressales; family Cupressaceae; genus Cryptomeria; species Cryptomeria japonica. Next base: position 501,836,528 of record NC_081413.1, read on the forward strand.
CTCAGAGTCCACCTCGGCACCACCTAGCCTGCCACCTGTCGCGAGGGTATTTGTTCCAGGCACTTCATAACCACGGTACAGTGATAGTCATGGATAGCCCCAGAATGTCACTCCATTGTTTGATCTCTCTTGATTTGATGGTTGATCTTTACTCTTTGTTCTGCCATGTCATCAGTCGCCAAGTTGCAGCGATAATCCGGTGTGCATCTTTTCATTGTGATATAGCGACAACCGTTAGAACTTTGTGATCACCGTTGATTTTTTTTCAACTTTCTTTCTCTTTCGTCTCTTCCCGCCAGCCAGTCACAAAATTAGGATGCTTTGAGATGCACGCGCATGGGGTCCACCAGGCCATGAGCTGCCTCTTCTTGCCAAAAGCCCGTAAGCTTTGACACTATAGTTATATGTGGCCTTATATTTAAATGTGATAAAATCCCTCCGTACGGCCAATGTGTTATAAAAGGTCTTCCTGCCTGGCAACTGAAACCACTTGGAAACTCTAAGGCCTTACATTTAAAACCCTCTTTGGCACCCAAGTAAAACTTTACACAGGCTGATTGCATTTTGTTGAGTTTCTTTTGGCATTAAGGTTTTAATAGCTATGCTACTTATCTGCAATGGAGCATAATATCTCTGCAATCTACAACATGCTGAGATCAACCCTCATGGGAGCCACATTTTAGCCCACATGCTGTCTTACTTTCCTGTATCTGCACATGAAGCAAACAAGTTAGATAAAAACAGTTCATTTCTCCCTGGTTCATGATTTGATCTTTTCAAAATGAATGAATGCAAGGCTTCATTAGGGCACTAATTTTGGCATGTGCAAAATTTGGTAACATGTATACTGGTAGAAGATATCTTAGGACATGTTTATGATTGAAAATATTAGGACTTGTTTTATTTTACCTCATAGCTTGTGATCTAATGGTGAATTGAAATCTTGTAATGCTTGGGTTGTTAATGGATGTTTCATATGAATGTGTTGTATGAATGTTCTTAATGGAAGAATTACTATTCTTATTAATGAATATCACTAGTACATGGAAGTAGATGGTTGAATGGGTGATTATCTTAAAGGAAAAGAATTAGATTGTGTTTGTTGATGTGGACTAAGATTATATCTCTAATTGGATGATGAATGAGAGTATATCCTATCATATCTTAAGTTTGTATTGAATTGAATTCATTTAGCTAATAGATTTGTAACGAGTTTTGATTCAAATGGAATAGATTATGCATTTGTTAATTAATATATTTTAGAGATAGCCTATTATTTTTAAATGAGTCATGGATTATAATGTTTAAGAAGTTCAAGTGTGTGAATTTTCTCTTATGTAGGGATTGTGGTAGCCAAACAATATCATGTATGGCTAGTGGCATTCACTACTTATGGGTGAGTTGGAAAGTCAAGAAGACATGTATAGTATATAAAATAAGTAATTAAGGAATACCCTATGATTTTTGCATTATGCACTTGGGGATCATAATAAGGAAATGAACATGCTGGGAACATAGAATTATATATAGTTATGAGAATGTTAAACGTAAATAGAACTTATGTTAATGCATAGGTAAAGTTTAATCTTGGTTTATGAGTGATGATCATAATAGTTGAAGGTTGGTTAAGGGTAGTAGGAACATTTGGCCTTGGTGCATAAAATGAACCTAAGTAAAAAGGGAAATAATTCTGCATAGAAAGGTAGAATCTCATATTGAATGAATGATTAAGTTGGTTGCATATCATGAGTAATAGGAATTAATAAGTTGCACTTATGCTTGATTAACGATTAAGGCTATTAGGTGATGTTCTGAAGAAGAGTAAAATGTCATTGCTCATGTAGGTAGAGTAAGTAATGGTGTTGAGATACCCTAGGGAGGTAGTTGTAATGATTTATTATATTTTGCTTGTGCAATTGACTAATAGTTTAAGTGAAATATTTTATGTTCATAATTCTTAAATGTTGATGTATGCTCACTGCATTTCTTAAGAGATGTTAGCTATTATATTGATAGATAAAAAAAATTAAAAAAAATAGTGTGTAGTTAGCTATATTTCTCTAGGGTATTTTGGTGGGCATTACACAAATGTATTTACGAGCAAAGGTTTAGTGAAAATATCAGCTATTTGTTCTTTTGTAGATACATACTCCAACTTCGCCTTCTCTTCACTGACTTTCTCTCTCAAGTAATGATATTTGATTGACACATGCTTAGTCTTTGAATGTTGCACTGGATTCTTTGACATGTTGATAGCATTGGAATTATCACAGTATATGACAGTAGGCTCATCATAAATAACTCTAATATCTTTCAACATTTGCTTCATACAAACTACCTGAGTGCAATTACTAGGCATGACAATGTACTCAACTTCAGGAGTAGATAAGGACATTGAATCTTGTTTCTTACTAGCCCATGAAGCCAACTTCTTACCCAAAAATAATGCTCCACCGATAGTTCTCTTATGTTCAACAACATCACCAGCCCAATCTGCATCAGTGTAGGTACATAACAAGAAGTCATCATTCCTTGAATACTATAAACCATAATCCACAATTCCCTTCAGATATCTAAATATCCTCTTAACAACAGTGACATGACTCTCTTTCGGATCAACTTGATATCTAGCAGTCATGCACATAGCATGCATAATGTCCACTCTAGTCTGAGTAAGATATAGTAGTCCACTAACCATAGATCTATACAAAATTTGATCAGCTTTCAGAGATTCATCATTCTTAGACAATTTACAGCTACTCACCATAGGAGTTTCAATCGGTTTGGAGCCATCTAACCTAAAATTATTCAATAATTCCTTCACATACTTAGTTTGAGATATGAATATACCTTTTATAGTCTGTACAATGTGCAAACCTAAGAAAAATTTCATCTCACCAATCATAGACATCTCAAATTTCTTTTGCATATCACCAGCAAACTTCATACTCAAGTCATCATCACCTCCAAAGATAATATCATCAACAAAGACTTCAACAATCAGGATGTTATCATTCTCTATCTTAAACTATAGATTATTGTCAGTAGCACCTTTACTAAATCCCTATTTCAACAAATATTTATCTAGTCTAGCATACCAGGCTCTAGGAGCTTGTTTCAATCCATAAAGAGCTTTCTTCAGCTTACATACCATATCTCCATCATCTGACAGTGAAAATCCATCAAGTTGCTCAATGTAGACTTCTTCCTCAAAATCACCATTCAAAAAGGCAGATTTGATATCCATTTGATATACCTTGAAATCTTTATAAGCAGCATAAGCAAGCAACAATCTAACAACTTCAAGTTTGGCAACTAGAGCAAAAGTCTCCTCATAATAAATTCCTTGTTGTTGTGAGTATCCTTTGGAAACCAATCTAGCTTTATTTCTGACAACTTCACCAACTTCATTCAATTTATTCCTGAACACCCATTTAGTACCAATAAAATTCTTATCCTTAGGTCTAGGCACAAGTTCCCATGTATTATTGTTTTCAATCTAATCTAAATCTTCTTCCATAGCTCTCATCCAATTTTCAAATTTACAGGCTTTAGCAACATCTTTAGGTTCAACTTTAGAAATCAGGCATACTTCTTTAGCAACTAACCTTCTTCTAGTCATTACATCTTTACTCTTATCACCAATAATCTAATTTTTAGAATGATTCAGCATTACATACCTCAGAGTCTTCTGATTGTTTTGGTTCTCCTATTCCTACACTCCTTCACCAGCAACAACAACATCCAGATTAACTCTCTCTACCAAATCATTCTGCTTAGGCTCTTCAGGCTGAATAGGGGCCAAAACAATATGTCGTCAATCATCATAACCACATCCTTTGATCTCCTTCCCAAGGTTCTCATCCACCTTCACATTTGCACTTTCTACTATCTTTCTTAGTCTCTTATTGTAGCACTGGTAGGCTTTTCTCTTTGTTGAATATCCCAAGAATATACCTCCATCGCTTCTAGCATCAAACTTTCCTATATCCTCATCTCTCTTAATATAGAATTTGCTACCAAATATTCTGAAATATATCACAGTAGGAACATGACCAAACCATAGCTCATAAGGGGTCTTACTGGTATCACCTTTTATGTCAACTTTGTTGAATGCATAAACAATAGTACTAATATCTTCTCTCCAATAGATCTTTGGAACATTTCCTTCAATCAACATAGTCCTTGCAACATCCAAGACAATTTTGTTCTTCCTCTTAACAACTCCATTTTGCTATGGGGCTCTAGGAGAAGATAATTGTCTTCTAATCCCATGCTTCTCATAGAATGAATTGAATTCACCAAAACAAAATTCTCCACTTCTATCAGATCTTAGACACTTTACCTTCAATCGAGACTCAGTCTCTACTTTCAATTTAAATATCTTGAATTTTTCAAATGCTTCTGATTTCTCGTTCAAAAAGACAACCCGCATCATCCTAGAATAATCATCAATTAGTAGCATAAAATATATATCACCATGCACACTTCTAACATTTGTAGGTCCACATAGGTCAGTATGCACGAGATCTAGTAGTCCATCAGATGTATACTATTTTATTTTGAAAGAGATTCTTGTTTGCTTACCCAACTGACATTACTTACATATTGGATTATCAAGCTTAACAATCTTAGGCAGATCTCTAACAACATGTGTAGAACTGATCTTGATCATTGAATCAAAATTTACATGACACATTCTCCTCTACCACAACCAACTCTCATCAATCTAAGAAATCAAACAACTTTTCTCACCAACATTCAAATGAAAAATGTTACCTTCAGTCTTAGTTCTAGATGCAATCTCTAGACCAGAGGCATTTAAGATCTTTCATTTACCATCCTTGAATTGTAGATTACAACCTTTACCAACCATCTATCCAACACTCAAAAGATTATGTTTCAAACCTTCACCATGCAAGACATCATCAGTATTATGCTTACCATCAAAAGAAATAGAACCTCTCCCACGGATCACATAGGCTTTGTCATCTCCAAATCTAACTATTCCACCATCATATATTTCCATACTCACAAATTTTCTTTTATCACTCGTCATATGATGTGAACAACCACTATCAATCACCCATTCATCTTTCTCTTCAACTTTAGCAGCTAAATATTTCTCCTCAATAGTATAGCTAGTGGAATCAACATGTATAGGTCCATCTTCCTTAATGGAAAGGAATACAACTTCATCTCCTTCTGATTCTTCATCTGTAATACCTTCATCAGTAGCATAATAATAGTTTTTATGATTCCTATACTTCTGGTTAGGCTTATAAGGCTTATCATACTTCTCATGCTTCTCATATCTATCATTCCTAGCTATCATTCTTATCAAACTTATCATGTTTCTCATACTTATCCATTCTCTCTAAGCACCTAGAAGCAACATGTCCTATCTTATTATTGTAGACACCTAAAATTGTCATGTCTAATTAAATAAATATCTTTATTTATTTAATTACTTTAACCTAATTCTTCTATTAATTAAATAAATTTATTTATTTAATTAATTCATTTATCCTTTTCTAGCCTTATTTCTCATTTAAATAAATACATTTATTTATTTAAATTATCCTTTTCCTAAATTAAATAAATATTTTATTTATTTAATTATCCCACTTCTATTAATTAAATAAATCTTTATTTATTTAATTAATTCATTAGCCTTTTCTACCCATGACACATGTCATTCATCTCTTAATTCATACACTACCTACCCTTTCATTATTTTCTTATTTTCTCTACCTACCCTCTACTCATAGCCGACCATTTATCTTTTACACCTCTCAATCTTATCCCTCCATTTCTTATAGTGTCTTCTATATAAGGAGATGCTTCCTTCATTATCAAACCCTGACTACCTCACTATGCATTCAACTCGACTACGCTTTCGAACTTGCATATGCAATCAAGTCTACTTGCAACCACATTTTCATTCTTTGTTGAGCTCTTGTGCACATAAAATCCTAGAGCAAATATATCAAGCAAGATCAATGGAGATAGGAAGAATGGAGATTCAAACCCTATTGGACATGTGATGGTATAATCTTTGTGATTTCATTTGATTTGTATTGTCTTAGGTAATCTTCATATGTTATGGTGGATCTTTGTTGTTGTTAGGCTAGGGTTTTGTGGTTGAATTTATTTAGTCTTTCAATATTGTTTAATCCACTTTCACCATATACATTTTGGCACACCCCATGGGACATGGATTTTTGTTAGATCTGTGTTTTTTGCAGGTTTTTCTAACCCTATATTGTTGTTTTGTAAAACAATTTGGAGAATAACCTTGTGCAGCTAGGGTTTTGGACACAAAATCAAGTTCTTGGAGAGATTTGATCATATCTCACAAACGGCTTAGAAATTTTGCACCAAATTTTGTTTGCAAGTTGAAGATAGTATCAGGAACTCTCAAAAACAATTTCAGATCTATTGGAGCATATTTTAATTTTCTATGATTTTTTTATGAATTTTCATAAAAAATTAATTTTGAGAGCAAATGAGCGATATTTTTGGATTTTATTACATTTTTGGAAATATTTCATAATTATACACAGGATCTATTCTTTGTGACTATAATTTTGATGTAAAATATCTCCCTAAAAATTAGATCTTTAAAAATTAGGGTTTTTCCTTATTTTGATCAGATCTCACAAACAGCTTCGAATTTTGGAATCAAATTGTTTTTGCAAGTCAAAAATATTATCAGAAGTGTTTAGTAAAAATTGCAGATTTTTTACATCAAAAGTTCATTTTATATGAATTTTTTATGATTTTTCATAAAAAAATGATTTTGAGAGCAAATTATCAAATTTTTAGGATTTTCTTACATTTTTGGAAATTTCTTAGAATTATACATAGGATCTGTTCTTTGTGATTTTAAATTTGATGTAAAATCATTCCTAAAAAATTGGATCTTTAAAAATTAGGGTTTTGCATTATTTTACTCATATCTCACAAACTGCTTGGATTTGTTGCAGAAATATTTTTATGCAAGTTTGGAAGACCATCAAAACTGTCTAGTAAAAATTTCAGATTTTTTGGATCGATTTTGTATTTTATATGAATTTTTTATGATTTTTCATAAAAAATTAATTTTTGGAGCAAATTAGCAATTTTTTTGGATTTTCTTACATTTATGGAAATCCCTTGAAATTTTAGAAATGATTCTTTTTTATGATGAATCAGATCTTTGAATTGGTCAACAAAACGCATTGTTGAAGACCCCTATTTCACAAAGTCTTTTGGATCTAAAATTTACCTAACTTGTGTGCTTGCAGGAAGGGGTGATCATTTGAAACAATCCAAACTACTAACAAATCTTTGTTGCAGGACCTTGGCAAGGGTTTTTTATCTTTATTGTGTGCCTTGTTCTCATAGACTAGCAAACACTTCAATTGGTGCACTAAAATTGAACCATTGTCTTTTGTGTCTTGAGCAATAGGCTCTTTTTGTTTCATCTTTAGAGGGCCTGTCTCCCTGTGTGGTCATTAGGACTACTAGTGAGGAGAGAATGAACCAAGTGGTAGAAAAAGAAAAGCCATCTTCTTCCAAACCACTATAAATAACTGTATCCATGGTGAAAACTACGGATAACATGTGCTGATTAGTTCATACCGACACTATGTCTCCCCATAAACCCGTTTGATCAAATTTATTTGATCATTTATAGGGTGTAACCCCTATCGGCTGGGAGCCTTCTATATTTATAGAGTTGAAAGTGTCGCATGTATGGCCACATGAGCTGATGCCTTTACTAGGACCTTTTTTTTTTAGAAGCCAAAATCCTTCTAGTTGTTGGGGCAGGAGGTCGGACCTCTGGTAGTGGCCCACACACATACAGTTCTTAGTAGAGATACAAAGTTCACCGAGAGGAGTTTTCGTGGGGACTGATGCTTGGCTGCCCCAAGAAGTGAGTGCCGAGGGTGGAGCCAGTGGGGTCAAGCATCTAAGTATCCGCTCTAAATAGTGTAGCCTCAGGGGAAACTCCATGTGGGATCAACAACTATTGTCCTAGCCAGCCATAAGAATTGTGCTTGTCTTATTTTGAACTATCAAACATTCAAGACCAAACATTAAAATATTGTGTCTTTTGTGTCTTCAAGTGTATGCAAAATAAATTTTACATCAAACAACACACTTTTCTTTGAGTCATTTTGAGTCTAAACACTTGCAAACATTGAGTCTTCATCAACATTGTGTCCTTTTGTCATGGAAATACAGTCAAAATTTCAGATTGGGTCACAACAAAACAACTTCACAAATTGGAAAAATTTACAGTCCAACAAACAAGAGCAATCAATTTCAGAATTCTTGAGCTTCCTAAGCTATCTCTCCAGGTTTTCATCTAGCATTCAACCTGTCTTTGGGTCTCACAAAGTCCATCATTGCTTTACACCTTACATTACATTCACATTTGTCTAAACTTGAGTCAAAAGGTCACTTGCTTGTCCTCATCTTACTTTGTCAACACACTACATACAACAACATTTTTCTAAGTGGTCCCCTCATCAAGTTCTATCACCTTTGGGTCTCATTTGGTCTTACTTAGAGTCAAGGTCAACTTACCTCATCAAGAGAAACTATCCTCTCTTTGGAAGTCACACCTACTCTACTACATACATACTTGGTCTTACATTTTGGACATTGCAAGTAAACCTTAGATTCATTTACATTCCATCCAACTCTTGGTCTTCCATACTCTTTTCCATTTTCATCTAGTCTCACACATCTTGGTCAATACCTACTTCATGGTTGAAACTCGTTCCCAAAAATCTAGGAGAGAAGCTAAAGAGGCTCAAGAGTCTACAAACATGAGTTCCTATGAGTATGACAATGATGTCTTTTTCAATTCTGATCATACTACATTACTTGACATGGATGCCTATAGAAACATTCCAAATGTTGAGCAATTGGACACTATAAACAACAATGGTACACACAATGACAATATGGACAACATTTCAATACATTCAGCAGAAGTGGAAGACTCCATTATGGATCCCTGTTTCAATCGATTGGTTGAGGAAATAATGAGGAGGGATAGACAATACTTCTTACAAGTGATGGCACAAAGTGGAGCCAAGATACCTCATGATTTTGACATGTCTCAAATAATGGAAAATCGATCGTTGTAACAATCTCACTCCAATGTGGATCAAAGGAGACCTAATAGTGGAGGCAATAGAGGACCACATATAGTGCCTGAATCACCATCATCTTTGTTTCAAAAACCAGAGGTCCCATACACACATGGTCAAGTATATGATACTCACCTTCGAAGACCATTATGGAAGTCTTATGTAGAAAAATATGCTCAATCACATACCAATGCTAAGGATCAACCACCAACGCAATTGGATATTCAAAGGCATGCTCAAAATTTGGACACAAAGAAACCCCGCATCAAATTTGGGGGCAACACACTAGAACAAACTCATGATATGCCCATAGAGTATGGTATACAAGGACAAAATAGATATTCCATTCCGCACCATGACTCTATAACAAGTGGTCCATATACGCAACATCATTATAGACCTCCTCCATATGAACATGTGTATGATCAATATCATCCATATATGCAACATGCTCCTCCACTCGGTGCTTCAGGCATGGGGTATGGTCCAAGAAGTCGGTCTCCACCGAAGAACAATTTGGAGCAACAAATCAGGGACTTACAAAAGAAAATGGAGGACATAACTACACCAAAGCCAACATACACAATGAGAGACATATGTCCTTATCCATTTGACAAAAGCATTCCAATGCCTCATTTTCCTACACACTTTGTGACACCTAAGTTTGATAAGTATAGAGGCAAAGGGGATCCTAAGGCACACATAAGACAATTTTTCACAGCTTGCATTGAAGTAGCAGTAGAAGAGATATATTTGATGAGATTATTCCCACAAAGCTTAGGTGATCAAGCTATGGAATGGTTCTCCCAACTCCCACTTGGAATTAAGTCTTGGGGTGATCTAGCAAAGGCATTTATCCAACATTTCTCATACAACATAGAGACAGATATATCAGTCACTACTTTGTGCAACACCAAGAAAAAAGATGGAGAGTCTTTTTCATCATTTTTACAAAGATGGAGGAATCTAGCTAGCAGATGCTCTTGTGAAATTCCACAAAAAAAATGGTAGAGATGTTCACCCAAAATGTTAACAAAGACATTGGTTATGACCTAAGAAAAGCTTGTTTGTCCACCTTCAAGGACATCATTGAAAAAGGATTAGTGACATAAAAGGTCCTAATTGAACAAGGAATAATTAAAATATTCAAAGAAAAAAAAGAGGACTTTAAAGGAAAAGATAAGCCAAGATTTTGGAATAAAAACAAGAACACAGTCAATGATGGTGTTGTTGATGCCAATACAGTACGACCCAAAATCATTTTTTCTAGATCAGGCTCTACAAACAATCAAGTGAATACTCAAACAACTTCAAAATCACAGAGGAAGTACACCCCATTGGGAGAACCACTAGAGTCAGTTTTCAAGAAGCTAGTGGCAAACAAGATAATCACAATTCAAGATTTGCCTCCATATGAGCCAAAGGTTAAACCAAATTGGTGGAATGATGATGAATATTGTGAATTTCATAAGAGCAAGGGCCACAAGACAGGAAATTGCCATTGATTGAAGAACATCATACAAGACCTTATTGATAGAGGTGACATTGAGATTGAAGGACATTCATCCAATCAAGAACATGAGATGTTTAAAGAACCATTCCCAAAACACGACAAGGGAAAAGCTAAAGCCACAGATGACCAAACCAGCTATACCAGAGCATCTTATAACTATGATTCAACTATCAATCACATTTTGATGGACAACTATGTCTCTACCATTATCATCAAGGACAAAACACTTGAGAATTCTACCCAAAGACCCAAGATTGTTCTAAAAGGCATTGGATCTTCTTCTGAACCTACCTCTAAATGTAATGTTACAACTCATCGAGGTAAATTCACTTTGCAAGGTGCCCCAACTAAAAACACCGCTTCTTCATCAACCAAAGCTGAGTATGACCTTGTATAATAGTTAGGGAAGACATCCGCGCTCATCTCCATCCTTGAGCTCTTACATATATCCCCCGCACATAAAGCCATTCTTGATAAAATCTTGAGAGACACTGTTGTCCCCACTGATCTGAATGTGGACCAGTTTCAAGCCATGGTGGGATACCTTTCCATTCCACACTCTCTTACATTCACAGAAGCCAATGACACCTCTGTAAGTCAGCCACATAATGCACCTTTACACATTGAAGCCTTCATACACAATCATCTAATAAAACGAGTCCTAATAGATGGAGGAGAAGGTCTAAACATTTGTACATTGAGCACTATTAAACAATTGGGATATTCTGATAAAGCTGTAAATTCTACAAACAAAATTACCATCAAAGCATATGATGATGAAGAGTGCTCATCCAAGGGCACAATCACCTTACCTCTCAGAGTTGGGCCAGTTACAAAAGATGTGGTTTGTCAATTCCTAGACCTCGATCTCACATACAACATTTTGCTAGGACGTCCATGGATTCATGAGATGAGCGCAGTACCATCTACATATCATCGATGTATCAAGTTTCCACATAATGGAGTTGAAGTGACTATCAAAGCTGACCCAAATCCATTCATATATTGCAACAATCTATGACCTAGATCAAAAATAACAATTCTAGTTAATAGAGAAGCTATTCCTTCATCATCATATGTGGATCCAGAATCATTGAAATCTTCTCCATCAAAATAAGCAGAGATCAAAGAAAAGTTCAAGATTAAAGACATGGGATGTGGAGAGTATATATTTCATGTTGATCAACTTCCACTATCTCCTAACACATTTTGTCGACATGAACAACCTACAAACAAGTTGCAATGCCAAGGAACTGGGTATGAACCACCTAGTGTTGTGGCTACTAAGTCTGAATGTAAATCTCCTCTAGTGGTGCAAGAATCTCTTGATATCAATAGTCCTAAGAGTGGTTCCAATGAAGAATCTATTGAGTGTATCACCAACCCTCTTGAGAACTCACATAGCCTTACCATTTCATCCACTCATTCCATTTCTACTCCTCTCCCAGACTTGGATCAACAAGAATCACAAAAGCCCTTACTAACTGGGGATCAAAAATGAAGCTTTGAAAAGAAAAATCTAAAAGTTAAAAATAGAGAGAAGTCCTTTAGTTAAAATCAAAATAAAAAGCTATTGGACTCTACAAAAATCAAAGTCAAGGATAAAAATCCTATGAAAGAAAAAGAACAAGAGTTGATCTCCCCTAATATCAATATAACTGGGGGCAAAAGTTCTAAAATTTCAAGTCAAAAGGCATACTTGTTGATCCTAAGTCTCCATCATGCTATCCTACTTTCACTTCTTTTCATAGTCATAAGCCTTCATAACTCATCCACTTGTTTCACACATCCTTTCCCTTCTGGCGATACATCATGGACCTTTAATGGAACTTCCTCGAAGGACTTTGTTATTAGGGATGCCCAAACTTCTTTAGGTGACACACATACGGGCCTACGTATTCCACACATTAGTAATTCTATCTCAATTCCTTTATCAAGGAAGACAATCATGGGAGCTACATATCATTTAGTCAAGGAACGTCACAGTTACAATCATGAAGTCAAGTCTCGCACATTTGAGGTGGGTGACTTAGTTCTTAGAGAAAATCCTAAGAACCAGCAAGACAGAGAGAAGAAAGGCAAATTTGAACCAAACTGGCCTGGTCCTTACATAATCACAATAGCATATGAATCTGGTGCATATCAGCTCTCAACCACAGAGGGTGAATCTTTGGAGGATCCTATCAATAACATGCACCTTCGTAGGTTTTACACATAGCTCTTTAGAGAATATCCTAATTCAAAAAATTAAAAATTAAAAAAAAAAAGAAAAAATAGAAAAAAAATCATAAAAATAAAAATCGTTACTTGGTGAAAACCTGGCAAACAGGCGCCTTGTGACACAAAAAAAAAATTAAAAAAAAAATTGAAAAACAAAAAAACATTTCGTCCAACGGTGAAAACCACTTCGGTGGCGCCCTGGGCAAGTACCATGGTGAAAACTGGGTCACCAGCGCCATGTGTAGAGACATTGCTCCTCCCTCCTTCAGGATTCACTTTCATCCTTCACTTTGCACACACTCACAACCTATTCATCCACAATAAACTTACCCATTCCCATAATGGTTATTGATCTACCCAAGATTGGTTAGCCATTCATAATAAACATTCCTTTTCACCCCTTTTTCCATCCATAATAAATCAGCTCCTATCTGTGGCTAAGGCTAATCCTACATCTAGTAATGGGTGTGGAACTAAGAACATCACATGTTTTGAGGAGTACAGTTTCTTCCAGTTTTCTTTAGTCTATACGTGTACAATCCACAATAAAGCAACATTTGCATTGCCAATCCACAATAAGGTTTTGTCTTCTTCGCAATAAAGTATTAGTTTCATGGATTCAGTCAGTTTCAGATGAGACACAACAACAACAATGGACTTCAACAAATCAAATCTTTCAGCAGACTCAGACAACATATGGTTCAGTGCTATCTATCCTTTTTGTGAAAATAAACATTGTGACCACAATCAAATAAGACTTATACAAGTGACAAGAGACACTAAACTTGAGGACTACAGTGGATGTTGGTGTCGAGTCTTGGTTTTCTTTTGATTTTATCTTTTTGTTGACATGTCTTTTAGCTTTTTTGGGATGTCTCTGACTAGAGATTCTATCTCCAGGATGTCTTTGACTAGAAAGGTGAGGATGGGGTATCGTCACCTATTTTTCTTTTGTTGTCTGTGGATTGTCTCTTAGTAATGCTATGACTTGTCTAAGGATATGAAGACACTGAGAGTCTAGTATGAACTGGGGCATTCCTTGTTTGAGACTGTCTTATCTCCATGCAAATAGGTACAATGACTTTCTCGATCAAACATATGCCTAGATTGTCATAACCTACTTGCCATAATAAGCTCAATGATGATAACGCACATGAAGCTTTTTCACTTTCATATCTTCTATCTTCCATTTCCCCTTTCTTGATTGACCTCCATTGTCCTTATTGAGTCCGTGTAGCCTACTATCACATGACTGAGTACAATGACACACCAAAAATATTTGCATTTCATGTAGTTGCACCAGCATCATCATAGGCTAGCATATCTCATTATCTCCATACATATAGATATCACAATTACAATTGCATCACATCCTACACACAACACATGTTAGTACATTTTACATTTTCATCATGTAAATAATTATTTGCATTATCATATTCATCTACATTTCATACATTCACATTCACATATGCATAACATATAAAAATATAAAAGAACAAAAATATTGCATTTCATTATGTGCATATTTTTATCCATATCATAAGCATCACATAGAAACATACATCATGAAACATCTCATCACATAGGTACGCATGCATATAGCTGCCACAAGGATGAATCATCTCATATATATATCAAAATCATAAGTGTCATGATACAATGATGTCAAAACCATATGGCTACAATCACCCGAAGGTGTCTACATCATCATACAAAATGGTACAAAATTGATACATAGGGAGCCCTCTACGGCTATGATGAACTCTCTCACTCGGAGCCACCTAGCCTTGATGGAGTCTGAGCCCTAGAAGGATCCACCCTAGGATCATCTCTCCTGTCCCCTCTGTCTCCCGAGCCTAGTTGTCTCATCCTCCTCCTCTCCTCCTCCTCCCCCATCCCACAGCCAATCCTCATGTCGCCCTATCCAAACAGAGGAACCCACTGATAACTCCTGCCAACACTGCTGGTAGTGCTAATTCTATCCATGTCATGGTGTCCCAAGCCATATGTCTAGCCCTCATCTCCAATCCTGGATCCTAGAACACTCACCTTAGTGCCTCCCTGTCTCCATCTTGATCATAGGGTATCAACTCCCCATCGATTGGTATCCTCAGTATCCTATACACATCCTCTAAGGTGACTATCATCTCACCCATCGGCAAATGGAATGTGCATGTCTCAGAGTGCCATCTCTCGGCTAAAGTAGTCAACAAACCCATGTTCGCTTGAAACTCAGACACATATAGAATATGGCGCAAGCCCATAACCTCAATCGCTGCTCTATCTTCAAAAGTCAGCTCTAGTCATAACCTCTGAGTCGATGGGAATCTCTCCCATGACTCTAGCATAGGCAAGTACTCCTGTAGTCAAGCAAAGCAATCATGTCAGTCAAAGTGACACTCACTGTTCATCACAAAGTGTTGCTTCTAGCCTAGTGACACTCACTGTTCATCACAAAGTGTTGCTCCTACTGGTACTCCCTGTTCATCACAAAGTGCCTCAATCTATCCTAGTCTTCCCTAGAGGACTTGCTTGAGTGTATCCTCTCAGCACCTTATCCAATCGACAGCGTATGTTCATCATAGAACTGTCGATTTGACCTTGAAGACATAAATGCACATTTTTTACATAAACATGCTTACATATTGCACAAACGCACCTGGCACAAACACAGACATGCCTAAACATTTTTTGACCTTGTTTGACATATTCTAAAGCTCATTTATTGCACTACCTAACATGCAATTATGACAACAATTAATATGACAAAGTACAAAGAGGTTTTGTGGTACTTACTGGCTCTCCTGCATTTGCTGGCCTCTAAAATTGGCGAACATGATTGAATCTATGCACCAATGCCATTGCTGCTCTATTCTCTCTCTACACTTTGAGCTCTTGGATGTGTGGATGACAATGAGGATGTGTTCCCTCGTGGTCTATTTTATAGACTGCCCTAGCCCTCGTTTCCTGAGTCAATCTTCTTTATCCCGTGACTCTGTCACTTTATTCTATCTGGTCAATCCATTCTAGCCTTTCTTTCTTATCGAGAGATTGTCTGCGATCTTTCCAAACATTTTCATCCAATCTCTCAAGGGGGTATATCATTCCCATCTTGGGGTAACTTTGTATCAGTTCATCTTATCTTCTTTGAAACAACGCGACAAGCTGCATTCTCTCAAAGAGGGGCAAAATGTAGACACCTAAAATTGTCATGTCTAATTAAATAAATATCTTTATTTATTTAATTACTTTAACCTAATTTTTCTATTAATTAAATAAATCTATTTATTTAATTAATTCATTTATCCTTTTCTAGCCTTATTTTTCATTTAAATAAATACATTTATTTATTTAAATTATCCTTTTCCTAAATTAAATAAATATTTTATTTATTTAATTATCCCACTTCTTCTATTAATTAAATAAATCTTTATTTATTTAATTAATTCATTAGCCTTTTCTAACCATGACACATGTCATTCATCTCTTAATTCATACACTACCTATCCTTTCATTATTTTCTTATTTTCTCTACCTACCCTCTAATCATAGCTAACCATTTATCTTTTACACCTCTCAATCTTATCCCTCCATTTCTTATAGTGTCTTCTATATAAGGAGATGCTTCCTTCATTATCAAACCCTAACTACCTCACTATGCATTCAACCTGACTACACTTTATACAATCAAGCCTACTTGCAACCACATTTTCATTCTTTGTTGAGCTCTTGTGCACATAAAATCTGAGAGCAAATATATCAAGAAAGATCAATGGAGATAGGAAGAATGGAGATTCAAACCCTATTGGACATGTGATGGTATAATCTTTGTGATTTCATTTGATTTGCATTGTCTTAGGTAATCTTCATATGTTATGGTGGATCTTTGTTGTTGTTAGGCTAGGGTTTTGTGGTTGAATTCATTTAGTCTTTCAATATTGTTTAATCCACTTTCACCATAAACAATTACAAGAGAAACATTTCAAAGGAAACTTTCAATCATACTTACCAGCACCTTTAGGCAATCTTCAGGCAATCAATGCTTCAAGTTCATCCAACTCTCTTTCTTGCTCTTCCATATCTTTTCTCTCTCTCATATCTAGATATTCTTCACTCATCAGGATCATATTTCTTCTTACCATATGTAGATGCAAATGCTCTAAATGCAGTCTTAGACTTTCTATGTGATTCACCAAACTCACTCAGCTCAAATGCAACAATCTTTCCAACCAACATATCTCTTGTCATTGTAGTCACACTCTCGATCTCATCAATAGCAACAACCTTATGTTTATAAGCAGGAGGCAAAGATCTCAGAACCTTAGCAACAATTTCATCTTCCTCAATGGTTCCACAGGCACATCTGATACCTAGGACATGATCATTCACCTTAGCCATGAAAGAGTGTATGTTCTCATCATCTCCCATGTTCAATGTCTCATACTTCCCTTTTAAACTCTTCAACTTAGCAACTTTCACCTGTTTATCTCCTTCATACAGAACATTAAGATTCTCCTAGACTTCATGTGTAGTCTGAAGTCTCATAACATTTGTCATCTTAGAATCAGTTAGTGCACTAAGCAATTCTTCCTTCGCTCTAATATTGTGTCCAGCTGCCTTGATCTCAATAGGAGTAGATGGTCCATTCTGAGGAACGATATAGGTATTCTTTGTAATCTTCTAGTAATCTTCTCCAAGACATTTCAAATGCACTTACATCTGGATCTTCCATATAGCATAGTTACTTCCATCAAATCTTAGACTATCCTTCTTAAAGATAACACCTTGAGCTGCCATCTCGGATCTCCTCAAGTGGTTAGGCTTCTACCAGAGGATCTAGGTTTGATACCAATTGTTAGTAGCAACCAATAAGGAAGACTGAGAGGGGGGATGATTCAGTCTTCACTAGAATACCAAACTTAATCACAAAACATGAATCCGATAAATTGCAGTGATAAAATAGATAAGAAAATTAACAGCACAACACACAACACCAAGATTTTTGACGTGAAAAACTCAGTTAAGGAAAAAACCATGGTGGGAACCTACCCACAGTAAGATGATAATCTACAGTAGTATGTGTAAATATCACAATGGAGAATGCACATGCATTCAAGAACACTGCCTAGAGCTCACTGCTTAAATATAATAGTCTGGAAGGCTACAACCCTTAGGGAAGTTTCACTGACTTACAATGAGATTTAGACTACAATCTGGAAGAAATGAACTAAAAGAATAACATCTCCAAATGCCTGATCACAGTTCTAGTTAAGCATAGATGTCTTCCTTGCAACACCAATCTCACCTCAAACTCAACACCAAAGGATAAATCACTTGTTCTCACATAATCCTCTCTTTGATAATGCATACATAACATTAACACCTAAATTACATGAATATATCTCCTATACATATACAAGTCCTCAACCTTGACAATAAGGTCAGCTAAACCCTCAACCCTCAATTTCAAAATTACAACACATGATACAAAGATTGACCACCGAACCAATATAATGATTTACATAGAATAACATGGACCTAAATCAAATTCCCAAATGCTCAACTCCACTAGAAATCACGCCAAGATCAACCACAACACGCCACACCACCAAAAAAACCACATAACATGAAAATAATCATGGATTGATAGATCCACCAAAAACTCACACAACGATCAATTTGTATCACCAAAACAAATAGGATGTGAGTAGGAAACACTAGCAAGCACATTAGAATCATCAGGAATAGCTGCACCAACACCACTTATCAAATCTTCATCGGTCAACATCTGAAAGCTAAAGAACACAACCAATCAAAAACTGTCATGAAGAAAGATAACTTGCAGAGCACTAGTCCAACTGAAATGAAGATACACAAGATCATCCCAATAAACATCCCAAAGTCTTAGCACAAGATATGATCACACCGAAATATACTAGAGGAAATACCAAACTCTACAAAATAGTGATCAACAAAACAACACTACAAACCAGATCATAAGATCTTTCCCAAAATGCAATCACTGGAGCAAATCACAAGAATATGCTGACATCAATGACAACAACATATCCTAGCAGCAACGATGACCAACAATATCCAACAGTTATAAATAGTGTATATATGTCATTAAAACATGATGTCTTTATTGTCTCTTTATTTTCTTCTTGTAGCATGTGATGACTACACAATTTCAATATCCTCATTTTCTACTTAATGATAATTCAAATATTTTGTGTGGATCCATTGTATAGATTTTGTGTGCATCCACTACAATCCATGTGGAATTTCTTCTTGATCTCTTCAATGCAAGGGAAAAAATAATTTATTAGTTATATCTTTTATAGTTCAACTTTTTAGTAAACTATTTGAATCTTATTTATAAATTCTATGAAAATGACCTTTAAAACAATGTGGAGTGTATGGAGATTATAGAGATGCTAAAAAGCTACTAAAATGAAGTTGTAAATAGATAAATTTGTATAATATTTACAAAAATGAAAGTGACAATTATAGGAGTTGACAAAATTTTGTATGGTCATCATATGTCCTTATTTAATGCAACTCTAATAACACATGCTAATAGTCTTCCTCAAGATTTTTTGCATCAAATCCAAAAAAAAACAATGTAGTATAACATCACTCTCTTTAATATGAGCCATGTTTGCATGCATGATAATGATTTGAGGATCATTTTATATCACTTTAGATGTATAATCATGAGGAACTAAAAATCAACCCTCAGCAAAACATAATAATCTAGATCCATAGATGATTTTTAACCATTCACTTATTGTTATGAAAAAATGGCTTTGATTTTGTTGAAGAACCCACAAATCATCTTTGTGGATACCAATCTACATGATTAGCTAGAGGATACCTTACAAAATATATATTATTCATTACTCCTACACAACACAAATTGTTTAGACCATCATTCCATAATAAGATGCAATCCCATAACATCTATACAATATATGTTTTTGACATGAATAGTGTAGGGAGCTTGTTCCACTCTGATGCAAGAGCACACTCGAGAACAAGAGCGATCCACATTATTGTACATATTTTCATTTCTATTGAAGGCTTTTTTTCTTTGGTTGCATTTTTGGTTTGATCTTAGTGTTAGCTCGGTTCAAATTTAGTGTTGGCAAAATTAGGTCAGATTTTGATGGATTGATGGTACATATAAGACTTTCCATGATGTCGTTTAGTCTCATTGATAGTGATGCAGGAGTATCCCTGGTCGATGAGCAATCTTGCATCAACAAAAAATATTTCCTTTTAGTTTTGTTCTTGTTAGTTCTTTATGCAATTTTTTGTGTTCCTACCGGTTGGTACCGATAATTGCTTTCTTTTCGTGGCAAATCTTATTTTCGGTTTTCAAGCTGGTTCATGTGCTTAATTCCATATTTTCATTTCATTTGGGCTCTTTTTCCAGTTAGTTATCACTTTTGGTTGACTATTTTTGGGTTCCAGGACAGTTCTTGTGCTTATTGGTTGGTTTTCCTTCATAATCGATGTGATTCTTGGCAAAAGAATCTATTTCGGGTCTTGTCTAATGTTCTTTGGCATGTGGCCGACCTTCCTACTGAATTGCACTTCGTGGTTGTTATATTCTAGAAAAAATTCTTTAATTCTTAGGGCTGACCTAATTACATGTTTCATTTTCCTGCATTGGTAAATGTAATCTTATGAGGCTGACCTGGATATGTTCTTGTGGGTATAAATATGATTTTATGTAATTATTTGTAGGGGAAGAGGAAGTAGAATTGAGAATGAGGATTGAGATTCACATTTAATGATCCGGTTGATTCTTAGAGTCCTGGATTAGATTGTATCTAATTGATAGCCCGCATTTAACCAGTTAACTACCAAATGTTTTGTGATGATTATATGATGATAGCCGGATGATTGTTGGAAGTTATAAAGCAATAATATGATCTGTTTATGCAATCTTGTTATGTTTTCTTTCTACTTTCATTGTGTTACTCTTGTTGCATAAGCCAGTTGATTCTCTTTGAGGTTTTTATCGGTTATGGTTACATCAAGTGGTATTAAAGGTAGTTATGGACTGGCTGGTGGAAGAATTGTTTATGAACATTGAGGCATTTCTTTGGGTGGATAGATCACCAATTGGAGGCAGGTTGTGTCTGTGTTCAATAAATCAGGGAGGCAATTGAAACCAACAATCAGATCACTGAGTTGAGGTAGTTCACCAAAGTGGAAGAGGAGATACTACCGAGAAGGACAAACCCCCAGAGGGTAGAGAAGATGATGGAAGACTTCAAGAATGAAGTGAGGAATGAAATTTGAAATGCTTTGGTTGGTTTGTGAAGGAACCCTAATTCTGAGGATGAATATGAAAAAGCTGGTGAAGAGCTTGAGGAACCTGAAGGATTAGAAGATGAAAGAGAGGGAATATTCCTAAGAGCAGTGGTGCAAGTGAGTAAAGTTCATAAAGTTGAAGTTTCAAAATTTTCCGGAATGCTTAACCCAGAGGATCTGATCGATTGGATCAGAGAGTTGGAGGATTACTTCGAGTTTGAGGATGTCAAGGACCCATAGAGATTTTGATTGGTATAGACTAATTTGAAAGGGCATGTTCCCTTGTGGTGGAAAGAATTGAAGAAAGATAGAGTGGAGAACGGTGAACTAAAGATCACCCGGTGGAGATAGATGGTTGCAAGATTGAAGGCCAAGTACATACCGGGAGACTATGAATTGGAGTTGTTCAAGAAGTTGCAGAACCTAAAATACAGAAATATGATTGTGAAGAATATAGTGAGGAATTCTACAAGGTGGTGATTAGATCTAGACATAGAGAGATGGATAGAGAAAAAGTGGTGAGGTACATAAATTGACTTGCATTTAACTATCAGGATGATATGCGTATGTTGAGGGTTTCCACAGTTGAGGAAGCTTACCAATATGCTTTGAAGGCTGAGGAGAAGATGAGAAGAAGACAACCGAATAGAGGGAAGAAGAAATATAGGATGAGTGACAGTATAAAGAAACCGGATGAGGAAGATGAATCAAAACCTAAGTGGAGTAAAGAATTGGAACAGAAAGCACAGAGGAAAGGCACTGGCAGTACCGATAGAGAGTTTCCTGGCAAATGTTACAAGTGTGGAGAAACCGGACATAGATTCTATGAATATAAGTAGGGAATGGAAAGAAGTTGTGTGGCAAGTGAGGAATCAAAAGGTGAAGTGATGCAGAGAGTCTTGGAGCTTGTTTCAATACACCTTCTTGAGTGACTTGTCCTACTCAACCCTTCAACTACTCAAGTCCAACCAATGGCACTTAGTAGGGGTTGTGCTAGTGAGACCTCCAAGGTCTGAACCTATTTGGCTTGCTTCTTAGATATATCCAATGGTTCTTTCGATAATCAA
Source organism: Cryptomeria japonica (assembly GCF_030272615.1). Lineage (NCBI taxonomy): Eukaryota > Viridiplantae > Streptophyta > Pinopsida > Cupressales > Cupressaceae > Cryptomeria > Cryptomeria japonica. The sequence goes on from NC_081413.1 coordinate 501,858,805, forward strand.
CTCCACCTCTTGAGGTTGCCAACTCAATCACACACTCTCCTCTCCAAGGCTTCAACCACTCCTGCAAGGATCTCAACACACACAACCACTCCCAATGGGTCCCAAATGCATCTACTAGGTGTCTTTGAAGTATTTTGAGGCTTTAGTCTCACAAAAACCCATTTCTTTAGCTTCCTAACCTTTCTAGGTCCCTACCGGCTCAAAATAGGCCTAATTGCATTAGCCCTCCCTTGATGGTTTTAGGGTCTTCATTTGTAAAAGTCCCAAACAAGGCTATAAGTAAATCATGGATTCGAGTACCTTTTTGGAAGTTACAGACAAAACTAGAAAAGGGCATTTGGGTTATCTGTACAAGTGGGGTTTCCAATGCTGCACTATTTTCAAGGGTTTAGGCCTCACCGGGTGACTTGGCAAGATGGGACTAAAAATATTCACCAATAAAATCTCCTGATCCAAACAATTTGGGAATCTTCAAGGGAAATCAAAGGGATTTCCATTCATATGAAACTTGGTCATGCACCAATCCCCATGTGCTCATAAATCTCACTTTTCTTGTTGTCCTATCTCACCTACTCCAAGCGGTGAGCCTAGGCCTTTATTGTTTCTCCTCCACAAGGACCTATAAAACCACAAATCCTATCCTAAAGCTATGTACAGAACCTAACCTAGCATTCTTAGTGATTTCAGCAGGTGCCATCAAAGAATGCCTAGGTTGGAGCGATTTTCTTGCTCTTAAACCCTACTTGGAAGGGTTTTGTACCTAGTTGCAAAGAATGGAAGAAATATCGACAACCTAGGACAATCAAACCTGAAAATCAACCTTAATGAAGACAAATACAATGAACACTCAATAATTGCAATGAGTTTACACCATCTAGTCCGTACTGGACTATACAATCAATGAAAATAAGAGTAAAATTGTCAAAAGCGGTGGAAAAAAGTTTGCTTCACAATCCAAAAACTTGCTCTTGCATTTCCAAACCTCCAACCTGTACAATGAAGTGAATTTTGGATTTTATGCTCCTATTTCAGTTGGTTTAACCAACTTTTAATGCCTATAACCAAAAATGCTGATAACTCAATGATAAACGGATAGTACTAACCCAATACTGAGAGGAGGGTGAATCAGTGCAGACAAAAATACAGTTCTAAATTGGTTTAATAGTAGAGACTTCAAATGACTGGCAAACAATGACATCGGTTTGAAACATAGTGCAATCGGTAAAGCTAAGAATGACTGAGACAAGCATTAACTGGTTACTCACTTACTTTTCAATCAACTCAAGACTACACTACCATTTCACCCTTATGCATAAATAGGTAATCTATCATCGGACCATAATAACAGCTAGTTCAACATGTTTTATTGACAGGCATAAAACACAAAACCATCATATGCTTGATAGACAATAGCAAAGCATCACAAGATAAAAGCATCACACATGACACACATATTTTTCACGTGGAAACCTGACTGGGAAAAACCATAGTGGGGATGAATACCCACAAGCTATTTTTGAACTCTTTAGAAGTCCACTCTGTTAGGAGCCTTGTCCAGTTAGAGACATTACAATAGGTTATGCTAGGAACCGATCTTGTTAAGGATCACCCGGTTAAGGGATGGCTAGAATACCCAGTTAAGGGTTAAACCTTGTTAAAGGTTACCTTGTTAGAGGATTTCAAGAACTCAATAGCTAAAGGATTTCAAACTCAATAGCTTTGAATTACCCTGTTAAAGGATTTACAGCAAGTTGGTTAAGGCTACCCTGTTAAGGGATTTTCCAACTGTTGAGGTGGTTAGAGATCAACAGGTATTACAATGATCTGATAACATCACTCAATGCCAATGTAGATCCACTCAAGCTCCTCTTCACCTTATGCACTTACACTCTGCAGGTATCACTTCTCTCCTTTTGGTCTGGCAAGAATCATGTATCCCTTCTCTTGGATACACACACACAACTTTTGCCAACAACCTCAAAAAGAGACACAATTTTGACCTTATAGGAAAATATATAGGTCGGTAGCATAAACCCTAAACCCTAAACCCTAAACTTGTTAGGTTAAGGAATTCAAATAGTTCAATCCTGACCATTGAGCACACTGCATTAAATGTAGCAGTTCTTGATCCAATCTCAAGACATTCTCCATCGTCCATTTCCACTGATTTTATGGTGGCTGATAACCCATCACACATTATCACCATTTTATAGACTTCTCACATTCCCAAGGTAGATAGGAACAATCTCCTTCATGCAAAATCCTTCACGTGCACAAGGCTTATGTGGCAACATGATCTGTTCTTTGTTACCATGCTAACTCATCTCACAAAGTCACTGGTTGAGCCACATGGGCTTGAAGCACTTAAACCAGAAACCCTGAAGTTGAGACTACCAACCGATAGTCATACAACACTTCCATGTGCTGGTTCCCATAACTATATGCCGGTTCATCATGAACAAACACACCACTTCACTTTGGCACAAATGTCGGTTCACATTGTTCTACCGGTTCTCTCATATTGCCGGTTCCCACTTCTTCAGCATATTGACATCAATGACAACATACAATGTCATTATGTCCTCATACCGGTTCACATAATGCCAACAAATGCAACTTTTGCAAGAAATTGCAAAATGTTGCTCAACAACTTTTTACATCTTTTGGCTCCAAGATGCAACTTTGCATTCTAATGCATTTTAAGACTTTTGAAGGTCCTCAAACACCCTAGAAGACCTAAACATAACACAATTGACCCCTAATACATGAATACATTCATCTAGAGTACCTTACCTATGAACTACCTAAGCATCTCACTTCTCAGGCTGTCAGCATCCTGAACACAATTGACTCAAACCAAAACCTGGACACCTCAACCATGGCTCTACTAAGTCCTAATTGGTTGGTCCATTATTACACCATAGAGATAACTCACAAACTTGAAAGAAAAAAAAACTTTCATATTTGGAGTGTTAGGTTCCCTACACCATGAAGGTACCGGATCTAACTGTACATCAAAGAAAGGAGAATCCCTCATGTTCAAAAGAAAGGATACCGGAACTACTCAGAGGAAGATACTTTTCTAGATTGTGTGTAAATCAGGTGGTAAGTGTTGCAAGGTTATTGTAGATAGTGGAAGTACTAACAATTTGGTATCTGAGGAGATGGTTGTAAAGCTTGGATTGAAGAGGCTTGAGCATCCTTGTCCTTATGAGGTAAGTTGGTTACAAGATGATCAAAAGATAGAGATAAAGGAGCAGTGTTTGGTAAATTTTAATATTGGGCCTTTCAGGGATGAGGTTTTGTGTGATGTTGTATCTATGAGTGCTTGTCATGTCTTGATGGGAAAACCTTGGCAGTATGATAGAGGAGCTATTTATGACTGTAGAAGAAACCTAGTCACTATTGAGAAGGATGGGCATAAGTTCACATTGATTTCTTTGAAGGAGAAAGAGAAGGAGGTGAATAATGTGAGTCCTAAGAAAAGTTGCAATATAGAGAAACCAGTGGCAGAGGTTATACCGAAGGGTTTTAAGAAACATCTGATAGAACCAATTGTAGATATTATACTGGAGGATGACCTGAGTTTGCATAAGGATATGATAGTTGAGCCTGATGGACAGATGGAACTAGGTGACAAAGAGATTATGGTGACAAACTGGATGAATTATTGTCGCAAAACAAAATCAAAGTTGCAAAAGAAAGAGAGCAGTAAACAAAGACAATGCACAGATCTGAAGCAAAGAAAGAGGAACAAAGAGAGTCAGAGGTTAGAGAAGTTGAATGAGGCACCAGAGGAGCTAAAGAAGAGGTTGGTAGATAAAGAAGATGTTTGGATCAAAAATGAGCGTGGGGTCTTTATTCCGAATCCTTTTAGATATTCATGAGTTGCCTCTTATGGAACACCTTTTTCTACCTGGGTTGTCTAATGCAAGAGCATCCCCGGTCGATGAGAAATCTTGCATCAACCAATAATATTCCTTTCAATTTTGTTGTTGTTTAGTTCTTTATGCAGTTTTTTGTGTTCTTACCAGTTGGTACTAGTAATTTCTTTCTTTTCATGGTAGATCTTATTTTCGGTTTCCAGGCTAGTTCATGTGCTTAATTCTAGATTTTTAGTTCATTTGGGTTCTTTTCCGGCCAGTTATCTCTTTCGGTTGACTATTTCTGGGTTTCGGGATAGTTCTTGTGCTTACCGGTTGGTTTTCCTTCATTACTGGCATGATTCTTGGTGTGTGGATCTATTTTGGGTCTTGTATAATGTTCTTTAGCGTGGGGCCAACCTAATTACACATTTCATTTTCCTACATTGGTAAATGTAATCTTATGAGGTCAACCTGGATATGTTCCGGTGGGTATAAATATGATGTTATGTAATCATTTGTAGGGGCAGAAGAAGTAGAATTGAGAATGAGGATTGAGATTCACCTTTTGTGACCCGGTTGATTCTTACAGTCTCGTATTAGATTGTATTTGGCTAATAGCCTGCATGTAACTGGTTAACTACCGAATGTTCTTTGATGAGTATATGATGATAGCCAGATGATTGTTGGAAGTTCTAAAGAAATAATATCATTTGTTTATGCAATCTTGTTATGTTTTCTTGTTGCTTTCATTGTGTTGCTCTTGCTACATAAGCTAGTTGATTCTCTTTCAGGGTTTTACCGATTATGGCTGTATCAGATGGACTGTGTTTCTTCCTGTTCATGTCAGCACTCCTCATCAAGGATCAAAGAGACTTGAGAAGACTCCCAGTGATGAAGACAGGTCACACTAATATGTTCTCTATTATTGGATCAAAGAGACTTCACAACTCTCTCCCTGATAAGGTAAGTCTCTCTGATACATATTTCATCGAGGATTGTCTCTCTAAAATTCATATTTCTTATCATTTCAATAATTTATTGGCATCTTGCGGTTTGATTTAAGCTCTCAAAATAATTTTTCCATATTTTATTAGCCATTCTTCAACAAGTGCATTTGGCAAATTTTATCGGGCATTGGCTTCAAAATATTTTCATCAATGTCAATTATATACTTTGGTTTTCTATGAATAATTCTAGGAGGTGTTAATATGGTTGCATGTTCTTGGCTTGAATTAAGTACATTTATTTAATCATTTATTATCACTTCTTCTTGGTTTGCATTCGATTCATTCAATCCATGTGATCGAGTTGGTGTAGATGGCGTACCTTCTCCCAATTTCTCATTTCATGTAGTATTTTCATGCACTCCCTCTACCTTTCCTTTGTTGTCTCTTGTGATTCAATGGTTCCTCGCTTGTTCCTTCCCATCATGATTATGAATGTTCTAAATAACATCATATATGTTAGTAAATATTATAAAAAATTAAACAAACAAAACATTTCATTAAACTATGGAAATCATTGAATTTCACAATAAAAAGCATAAATGAAACAAAAGAAACATTGAAAATACCGAACAAATAATGCATTTCAATCATTTGAAATCATATAAAACAAAAGCAATCATACATTTTCTGAGAATATTGCAAGTGAAAATAATTTCGGTGGGTCCTTCACTAGAAATTGTGTTTTTTTAGCCGTTATGAAACCACCTATAGTGTCAAAAACCCGTATGGGTTATTCTCAATATAGACAAAGCGAGGGGGAGTATTGCAGTGGCTATAGTGGCAATAACCCATTCATGGTTTTGACACTAGAGACATGAGTGTATAGTGAAATAAATCCATGCAGAGTATTGACACTATAGAAGAAGGGAGAGTAGTGCAACATCTTTAGTCACAAAAACTCATACATGTTATTGACCCTATCCACAAAGAGAGAGAATATAGAAAAAGGGGAAGGGAGGTTGAGAGAGAGAGAGAGGAGGTGGAGGGAGGGAGATTGAGGGAGAGAGATATAAAAAGAGGGAGAGAAGGAGAGAGGGAGAGAGGGAGAGAGGGGGAGAGATTGAGAAAGAGGGAGAGAGGGAGAGAGATTGGGAAAGAGGGGGAGAGGGAGAGTGAAGAAGAGAGATAGAGAAAGAGGGAGAGAGGGAGAGAGATGGAGAAAGAGGGAGAAAGGGAGAGCAAGGAAGAGAGCTAGATAAAGTGGGAGAGAGGGAGATGGAGTGATAGAGAAAAAGGGAGAGAGAGAGAGAGAGAGAGAGAGAGAGAGAGAGAGAGAGAGAGAGAGAGAGAGAGAGGAGGAGATATAGAAAGAGGGAGAGAAGGAGATAGAGAATGAGGGAGTGAAGGAGAGAGATAGAGAAAGAGGGAGAGAGGTAAAGTGAGGGAGAGAGATAGAGAAAGAGGGAGATGAGGAGATAGAGAAAGAGGGAGAGAGGGAAAGAGATAGATAAATATGGAGAGGAGGAGATAGAGAAAGAGGGAGAGAAGGAGATAGAGACCGAGGGAGAGAGATAGAGAAAGAGGGAGAGGAGGAGATAGAGAATGAGGGAAAGAAGGAGATAGAGAATGAGGGCAAGAGGGAGGGGGAGAGAGAGAGAGAGAGAGAGAGAGAGAGAGAGAGAGAGAGAGAGAGAGAGAGAGAGAGAGAGAGAGAGAGAGAGAGAGAGAGAGAGAGAGAGAGAGAGGGAGGGAGAGATATAAAGAAAGAGGGAGAGGAGGAGATAGAGAATGAGGGAAAGAAGGAGATAGAGAATGAGGGAGAGAGGGAGATAGAAAAAAGGGGAGAGAGAGAGAGAGAGAGAGATAGATAGATAAATAGGTTGAAGGGAGGTTTATAGAGAGAGATAGAGAAAGAGGGAGAGAGGGAGAGCAAGGTCTGTGCAGGATCATGGTGGCCCAAAACAGGTCCTTAAGTGACAATGAAATTTCAGAAAATCAGAGTTATGCAACTTGACATAAAAATTTGAATAAGTTATGAACATTATTTTAAAAATATGTAAGAAGAGAATTTGTAGAAAATTTAATTTAGTTTCTAAGCTACTAGTTGTTTTTTGAAAAAATAAATCTATTTGACAAAAATTTGAAATTTCAATGAAGTGGTACTAAAATTTTAGGAAAAAGATAAGAAGTAGGTGTAAGTCTGACCATCCTAACCACAATCAAATCATAATATTTTTAAGATAATTAGTGCACTCATGTCCGGATGTGCCACATATTTTTTGTATTTTTTTAAAATTAAATAATTGATTATGATTTTTTACGATGACTTTTTAGAAATTCAAAAACTCATACGTCTGACCACCTTAACTCAGTCTAAACTTTATGAAATTCAAATTTATTTATTTTTATCCTATAGTAGACAAATCATAAAATGTGATGCATGTTTCAGATTTTAAAAATGTGAAACCGTTTGAAAGTTATGGGTGTTTTTCAATCAGCTTATCAATCAGGACTTCGGTCAGAATTCAATTAGAAAATAAATAATAATTATTTATTAAAGTCAAAATAAGGCAAACCTTATATTGTTGGAAAGCTGAGGATTTCCTTAAAAATCCTTTTTCGTTTTATCAATTTCGGCTTAAAAAAAGTCATTAGCCACCAGGGCGAAGTCTGGAAAAACAAGGAATAGCCAAAAGCACGTTTTTTCTGTTGACTTTCTAGGCTTGGCATTTCCTAGCCAAATCCCAAAGCAATCCCAAGCCAAATACCAAGATTTCAAATTTTTGTCAAAGAAATCAGATATCCGATTAGATCGAATATCCGATTTTATCAAATATTTGTATGTTATAATATATTAATATGCAATACATTAATATACAATATTTAAAAAATATTAATATACAACATATTAATATATTAATATACAATATATTAATATTCAATAAATTAATATATAATAAACATGTTATATATTAATGTTATAATTTATAGATCTATATATTAAAATATATAATTAATATTTTTATTAATATATTAATAAGAAAAGATATCAGATATTGGATAATATTTGATATAGGGTACTTTGTTTAGGATAGGAGAGAGAGAGAGAGAGAGAGAGGGAGATGGTTGGCAAGGGATAAGGTGAAAGTGATTTAGATAGGGAGAAGGGGAAAGGGAGAGGGAGAGATAGGGAGAGAAGGGCAAGGCAGAGGGAGAGGTAGGCAGAGAATGGTAAAGGATTTTAGAGAGAGATGGGGAGAGAGAGAGAGAGAGAGAGAGAGAGAAATATCTGATACCTTGTTTAGGATAGGGAGAGAGAGAGAGAGAGGTCTAGGGAGATAAGGGTATAGGGAGAGAGGGAGGGGGAGAGAGAGAGAGAGAGGGAGAGAGAGAGAGAGTCTTGCGTGAGAGTGAGATTATAGATGTCCTAAAGGGTTATATGGTGTCCTAAGGGGTCATATGGTGTCGTTAGGGGACATATGGGGTCCTAAGGGGCCGTGCATGTGTTAGAAAACCATATGACTCCTTAGGACACCATATGACCCATTAGGACATCATATTGTCATTAAGGGTCATATGGTGTCGTAAAGGGTCATATGGTGTTCTGAGGGGTCACATGGTGTCGTTAGGTGTCATATGGGGTCATAAGGGGAAATGCATGTGTTAGAAAACCTATATGACCCCTTAGGACACCATATGGACATCATATGGTCCTAAGGGGTAATACGGTGTCCTAAGGGGTCATATGGTGTCGTTAGGGGTCATATGGCGTCCTAATTTCTCACACATGTGTTAGAATTCCATATGACCCCTTATGACATCATACGACCCCTTATGACCCATTAGAACATCGTATTGTCCTAAGGGACATATGGTGTCATAAGAGGTCCTGTCGTGTACTAGGATGTTAAAAGGAGTCATATGGTGTCCTAAGGGGTCATATAGTGACGTTAGGGGTAATGTGGTGTCCTAATGGCCCACACATGTGTTAGAACACCAGATGAGCCCTTGGGACACCATATGATCCCTTAGGACACCATATGACCCCTTAGGACATCATATTGTCCTAAGGGGTCATATGGTGTCACAAGGGGTCATGTCGTGTACTAGGGTGTTAAAAGAGGTCATATGGTGTCCTAAGCAGTCATATGGTGTCGTTAGGGGCCATTTGGTGTCCTAAGGGCCCTCACATGTGTTAGAACACCATATGACCCCTTAGGACACCATTTGATCCATTTGGACATCATATTGTCTGAAGGGGTCATATGGTGTCATAAGGGATCATTTCGTGTACTAGGATGTTAAAAGGGGTCATATGGTGTCCTAAGGGGTCATATGATGTCATTAGAGATCATATGGTGTCCTAAGGGCCCACATATGTGTTAGAGCACCATATGAGCCCTTAGGACACCATATGACCCCTTAGGACACCATATGATCCCTTAGGACATCATATTGTCCTAAGGGGTCATATGGTGTCATAAGGGTTCATGTCGTGTACTAGGATTTTAAAAGGGGTTGTATAGTGTCTTAAGGGGTCATATGGTGTCGTTGGGGGTTATATGGTGTCCTTTGGGCCCACACATGTGTTAGAACACCATATTAAACCTTAGGACACCATACGACCCCTTAGGACACCATATGACCCATTAGAACATCATATTGTCCTAAGGGGTCAGATGGTGTCATAAGGGGTCATGTTGTGTACTAGGATGTTAAAAGGAGTCATATGTGTCCTAAGGGGTCATATGGTGTTGTTAGGGGTCATATGGTGTCCTAAGGGCCCACATATGTGTTAGAACACCATATGACCCCTTAGGACACGATATGACCCCTTAGGATATCATATTGTCCTAAGGGGTCATATGGTGTCATAAGGGGTCATGTCATGTACTAGGATGTTATTAGGGGTCATATGGTGTCCTAAGGGGTCACATGGTGTCGTTAGGGGTCATATGGTGTCTTATGGGCCCACACATGTGTTAGAACACCATATGACACCTTAGGACACCATACAACCCCTTAAGACATCATATGACCCATTAGGACATCATATTGTCTAAAGGGGTCATATGGTGTCATAAGGGGTCATGTCATGTACTAGGATGTTAAAAGAGGTCATATGGTGTCCTAAGGGGTCATATGGTGTCGTTAGGGGTCATATGGTGTCGTTAGGGGTCATATGGTGTCCTATGGGGTCATATGGTGTTGTTAGCGCTCATATGATGTCCTAAGGGCCCACACATGTGTTAGAACACCATATGAGCCCTTAGGACACCATATGACTTCTTAGGACATCGTATAACCCCTTAGGACACCATACGACCCCTTAAGACACCATATGACGTCCTAAGGGGTCATATGGTGCCATAAGGGGTCATTTTGTGTTTAGGATGTTAAAAGGGGTCATATGTTGTCCTAAGTTCCCACACGTATTAGAACACCATATGAGCCCTTAGGACACCATGCGGCCCCTTAGGACACCATATGACCCCTTAGGATATCATATTGTTCTAAGGGGTCATATAGTGTCGTTAGGGCTCATATGGTGTCCTAGAGGTCCACACATCTGTTAGGACACCATATGACCCCTTAGGACACCATACGACCCCTTAGGACATCATAGTGTCCTAAGGGATCATATGGTGTCATAAGGGGTCATGTCATGTACTAGGATGTTAAAAGGGGTCATATGGTGTCCTAAGGGGCCGTATGGTGTCGTTAGAGGTCATATGGTGTCCTAAGAGCCTAGACATGTGTTAGAACACAATATGAGAACTTAGGACACCATATGACCCCTTAGGACACTCTCTCTCCCTTTCTCTTTCCCTGCCTCCATCTCCCTTTCCTCTTCCCCCCATCTCTCTCTCTCCCCTTCCCCTGCCCCCTCTCTCTCACTCTCTCTCCCTTTCCCCTTCCCCACTTCTCTCTCTCTCTCTCTCTCTCTCTCTCTCTCTCTCTCTCTCTCTCTCTCTCTCTCTCACACACACACACACACACACACTATTTCTCTCCCCATCTCCCTCAAGTATCTCTATCACTTTCCCTATATGTAAACAAATAGGATATCAGATATTAATCCAATATCCAATTTTTTTTCCATTAGGGCGCCAACAAAAATTTTGGGTAGCATAGAAAAAATATGTATAAATAAATCGGATATCTGATATGTTGACCATACAAATTAGGCTTGTGGGTTGTTTTGTGCATTTCATCGACCCACACATTCATGTTGTAGGCAACAATCACAGGTTTTCAGACAAACTATGACAAAATTATGCTTTTGAGAGATTCTTGTAGACAAATTTATCATTGTCAATTATTTAGGAGCATCTTTGTGGAGGTATAATGGGGAGCAACAGTCATCGAAAGCATAAACATAAAAGAAAGCTTTCAAATGAGAAAATTGAAGTATATAGACAAAGAGATAGAGAAGGTCATAGGATGAGAAGACAAGGTATGTCAAATATTGGTGAAGCCTTTGCAAATGTTACTTCAAGTGAAGAGGAAATTGAATTTGAAAATATTGAGCAAGTTATTGAAAATGAAAATGAAAATGTAGATTTTGATATTGTAAATGTTGAACATGATATTCAAATTGGAAATGACAATGTTGAAATAGATATTGAAAATGTTCAACATGATATTGAATTTATGAATGAAAATATGGGAATTGAAAGTGAAAATTTGGGTGTTGACATTGAAGGTGAAAATTTGGGAATTGACATTGGAGGTGAAAATTTGGGAAATTTTGACATTGAAGGTGGAATTTTTCAACCAAGTGAACAATATGTAACACTGAATTACATGAGAAATGAAGACCCTCTCATGGACGAAAGGCAAATTCCAAATTGAAAACCTTCAAGAACCCCAAAATGGTTACTTGAAATTGATGAGAACATTATTGCCAATCTTGAAGGCAAGACATCAACACAAACCATTCCATTGTGGGCTACACAACTTTTCAACCAATATTTTAGCAATAAGACATTGATCGAGAAATGCCAACTTTTTGTTCAATTGCTAAAGATGCAAAAGATGAGACCATTGCTAGCCAAATTGAAGATTCGTATGAACAAGAAAATGGAGAAAAATTCTATTATTGTCAAAAATATTTTTAATGCTCTCAATTCTATCAGAAAGAATAGCAAGGAAAAAAATGAGAGAGTTGCTCGAAGAGTGATTAAAACCTCCTTAGTGAGCCATCATTTGAGGAAGGCTCGCTTTATGAGACAAACTTGTGTTGATTTGAACATAAATCATAAAACTTTGGATAGAGCAATTGCAAGACGAGAAAGACTCGATGATCCCCTTCAACATGATACATGGGCTTTTGGTGGGAGGATTCCACATGTTGATAAGAAGTTGACTAAAAATGTGAAGGAGGAAATTCAATAATTTTAGCACTCTAATTCTAGAGTATCACCCTGTTAGATAGTTAAAATAACCGGAAGACAACTCAGAGGGGGGGTGAATCAGTTGTCACAGATTATCGAAACCTTAAGCAATTAAAAATTTAATACATGAACCCAAAACATTAATACTGGAATGCTTAAACCAAATACCGGAATAGTAGTTAAATCAATTAAGCATAATAATCATAAAATAAATACCATCCACATGACATCAATATTTATACATGGAAAATCTAGTAAAGGGAAAAAACATGATGGGAAGCCTACCCACAATTAGATAATACTTATGCAGTAAGTATGTGAATTACAATTGAGGGGCCTGCACTTGCAAGAAGGCCAACAACCTAGAGCGCACTGCTCAACACAAAAGGAGTCTCACTGACTACATAGAAATCCACACTACAATCCAGAGAAGTGTTTGAATGACAAAGATAGCATCTCCTATGCTCGAGTACAGTTCTGGTTAAGCTCAATAATGAAGGACTAAATCATCTTACATAAACCCAATTCAATCTCCAATCATCAACCAAATCCTTTGCTTGGCTGATATTACATTATTCTCACATTATATATCCATATCTCATCCCTTGATCTCTATCATATGATATTCAATGAGATCTTACATCATATATATACAAACCCTTGACCATAAACAATCAAATCGACCATGAGACAATAAATCAATTACATAATTATAAAACATATCGGCCTTAGACCAAAAAAATAATATCCAACACATAAGACATCCCGAAAACACATCGAGAGGTCCAATCCACACGTTACATTAAACCGGTCCATAACCTAGATCAATCGGGACCCAATATAGGTCCATACGCTAAAGAAATGATCTCCATCTGCCAGGTCTCGAACATGATCACCAACAACATCCTGAAACTCCACCAGAAGCTGCACCAACACCACTTATGCAATTCATCAAAGATCTTCATCAAAAGCTCTACTGGTGAAACCCTCGATGGAACTAGAAGCCAAGCTTATGTAAACAAGATAGCATCCAATCACCAGATCAAAATCTACTGACTGAATATGAACATGAGTATCATGAATAAGCCAATTCAATAACCCAATCATACCGAAGCCTACCGAATCATGTCAAATCCAAATCAACCAGAAACCACTCATCCTACCGAGACCAGAAGGGTGTCAGATGATTTGTCGGTTAATCCCATTATTTGTTGATTAGAAAGTGCACACAAGAGGGCTTCTCTTGCTCTACAATCATTCTCAATCTCCTTATCCAGGTTTGTCGAAGGAGGATTTCTAGATGCCAGATTATAAGGTGTGACATCATTCTGTGTGATCTCCCAAATCTCCTTGCTAAGACATCTCAAATGAGTCTCCATCTGAATCTTCCATACTACGTAATTTGTTTCATCAAGCCTAGGAATATCTCTCTGAAAGATAGCTCTGGATAAACTGGATGAACTTGAACTATTAGTCGCCATAGGATCTTCCTCAAGCAGTTAATCTTTCTATAGAGAGGACCAAATCTCTGATACTAATTGTTAGATAGTTCAAATCACCAGAAGACAATTGAGAGGGGGGGGTGAATTAGTTGTCATAGATTATTGGAACCTTAAGTAGTTAAAACTTTAATACCAAAAACCCAAAACATTAATACCGGAATGCTTAAAACAAATACTAGAATAGTAGTTAAACCAATTAAGCATAATAATCATAGAATAAATACCATCCGCATGACACCAGATTTATACGTGGATAACCTGGTAAAGGGAAAAACCACAATGGTAAGCCTACCCACAGTCAGATAATACTTCTACAGTAAGTATATGAATTACAATTGAGGGGCATGCACTTGTAGGAAGGTCAACAACCTAGAGCGCACTGCTCATCACAAAAAGAGTCTCACTAACCACATAGAAATCCACACTACAATCTGGAGAAGTGTTTGAACTGCATAGATAGCATCTCCTATGCCTGAGTACAATTCCAGTTAAGCTCAATACCGGAGGACTAAATCCTCTTACATAAACCCAATTCGATCTCTAATGATAGACCAAATAATTTGCCTAAGTGATATTACATTATTCACACATTACATATCCATATCTCATCCCTTGATCTCTACCATATGATTTTCAATGAGATCTTACATCATATATATACAAACCCTCGACCATAAAAAATTAGGTCATCCACCAAATAATAAACCAATTACAAAATATGTTGACCTTAGACCAAACACATAAGACATCCCGGAAACACATCAAGAGGTCCAATCCACATGTTACATTAAACTAGTCCATAACCTAGATCAACTGCGACCCAATATAGGTCCATACACTAAATAAATTATCTCCATCTTGCAAGTCTTGAACATGATCACCAACAACATCCTGAAACTCCACCAGAAGTTGTACCAACAACACTTATGTAATTCATCAAAAGCTCTGCCAGTGAAACCCTCGTCGGAACCAAAAGCCAAGCTTCTGAGTAAACAGGATAGCATCTAATCACCAAACCAAAACCAACTGACTAAATATGAACATGAGTATCATGAATAAGCCAATTCCATAACCATATCATACTGGAGCCTACCAGATCATGCTAGATCCAAATCAACCAGAAACCACTCATCCTACTGGGACTAGAAGGGTGTCAGTAAAGCATCCAAATAGCTAGTGTTGACATGAATGACAAAACATCAATGCAACACATAATCAATTTCACCAAATGGCCAACAATCAATTTAAAAGATATTTTAAAGTTAAGAAGCTGCAACCAAGACCACACACCACATCCCAAACATTTCTTGGAATCAAGCCAAACAATGATGTACAAAAAATATTGTGAAACACATCCAACTTTGTAAATATCACAAAGGGCCTTTGAATCTTTGAAGCCATTTTATTGTGTACCTCTTAAGATTTGTAATACTTCTTGTTGCAAATACCATGTGGAGTTTTCAATGTACCATGAACTTTTATGCTATATTCGTTCTACGATGCATACTAATGATATGTTGCAAAAGAGGGGTGCAATTTCTAAGATCATTTCTACGATGCAATTTCTAAGATCATCAAGAGATTTGCTAGATCTATTTTTATGTCCTAGAGATGATGGATGTTATTTCTATATAAATGATTGTTTGAATGCGAATTTCTCACAATATGGTGGGTTGTCAAAGTTTATTTCATGTTTTCATGAGGGTAGTGAACATGAGTTTGGAAAGAATACTGTTGAGAAAAAAAAGATTTGAGATGGTGAAATATACTTTGAAGAGTGGAGGTGAAGGTTCTAGATGTGAGTTGGTCTCTAGAGAAGTTAGTGTTGCTCATTTTATTTTGGATTTTAAGGAAAATATTTTCTACAAGTATGCAAGGCACACTCATAGGTCTTAGTGGTTGGATCAACAGTTCAGGATGTGTAAGAACTCTTTCCCGATTGACACTATTATATCAATGGTTGATTTTGTGGAAAACTATACATTGCAACCACAAAATGAGGTACAGGCTCAGTATTACAATTCAATTCATATTGCTATTTTTGTTCACATAACATATAGACATGCACATAATAGTAGAGAATAGGACAGGAAGATAATCAAGGAGTATCATTTTTATATGAGTGATGATAGATCTCACTCCTACGAGAATGTGCAACATTGTTTCGAGAATTTTATTTGAGTTCTTGCAGGCGAAAGGTATTGCAATAGACTGACATCTCATATGGTCAGATAACTGCACGAGTCAATTCAAGAATTCTCATATGTTTTACTGGTTGAGTAGAATGCATGTAGAGAAGTGTATACCTCATATTTGGAATTTTTTTGAACCAGGTCATGGGAAGGGAAAGCATGATGGACCGGGTGTATGTTTGAAGAGAGGTCTAGTTAAGGAGCAATTGAGGATTTCAGGTGCAAAATTCTATTATGCATTTTCTATTGTTGATTGGTTTATTTCAACAATCTCATGGGGAGGGACTCTTGATTCAGTAGTGCATAGATTCTTTTGGTTGATTGAGGAGGGCATAGTGGGAGACGGATTGGATTCTCAAACAATTAAAGATTCTTCAAAGATGCATTTATTTTGCAACTCATATTCAACTACATGGAACATTTGGACATTAGAATTGGCTTGTTTTTGTTAGAGTTGTGTTCAGTGTAATTGGGATCAGTGTGAGTCAAGTGAGTGGGTTGATAAGTGGGTTCCACAATATCTAACTCCTCTATCTCAAACAATATCCATATCAAATGATGACATGGAAAGTTCAGTTGAGTATGACTATCTTTCAAATCTTCTACAACCAGGACATGTTTTTGCAGTGGTTGCACCGCAGGGGAATGAAGAGAGATCAGACTATTGGTTGGCATGGTGTGTATAGGGAAAGAAGAAGATACCATAGTCAGTGCCAGATGATGACGGGTCCATGTATCCTACAGGTTCAGTTGTTGTTGCAGGAACTTGGTTGCAAACATACATGATTAGAAAGAATGGCATACTTGCATTTGAAGACTATGAGAGACACAAAACCATTCTCATGTATTCACACCTCATTATAGCCACAAATGTCAAGTTGTTGAAGCATCAAGCAAGACCAAAGAAAAAAGAACTATGGATAGTGACTAGTGTTGATCATGAAGCAATACTAGATACTCTTAGGAAAAGAGATGACGCTTTAGGCACACCTGAGTGGCAAGTCTTTATTATCTCTTGATTTTTTATCATGCATTTCATTTCAAATAATGTGTAGTATTATTGACGATATATAATGTAGGTATTTTTTATGTTTTTCATGCTTCTTATGTTGGTCTTCATTTATATGCAGGTATATCTCTACGTAACCTTCACTCTTAGGACATGAGGATATTTGATGCACATGAAGTGGGATATTGTATTTGTATATGAGTACATTGATGTAACTTTGTTATGTGTTGGCAAGAGACATTGTACAGAGCATCAGATGTTATCACTGATGACAACTGAAGTTAGATATCCTATCCACAATCATTTATTTTTCTATATCGAAAGTCAGAATGAAGATTTGGTTAAGTCTGATGAGTTAGAATAGAGGTCTGGCAGAATGCATTATTTTGGTCATCATTTCATTTCGGTTGAAGATCTTAAGTTGTAGATCTAGAGGAAGGTTGTTAGATGTTTGGAGTACCTTATTCCAGAAGGTTATCCTCTGGTGATGACTTTTGAGTAATTAGAAGATCTGGTGTGCAGGTTTTTGGGTTGAACTGTGTGGTATGAACGTTTTGGATAATTGATCATTCTACGGAATTGACGGTGTAATTTTGGTGACTTTTTTTATGTTCGAGGATGTTTATCCAACATCTATGAAGCATGTGGATAATTCTTTTTGTTCCACATATGTATTGGAGTTAGAAATGAGTTGACTATGTTTGCACATTTCATTATTTGGATAGTGTTCTTGAGGCTGACATGTAGAAGACCTAATTTCATGTTGTGGATATATAAATGTAGTGTCATAAATTGTACACCCTTGCTAGGGTGGTACAATTTCACACTTAGGTTAGCACTGGCCTTAGTGTGTCTTGCATATTGCATTTCTAATTCCCCTTTAAGCATTTAATTAATTAATTTAATTAAATCTAAGGTCATGTCTTATCACTTTACACATTATAAAGTTCAACCCTTTACCCTAAGTGTGCCCCTTTTCATATTATTCCTCCAGTGAATCATTTAATCATAATCCTTAATTATGTCTTATTACAACCGTTTAGGCCCGATTTTGCATACCAAAACACCTCAAAATAGACTATAACTTTGGGATGCGCTCTAATATCATCATATCTAATGGCCCTCTTGAAAGTTTGGTGAAACGTTGGTTGGACCGTGGCGGGAATACACATGGTCCGTGGCTTTTTTACCAAAATTTTGAGAGCAAAATCCTATGATATGATAATGCTTAACCCCAAAATATCAGCGGGAAATTCAAATTCTAGGTCATGCTATACATGAAATTAGATCTAGGATTTCATATTTAAGAGCTCTCTTTCTTCATTTGAAGGGATCTTCTTCTAAGAATCTAAGAGCAGGTTTTTGGAGCAGAAAGAGTCTTCTTTGCAGTGAAAGAGATCTTTGAAGTCATCAACAACATTCAACATTAATCCATCAAACTTTCATCAAGCATCATTTTATCAATTGGGGGCTTTTGAAGATGTAGAAGATCAATAGGAGATCATCCACTGACGATTGGCTTGTACCTCTCCCTTGGGGTTGGGTATGGTTTCATGTTGTTTTCAGATCTTTGCATAAGCTTCATTTTAATTCATACTCATGCTTTAGATCACTTTCATTAAGGATTTAGAGCATTTACTTTGTCAATTATAAGTAATTAGGGTTTACTCTTTAGGGTTGCTATAGGTTGTTTACTTTCATTCTTAGGATCTTGCATATACACAAGGTTCTTGCACACACATTTTTAGTATATTATTGGCTATTCCTGGAGGTGGAAATCACCAACATGAGGGTTTGACTAATGCAAAACCCTATATAGCCACCCCAAACCTTCCCTATTCAGTTGCAAGAATAGAAATAGGAATCTGGAAGCAGTTACAGGTCTGAAACAGGCATCTACACCACCCAGAAACCTTAGAAGTGCAGAAATTTGTAAAGGACAAGGGTGTGGTGCCCTGTTGCTGCCTTTTGTTAGTAGGACTTGGTAGATTGACAACTTACAAATTTCATAATCCCTCCTATTAGTTACAACTCCAAAATTGTAGAATCGAGACAGTGGCGTGGCACCCTGGTCTTGGAAATTTTTGCTCAAATTCTAGACACAGGTGCACCTCTAATTTTTCCTTCTGATCTATACTTTTCAGTAGTGTGTCAGTTGTTCTTTGATTTGCATTCTCATATTAGGATTTGCTTGTTTATTTGCTTTCTAGGTTAGATTTCATTTTGCATCATTCCTCTCTCTCATTTACAGCAAAGGAATAGAAAACCTAAAAGGTAATCCATGGCCCCCTCTTTCTCATAAGAGTAGTTGATGTGTGTTACCTCCCTAGGCTCTTTTGTATTCCATGAGTGTGTATGAGAGTGGGATTACAGTTTTCATACTTAATCTGACTTTTTCCCCTACACATATTTGGTGAACCTGACATGAATCCAATTTCATTTTAATTGCATTGCATTATTATATCTAGATCTAGTTTATTTCATTTTCTTTCAAAACATAAAAAAAGAAGAGAAAAAGAAAAAAAAAGAAATATAGGTTTCTTTTATTTTCCTTGCATTGTGTGTTTAAGTTTCATGCAATTTTCATTTCAAAATGTCAGATTTTTATTTGCAAGAAGTTTATGATTTTGATGATGTATGCAATTTTGTTGATTATGAGTTTAGTAAGGATGAATTAGATGAATCTCTAGATGAGTTTTGAACCCTAATCCTTCTAAACCTTTGTTTTGTCAAAATTTAATCAACCTTGTTACTATGCCATTCTATGGTGATAAGAAAGATAAGTTGAATGATCCCTCTCATGGGTATATTCCTATCAACTCCTCCACTAGTTCTAGCAACATAGTTGATTCCCATTATTCCCTCTATGATGTTATGTCTCCTTTTAAATCCAAGGAAAATCCTTTCAATCACTATGACCATGCTTTATTGGATGATGCCCTTGATGATTTTATGTCTCTGCCTAAACTTTCAAACAAGAATAATGCATCTAAAAAGTTAATCAACATGATGAATGTGAATGAACATATCAAACCACTTTTTGTTGTCCAAGGTTCTTGTCCTTCTCCAACTTCACCTCTTCCTAATCAACCTCTTTTCATGGTTCAAGGTGGATATGGACATGATTCCTTTATCACTCCAAACAAACCCATCATTACAATTCAAGAAAGGAATCCCACAAAGAGTCCTTATAGCTATGCTAGACAACCTACTAAGGAGAGTTATGATGCAGCTGCCCATACCTACAACACGAGAATCAATAGGCAACCTAACCCTCCTCCGGTTGTTTTGACTCCTCTAACTGATCCTTAACTCATTCTTCCTCAAGCACCTCATATTTCACAAACTCTTCGTAAGGAATATGATCTTGTTGAACAACTTAAAGCTACTCTTGCCAAGATATCTCTGTTGGCATTTTGATGATGTTGTGATTGTCATTGATGGGCACACACTTGTTTTATGATCAATTCCCTATGTATGAGTTATGCTCAACCAGTAATTGTTCCAACTGGTATTATGTATTATAGTCTTTAGACTATCGGTGTTTTGCAGAAGGTGTTTACTGGTCACAAACTGACTGAAGACCCAAAGAGGTATGAAGACCCAAAGTGGTATGAAGACCTCAAGTGGTTCGAGGATCCCAAAGCGGTATGAAAGAATAAAGCGGTAGTTAACATTTTTCTAGTCTTCATTGTGACAACCGGTAATTGGTAAAATGTATGAACTGGTAATCGATAATGAACCGGTATTACTCTATGATGAGTTACCAACTAGTATTTTTGTGATGAGTTATCATCCACCGACACTTTGGCGGTGATTTTATATCGTGTTACCAAATGTGTCTAGATGCACTGAACCTAGTGTAGACACTTAAAAATAATTATTTTAATTATTTTTAATTCCTCACATAATTAATTAATTAATTATGTTAATTCAAATTCTCCTTAATATTAATTAATAATAATTAATATTGTCACTATAGTATGTGATTGATATTTAATAAATCAATCCCTCTCTTTATTCTTCTAAAAAGTTAAATTCTCTCAAATCCTCCTCTTAGCTAATTAATTTTGATTAATTAGTTAACCTACATGATTCTTACAAATCATCCTCCTAATCCATCATTAACCTAATCAATTCTTCTAGAAACTCCCTAAACTCACTTAAACTTATTCTTCTAATTTTTAATTCCCTCCACTCATTCTCTCTCCTAGTCAAATACTCCTACAAATCCAAATCCCACCTAATTCTTCCTCTAATCCCCTCCTAATGAGTTGCTAGTGGCTAATCATCATGATTAGCCACAAAGTTAACTCCTTGTCCCTTCCATCCAACCACTAGCTTTTAATGCTCTTTTCCTAGGTGAATGTGAGATTTTCAAAATCTCACAATCCTCTAGGCATCTCCTCTCCCAAGGAATTTTTAATTCCTTCTTATCCCTCCAATACCCATGATTATCCCCCTTTGGAGAATTTTAAATTCCTCCTTTCCATTATTCAAGGAGTGTCACATCCCTTGCTCCTCTCAAGGCACATTGGGAAGTCTTCCCAATGCACCTTGCTCTTCTCAAGGTACCTTGGGAAGTCTTCCCAATGCACCTTGAGGAGTGTGGAAACAAGAAATACCTTTAAGGCATATCTCTTGGTCTCCACACCCTCTCTTGGGCCTTGTGTGAGCTCACAAGAAATCCTAGCCCTCCATCTTGGATCCATCCTAACCATCCATTTTTCCTCTCCTCTTCCTATAAATTGAGGACTCCATCTCTCCATTTTTCATCTCCAAGCTTAGTAATCTTATGCTGCCCTTTTGAGCCTAGGAAAATCATCTTAGCAACCTTACCATGTCAAAATCATATCTCATCCACACTTAATCACCTCATCCATATCATCCTCCAAAATCCATTTCATATTGTGCATTGGAGAGCCATCCACATTAAGTAAGCAAGAGGAGCACATAAAGTGGAACATCATCCAAGGGCGTCTTCACTTCATCAAGCTCCATCCGAAGGAGAAGGTATAAGGTTTGTGAGGTATATGTATTTCATTCTTGTTTTGAGCATTTCAAATTATGTCTTTCAATTTCATATATTTATATGTTTGATTTGCATATTTGCTATCTAATCCACCTCACTAGTCTTTTCCCCTCTTCATTTTGGCACGCTCGGAGGGACCCACGTCCCTAAGAACTAATATTTTTGCAAGTTTTTGTGAGTTGTGAGACGTAGGTCCCGAAACAGCGTGAGAGACTGCAAACCAGTTCGAGCGACTCAGGTTTAGTGCGACAGAAAAACCTACTTTGGCATGAGCGAAGGCGCATCAACGCGACTAACGTGACATATTTTTAAATTTTCCCACTTGCTATTTAAAATTTAAAACTTTACTATCTGTATGTTTGTTTACCGTGTGCATAGGCGTTTGAGCGTGGGTGATTTTTAATTAGCGCAGGTGTTTTTATGTTATTCCCGCCCATTTATTTGAATTTAAATTTTGAAATTTTACCCGCTAACTCCCACAGATCTTTGTTTTCAGGTTCAGCATGAGCGTAGGCGTTTTAGCGTGAGCGCGAGCATTTCAGCGTGAGCATTTTTGACCAGCGTGATGGATAGGTATAAAGTCCTTTTCTATTTTGTATGTTCTGTCATTTTTTGTCTACTAGTTTATTTAGTTCAATGCATACGTAGGCATTTCAACGCGGCTAACTACACTTCAGCACGTCCTCTGTCTGTGCAGTACAGTTAGGACTGATTTCCATCTTTTTAGTTTTGCAGTTTAATTCGACCGTCCAAGACTCAAAAAACTAGAAAAACTACTTATCCCGTTGTTTTGTAGGTTGCCTAGCAGATTCAACCAAATATTGTGCATTTATTTAAGTTAGGCACCTAGATATTAATTAAAATGGAATGAACCATTGTCTTGCGTGTTTTTAAGAAAAGTGTAAAGGCAAGAGAGTATGCTCTCGTCTAACTAGATGATTAGAAATCCAGACCCTCCAACCTTTTCTTGTTTGATTGCGTGTTTACCTCTAGCGGGTCTACCCTCCCAACTTACTCTTTGAGAAGGTAAGAGGGGAATGACCCAAGTGAGTACACCCGGACCTGGGGTTCCCAACTCACTATAATAAATAGGCCATTGACTATGAAAGGGTCAATGGTTGGGGCTATATGAGAGTTCAACTCTCACATTGGGTGCTTAGTAGGATCTTAGAGATCTCAACCATGCTTGCATGACTACTAAGTTCTTGGTGCTTTGTTGGGCTATAGGCCTCAATTGTACTTGCGCAACTATGAAGGGTAGCTTTTAATAGGAAGACTTACTAAACATCTTGTTTATAGTGGCCAAAAACCTTCTAGTCATTGGTGCAGGAGGTCGGACCTCTGAAGCTGCCCATATTTTTATAGTCCTTAGTAGAGACACAAAATTCACCATGAGGAGTTTTCATGGGAATTGATGCTTGGCTACCCCGATAAGTGAGTGTCGTGGAGGGGAGCCAGTGGGGTCAAGCATCTAAGTATCAGCTCTAGTTAAGCATAGCTGGGAAACCAATTGGGATCCAATGACTATTGTCCTTGCCAGCCTTAAGAATGTTGTATATGAGCATGAGTGTCTTTGAGTTAATATGCATTTGAACATTGTGTTTTCTTTGGTTGATACATACTTTCCAAGAGTAGACTAAAAACACGTCATTATCCTCAAACAGTTTGCAAAACATTTGTCCAAACACAAGTTCAATTATCCAAGTCATTACCCACATAAAATCCAAAATTGCGTCAAAAATTCATCTATTCCATGTCTCATAAGCCCAAGTGAGAAGCTAAGAGTCCATGCTCTCCATTAAGGTTTAGAATCATTCTTTGAAACACCAACTATCATCAAAATCCGGGTGGTCATGTCCCTTCATACAACTTGCCATTCGAATTGATCCTCTTTTGAGTCATGTTCATGCCAAGAATAGCCTAGTCATCAAATTTCTTCTAAGTCATCACTATCACACCTCCTCAATCAATCATCCTCAAACTTCCTAAGGACTTATCACATCAAATAAATCTCTCACCACTATCAAATCAATCATCAAAAATCCAAATCCAATCATCCTTTAATCCAATTTAACCTCACTTCAAGGTTGCATACCTTGTGAAGTTCCATTTAGACCTCATCATTGATCAATTGGCTCTCGTGCTTGAAGAAGAATCCTCTCCAAGTATCATTTTCCTAATCCTTTTGAGTTGATCAAGACTCTTAACTCATGTCTCTACTTTGCCTAGGGTCATTAGTCAACCCCTAGTGTAAGAGAGGCTTTCTAATCATCATTCCCAGGTCTAAATTCTACCCAACTTGGTCATTACCTTGCTTGTGGTTTAATCCACCACCTAAAATCCTCATCCAAGGACTAAGGTGTCAAATCCTAATCAAATCCGGGCTCTAATCCAAGAACCCCACCAATGAAGAAAATCCTTTGTCATCAAAGACAAAATCCAAAATTCCATAAACATCTTGCTAAGTCCTTTCATCAAGAGATTTCCTCCTCCAAGCTTTTTCTAACTCTCACCATGTATGGTCACAACTCAATCCCAAAACAAAAAGATGGCTAAACAACAATATGACATGCCGAACATTAGTGTCCTATATGAAGATCCCACGCAAGATCCTACACAAAGTGGGCAACCTAGCAATCAAGATCAAAGCCAAAATCCTAACATGGTTAGCCAAGATTAACTCTCCCTGGAAGTGCAAACCTTTCTAGCAGACTCTTATAACCAAGAGATTATTGAAAAGTTCATCCAACACAATCCTACTGTACTTCTAAAGACCCTCCTTGAAAATGGAGCTCAACTTCCACTCGAATTTGATAAATCCACCCTCGGCCAACAACCACAAGGAGACCTTGCTCCCTCACAAAGTGCTACACCTATTATCCAAACTCAATCAATTGCAGCCCCACAAATCATCCAAGCTCAATCAATGCCACCCGCAGCGCCTCCCACAATGGTCTTCATCCCACCTCCTTCCTCTTTACCATCTATACCATTATCAAATCCAATCTCATCTATTCTCCAACATGCTTCTATGCCACCTCCTTCCATTCAACCGCATATTTCTATTCCACAAAATTCCCTTCCTAGCAACAATGTCACAAATTTTATCTGGGTCATACTCAATCCCATCACAACAGTTTGCGGACCACAACCAACTATCACTCAAATCCCTGCGACATTGGTCATCACATCTCACGTCCCCTCCTCCTTGTCATATCAATACATCAATGGTGGTGCACCTTCCTTGACTCATCCAATTATTGGGGCAAATACAATTCAACATTATCAAAATCCACAACAAGATCTCATCAAGGAAATTCAAGACATGAAAAATATCCTCAGGGACATGAAAGAAGGGACTAACAAAAGGAAACCTTACTTATTTGAGGAATTTTTCCCTTGTCCTTATGACCCATCTATATCTATTGCACCATACCCTCCAGGATTTGAGATCCCTAAATTCACAAAGTATGAGGGCAAAGGAGACCCCTGTGACCATGTCCGGGAATTCCACATCTTATGTCAAGAAGTCTCCTATAGTGACCTTTATCTTTGCAGACTCTTTCCCAAGAGTCTCACAGGAGACGCCCTGGCGTGGTTCTCATCTATACCACAAGGTTCCATTGTCTCCTTTCCAAACTTGGCAGAGAAATTTGTGGCCCACTATGCTTACAACATGGCTAATGACTTTTCTATGATGGACCTATGTAACACAAAACAAAGGCCTGGAGAGAATTTTGCCAACTTCCTACAAAGATGGTGACATCTTATCAAGAAATTCCAGTGGGACATGCCAGAACAACATCAAATTGAGCTATTTCAAAAGAACTTGGTGCTTGAACTTTCAAGACCCTTGACATCCCAATGTATCAAATCCTTCCAAAAAATGACAGATAAGGGCCTCGCTCTTGAACGTGTCTTGTTGGAGGAAGGGACCTTGAAACATTACCAGAAATCGACACAAACTTCTCCCTCTTATCATAACAACAAGCCAAAATTCTGGTCTAAAAACAAAAATGTGGTCAATGATGGTGTAACTGATGCAAAATGGATCCAAACAATGGCTGCTCCCCAAAAATCCACCAATAATAATCAGCAATACAACAATCAAAACAATAAAAATCAATCCCAAAAACCTCACAAAAATGTCTCAGTCTAGGGATGACCACCCCGATCAAATAATAGAGCTCCAAGAGACTTCACTCCTCTTGTTGAGCCTATTGAAACGGTGTTTCAAAAACTTGTCCAAGCAGGTGCGGTGGTGTTTCCAATCATTCGCCTGTTTGATCTCAATCAACCTAAACCAAGATGGTACAATGAAAATGAGTATTGTTAGTATCATCATATCAAGGGACATGACACATGAAAGTGCATGAAGCTCAAAATCTACATACAAGATCTCATTGATAGGGGTGAGATTGAAGCAGCAAACGTAAAACCTGGTAATAACAATGACAAACTTAAAATGTACCAGGAACCATTCCCGAAGCATGATAAAGGAAAAGGCTCATCATCTAATGCAGTGGGTTATGACCATACCAATCACATAACTGGCTTTGACTCTTTAGTGGGTCACATCAAGCCCGTAGACAACCATGTTAATGTCATAACTATCCAAGGAGTTAACTCTCCCCCTCCCCAGAGCAGACCGAATCCAGCTAGGATAGTCATTCAAGGCACCATGCCTACCACCTCCCAAAATGATTGTAATGTAACCACACACCAAGGCAAAGTCACTATCCAAGGAGTTCCTCCCCCACCAAACCCCCCACCCATGTCTTCCACCCACCGATATGACCTCCTGGATCAACTTGGGAAGACCCCTGCACAGATTTCCATTCTAGAACTTCTCAAGACTTCCCCTGTGCATAAGGAAATTTTGGAACAAGCCCTCCTTGAGTCCTGTGTTCCTGATAACATCAATGCCACTCAATTCCAAGCTCTTATTGGAAACCTTTCTTCCCAATAGCACCTTGTATTTACCTCTAAAGATGCTCCTACAGATGAAGATCACAACAAACCTTTGCAAATTAAAGCCCTTATCCAAAACATAAGGTCAAACATATTTTGATAGACGGTGGATCCGGACTTAATCTGTGTACATACAAATTAATAAAACAATTGGGACTTTCTGAGGATTTGGTAGACACATCAAAAAGGATCACCATAAAAGCATATGATGATGCAGAAAGAGTTTCAAAAGGCATGATCACATTACCTCTTCAAGTGGGCCCCATTATACTTGAAACCCCTTGCTAAGTACTAGATCTTGATCTCCCCTACAATATTCTCCTCGGGTGGCCATGGATTCATTCCTTGCAGGCCATGCCCTCCACCTGTCACCAATGCATCAAATTCCCCTATAATGGAAGAGAAATCACTATCAAAGGTGACCCCCAACCTTTTCAATATTGCAAACTACTAGAGGGGAAACATCCATATCATTACCCACTAAATAGACCCTCGCCAACCCCTCCATCTGACACATCAAATGTTGCCTCTACTTCATCCCAACCAGATAATCAAATCAAGGTCTTGGACAATGGCTGTGGAGAATACAAATTGGAGAATGTCTTATTAATAGGCAACCTCCCTGTCTCCCCTAAGTCATTTGGCAAACCGAAAGAGCTCAAAAAGGACCCAAAACCAATCATGAAATGCCAAAGCACCACCTTCTAGCAATGGGACCCACTTGATAAGGAGAGCCTCAAAGTAGATGTCTCTTCATGGCTGTATCGGGAAGAGGATGAAGATCCAACAAAAATATCCAAAAAGATGTATCCAAAAGCATCAGTCATAGTTGAAAAAATGGGTTACAAAGGACATGGCCTAGGACCAGAGGAGAAAGGAAGAAAAGCACCCATAAATCCTATCTCCTACAAATACAATAGAGGCTTAGGGTACACCCCGGTGTCTAAGATTACTATCGTTGGTGCTCCTAGTCCTTCTTTGGATATCGAAAGCACTGATGAGGAGAAATTCCATGAAATGCCTTCTGAATATGAAAATGATATCTTCTTCAACACTCACGTCAATACCATTTCCTCCATCCCCCCTTCCACCCCACACAAGACACATCTTGTCCATCCTAAGCTCATAGACTGGGGCCAATGAGACAAACCCACGTTAGATATCTGCGTCGATGATAATGCTCTCATTACTCTCCTAACAATGCAAAATTTGGAAGATTGTAATAGAGTAGAGGGCATTCAACTACATGAAAAAGGATACTTTGGTAGTCAGGTCAATACCCTTAGCCGCAAAAAAGATAATCAAAGCAAAAAACATGATTCCTTAGGTGAAAACCTCTCTGAGGTGCCTTTGGGTGAGCAAAAAATAAAAACAAAGGGTGTATCCGAAAGTGAAAACCTGGAAAAGACACTTGACAATGAGGAACTTGACCTCCCTACTATTGGTTACCTTCTACAGGATAGATCAAATTTGCTGATAGAAGAAACAGATAGCATCAACATGGGCACCGAAGCCATCCCACAAAATGTGCTCATTGCTAAATCCCTCACAGAAAAAGAGAAACAAGATTTCATCAACTTCCTTACAGAGGTAAAAATTAATTTTGCATGGTCCTATGCTGATATGCCAGGGTTGGATCCTACCTTGGTGGTTCACAATCTTGCTGTCCGCCCAGATGCAAAACCTGTAAAACAAAAACTACGCAAAATGCACCCACATATCGCTCTCCTGGTCAAGGCGGAACTCCAAAAGATGTTAGATGCATAATTCATCAAACCCATAGACTACGCTGAATGGGTTTCCAACATTGTACCTATCGGCAAACCCGCTGGGGGCATCCGCATCTGCATAGATTTCCGAGACCTAAATAGAGCTTGTCCTAAAGATGATTTCCCGCTCCCCAATATAGACATAATTGTGGACATTACAACAAGACATGAAACGCTATCGCTTATGGATGGGTTTTCCAGATACAACCAAATCAGAATAGCAGATGAAGATCAACATAAAACTATATTCACAACACCATGGGGTACTTTTTGTTATCGGGTCATGCCTTTTGGCCTTAAAAATGCAGGAGCTACATATCAACGCACCATGACAACAATTTTTCTTGACCTCTTGTACAAGATTATGGAGGACTATGTGGATGATCTGCTAGGCAAATCCAAGACAAGACAAGAACACATTCCTATTCTAAAGCAGATCTTTGAAAGATTAGAAAAATACAAACTACGCCTAAATCCCAAAAAGTGTGTGTTTGGAGTCACATCAGGAAAATTATTAGGATTCATCATTTCCCGCAGAGGCATCGAGGTCGATCTAGAAAAAGTAAAAGCTATCATGGAAATGCCTCAACCAAAAACTCTCAGGCAATTATGCAGTCTCTAGGGGAAACTACAATCTATTAGGCGCTTTATTTCACAACTAGCAGATAAGTGCCATCCATTTGCACACCTCCTGCACAAGGACACAAAATTCAAATGGGTCTGATTATGTCAAAAGGCCTTTGAGAAACTAAAAGAATATCTAGCATCAACTCTAGTTTTGATGTCACCTACTCCTGGAAAGCCCCTTATTTTGTATATATGTGCTACTGCAGTGGCATTGGGGGCATTATTGGCACAAACAGACGATCAAGGAAAGGAACATGCCATTTACTACATCAGTCAAACATTGGTAGGGTATGAACTCAATTATACCCCCATTGAAAGAGCATGCTTGGCATTGGTGTTGAGCACACAAAAACTTTGACACTATATGCTAAACAACAAAACAAAGCTAATTGCTAAAATTGATCCACTTAAATATCTCCTATCAAAAGTTGCTCTCATTGGCAAAACCGCTAAATGGGTCATGCTCTTAAGCGAGTTCAACATTGAATACATAGACAGAAAGACAATCAAGGGACAAGTCATTGCAAATCAGTTGGCTGAAGCTCCACTTCCAAGGGACCATCCTCTTCTCACAGAATTATCAGATGAGTTCATTATGACTATTACCAAATCCTTCACATGGCGATTGTACTTTGATGGCTCTTGCACCCAAAATGGATCAAGGGTAGGAATATTATTAGTCACACCTCAAGGAGATGGCATCCCCAAATCATACAAGATAGCCTATGCATGTACCAATGACATAGCAGAATACGAGACCCTTATCATAGGTTTGCGCTTGGCTATCCACTGGAAAATAAAGGAGTTACAAGTCTATGGCGATTCTCAGCTCGTCATAAAACAAGTCAACGATGAGTACTAGACAAAAGATGATAAACTCCTTCCCTACCATACTATGGTTGAAGATCTTAAGCAACATTTCACGGTAATCAAGTTTGATCAAATCCCACGAACAAACAACAAGGCTGCAGATGCAATTGCCACCATTGACTCCCTCCTCCAAATGCCAACACACAGTCAGAAGTGCGAGTTCTTGGTTGAGCAATTGTTTATACCGATATATGACCTACCAGAGTCTGAAATGGTGTGTGTTCTCATTGGTCCTGAGTCCCCTTGGTACCAAGAAACCTTCACTTTCCTCAAAGACAACACCATTCCCCCACATCTCACTAAAACCCAACAACAAACCTTCATCTGCCGGTGTGCTCGCTACACCATCCTTCCAAACACCCTATTCAGAAGGAATTTTGATGGTTCCCTGCTAAGGTGTTTAGATAAACAAGAGGTGGAATGAGCATTACATGAAGTACATGAGGGTATCTATGGGGCACACTCAAGTGGACACACATTGGCTAAAAAAATTTTGAGAACAGGATACTATTAGCCTAAAATGAAAGTAGATGCATATAACTATATGAAGAAATGCATCCCTTGCCAGCAACATGGCGACAAGATTCATGCACCATCACAAGAATTGCAGCCATTTATAACACCATGGCCCTTCTCATAGTGGGGGCTTGATCTCATTGGGAAAATCCACCCTTCATCCTCCAATGGACACAAATTCATTATCACCACCACCGAATACTTCACCAAGTGGGTAGAGGCTATCCATCTTACTTTTACCACTAGTAAGTAGATATCCAAATTCATCCTGAACTACCTGATCTGCCGATATGGTATTCCAAAAGTTATTATCACAAATAATGGCAAACAATTTAAGAACCAGGATTGCAAAGAACTCTGCCAAAAGTTCAACATCCAACATCGCTTCTCCACCCCATATTATCCCCAAGGCAATGGCCAAGCTGAGGCTTCTAACAAAACCCTAATCAAAATCCTCAAAAAGACAGTCAATGAAGCTGGTCATGATTGGCACCTCCAACTCCATCCTACTCAATAGGCCTACCAAACCTCCATCCGCACCCCCACAAGCGCCACCCCTTATTCCCCGATCTTTGGCTCCGAAGCCATCCTTCCCCTTGAGATCGAGATCCCCTCTCTAAGGGTATCACTACAAAACATCCTACTAGAGGAAGAATACAGAATTGCCTGATTACAAGAGCTAGAACTATTAGATGAAAGGCACCTCAAGGCCTTAAACCATCTCCAGGTATATCAGAACCACCTACGCATGAGTTATTACAAAAAGGTCAAAACCCAGGAATTCCAAGTGGGTGATCTGGTCCTCATGGAGAATCAAAAGAACCTACAAGAAAGAGAAAGGAAAGGCAAGTTCGAGCCTAATTGGCTTGGACCATATGTAATCATAGAAAAATATGGATTAGGAGCTTATCAGTTGGCTACTCCTGAAGGAGATCCTTTGGATGATCCAATGAACATCATGCACCTCAAAAGATTTCATGCCTAGTCCTCAGAAAGTCTTAAAAAATAAAAAAAATAAAAAAAAATTAAATAAAAAAACTCAAGAAAAATAAAATTAAAAATTAAAAAAAATTTTAAAAATGAAGAAAAGATCTTGAAAAAATTGTCACTTTGGTGAAAACCTAGCAAACAGGCGCCTTGTGACACAAAAAAAATTAAAAAATCAAAAAACGAAAGAAAAACAATCCATCCATTAGTGAGAACCACTTTGTGGCGCTATGGACAAGTACCTTGGTGAAAACCTCCATGCAGGCGCCAAGGTAAATAACTGGATCCACTATCTATCAAGTCAACACTAAAAATCATCCACCATCCAATCCACCCATTCCCAACATTCCTTCTTTTCTGCCTCCCAATAAAATACGTGTATGATGATGAGTCTTCGCCTGAGCCATGAATAAGGAATGTCCCATCAAAATGAGCTTCTACGCCTCTGCGTAAGCTTCAATAAGTCTTAAAAAACAATCCCAAGTCCATAGGTCACCTTCCAAAACACCATTAAATCTCTTGCCTAAATCCACAAATCCACTTTGCCCTAGGGATGATTCCTTCCCTCGCCTTGCAACCTAATCCACCATCCTAAGTCCTACTCTTGGCAAGAGGTATCATTTGGTCATAAAAGAATTGACTTGTTATATTTTGTTGGATCTTTTCATTTAGACTTGCATCTTTTGCCCCACGACTACAACTATTTATGACTGCCTGGGTTTTTCCATATCCAGGTCTGTTACAATAGGTGCATATTGGGGCATATTTTCATAGCAATGCATGTTTTGGTTCTCTCTTATATAAACCGATGATCTAGTATTAGTGTTTGTCAACACCTACCTTTTTTGTGTACAAGGGTTATCGGTGTGTTTGAGGGTCTCCTTGCATGTACCCACAATTCTGCATCAGTGTTTCTAAACACTTGTATAGCTGTGTGTAAGGAATTCCCATTTATCTAAGAGTTAGTTCACACCCTGGTTTTCTCATAGCATCCTGATTTTCATAATCAGTGGTGCAAGTCACCCAGGGCAATATCAAACTAGGTTGGCTCTCCACATTTGTTGTGCACAAAATCTCATCATCATTCCATAAAATCCTAAACTCAAATAATCCCATGGAGTTCTCAATTTCCCCCATTACCCATCTATTCCATATTCTTCTATCTAAGACCATTATATTATTATTGGCATATTCCCTCTTTGTATTATTTATTCACGTCATATAGATTGCATTATTTAGATAGTCATTTTTCCACAAAACATTTAGCATATAAGGTTGCATTTAGGTTGCATCACATAAACATTCATCCATATAACATTTAGATTGCATCATAAATCATTTCACATCCACAAAACCATTTCACATATACATTTATACATAAAACATAAAAATCACTCATCCTGCATCCAAAAATCATGTTAGCAGCACATCATAAACACACATGTATAAGCATCCACTCTGCATCATAAAATAAATCAGCATAACACATCCATGATTGCATCCACATATGACATCATAAGAAGAACAAAAATAATCCATCACAATAAACGCTACACATCATCTATCACCAATCAAATCATGTATATATATATATATAAAGAAGAAAATGTGTCTGTCATGATACAATGATCACCCTGAAGGGTCAAAATATAATACACAAGTAGTACAAGGAGCTAGCTCTCCCCTCCTGTCTCACCACCCTCCTATGTTGTGCCACCCCCCTCTATTGTACCTCCTCCCTTGATCCTCCTGTACCCCCTGCTGGTGGCCAAAAACCTACTGATCCCCCTGTCTGCTAACTTTGAGTCGGTCGCTAACTATGGGTCCTTTGAGACCGCACACTCTCAATATACGAGGCTGCTCACTGTCTTGTAGGAACCACTCTGTGATATAATCCCCTGTAATACTATGCCTCTCGGGCTAACCTCTCGGCTGTCTCTTGCTGTTGCAGACTATCAAAAAATATCTACCCTAATCCTGTCAGCACCAATGCCTGTCGGGTTGCATCCCTCTCCCCTCGTAACTATGTCGCCTCCACCTTTGCCCTCTACACTCTAGCCCATAATCGCTCTAACTCAGCATCCTACTGACGAAGAGAATCCTGGAGCCCTGCAATAGATGTACCTATCCGGGCCTCCTCCAACATCCTCTCCGCCTCCTCCCCCTCCACCCTCAAGGTATCCACCTCTATCTTGGCAGTATGGAGACTCTCTGTCAGATCAACTATCTCCTATGTTAGCTGCCCCACCTCTACCTCCATGCTCTCCCTCTGAGCCCTCTCTACCTATAGCTCATCCTCCATGGAATTAAGCCTCACTCGATAGCTATCCCGCTCCTACTGTAATCAGTCAAAATCAGCCTGTGTTAGTCCTCCTTCCTCCCCCACTTGTATCTCAGGGATATCCATGGGAACAACTTCCCCTCCCTCCCCAGCTATAGCCTCCTCTCACTCACCAACGGTGACCTCCATAGCCTCCCTGGGGCATCCCCTCCATCCCCCTCCTCCTCCTCTGGAGCCCTCCACCACACAACTCGGACTCTCCTCTGCCCTCCTCCCACACCACGCCCTGTCCGAACTACAACTCTCTCCTAGGCCATCATCCTCCCCACCCACCACCTGATCAACCCCCGACTCTAACTCCTCATCATCCAAAACCCCAGGAATGGTAAGCCACACTGGCAAGTGCCCCTCCCACTAGCTCCTATATCCACCTATCATACCTGGGTCCTCCCCTGCTCCCATCCTCTCATCCCAGACTATGTGAAAAGTTGTCTAGAAGCTCGTCTGCCTGTCCAAGGGACTCGTTGTAGGCCCCCAATATCTCACCTCCCGTGTAATCTGGGGATACACTAGAATATCGCCCACTATATCCTGCACCTACCCAAGCTGTCAGGCCACCTTGAATGGAGCATAGTACTCCATGATATAGACTGACTTGCCAAAAATCCACATCTCAACTCCTGCCCAGTGCAACTGCCAGTCATCCCTCCACCGCTCACACCCCAAAAATGGCCTCCATGTGAACTCTGCCAACTCATCTAGAATCCTCCTCCAAAACCACACGGACACTGTCTGTGTGTAATGCAGTAGTCCCCTATACTTGTCCACAAATGGTTGTCATGGCCACCTATCCTAAACACCCAGTGGTCGAGTCATAGCAATATGCTCCCATGCCCAGATGTGTAATAGTGTCACCCCTACGTATAAATTGGCATACTCTCTGTAGGTCACCAGGTGCATATCATGATAAAGTTGGGCCAGCATCACTGAGCCCCATGCATATTGAACGACATCATGCACCATGAAGTAAACACACCAGCTCCACCCTAGAGGAAATCCATGTCCACCCAAATCCGGTAGGATCCACCCACTCAAGAAGCCGCAAATCACCAAAACCAATCAAGGAATTTGTCGAATACCCATTGCTCAACCCAAGTGCATCCTGCTCCTATCTAGCATCGGCGGCATCTCATACTCGCACACCTCCCTCAAATAAAAATCAGTCACATCCAACTGATACTCAGGGATCACGCCATGAATGGGGATCTTCAAGATCCTCCAAACATCTAATAAGGTCACTGTAGCCTCTCTAGTCAGCAAACAAAAGGTGTTATATTGACTATCCCACCTCTCCACTAGCGCAGTCATCATAGTTGTATGCATCCGTATCCTAGGCCACCTGCCTACATAATGCAATCCCAGTGCATCTAGAACCTCCAGCTCATCACGATCTAGCTCATGGTATAGGCTCATTGTCGCAGGCCAATGCTCTCTCGATGATAGTGGTCCCCTCTCCAGCTGTATCCATTACATCAAATCATTATTTTCACATCTTAGACCAACCATCCCCTTCCCCCTATTCCAAAATTTTAAGCCAAAATTGCATTTCCCCCCTTCCCAAGTGCATGCGCTAATTTACCTATCGCTCATGCCAAAACCATGATGCTCGCGCCAGTAGAGGAATCCTACCCTCCATTGATTCCCTTTCAGGCCCCCCTTCATGCGAGCACCTGTGTTACCCCTTGGGTGCCCACGCTAAAGCATGAGCGCCCGCGTTGAAGCACAACCACTTGCGCTAATGCGTGAGTGCTCGCGCTTATCCCCCACTTCCCTCCTAAAACCCTTCTTCTAATTAACCGAACCATGAGCACCCATACTGATCGCTAGCGCTCGCAATAACCTAGGGGTGTGCACACTAAAACGATGATTAGTGTGAGTGCCTCTCTTAATCTTCACCCCTAATTCTAGCCCTAAAAACTTGCCTAAAAGCAAAAATTTCAAAAGAGGCATAGATGTACTCATCGGTGGTCCATAGCTCATCGATCGGTCGAATCACCGGATCCTCTCAGTGCGATGATCACGAATGGGAATGCGGTTCATCTCTCCTTCTCTTCTTCTTCTCTCTGAGTGTCTCCAAGGCTTGTGTGTAACAATGACCCCTCATTGGGCCCGTTGTGGCTTATATGGGCCCTCATGAAGGCCCATTTTCCTCTACGGCCTCGCATCTCCTATTCTTCTTTCCAAATTCTTCACGATGACTTCACATTTTTCTTCCTCATTTATCCTTTCCACCCTAATTCTTCTTCCTCTATTTTCAAGAATTTTTCTTTTTTTCGAAAAAATTCTCGAGGGGGCATACACCACCCATGCTTCACATTGGGGCATCTTATTCTTCTTCTATCTTCTACCCATTGCCAAATTTTCCACTGTGTAAAAGAGGGGCAAAATGTAGACACTTAAAAAATAATTATCAGAATGTGTCAAGAGCTTGAGAACTGGAGGAAAGATGAAGACCTGGTAAAAGACAAAGATCATGAGATCTCTAAGCTGAAGCAAGAAATCAGTTCCCTTACCACTCATCTCCAAGAGAGTAAAGTGGAAAAAGAAGAAATGCAAGGTGAACTAAACATGGCTATTTCTGAGAATGCAACCTTGAAGGAATCCAATGCTGCTATTTCCAAGGAACTCATTGAGTCAAAGGAAATACTTGCCAAATTCAATAAGAGCAATGTTAAGATAGAACAAAAGCTTGAATCAGCAAAACCGGTAAAGCATACCACTAGACTTGTTTTTTTCGGTTATGAGGAAGGTGAGACCTCTGGAACAAAGATGGAGCATCAAAGAAGCAACCGACATCAAAGGATAAAGGTAAGAAAAAGTTTAAACATGTTTGCTTTAATTGTCTCAAGGAAGGACATACTGCTAATATGTGTAGAAATAAGGCCTACAATAATTTTCCTTATTTTCTAAACAATAAGCCTAGATCCAATAGATTCAATGGTAACTGTTATGCATGCAACAAGTTTGGGGATAGAGCATTTGAATGTAGGTCTGTTATGCACAACACTGGGAGATATTCGCAAAGGACTCAAGGAGTTTTTCTTGAATCATCTGTGAACTAGAAGCTAAACCGGTATAATGCCTACGACCGTCAGTTAGGTGGTGGTGGCTATCAAGAGGCAACCGGTTGGAGAGCAACCTGTTTGATCTACCATGGTAGCGGTCACACTGTTGCAACATGTAGGAGGAAGAATGGTAGAATGAACAATGGACCATGGAGAACACCTGGAATGGTATGCTATCTTTGCAACAAACTGGGACACCCTGCTAGAACCTATAGAATGAGAAAGAACCTATCAGAGGATATACCAGTCACTCCAGAAGGGAAGATTGATGTTGAAACCATTCAAGAAGGAATGAATAGAACATGGAAAGAGAAACCTAAAGAAGTGTCACAAGATGAACCGGTTTTTGTACTTAGTGTGGAAGTCTCTGAACTGACAAACTGAGCTTTAGAAAAGCTTAGGGGGAACAAATCGGTGAAATGTTTCGAACCCCCAGTTTATACCGGTAAAAGACCTTAATTGGTATACGTTACTTGTCAATCAACAGAAGATTGTGAAGCGGTAAAAGGCAAATTAGGGTTTGTACCCTAGCAGTGGAGCATTTATTATGGTAGGTGAAGAATTCATTTAAAAGGGATTTTAAAGTCATTTTCCCTTATCAGTTTTTGAGCGAAGAATTTTTCAAGAGCAGAGCGACAAAGGGCGATTCAACTAGCGATTCATAGATATTTCAAATCTTGCAGAACTATTTGAAGACATTTACAATCAATAAAGTAAAGAACACCAAGCAAGAATCAAGCAATCGAAGTGGTGTGGTGTGAGTTGCATTTGTAAAACCCTAAATTTCAAAATTGTGAAGGTATTTCTCAAAAAATTTGTTTATTAGTTAAATCATGGCTTTTTTATTGCACTCCAGTTCTAGTGCACCTATGGACTCTACTAAACTCATTCAAAGAAAAATGAAATACAATGCCCTGTCCCAAATACCTGCCGGAGTCATTGTCAAAGGAGATATTTCAGGGTACATTGACTGCAAATTGGAAGACCTAGGATCCTTAGCGATTCATTCCTAACTAAGTCTATTTTGTGGGAATGACAAGAAGATCAAACTAGAATATAGCATTCTGGAGAGGAAGAAACTTCACAATGAGGTTTACTTGAAGAGTTCACGAAAGACCACATCCGCATCATCTTGAGCAGAGTGCATGGCAACAAGATGTATCTCGAGAGGACGCATGACATTATGCCTGAAGCAATTCATGTCATCATCAATTTCTGCAACATTGGTGAGGTGCCATCCCTAAGGAAGGTCATCAAGATAGAAATGACTAAGTTCACTAGTTCTGTGAGAGATCAACGGGGAATGACCATTAACACCAGCAAAGATGAGTTGGTCAAGTATGCTTACATGGTGATAGGATACTAGACATTTTATGCTAGCAGATTAAACTTTGACTCTGTTGTTGTGGTTAATGCCACCTACAGAATGATCATGGAGGATGCCTCATTTGATCTATGCACCTATTTGTAGAAGCAACTCCTATTAAGCTTGAAGTCCATCAAACAGGACAGTTCCCTAAGATTCAAATTTGGACAACTTTTGGTGGGTCTGTTTTTCTACTTTCAAGGCTATTTCCAGAGAGTCAGTGATATTTAATGGTTTGCTGACCAACCGGTCACCAAACAAATTATGAAAAGTCTCCAATTTGTGGGAACCAGATATCCAGAAGTCTTGAATAAATACTTTGATGAATTCAAGCGGAAGATGAGCCAGAGAATGAGGATATCTGGCGATATTGTTAAGAAGTATGAAGAGGACATCTGCTTTACCATTAGAGTAGATGAGTGTGTAATGGAAGTGGTAGAGCCCAGATAGGAAGAAGTAGAACCTATGGGATATGAGGTAATGTATGACATGTTGGATGGGTATGCCTCTACCTTGATTGCCTCTCCTTTAAATAAGAAGAAAAAGTGAACTGGCACCTACTTGGAAAGGGTAACACCGGTTGAATAGCCTTCTGTGAAAAAGGGAAAGGCAGTGCTAGTGGCATCGACACAGGTTACCTTAGCTAGCCCAAAAGTGACCAAGTGGTCACCTGCCAAGAAGAAACTAGAAGTTGCACCCACTGAAATATTTGAAAGGAAGCGGAAGGCCAAGAGCAACTCACCAGAGTCTGAAGACACAAAATTAGATGTGCAACCTAAGAAGATAAGGCAAACAAGGAAAAAGACAAAAGCTACCGGCAAGACACCTGCATCATCTGCATCGGTAAATATTGATGTCTCTTCTTATAAGCCAATAACACATTGTTAAAGGACTATCAAGAATATAAGAAGAAAATTGCTTAGTGATCTAAAGGAGTGTTTTGATGATTTTACCGATAGTGAGAAAGAGGAAACAGAGTGGGAAATCATTAATTATTTGTGTAAGAATGACTAGTCGCCATTAAAAATTAGATCTGAGGCACCTGATTCTTTATATAATTCTTTGGACAACAAATGGCGCATTGCCATAGAGAAAGAACAGGAAATAAGGGAGAAAGTATTTGCTCAGTACTTTCCTGAAGCCTCCAATTCTGAATTATTTCAGATTATGGACACACATAAAGGTCTCTTCTTCATGAGAAGAAGAAGACTCAGACTGCTTGAAGGCAAAACCTATGAAGTAGAGAAGGACACTCATTTGCATGCCAAAGTTGTTGTCCAGTTGCATCAAGTGTCTGAGGCCAACAAGAAAGCCGAACAGGAACTAGAAACCAGAAAACTAGATGAGGCATTTGATGATGAAGGAGAACTAGCTACAAAATAGGTGGACACCATTGATGTTGATGCCTTGGATGTTGAAGATGTCACTCTAGACACTGAAAAGGAAAAGGCTGATAAAGAAAAAGCAGACAAGGAGAAATAGGATGAAGAAAAAGCAGACAAGAAGAAGGTGGAAAAGGAAAAGGCAAGCAAAGAGAAAATGGAGAAAGAGGAAGAGAAAAGGAAAGCAGAGGAGAAGAAGAAACAAGAGGAAGAGAAGAGGAAACAAGAAGAAGAAAATAAGAGGAAAGAAGAGGAGAAGAGGAAAGAAGAGGAGGAAAAGAAAGAAGATGAGAAGCGGAAAGATGAGGAGAAGAAGAAACAAGAAGAGGAGAAGTGAGAAGAAGAAGAAAGAAAGGAAAAAGAGAAGAAAAAGCATGAAGCAAAACAAAGGGATAAAGAAGAGGAAAAGAAAAGAGCAGAAGAGGAGAAGGAAGCAGAAAAGAACAAGCAAGCGGAGACTCCAAAGGCAACCAGTGGTCAAGCCAAACCAGCCGACATCAGCAGTCCTCTTGACCTCCAATCTGCAGATGAATCTGAGCTGCTGCAAGGCATAAAGCTAGCACAAGAAAGACTGGAAGCATTGAGAAGGAAAAAGGAGCAAGATGTCATTCACACTACTATTGACACCCTTACCAGTTTGATCCCAGGTACCAACCTCCTTGGTGTCGATTCCTCTCTGGCCAAACTGAAACTTCTATGTACAGTTGTCGAGGACCAGGTACAATGCCTGGAGGAAGTTACTGAAGCTAATGCACAGAAGAAGCATCAAAAGGCACTTAACAATGCCTTAGTAAAGAAACTGAATGAGCTCCGGTCTCAACTTTAGAAAGAGCAGATAGATATTAGAGATGTTATGGATGAGGGAAAACTACTATGGAGCAAAATAAGCCAACCCCATCTATTTTGTGATGATGTGCTTGCACAAAAGGATAAACTGCAATCTGATTTGCAGAAATACATAAGCAACTTTAAGACCCCGTATGATTCTTTCACCACATATGGGAAAACTATTCACTGGTATCAGCTTTAGTCTGCCAAGATAGAGTTGGAGATTAGCAACAGGACAAGAGATTTGCAGGAACTTCAACTGGTTTTATTACCCAGACTACAAATTCTTCAAAAGTGCTTTCTAAATCTAGAAGCTTTAATGACAACCCAAGAGATTAGTACAATTGATGACATGGAAGAACAGGTATCACAGATGCAGATGGAAAGTGAGGTGGCTACCTCATTACTTGAGTCATGGTCATTATCCATGAAGACTTTTATGCAAGATTTTAAATTAGTTTTTGATAAGTTTCACTCATTATTGTCATAAACACTTATTTATTTTAATAATAATGAGAAATGGGGGTTATTCTATAGTACTTTGTCATTGTTGGCAAAGGGGGAGTAGTATCTAAAATTTTGGTGAATGTTATGTATACTTTCATGTTATTTCGTTAAGGGAGTAGTATACATTGTATTTTCTACAAAAAGGGATAGTGTATATGCTTAGGGGGAGTAATTTTAATTATGGCACATTTTTGTTGTAAAACACTTAGATGTCAAAATTTTCCTAAGTGTTGCCATCAATGCCAAAGGGGGAGATTGTTGGAACTTTGATGATGTTCTGATTGTCATTGATGGACAAACACTTGTTTTATGATCACTTCCCTATGTATGAGTTATGCTCAATCAGTAATTATTCCAACTAGTATTATGTATTATAGTCTTTAGACTATCGGTGTTTTGCAGAAGGTGTTTACCGGTCACAAACTGACTGAAGATCCAAAGCGGTATGAAGACCCAAAGCGCTATGAAGACCTCAAGTGGTTTGAGGATCCCAAAGCAGTATGAAGGAATAAAGTGATAGTTAACATTTTTCAAGTCTTCATTATGACAATCGGTAATTGGTAAAATGTATGAACTGGTAATCGATAATGAACCAGTATTACTCTATGATGAGTTACCAACCAGTATTTCTATGATGAGTTATCATCCACCGACACTTTGGCGGTGATTTTGTGTCGTGTTACCAAATGTGTCTAGATGCACTGAACCTAGGAACTTGCAATGTAATCCTATTGGACCGACATGAAATCATATTCCTTTATAAGGACATCATGTCTAGGGTTTTAGGGGTTGATAGGGTTTTAGGAGTTGATGAGGTTTTTGTATGTGTGAATATAGAAGAGAAGATTAGGTCTGTGTGAAGAAACGGAGTGTGGAGATATTGAAGACTGAAGTAATGCAAAATGTGCATTAATAATGAGCCATCAAGGATCTAACCAAGCATACTGTGTTAGTATCTAGATCACTCGCTTGTTGATTACTCACATCTTCGACAAGTCTGAAACCCTTAACCAGGTAGGCCTAGCAAAGCCTTTGTAAATCCTCTAACAAGGTGGTTCACAACCATGAATCTAAAATCCTCTCACAAGGTAGTCTTTAACAGTACTTATCTCCTAACAGAGATCTAGATTCCTAACAGGATCTGTTCTAGTGAAGGACATTGTATGATCTTAACCGGTCTGACCTTAACCAATTTGATTTCTATTCTACAGATAGTTACCTGTGAGTTTCTGCTCACCGTGGTTTTTCCCATTTGGGTTTCCACATCAAAACCTCTTGTGTTATGGTGATTGTGCTCTTGTGGGTGAATGCTTTATTTGTTGTTTGGTTTGCATTTGTCTTAACTGGTTTGTTAGTAAATCTGTTATATTGGTTAACTGCTAAATTGTTTAAGAGTTTAAGTTCAGTAATTTTTGGTATACTAATTCACCCCTCCTCTTAGTATTCATCAATCTCTTTGGGAATTGCTTAAAACTTCCTTGACTCATCATGAAATGCTACAAGATGCCTTGAAAACATTGAATGTCCCACCCACAGTGATAGATAATAATATGGCTTCCTTGAATCACTCTATTACATCACCTAAGGCTCAGATTGTGTTTACACAAGATGAGTTTCCTTCTAGTGAAATTCAACAACAATATGATCCCTTAATGATTGCGGGCATCATAAATGATAGCACGATAAGATGAACATTAGTGGACAATGGTTATGGACTTAATGTTTGTAGCGTTAACTTGTTGCATAAGATCAATATTGATACATCTCTTATCAAGTCGGATTCTCTCACTATCTATGATTTTGATAATGTTGCTAAATCTTCACTAGGTATCATCACCTTGCCTGTTAAGGTAGGTCCTATTACTTTACCTACTCCTATCCATGTCATGTCTGGAAGGTTGGCATACAACTTGTTTCTAGGAAGACCTTGGATTCATAGCATGCAAGTTGTTCCCTCTACATTGCATAGGCAAATCAAATTCATTCACAACAATACAACATATACCTTGTTAGGAGACATGAGGTTTCAGGCTTGTTTACAAACATCAAGTTCTAAATTCTCTTCAATCAATTCTTCCCCAACTATTTTAGACAATTCCTCTAAAGCTTCTACTCCAATTAGTGTGAATAATTCATCAAACCTATCTCCTATATCTGGACCAATCCCCAATACTTCCTCAAGTGGACCTAAGGTTCTTGAGGAAGAATCTTCTCAGCCTGAATCTACAATTGAGAATACATTCTCTCTTGAACAGATTCTTTCAGAAGATGATTGGGGATCCCTTTATTTTAATCTTACTTTTGTAGGGGAATACATAATTCCCCCTAGAGAACCTAGGGTCAAAAAGAAGAAAGCAGAGTAAGAAACTAAAAAGCAATCTACTTTGTCTAGGCCATTGAGTAATAACTTTGTGGTGGATTCTCAAGTTTCATCTCCCTTAGTTTCTGGTTTAGAGGATTTTGATCCTTCACTTTTTTAAAATCCTCCTTCTTCTTCGGAAATGACTAAACTTTATGATCCTGACATCCTAACTAGGTGTGGGTATAAGGGAAATGGATGTGGTGCTCAAGAACAAGGGATTAAACTTCCCTTGGAAAACAACTTTTGTGATATGACAATTGGGCTTGGTTATGATCCTTTCAAGTGTACTA
Source organism: Cryptomeria japonica (assembly GCF_030272615.1). Taxonomy (NCBI): domain Eukaryota; kingdom Viridiplantae; phylum Streptophyta; class Pinopsida; order Cupressales; family Cupressaceae; genus Cryptomeria; species Cryptomeria japonica. Next base: position 501,902,631 of record NC_081413.1, read on the forward strand.
AAGCCTCTAAGAGACCATCTATTACTGTTAATATCATTTATGCTTCTCTCTCATTAAAATATCCATAATATATTGACTTTGACCCTTCTTGTGTCTTTGCTTTGGATGTTTTTTCTACCAATGATTCCTTAGCTGAATTCTTGGGAGCTTATGACAACCTTCCTTGTTATCACCATAATCATAGTTTTCCCTATTGTTTAAATGTGGAAGCTTACTTTGGGAAAGAAAGAAATAACAATTAGATAATTAAAGAATTTACTCAATTAAGAGATGCTCCTCAGTAAAGTAATCTCCTAATAAATGACACAATTGATATCAAGATCATCAAGATAGGGAAATGTCTTGACAAAGAAGAGAAAAAGCAATATGTTGAGTTGTTACATGAATTTCTTGAGATCTTTGCTTGGATATATTCTGACATGCCTGGCATAGATCCTAAGATTGTCACTCATAACATTGTCCTAGTTCCTGATGCTAAACCTGTGAAGCAAAAGATTCGAAAGATTTACCCTAAAGTGGCATTACTTGTTAAAGCTGAGATTGAAAAATTGTTTGATGCTGGATTCATTCATCCTATCGATTATTCCCCATGGATTTCAAATATTGTGGTGGTGGCTAAAGCTAAAAACAAGATTAGGATGTGTAAATATTTTCGTGATTTGAACAAGGCCTCTTTAAAAGATGATTTTCTCCTCCCGAATATTGATATGATAGTGGATTTGGTAGCAGGGCATTCTTTACTATCCTTTATGGATGGTTTCTTAGGATATAATCAAATTTTCATCAATCCCCAAGATCAATATAAAACTGCTTTCACAACTCCTTGGGGTATGTTTTGTAGGATTGTGATGCCTTTTGGATTGAAAAATGCAGGCGCAACCTATCAACATGCTATGACTCTCATTTTTCATGATTATATGCATAAGACCTTAGAATATTACATTGATGACATCTTAGCCAAATCCATCCTTCATACAGATCATGTTAAGATCCTTCGTCAAATATTTGAGAGAATTCATAAGTAAAATATGTGTTTGAATCCCCGAAAAACATGTTTTTGGTGTGGATAGTGGAAAACTATTAGGATTCATAGTTTCACATTATGGCATTGAGGTGGAGATGAAAAATATAGATGCTATTGTTAGCATGCCACCTCCTAAGAACGTTTCTCAACTAAAAATTTTGCAAGGAAAGATCCAAGCTATTCCTAGGTTCGTCTCTCAACTTGTGGATCGTACCTTTCCCTTCACACATTTTCTTAAGAAGAATATCACTTTCCAATGGAATGAGAATTGTCGTCAAGCATTTGAAGACCTAAAAAACTTATTTGGCCAATCCTCCCATTCTTCAACCAGCTGATCCTAATAAGCCTTTTCTTCTATACACTATTGCTTCCCCTCAAGCTTTTGCATCCTTATTGGAACAATGTGATAAAGATGGAAGAGAATGCCCAGTTTATTACATAAGCCACACTCTACTCGAATACAAAGTCTGATATTATGTGATAGAAAGATAGTGCCTTTCTTTAGTCTTTGCAACCCAAAATTTGAGGCATTATCTCTTGAATGTTGAGATTCATGTTATCATTACATTTGATCCTCTTAAACATCTCTTCTCCAAAACCAATCTTTCTGAATGCTTAGCTATGTTGGTTATGATGTTGACCAAGTTTGACCTTAAGTTTATCTCACAAAAGGCAATAAAGGGTCAAGCGTTGACTGATCACTTAGTTGATGCTCCTTCACCCTTCTCCCTACCTAATCCAGAGTCTTTTCCTGATGAATACATTCTTTCCATTAAGGTTGATGAGACTTGGGAACTGTACTTCGACAACTCTAAGTGTCGTATAGGATCAGGAGCATGGGTGGTCTTAATTTATCCTAAAAATAAGCATATCCCTTTATCATATTGTCTTAATTTCTTATGTACCAACAACATTGTTGAATATGAAGCTCTTAGAGCTAGAATTAAAGTAGCCTTGGTGTTGAGTGTGAAAAAATTACATATTTATGGAGATTCTCAGTTAATCATAAGACAAATGATAGGATGTTATCAAGCTAAACATGAAAAACTATCACAATATAAAGATCTAGCTTTATCCTTGTTACAAAAAAATGATTCTTACACCATGGAGCCCATTCCTCGAAAAGATAATCAACATGTTGATGTGATGGCATGTGTTTCCTCTCTTGTGTCTCTAGAGGACCCCATGGTAGATCTTCAATTCTCTATTCACAACCTTACTTCCTCAGCTATTGCTGATAACCCTAGTGATGTGGCATATTGTTGCATTATAGATTCTAATGAATGGTACTCGCATGTCGTAAGATATTTGAGTGATGTTACCTTTCCTGACTCTGCGAGTAAGAATACTAGGGCTAGGGTTCGCAAATTGGATGCTAGATACATTATCCTTTCTAATGTTCTCTATAGGAGAGGTTATAATGGTCTTCTTCTTTGATGCTTAAACAAGGCTGAGTTCCCTATCACTCTCAAAGAAGCACATTCAGGTGCTTGCGGGGGGCATTTTGGGGGTAGGTTTTTAGTCCAGTGATTGCTCCGAATGGGATATTATTGGCAAACCATGGAGAAACATTCTTTTGTGTTTTTTAAATGATGTCATCAGTGTCAGCAACATAGCAATTTGATCCATGCCCCTACCCAGGAACTTCATTCATGTGTAGCATCTTGGCCTTTTTCTACATGGGGTTTGGATCTTGCTGGTAAAATATCTCCTCCTTCATCTCAAGGACATACTTTCATCATAACTACCACTAATTACTTTACAAAGTGGGTGGAAGTTGTTCCTCTTAGACCCACTACCGTTGAAGTTATTTTTCAATTCACTTTGAAAAACATCATTTCTCGATTTGGGATACCTTCCACCAAAGTTTTAGATAATGGAACGTCATTCAAAAATAAGAATGTGAAGAAGTTTCTTGAGAAATGTCACATTCAATATAATTTTTCTACACCTTATTATCCTCAATCAAATGGTCAAGCTGAGTCTTCTAATAGGATAATTGAACAAATTCTTTGAAACACTGTAACACAAGCATGGTAAAGATTTTCATACTCAATTAACCTATGCTCTGTGGGCTTATCGCACAAGTGTATGTGTTGCTACGGGTTGTACCCCTTATAATCTTATTTATGGTGTTGACGCCATTATGCCTTTGGAGTTAGAAATTACTTCTTTGAGAGTTTCTCTTAAGGGTATAGTGGATGATGACTCCTATAGAGAGAAAAGACTTCAACAACTTGAGATGCTTGATGAACAGCGTATCAAGTCCCTTGAACATATTCAAGTGTATCATAAAACTTTGCAACGAAGCTACAATGATAAGGTCATTCAATGTTCCTTCTTGGTAGGGAACTTAGTCCTTTATGAGAATCAGCACAACATGAATGCCTTACCTAAGCAGAAAGGAAAATTTAGTTCTAATTGGCTTGGACCATACATCATTGTGGAGGTCTATGGATCAAGTTCTTATAGGATAGTATATGTGGAAGGTACGCTTCTCAAGGAACCCATAAATTCTATGCACCTTCGTAGATACTATGCCTAGTTCTATTTTTCTCCCTCTCTCTCTTTCTAGTCTTCTTTCTGTTCTCTCTTTATGTCTTTTTCTTCAAAATTGGGTAATATGTTAGCATGTTTTCATTAAAGTATGTAAGATTAAATAATGTTATATTTTTTGGTCTACATTACTTCATTCTTAACAAGCATGTTTCATTACTATATTGTTTGTCTTGAATTCTTTTTATGTAAATTGTAATGGATTTACATTTCGTATGTGCTAGCATATTATACAATTTATTGTGTGTTAAGAAGAATTATATTATGTTGTGTTTAATTAGAGTTAATTAAGTCACATTAGTCATATAGTTCTCGTGCTTAATACATTCTTATTTTACATCATCAAAGTAGCATTTGATTAAATACTTAGTTATTTAATTGAATTACACATGTATCAATTTAATCATGAAGTATCGAGAAATCAATCACATAGAAAATTAAATCAGATATACATGCTCATTACTCAATATGTTACTTCTAATCTAAGCAATGTGTACATTGTTTAAGCATTAAAAAATAGCATAATCATGAGTATCATCATATATACATCAATACATCAAAATCATCTCCTATCCCTAGGACTATTAGCAAGAGGATGGTGGCTAGATGCCCCCTCCTCTCTGGTTGTGCGGGTGGCCCCATGGGGGTGTATCATGATACAGACTGCGAGTGCCTCTGCAAGGAGCTCCTGCGATCTCTCTCCATCATGATCCCTTGGTATGTGGTTGCCTCTATCTGCGTCATTGCTAGGTCATGCTCTGTGTGTCATAATCTATCCCGTAGGACCTCCACCTTTGTCCTAATAGGGGAGAAAAGATCCTCATGTCATCCTGCACTCCTCTGGGATCTATGTGGTATCTGTGTGGAAATCGGAACATGTGTAGTCACAATAAGGTTTGTCACTACATTCTGAATCAAAGAATGCCACTCCTGGATGGTAGGTGCAATATGGAGAGAAATTTTTCATGAGTAACATTCTATATCATGAAATTTAAATCAGGTAGGATGCATATGTTAATCAATAATAGAGAACATTACCTAGATCTCCCTCTCACCAGTGAGGATCATGGATAGTGATTTCCTGAGGCTGGGACCCGCTAGGCTCTCTCCCCTTGTACTGTCTTTGTATAGTTGTTGTGGGATGATGAGGATTAGGATCAGGACCCCTTATGGGACCCCTCTCTTCCCACCATGGGAGACTCGGTGTATCTAGGGCTCTAGTATCCTCTCTAGAGTGATCAACTATACCTGAATCGTCCTCATCCTTGTCCTTGTCCTCATCCTCCTCCTCATGCTTCTCCTCCTCATCCTCCTCATACTCCTTCTCATCCTTCTCGTCCTCTTCCTCCTTCTCCTCATCCTCATCCTCATCATCATCATCATCTCCATCCTGATCTCCCTCTTTGGTATTAGGATCACCTCTGTCCCCACCTGCCTCTTGCTCCTCTATGTTGTCACCTTGATCATCTAAATCCTCCTTGAATGCATTAGATTCCTCTCCATCACCTGACTATCTGCATTGTCTGGGATTCCTTCCAAGGAAACCTACTAGGAAAATAGGTCCACGGTATGTTCTCCTCCACCATGCGATGTATCATCTGTGTGCACCTGAATCATCTCTATAATCTGTTGCTATGTCCTGATCTGACCCATTTGAATCTATGATGTCGATCCCATCACTAGTAGGCCTAGAAATGCCTCATAGCCTCTTCATCACTCATGAGTGTTAGATGTATATAAGCACATCAGTAGGAACACACTACTCGAACCCAAACTACCACTAAACTTGGTTGAAGTAGAAGGGAATGACTATGTGGCTATACCGTCCCTCTAGTAGATGGTTCCTCTGCATGCTAAAAATTTGTTTGTGTAGCCCTACCACATGGACATCCTGAGGTAGGGTCTCCATATGATCTTGCCTGCTGTCAATCTATCCATGCTCAATCTCCAGTAGATGAGATCACTTAATTGCCACTCACAGGTAAGAGGATAAGCATATACCCTAGGCTACTTTGGGACTAGCTCTATGGTGGCTCCATCATGTCTAGTGGATGTGATATGCTCAAACATCCACACCTGTAGTAGTGTGCATGTCATCAGGCTGCCTCCCTGTCTGCATACATACTCTCTAAGGTTGTGATAGAGATGTGCAATCATGCTTTGACCCCAAGAGTATACTCTCCTGTGTCTCTCCATAGCTTGTATGGCGTAGATGAGTCCCCTAAGCATAGGTGTACCACGACCATTGGGGCACACAGCTAATGCAAGGGTCACAATCATGAGTCATTTCACCAATGGAACCTCACCTATAGGGTGTAGGAGCTAGGTGACCATAATGCAACCCCTCATCTCACTGCATATCACTCTCCCCACAACATATACCTACTCTCTCATGTAATCCTCCTTTGTGTGGTCGGATCAATATCTAACAATATCTCCTCTACTAGGTAGGTGCATAATGCGATATACATCCTCTAGGGTGACTGTCATCTCCCCCACAGGTAGTGAGAATGTCGAGGTATCTACATCTCACCTCTCCATTAGTGCCATCAACATAGCAGAATGGAATCAGATAGCTAGCATGGTCATCGCATCCCACAAACCCACTACATGTAGCAAATCCCTCTCTCCTACTATCAATCTCGGGATTTGCTCCTGAAGGCTCCAAAAGGTGAGACTGGTGGTATGCTCATGGATGTATGGTAGTGTTTGCAAAACACAAAGCAATCACTCATCAGTAATTGATCAATCATCTATCATCATCTAATCATTGCAATCATTCTATCATTTCTAGCATTCATCGCCCGATCTAGTGTCATCATTGGTCACACTGAACAAGGACCAGGACGCCCTGTATGGACCAGGGCACGCTACTAGGACCATGGCGCCCCTAGGGGACCATGGTACCTTAGGAGGACCAAGGTGCGCTAGGACCCCTAGGTGTCTAAAGGGTGGGCCTATGCCCAAAATAGGTGATGACATCATCAATTCTAAAAAACTATGAAAACATGACAAAGTCAAATGCAATCAACTCACCTCATTGAGCGGATGACCAATGAGTATGGACTAGCGTAGGATCTCCATTCGGGTAGGCCGCTCAGGTCGGTGTTGAGGCATGATGGCTTGTATGTGGGCTCCTCTATAGTCAATAGTGACAAAAGGTTAGAAAGTGACAAATGAAGGTGTCACTTTCATATTTATAAGTTATGCACTTTTTGACTTTATGTTTTTAAGTCAAAACCCTAATTTCTGCACTTTTTCTTCAATTTATCAGCTAGGAATCTCTGATTCTCACACCATCAGTGGCATTGGAATCATGAGTTCACCCTCTCTCTCCATATTAGTTCCATAATATACTTGGATGAGAAATCTGATGAATACTAAGACGGGGGGGTGAATTAGTATGCCAAAAATCTTTGCACTTAAACACTTTGTTAGACTAACAATAAACTAGTAAAACAGTTTAGCAAACAAATCGGTTAGCACACATGCAAACCAAATAGAAAATAATGCATTCACCCAGAGAAGCACAATCACCATAACACAAGAGATTTTGATGTGGAAACCCAAATGGGAAAAACCACGGTGAGATGGAACTCACAAGTAACTATCTGCAGAATAGGAACCAGACCGGTTAAGGTCATACAATATTCTTTACCAAAACAAATCTTGTTAGGTATCTCAATCTCTGTTAGGAGATAAGTTCAGTTAAAGACTACCTTGCTAGAGGATTTTAGATCCATAGATGTGAACCACCTTGTTAGAGGATTTACAAAAGGCTTTTGGGCCTACCCAATTAAGGGCTACAGACTTGTCGAAGATGTGAGTAATCAACAAGTGAGTGATCTAGCAAATAGCACAGATTGCTTGATTAGATCCTTGATAGCTTGTTCCTAATGAATTCCAACATTACTTCAGTCTTCTACACATTCATATTCTCTCTAACTCCTTAACCACCTTAAACCCTAGCAACAACATCAACAACAACAACAACCTAAAACCCTAGACATGATGTCCTTATAAAGGAATCTGATTTCATTCTGGTCCAATAGGATTACATTACAATTTTCTAGGTTCAATGTATCTAGACATATTCTATAACATGACACAAAAAGCACCATTAAAGTGTTGGTACCGTCAAACAATCGGTGGATGGTAGCTCATCACAAAATGTCGGTTGGTAACTCATCACAGAGTATTACGGGTTCATACAAAATATCGGTTCAAGCAAAATGCCGGTTGCCGGTTTGACAAAATGAAGACTGGGAAATATGTGTTCTGCTTCTTTGATCCTTCGTACCGCTTGGGGTTAACATACCATTTCAGATCGGTAATCACTTTCTGCAAAACACCAATAGTCTAAAGACTATAATGCATCATACTGGTTGGAACAAGTCTCAGTTGAGCTTTAACTTGTACATACAAAAATGATCTCAATGCAAGTGTGTGTCCATCAATGACAATCACAACATAATCATCAAAAATGCCAACAATCTCCCCTTTGGCATTGATGGCAACACTTAGGAAAGTTTGGCATCTAAGTGTTTTACAACAAAAATATGCCAGAATCAAAATTACTCTCCCTGAGCATATACACTATCCCTTTTGCAGATCATACAATGTATGCTACTTCTTAACAGAAATAACATGAAAGTATACATCAAAACATTCAAAATTTATACTTCTCCCCCTTTGCCAACAATGACAACAAAATATTACAGACTAACACCCGTGTCATTAGTATTAAAAGAATGAGAGTTTATGACAATAAGGAATAAAACTTGTCAAAAACAGATTTAAAGTACTGCAAGAATTATTTCATAGATAAAGACCAGGAATCAAGTAGGGAGGTGGCTACTTCTTTCTCTATCTGCATCTGGGAGACCTGTTCTTCCACAACGTCTATTGTGCTCATCTCCTGTGTTACCATTAAGGCATCCAGATTAAGATAGCACTTCTGAAGTATTTGTAGATGTGGGAGTAGAACCAGTTGTAGCTCCTACAAATCTCATTACTGAGTGTTGATCTCATGCTCTATTTTAGTAGACTGGATATGAAACCGGTGAATGGTTTGCCCATAAGTTGTAAAGGAGTCATATGGCAGCTTGAAGGTGCTCATGTATGACTATAGATCAGATTGAAGCTTTTGCTTCTATGCAAGCACATCATCATAGAATAGATGGGGTTGGAAAATCTTGTTGAGTAGAAGATTCCCCTCATCTAGAGCATTCCTTATATCCTTCTATCCTTTTTGCAATTCAGACCAGAGCTCATTAAGCTTCTTCACTAGGGAAATGTTGAGAGCCTTTTGATGCTCTTTCTTGGCATTTGCCTCTGCTACCTCCTCTAAGCTTTGCACTTGATCATCCATTACTATGCATAGGAGCTTCAATTGGGCCAATGATGAGTTAGTACTAGGGAGGTTTGTGCCAGGTAACAAACTAGTAAGAGTTTCCACCACCACTTGGATCACATCTTGCTCCTTTTTCCTCTGTATTACTTCAAGGCATTCTTGAGCAACCTTGATGCTCTAGAGTAGCTTCATTTCACTTGCAGACTGGAGGTCAATGGGACTGGTGAGGTCAGCTGGTTTGGCTTGACTATCGGTTGCCTTAGGTGTCTCCATTTGCATGCTCTTTGCTGCTTCTTCTTCCTTGTCCTCCTCCGTTTTCTTCTTTGCCTCTTCTCTTCTCTTTTCCTCTTCCTTATCCTCCTCTTCCTTCTTCTTCTCTACTTCCTTCCTCTTCTCCTCTACCTTATCTTCCTCTTCCTTCTTCTTTTTTTCTTCCTTTCACTTCTCCTCTTATTTTCTCTTCTCCTCTTCCTTTCTTTTCTTCTCTTCTCCTTTTCTCTTTTCTTCCTATTTTTGTTTCTCCTCATCTTCTTCCTTCTTCTTCTTGTCCTCTTCCTTTTTCTTCTTCTCCTCTTCATCCTTCTTCTTCTTCTCCTCTTCTCCTCTTCATCCTTCTTCTTCTCCTCTTCATTCTTCTTCTTCTCTACTTGCCTCTTTGCTTCCTCCTTTTTGTCCTCTGTTTCCTTTTGCTTTACTTCCTGTTCTGCCTGCTTCTCCTATCTTGTTGCTTCCGATGGTGTACTCTGAGCAACATCCTCTCCATCTAGAGCATTGACATCAATAGTGTCTATGGGTTTAGTAATCGGGTTTCCTTCATTGTCAAACACTTCATCGAGTTTAGTTATTGTCGGTTCTTGCTTAGCCTTCCTGTTGGCTTTAGCCACTCTATGCATCTTAAGAGCTTCTAGAGCAAGAGTGTGTGTATTCTTGAGCACTTATTGACCCTTTCCTTCTAGTAACAAGAGTCTTCTTCTTCTCATGAAGAAGAGGCCTTTGTATTTATTCATTACTTCAAACAATTCTGAATTTGATACATCGGGAAAATGTTCAGCAAAAACTTTCTCTCTCATTTCTTGTTCCTTCTCTATGGAAATGCGCCATTTATTGTCTAAGGAATTATACAAAGAATCTGGTGTCTTGAATCTAATTTCTGAAGGCAACCGGTCATTAACACATAAATACTGAATGATTTCTTTTTCAACTGCTTCCTTTTCATCATCATTAAAGTCATCAAAACAATCAATCAAATCATTCAGCACTTTTCTCCTAATGTTTTTGATAGTTCTTTGACAATGTGTCAAAGGTTTGTAGGAAGAAATGTTGATATTTACTAATGCCAAAGATGTCGGTTCATTCTTTGTCTTTTTCTTTGCTTGTCGTGTCTTCTTAGGTTTTTCCTTAGACACAGTTTCTTTTGAGTCTGGTGAGGCATTCCTTCTCTTCCTCTTTCTCATGAAAACTTTGGCAAGTGCTACTACCAGTTTCTTCTTTGCAGGTGACTGCTTGGTCACTTTGGGACTAGCTACAGTAACTGGTGCCGATGCTAAGCACACTACCTTTCCTTTCTTTTTAGAGGTTCTTCAACCAATGCAACCCTTTCCAGATAGGTGTCAGTTCTCTTTGCCTTGGGATCTAGGGGTGAGGCAATTAGGGTAGAAGCATACCCATCCAGCATATCATACATCACCTCATAGCCCATAGGCTCCACTTCTTCCTGTCTGGGCTCAACGGCCTCCATTATGCATTGATCAACTTTGATGATAAAGCAGATATCATCTTCATACTTCTTGACTATGTCACCGGATATCCTCATCCTTAGGCTCATCTTGCTTCTCAACTCATCAAAGTACTTGTTTAGAACGTCAGGGTAACTGGTTCCAACTACTTGCAGGCTTTCTTTAGTCTGCATGGTAACCGGTTGGTCAGAAGACCACTGAATATCTCCCACCCCTGGGAAGTAACCTTGGAAATAAAAGAATAATTTGACCAGTAGCTGACCAAACTTGAACTTAAATGCATTATCCTGTTTGATTGATTTCAGATTCAATAGGAGTTGCCTTTGCATACCGGTGCAGAGGTTGAATGATCCATCTTCCTTGATCATCCAGTAAGTGGTATTTACCACTGTAGCAGATACAGAGTTAATTCTGCTGGCAGAGAAAGTCCAGTATCCAATCACCATGCATGCATATTTCACGAGGTCATCCTTCATGGAATTAACAGTCATTCCTCGTGAGTCGCTCACTGAACTGGTGAGCTTGGACATTTCTGTCTTGCTGACCTTCCTCAGGGCTGGCACTTCCCCTATATTGTAGAAATTGGTGATGGCATGAATAGCTTGTGGAGTGATATCATGTGTTCTCTCCAGGTACATCTTGTCACCATGAACTCTGCTCAGAATGATTCTTATATGATCATCTATGAAATCCTCTAGGAAGTAAACCGCATTGTGAAGTTTCTTCTTCTCCAAAATGCTATACTCCAGTTTGATCTTTTTATCCTTCCCATAGAATAGACCTAGCTACGAATGGATCACAAGAGACCCTAGGTCTTCAACTTTGCAGTCTATATAATCTGAAATCCCTTCTTCTACTGTAACCCCAGTCGGTACTTGTGACAAAGCATTATATTTCAATTTTCTTTGAATGAAGTCCATAAAATCAACAGTTGCACTAGAAATATCATGTGATGTGGAAGCCATGACAAAAATAGAAAGCTCGAGAAATACCTTTTGAAAATCAAGAATTTTGGCTTTGCAAATTCCACTTTGCCTTCCTCTTCGTCAGTTGCTGAATCACTGGTTGAGTTCTTCTCTTGACCGTTTGCAATTTGCTTTTGAATCTCCTTCAAGGTTTCCAACTTTCTCTAAATCGCAGTACAAATCACTTTTTCATCGTCTGAACTTGAAATCCTTCTTCGCTTTTAAAAGATGATAGTGAGAAATGATTTGAAAATTCCTTTTAAACATATTACTCACCTACCACAATTAATGCTCCACCATTAGGGCGTAAACCCTAATTTTCCTTTTACCATTTCCAGTCTTCCACCAAATGATAGGTATCATATACTGGTTAAGGTCTTTTACTAGTGTAAACCGAGGGTTCAAAACATTTTGCCATTTTCTCCCCCTAAGCTTTTCTGATGCTTAGTTTGTCGGTTCCGATATTTCCACACTAGGTGCAAAAACTGGTTCTTCTTGTAACACTGTTGGTTTCTTCTTCCAGGTTTTGTTCATATCTGCTTGAACAGTGTCAATATCAATCTTTCCTTCTGGAGTGACTGGTGTATCATCAACTATGTTCTTTCTTGATATACAGAATCTAGCAATGTGACCTAGTTTGTTGCAATGATAGTAAACCATTCCAGGTGCTCTCCAAGGTCCATTATTCATGTTGTCATTCTTACTCCTGCATGTTGCAACAGTGTGACCATGATTATGACAGATCAAACAGTTTGCTCTCCATCCAGTTGCCGCTTGATAGCCACCATTTCTTGACTGATGATTGAAGGCATTAAACTGGTTGTGATTCCAGTTCACAAAAGGTTCAGGACCAACTCCTTGGGTCCTCTGAGGATATCTTCCAGTGTTGTTCATAATAGACCTGCATTCAGATGCTCTATGCCCAAACTTGTTGCATGCATAACAATTACCATTGAATTTATAGGATCTAGGCTTATCATTTAGAAAATAAGGAAAATTATTGTAAGCCTTACTCCTACACACATTGGTAGTATGTCCTTCTTTAAGATAGTTAAAGCAAACAGGTTTAAACTTTTGCTTACCTTTATCCTTTGATGCTGGTGGATTCTTTGATGTTACAACATTTGTACTAGAGGTTTCACCTTCCTCATGACTGGAATAACCAAGTCCATCAGTATTCTTGATAGGTTTGGCAGATTCAAGCTTTTTCTCTAGCTTAACAGTACTCTTGTTGAACTTAGCAAGTATTTCCTTTGACTCAGAGAGTTCTTTGGAAATAGCAACATTTGTTTCCATCAGGTTTTCATTCTCAGAGATGGCACTATTCAATTCTCCCTGCATGTCTTCCTTTTCCACTTTGCTCACATGGAGTTGAGCAGTTAGGCAACTGATCTCTTGCTTCAGCTTGGAGTTTTCATAATCTTTGTCTTTGACCAGATCTTTAGCTTTCCTCGGGTTCTCAAGCTCTTGACACATTCGAATAGTTAGTCCTTCCAATTCTTTTCTCAGGTTGGAATCAGATTCATTCATCTTTTCTACTTCTTGAATCAGGGCTTCCATGTCCACTTCATCAAAAGAACTATTTTCAGATAGCTCCATCAACTTTTAAGCATGTTCTCTCCTTTTTTCTTGAGATGCCTTGTATTTGACCATAAGATCATCATAGGCTTTCTCAGACTGAGTGAGCTGATGAGTAAGTTCCCTCAATGTGTATTCCCCCATATCTCTTTTCAAGTGGTTAAACTTATAGAAAGGTAGGCTCTGATACCAATTGATGAATACTAAGAGTGGGGGGTGAATTAGTATGCCAAAAATATTTGCACTTAAACACTTTGCTAGACTAATAGTAAACCGGTAAAACAATTTAGCAGACAAACCGGTTAGCACACATGTGAACCAAATAGAAAATAATGCATTCACCCACAAAAGCACAAACACCATAACACAAGAGATTTTGACATGGAAACCCAAATGGGAAAAACCACGGTGAGATGGAACTCACAAGTAACTATCTAAAGAATAGGAACCAGACCGGTTAAGGTCATACAATGTTCTTTACCAGAACAAATCCTTTTAGGAATCTCAATCTCTGTGAGGAGATAAGTCCAGTTAAAGACTACCTTTCTAGAGGATTTTATATCCACAGATGTGAACCACCTTGTTAGAGTATTTACAAAAGGCTTTTGGGCCTACCCAATTAAGGGCTACAGACTTGTCAAAGATGTGAGTAATCAAAAAGTGATTGATCTAGAAAATAGCACAGATTGCTTGATTAGATCCTTGATAGCTCGTTCCTAATGCATTCAAGCATTAATTTAGTCTTCTACACATTCATATTCTCTCTAACTCGTCAACCACTTTAAACCCTAGCAACAACATCAACAACAACAATAACCTAAAACCCTAGACATGATGTCCTTATAAAGGAATCTGATTTCATGTCGGTCCAATAGGATTACATTACAATTTCCTAGGTTCAATGTATCTAGACATATTATGTAACACAACACAAAAAGCACCATTAAAGTGTCGGCACCGTCAAACAATCGGTGGATGGTAGCTCATCACAAAGTGTCGGTTGGTAACTCATCACAGAGTATTACCAATTCATATGAAATACCGGTTCAAGAAAAATGCCAGTTGCCGATTTGACAAAATGAAGACTGGGAAATATGTGTTATGCCGCTTTGATCCTTCATACTGCTTGAGATCCTCGAACCACTTGGGGTTAACATACCGCTTCAGATCGGTAATCACTTTTTGCAAAACACCAATAGTCTAAAGACTATAATGAATCATACCAGTTGGAACAATTCCTGGTTGAGCTATAACTTGTACATACAAAAATGATCTCAATGCAAGTGTGTGTCCATCAATGACAATCACAACATAATCATAAAAAATGCCAACAAAATCAAGCCTTATTGTGAACTTGCATCATCACGATATTTATCACAATTCGATGTGGAAAATATGATACCCTGTTTCAGCTCACAAATAAGAAAGTTGAAATAGGGGAGGGCATATATCTACCCACAAATCTCATTACCTTCCTTAGTAAGCATTAGGTGATTTTGTGATCTAACATGTGGTTTTGTAGGGTGTAGTTTCTAACTGTGTACTACAGATACCGTTTGGGGCTTCATTCGACAACTTATGGATATATCCTTTTTCAAATTATGTTTACTTTTTTGTACTTTATCTTGCACATGCACGTAGTGTCATATGACCACTAAAGTGGGGGATAAATGTAGTGTCATAGATTGTACACCCTTGCTAGGGTGGTACAATTTCACACTTAGGTAGCACCAGCCTTAGTGTGTCTTGCATCTTGCATTTCCTATTCCCCTTTAAGCATTTAATTAATTAATTTAATTAAATCGAAGGTCATGTCTCATCACTTTACACATTATAAAGTTGAGCCCTTTACCCTAAGTGTGCCCCTCTTCATATTATTCCTCCAATGAATCATTTAATCATAAACCCTAATTATGTCTTATTTCAATAATTTAGGCTCAATTTCGCATATCAAAACACCTCGAAATTAGCTGTAACTTTGGGATGCACTCTAATATAATCATATCTAATGGCCTTGAAAATTCAGTGAAAAGTTGGTCTGATCGTGGCGGGAATGCACATGGTCCACAACTTTTTTTCCCAAAATTTCAGGAGCACAATCCTATGATATGATAATGCTTAACCCCAAAATATCAATGGGAAATTCAAATCCTAGGTCGGCCTAAACATGAAATTAAGATCTAGGGTTTCATACTTAAGAGCTCTCTTTCTTCATTTGAAGGGGTCTTCTTCTAAGAATCTAAGAGAAGGTTTTTGGAGAAAAAAGAGCCTTCTTTACAACGAAAGAGTAGATCTTTGAAGTCATCAACAACATTTAACATTCATCCATCAAACATTCATCAAGAATCATTTTATCAATTGGGGGCTTTTGAAGATGTAGAAGAACAATAGGAGATCACCGACTGACGATTGGCTTGTATCTCTCCCTTAGGGTTGGGTATGGTTTCATGTTGTTTTCAGATCTTTGCATAAGCTTCATTTTGTTCATATTCATGCTTTAGATCACTTTGCATTATGGATTTAGAGCATTTACTTTGTTAATTATAAGCAATTAAGGTTTACGCTTTAGGGTTGCTCTAGGTTGTTTACTTTCATTCTTAGGATCTTGCATATACACAAGGTTCTTGCACACATATTTTCAGTACATTATCAGTTATTCCTAGAGGTGGAAATTACCAACATGGGGGTTTGAATAAGGCAAAATCCTATATAGCCACCCCAAACCTTCCCTTTTCAATTGCAGGTGTAGAAACAAGAATCTGGAAGCAGTTATAGATCTGAAACAGGCATCTACACCACCCAGAAACCTCAAAAGTGCATAAATTTGTCAAGGACAGAGGCATGGCACCCTAGTCCTACCTTCTATTAGCAGGACTTGGCAGATCAACAACTTATAGATCTCATAATCCCTCTTGTCAGTTGCAGCTCTAGAATTGTAGAATCGGGACAGTCGCGTGGCACCCTAGTCTTGGACATTTCTACTCAAATTTTAGACACGGGTGCACCTCTGATTTTGCCTTCTGATCTATACTTTTCAGCAGTGTATCAGTTGTTCTTCGATCTACATTCTTAGATTAGGATTTGCTTGTTTATTTACTTTCTAGGTTAGATTGCATTTTGCATCATTCATCTCTCTCATTTACAGCAAAGGAATAGAAAACCTAAAAGGTAATCCATGGCTCTCTCTTTTTCATAAGAAGTAGTCGATGTGCGTTACCTCCCTAGGCTCTTTTCATATTCCATGAGTGTGTATGAGAGTGGGATTAGGGTTTCCATACTTAGTCTCACTTTTTCCCCTACACAATAAGATTGATAGATATGATCATTTTTTATATCAGTGTGTATGAAAAGTGTTTGCAATCAATTGTGCGCATTTTCACATGCACAAGTGAAGGATTTGATCTCTAGAGTAAATAAAAATAATGGAACAGAGTACTGTAGCAGAGAAGCAAGAGATAAGGTGTTTTGTGTTTAATCAGAACAATACCTTGGCATTTGTAGATGCTATTTTTCAGTTCAGACATTCCAATTATCTTTGTAAAAGATTCTATAAGGTAGTTAACCTTTTGGGGTTGTTGATCTTCTTTCTTTTGAGTAGTGATCTCTAGGCAGTGTTCCTGAATGCATGTGCATTCCATAGGGGCTTCACTGGATAGGCAATACTATATCATGTGCATTCATATTAGGGGGTTTAATATCCCAAAAATGAGATTACAATATATTGCCTATTGGTGAAAATAGGGGGATTTTTAGTTCGGGCTA
This sequence comes from Cryptomeria japonica, assembly GCF_030272615.1. Taxonomy (NCBI): domain Eukaryota; kingdom Viridiplantae; phylum Streptophyta; class Pinopsida; order Cupressales; family Cupressaceae; genus Cryptomeria; species Cryptomeria japonica. The sequence goes on from NC_081413.1 coordinate 501,919,605, forward strand.
TGAAAAAATACAATATCTATTGAAAATAGGAGGCTTTTAATTTAGGTTGTGTATTGGGAAGGGGTGACAAAAAAGGATTTCAAAGAAATATTTTTGAAAGTAGGGGGATTCTTTAGTATGCCATAAATGCACGTGATATAAACCAGGCTCACTAAGTGAAGCCCCCATGGTGCATTCCCCTATGTAATATTCTTATACTTCTGCAGAGTATATTTATATTGTGGGTCTCATCCCCACCATGTTTTTTCTCTTAATTGGGTTGTCCACTTATAAATCTAGTGTTATGGTATTGTTGCTAATTACTTTGTTTTTTTACATCTTTCTTTTTCTCATTTGCATTAAGTGGCTAAAAGATCAAGTTAATAAGGTTAAAAATTGCAGAACACTGATTCACCCCCCCTCTCAGTGTTCCTTGATTCCAACAATTGGTATTAGAGCCTAGTTCCTCAAAAGAATCCTAACAACTTGAGGAGGATCTGGGAAAGTGAATCAATGGATTATGGTAGTCTGCAACATCAGCTTATTGTGGCACTTGAGGATCTTGATCAATACTAAGCTAAGGTCTAACAGATGAAAGAAAATCTTAAGGATGTTGATAACTTCATCCAGTCATTGAAAGATCAGTTGAACAATTCAAAGGAGAAGAGAAAGGAACTTGTTGACAAGTTGAAGGAAAAAGAAAGCCAAAGCACTAATGACCAAGCCCTAAAGGAAAAGACAGAAGAGTGTGAGAAACTTGCTAGAGAAAATGCACTCAAGAAGAATGAGATGGAATCTATAGTGATGAGGTTGACAAAGGAGATTGAAGGAAGAAAGTAGAATGAAGAAACTCTTAACCAATCCTTGAAAGATAGATCTGATGAATGTTGCAGACTTAACTATGAGAATGACCAATTGAAGCTTGAACTACTACAATCCAAGAACAATGGGCAAGAGTTTGAAAGGTGGATTGTCATTCTTAGGGATGAAATTTCTACTACAAATGAGTACAAGGAGATTTCAAGATTAGTTCAGCCAAACTTAATCAGCTACTGCAAAGTCAAAAGAGTGAAGATGACAAGCGAGGACTTGGATTTGAGAAAGGTGAAAGCTTTGGATCTGGTCAAGGAAATCCTAAGCCTCATCATCAGAAGAGAAAAACTAAAAGGTCTCCAAGAAGGCAACCTAATTCTCATAAGTTGAATGGTAACCATTTTGTTTGCAATAAATTTGGTCATATGGCTAGTCAATGCATAAATAGAATGAATCAGAATGGTCCATCTTTCTTTGGTCAGTGTTTCAATTATAATAAGTATTGTCATAAGTCAAATTAATGTAGAATTGTGATGAATAACTTTCCAAATAGAAGGAATATCAGATGTAATGCATGTGGTGGGTTTGGACATATTGCAAACTAGTGCATATCAAGAGGAAATCAAGGGAACTTCAGGCCTAGACAAGGAAATGTTGTGTGCTACAATTGCAAAAATAATGGTCACATTGCAAGAATCTGCAAAAGAAGGAATGTGAATAGGAAGGGTTCGGCAGACAAGAACAAGAATGTTTAGAAGGATGATAAGGGAAAAGGAAAGATGATTATGGAATAGATCAAAGATTAGATGAAGAAGACATAGGTGAAGAAGAGTGATTCAGATACTAGAAACGGATTTGCACTTGATTCCGGTGCTGCAAATTCCTCTAGGAATTAGATTGAGGCCTCTAGCCTAAGGGGATTCTTCACGCAGATCTTTTCTCCCCTACCAGATGTTGGTGACTAAAGATTGAAATATTGTTAGTAGCTGAATTATGATGGTGCAGATGAGAGATGATCTTCGGTAGAATTTGAGCAATTATGAAGATCCGCAGATGATTCCTTGTGAGCTGTTTGAAAATTTTGGTTATCTAGAAGTATTAGGGCAAAGTGAATTTATTGCACCTAAAAGTTAGGTATGCATAAGATAATAAGTGACTTAATCACTTCATTTCTCACTTTTCACTCAAAGAGAAGAAGACAAGAGAGCTTTGCAAGTAGAATTTTCAGAGATTTAAGCGTAAAGAGGATTGTTGTGCGAATTTCCTAATCCGGTGGTCAAGGTATTTTTCTGTGAAACCTTTTCAAGTTTGAAGTTTGAAATTTCTGAAATGGTTTCCCTTGGAACTGCAACCCCACTAGTCATACACATCATGGAGAGAGCTCAATCAGACTTTAAGAAGCACCCACTTATCTATTGGAATCAAGGAACACTGAGAAGGGGGGTGAATCAACATTCTGCAACTTTTAACTTTGTCAATTTGTCCTTTAAACCACTTAATGCATATGAATGAAATTAAAGTGTAGAAACATAAAGAAAAGATCATCAACACCATAACATAGATTTTTACACGGGAATCCTGATCAAGGGAAAAACCACGGTGGGATCCTACCCACAGTAAAATGATACTCTATTAAAAGTATGGGTAAACATTACATAGGAATGCACATGCACTCGGGCACACTTCCTACAACTCACTACTCAAATTACAAATAGGGTTACAACACCAAAAGGACCACTACCTTACAGAAGAGTTACAAAGGTAATATACATGAAAATGAACTATGAAATAGCATCTATAAATGTTTGGAATAGTTCCAGCTATGCACAAATTACTGTATCTTACTCAACTCTGTAGAACAGCTCTGTTCTGATATTGTGCAACATACCAGAGCTCAAATCTTCATCATCTACACATGTAACTGCGCACAATATCTCATGCATGATTCACACATAATCATCAATATATAAAATGATCAAATAAACATGTCTTATATATCAGCATCACCAATTTAGGTCACCACCAAGTTGTCTTCAAGAACATGTCACAAAAGATGAAATGTGTACACAAGTCGGCTCAATCCAATCCAAACAACTATGTAGACCAAAACAAAATGACCACAAATTTTCCTCATGTCATCTCATAAACCTCAAACACATAAAAACTCACCAAAATTGGTCCACAAGATCCGCATAATGCGTTTCCACACATTACCACTGATAACCATTATTTTTACCAAAAAACCAATCTACCTGACCTTACCAACCAACACAAAACTTAACATTGGAGGCCACAGACTTGGAATAAGGTAAATTACATATCCAAAATACATCTCCCTAATCCACAAAGAAAAATACTCAACCAAAATATTCTGCTAACCAACAAAATGGGCACTCTGTCAGATACACTGTTTGGCTCACCGAACCTCACCAATACTTTTGGAATGGTGAAAACATGAACTGTGGATTCCAAATCTAATATGAGTTGTCATCAATGACAACATCTCAATATACATGCAATGTTTCTTTCCAACAATCTCCCAATTTTGCATTGATGGCAACACTTAGTGAAAAATGACTAAGTGTCAAACCAAGACCAAAATACAATACACTGCAACGAAGATTCTAATCACTAGATTCCAAAGAATCAAAGAACTCCCCCTAAGATCAACATTTTTCACTTCTCTATTCTCCCCCTTTGACATTAATGACAAAGGTAGAGTCCTCTAAATGAATAATACTATATACATATATGTACACATAGACTCACAAAAACTTGAAAATATTTGCATAGAGATTCTTCAAAGAGTCCAAGTGACTATCCCAACCCTTTTGTAGATTCTCAAAAACTATTATAAACCCACTGAAAAGATAAGTATGTTCTTTAGTTGTATTGAGATCATCTGGATCATCTACCTTGAGAGCACTCTGAGCATCTTGAAGAGAATTTACAATTGTATCCAACTTAGGGACAATATGGCTCCTAAGTTCTCCAACTCTGTCGATTAACCTTTCCCAATCATAGCTTAGACTTTGAATCTTCTCAAGCAATACAATTACCTGATTTTCATGATGGCTCAATGAATTTGACAAAGGATCAACTAACTAAGATAAGCTTTCCAATTGATCTTTGAACTACTGACTCCTTCTCAATATTTGCAGTGAGCTTGTTTAGGGATAAGAATGATTTATACAAGTTTCCACCTATGGTTATTGCATTTGGCATTCTCTTGACACAATCACCTAATGTGGCTTTATCTTTTGAGATCATTTTCTTCAAGTTGTGGAGCCTTTTAGCACCAAATTCATTTATGACCTTTTCCTCTGCAGATTTCTCAAAAGATTCAAAGTGGGAATCAATAGAATCAATTATGCTTTTCAATTTCCTAGATGGAGTATCAGATGTATCTTTTTGGAATGAGGACATTAACTTCTCTAAAGTACTGATTTCTATGTTCATCAACAAGCTATCTTTAGTGTGAGATTTTAAAAGATCTTCACTGGCTTTGGCTTGAGAAAAATATGCCAACTAAAGCTTTTGTATGTGAGACAGGGAAGCAAGGTTGATTGGTCCTTGTATAAATTTTGGGTCATCAATGACCTGCTTACCTTTCAAAATCTCAGTGTCTCTTGCTTCAGTTTCAACTTTAACCTTGACCTCTATCTTCTCCACATTTTCTTCTACAACTGCTTCCTTTTTAGGTGTTGGGGGGATCTCAACCTTATCTGTTTTATTAGCTTCACCCACACCCACATCATTCTCCACTCTACCTTCTTCCATAATATTGACTTCTACATGTTCTATTGATTGAACTTTCAGAATAGAAGTATCATCCACTACCTACTCAATTGATTGCACTTTCAAAATTGAAGGTATATCCACCTTGGTTTGCTTAGTTTCTGGATGAGTGTCATCTTGTTCCTTTGTCAGATTAACTTCATATTGATTTTCTTGCAAAACTTTTATCCAAATTTTCTCTATTTCCTTAGCAACTTCATCAATTTTACCGAACATGATCTTATTTACTCTATGCTTACTTTGAAACTTATCCTTGGCTAACTACAGTAATTTATCTATCTCCTCCTTATTAATAACTAAACATAAATTAACTAATATATATTCCTTCATTTTCTCATCTTCCTTATTTGCTATTAGTCTCCAAGCATCCAAAATATCATACAAACTCTTGGGTATGACTGTCATTAATTCAATTAAAGCTTTACTATACACATTTAGGTATTCTACAGTTGCTTTCTCTAGAGTTATCTTTCCAAATTCATCAAAATTTTCATACAACTCAGATAGTGGTTTCAAATTACCATCCTTAATAGTTGCTTTCACAACTTGATCTAATGTGATAGGAGGTATGATAGTATAATTACCTTGTTTCAATGCCTCATCAATTTCAGATTTTGGTTTCTTATTGGATCTAGCTCCACTGGAAGGCTTCTCCTTTGAGATTTTAGTGGCTTTAGCCTTCACCTCTTTTACTGCCTCATCTGATTCAGTTTCTTCATCATCAACCACCACAAATCTAACTGATTTCCTTTTTTTCTCATATCCACCGAACGACTTGACTGAGGATTTGGGCTTTCTTGCAATCTTAGCAGTACCAAAGGAGGTGATTGTGCTTCTGGTTTATTTTGGCTTAGGCTTAGTAGCTTCCACCTTGATAGTTTGTTCCTTAGAAAGAATATTCTCCTCTCTAGATTTTCTAACAACTTCCTTGGTTATCCCTATTATTTCTACAAAAACTTCAACCTCTTTCTGGACTTTCTTCTGAATGACAAGTTTCTTGAATTGTTGATGTAGTTTTTGGCTCTTCTCTTTGTAAGTTCCCAACCTTTCTTCATTGCAGTCCACCGTGTTGGGTGAATATTTTGTCACTAGCATACAAATGACAAAATATATGATTCACACACAGCTATGTTGAGAAATTAATCTCTCCTCTCATCAAGGGGAGGTTCCATTTGAAATTTCTTCTCTAATTAACAAGAAATCAAAATATGTGGGTTAGTTTCGGGCATATAACTCTTTTTTTTCAGATTCTATGTATTCTCCCTCCACTTTGTTACAATTTCCCTTTCACTTTTGATGCTTAAAGAAATGAACAAATTAATCCAACAAACTATACCAAAAAATGCAAGCAAGAAGCACAAAGTCTTTCTTGAATGTAACACTAACTTAAACTAATTATCACGAATGGTAAGAAATCAAACTTGCAGCTCAAAGTCTTCAAGTGTAATTTCCAAATCCTTAAAACTATAAGCAATAGTAGCAATACAAAGCCTACCACTAATCACTTAACAATAGAAAATTTCTCAAATATGCAAGGAGCACAAAGTCTACTTTCACAATTCAAGAGCTCTTTTACCCACAGAACAATATCTCCAATATCAAGGAATTAAAGAACATATATGAGTAATGAACATAAGAACATTAACTCATATAAACAATTTTTGACACAACACAAAGTTTGAGATCAAATAAAATTGCTTTCTTTATTTGCTTGATTGAATCTTCACAACAAAAGCTCAAAGTCTTAAAAAAAATATACAAATGAGGGTCCTCCTTAGATATGAAAAGAGTGGAGAAAAATATGGGCATAGTTGACTAATTCAACTACATAGTCCCACTTGACTACAACTACAACAAAAAGAAATTATGCAGCTGCGAGAAAACTTGTTGCTTCTTCTGTGAGCTTGAATTTCATCCTCAGAATGATACCTGTAATAAGTTAGTTTCACAAAATACAATGGAAATGCATACAAGAAATCCAAAATCCACCAATGAAACTACATGAAATACATAATAAAATAAAACACTATTTTACCTTCATGGCTTATGTCTCATTGTGTCCTAACTCCACTATTCTTGGTTGCAGATGGTGTGCTCTCAGACAATGCACTGTTGGCTTCCAAGAAGGCATATGACAAATGGACTGATAACTTGTAGTTAACTGATAGTATGATATGCAAAGCTACATGATTATGTTGAAATGATAATTCTATATGATTATATTGCTAAAATGATATTTGTTATTTGCTTATTGCTTCAAAAACTCACAGATGCATATGATTGATTGAAAATATTTTGGAGACTAACTCTCTCAACTGAAGCTCTTGATTTTATAGACTTTGAGAGGATAAGATGATGTGGCTCAAATCAACGGTCATGATCAGATCTATAGATTTGAATGGCTATGAGCAAAGGTGAAGGTTGAGAGAAAGGGGGAAGGAGAAGATAAGTGTCACTCATCTCACCTTGACTGGGTTGCTGACTGAGGGAATCTAGGGATGGTTGGAGGAAATTTAGGCATGAGAGGACAAGTGGACTCAAGTCCTTCCTAAGATGTAGGGGTTGTTGGAAAGAATATAGGAAATGGTTATGAGATATGTGTACGTACACAATTTTCATTAAGTTTGGAGGTTGGAGATAAATGATGAATTAATATTAAAAAATATTAATTTCCTTAGCCACATGTTTGATGAGTTGGCAAAGGGAAGATGAAGTGGAGATGGAGGGTGAGTTGGATAAGGGATTAAATAATTTAAGAAATCATTTAATATTTGAGACTATAGGATAGGAGAATAACTATTAAATATTGGATATTTAATTGTTTGGAGGAGATAATTAAATATTAGATATTTAATTAACTTGGTTAGAGGAATAATTAAATATTAGATATTTAATTAATTAGAGGAATAAAATAGATGAATTCATTAATAAAATATTAATTAATAGAAAGACATGAAAATGAATTAAATAAATTAATCTTTTCAAATTAACTATTTAATAGAAGAATAATTATTAAATAAATATAAAATATTTATTTAATTGCTCATAGCCAATTTTTAGGTGTATACATTTTGCCCCTCTTTGAAATGATGTGAAAACAACATTGTTTCAAAGATTAAATCAAGTCTCGATAATGCGCCTGATGGAGATTGAAAATCCTGATTGTGTGCCCCCTCAGGGGATTGATCATGAAATTGTCAAAAATTCTGGTTTGAACGATTGATCTCATGATAATAAAAATTTAGTCAATTAAATTCATTTGGAAAAAACAAATTAAATTGCCCCATTGAAATTAATTACTCTTCAAAATAGTAAATATAAAATTAACCAAGGCTAATTTTAACTTCATTGTTATCTTTGTCAACTTTTTGTTTGAAAATATTCTTACTGAGGTGGCGAAATGGTGATTCCGGTGGAGTGTCATCGATTTGAGCAAGTTCGGCATTACCAGTGACCTGTCGAGTATGGGTATCCGGCATGTATCTTATCCTAAGCCTTGTTTTCAAGTTTGAATTCAAAATTTCATGTTTTTAAGCATTTTTTTGGATTTTTTTATTTTTTTTATTTTTTCGGCATTATTTTAGCGCTTTTGCAGTTTGTTTTAATGCATATGCAACTAGGTTTAGTGCAAATGCTTAGATTAGCACATATGCTCGACAAGTTAGCGCTTATGTTTAATATGTTAGCACATATGCATAGGGTAGCGCAAATGCATTGTTTGTTAGCTCATATGCCCAGAAAGGTAGCGTTTTTGCATGGATTAGTGTTTATGCCTATAGTTTTAGCACTTTTGTTAAAAAGGATAGCGCATATGCACTAAGTTAGCGCATTTGCATTTAGTTTTAGCACATTTGTTGTAGTTTGGTGCAAATGCTAATGCTCAATAGGATAGCGTTTTTGCTTAAATTGATATTTTTGATAAGTGCAAAAGCTAAAAATCACTTTGATAAGTAGATTTAACATGTTTAATACACATTGATGATGAAATAGGGTCTTGATTTAGCAATTGCATGATTGTGTGATTGATAGATAGCTTTGATTAGCTTGATTGATAGATATCTTTGATGAGCTTGATTGATAAATAGCTTTGATTAGCTTGATTGATTGATAGCTTTGATTAGCTTGATTGATAAATAGCTTTGAATAGTTTGATTAGTAGATTGAGTATCTCTAAGAAACCGATTCAGTTTCTGATGTAAGAGCTTAGCAGAGTTTTTGAGTAAGCTCAGTGTTTGATAAAAAACCCTGATTGATAGGTTTTTAAAATGTTTTGACAGCGTAAGTTGCTTCAATTTGATTTGATAGATAGATTTGATGATTCAGTTTGATTTGATGATTCAATTTGATTTGATAGATAGATTTGATGATTCAATTTGATTTGATAGATAGATTTGATGATTCAATTTGATTTGATTGATTTCTCTTAACAAAATAGGAGAAACTTGATGTTCTCCAGTGTCGGGAGAAATTACCCGCAGTGCGTCGTTTAGTTTAGGAGTTGACCTAGGCTGAGATTAGACACATAGATGCCTGTGGTTTACGCCATTTGTTATATATGCTTGAGATTATGCATAACAGAGGTTTGTTGACAACATTAACCGAGAGATGGCACAGCGAGCATAACACTTTCCACCTATCGACGAGTGAGATTAGTGTGACTCTGGAGGATGTTTACAGGATTCTACATATCCCAGTGACTGGCGAGCTTGTGCAATATGATTATCAGGATTGGGTTGGTATAGAGGCTTGCAGAGTTGTATTTGCTAATGAGAGCATTGGTGGAGGAGAGATCCGATGGGTTGATATGGTGATGTATTATGAGGCTCTTCTTGCTATTCTTGCTGGTTTGATTGGAGGATTTATATGTCCTGATAGGAGATCGTGAGATTTTTTAGCTGGATGGGGTGAGATTCTCCTTAGTATGGTTCAGCATCGTACTTGATATGCTTGGGGTGTTTGCATGTTGGTACATTTATATCATGATCTTCACCAGGTAGTGTATGATGAGAGTGCGAGTTTATCTACTGGATACACTTTATTACAGATCTGGTGTTGGGAGCACATTGTTGTTACTCGGCCTATCCATCACAGAGTTCATGGAGAGAGGTAGCCATATGTATATTTCTATGTAGGTATCCTTACTCAGCATAAGCTGGGCAAGATGGAGTATTGGCATTGAGTGCTTGATTCATTGACCAACCTCACTTGGAGACCACATCTTGATTGTGAGCCATGGATAGATGATGCACAAACATTACCATGTGTTATGCAGAGTAGATATCTCATTGGTCGGACACTATTGATTGTTGAGCGATAGTTGATTGGTTGGATTTTGAGATAGTTTGGTATCATCGAGCCTATGCCTACTTGTGTGACAATATATGCTCGACAGTATAGAGATAGATGAGATCGGGGACCTTCCTTGTCATTTGAGATTGCTCATGCAGAGTTTGTTGCTACTCTGAGAGTGGCTTATGATATGAGATTACACATTCTTGATCTTGGGGTTACTGCAGAGTATGCTCAGTATATACTAGCTCATCCATTTCCTTGCATTACTGATCCAACAGATCCTCCTCCTAGTTCAAGAGATGATGAGGATGACTCAGATGATCTAGTTTCTAGGAGATGCAGATGGAGACAAGAGCTTAGAGTTGCTCATGAGGCTGGGGGGGGTGGAGATGATGGTGGGGATGGAGGTGGTGGTAGGAGACCTAGACGGAGGGGAAGTCGATTGAGAGTCCATGGAGGACCATTTGGACTGGCTAGCAGGATTGAGAGACCATGTCCAATGGGTGGGAGAGATGTTGAACGGATTGGGAGAGAGCATGGCAGGACTGGTATGAGATCACCGAGAGGGTTGCCATTGACAGGAGGTAGGGTGACTGGACTGGATGGGGGTTGTGGGAGAGGTATTTCTTTTGGATATATTTAGCCAAATCCTAGGGTTATTGCAGCTCATGGTGGAGATGATGAGGATCTAGAGGATCATGTCCCCCGTTCCCCTAATTAGATGACGGGTTCGTGGAGTTACTCGAATCGAGATTCCAGTAATTGGATAGGTTGGTGGTGAGGGGATTGGGATTCATGCACCACAATAGGATGTACCAGAGCAGGTTGCACCAGTGCATGATATGCCAGATGTGGTTATACTAGAGCATGATGTGCCAGGGTAGGATACTATTGATAGTCTGAGAGCACAGATTGATCAGCTTCGAGCATAGGTACAGACTCTTATTACTGAGCGGGATAGAGCTATTAAGAGACAACAAGATACTCAGGGTCTTATAGATCATATTCAACAGGTTGGATCAGGTACTCTCTTGACAGATACTATTAGAGCACTATTTTGGGTCAAGAAGGAGACTTCCTATTGGTGACGATGATATGAGGAGGCAATTGCAGAGAGCCAGAGAGTAGGTAGTTATCATACCACCGTGTTGATGGATACTAGCAGTGGTGGGGTAATGGGACCTCCTTAGAGGAGTGGGGAGCATGGGAGATAGGTATCTGGAGGATCTTCTTACCCACAGCCAAAGAGACGGACAAAGTCAGGTGGTAGTGGTACAAGACAACCTTGACTTGATTTGTATTTGGTGAGGCATTTGTATTGTTTATCTGATATCATTGTATACTTGGACTTTTATTGTTTTATAATGATCTATATGTAGATATGGACTCTATATGACGATGATGATTTATATGCATTTTACTCTATGTGATGATGATGATTTATGCGTTGATGATCTATATGCTTTGATTATATGGATGTAGGGATTATATGTTTTTGTTTTGATTTTCATGATCTTGGATGCAAATGAAAATGATTTCTATCTTAAATGATGCAAATGTACTGATCTATATGGAATGCAAATGAATGATTAATTTTCTTTTGATTTATGATTATGTAAATGCAAATGATCTATATGAAATATTTTTGAGTTTTTATGTAATGTTTATGATGATTATGAATCTAAGTGCAAAGATGCAACTAAATGATCGTTATAAAATGATAATGCAAATAATAATGATGATACACTATATGATAAATGAGATGCACTCAATTAAATGTAAACTAATGCAATGATAAAATGCAACTAAATGAAATGGATGATGATTAAAATGCACCTATAATGATTAAATGCAAATTATTTTTGTTTGTCCAAATATACTCAATCTTTATTTATGACTGTTGATCTATTTAATGAAATGATATGCTTATAATGCAACTAACAAATGAATGCTTATAATGCAGATGAATAACAAGCTAATGAAATGATCTAACTAAAAAATTTACTACCATTCTTCATATGCTATCTTGTAATGGTGCTTGATTTCATCATTGAGCTTTAAAATGTTGTAAGAAAATACAAGCAACTTGACATAATGATTCAAGATGACCTGAGTATTCCTTACATGGATTTTGATATAGCAAGTTAATACAAGCAACTTGATATAATGGATCAAGTTGACCTAAGTATTGCTTGCAGAACATACAAGGATTATCTCCTTTCATGCATGACTTGGAACGTCCTCCTTGATCTTTTGTCGATCATATCCTGAGACAAGTTCTATAGAAAGAGATAAACCATAGACAGCAATGGAAGAAAATAATCATGCCCCATCATAGCTTCTCTAGTCATGGACATCCTTGAGTTGCATAGAGTACATGATTAGCAATAAAAGAAAGATATAAACACTATGTCATTCACATGTTCTAATGGTCATTAACTAATATAATCATCTTAATGAATGATCTTTGATAATCCTTTATTACGTGTTGATTGATTCTTCATTTTCTGAGTTTTCATGATGCAGTTGTTGCTGAAATGCCTTGATTTTCATTGCTTTGTTGTTCGTTATATGTTTCAAAACCCTAGGTGTTTTTGGTTTTTCTAATTTTTTTGAATGTTTTGGTTTTTTCAAAGATTCAAAAGATCACCTTAGCAAAAGGAATTAGGATTTTGCCCCCAATGGAAACAAAAATTTATAATATATGAATTGATCAAGATCCAAACCATGGCGGGATACAAATGCAGATTTGATTGATTCTGATAAAATCTAAGATAGTGACTACGACAAGTATGCCAAAGATTGGTTAACTTTTGGTAAGCTGCATATTTCTTGCTAAATGGTTCAGAGCAATGGATGTGAAGAGATGTTTTGGATAAGCTAGCGATAGATAGAAATGATAGATGAGATAGGATGGAGTGGATAGGTGCACAAAGTGATCTCATAGATGGAGGAGCTCACTTTTTAGATAGCGCCTATTTAGCAGGTTTTCACCATCTAAATTTATTGCATTTTTTTGGATTTTATATGCTTTTTATTGATTTTTTCAGGACTTTATATCTCAAGCATGGAATTTCTTGAGATGGATAGAATTGATAGGTTCATCAAACCAATCACCTTTAGGAGTAGATAACTTGTATGCTCTTGATCCATATGTTGCTACTATGACAAAAGGTCCTAGCCAATTTGGTTTAAATTTTCCCTTCTTTTCTTGGTCTTTCTGATTTCTTGGATTCTCCCTTAGAACTATATCTCCAATATGGAAAATATGTGGCTTGACTCTGTGGTTATAGCTTCTTGCCATTCTTTGTTTGTATACTTTCAAATATTCTATTGCATTTTGGCAACGTTCCTGAATCAGTTCTAGTTCTTGGAGTTGAGAGACTCGTTGTTCTTCTTCTGGTATAAGACCATGAAAGGATACACGTAGAGAAGGTATCCCTACTTTTATAGGTAATATAGCTTCTAATCCATAGACCAAACAATATGGAGTTTCCCCTATTGGAGTGCGGACACTAGTTTGGTATGCCCAAAGAGTAGGATTTAGCTTAATGTGTCAGTCTTTTCCAGCTTCATTTACTGTTTTCTTCAAGATTTTCAAGATAGTTTTGTTTGATGCCTTGGCTTGACCATTTCCTTGTGGATAATATGGAGTAGAGAACCTATGCTAGATATGAAACTATTCACATAGTTCTTTCACATCTTGATTTTTGAATGGTCTTCCATTATCAGTGATAATGGTCATAGGAGCGTCATAGCGACAGATTATGTAATTCAAGATGAATGATGATATTTGTTTTCCTATCACTGTTGTTAAAGGCACTTCTTCAATCCAATTAGTAAAATATTCAATAGCAATCAGAATGAACTTATGTCCATTAGAAGATGAAGGATTGATCTTTCCTACCAAATCAAGGCCCCATTGTGAAAATGGCTATGATCCTGTCATAGGATATAACTCTTATGTTGGTGCATGGATTATATTTCCATGGATCTGACACTATTTACATTTTCTAGCATAGGTGAATGAATCTCTTTCCATAGTAGGCCAAAAGTAACCCATACAAATAATTTTCTTAGCCAATGTTAAACCACTTGAGTGTGTACCGCAAATACATGCATGAATGTCATTAAGAACTCTCTTAGATTCATCTTTTTCAAGACATCTCAACAAAGTACCATCTAGACCATGCCTATATAGGATATCAGTAATAATAGTATTGCGAGAGGACTAACGGATAAAGTTTCTTCATTGATTATGAGATAATTCCAAAGGAAGGATATGATCTTTCAAATATTGGTAGGTTTGACCATATAAGGATTGACTAGTTCTTGATATATGGCAAATTCGATAGGTATGCTGGGATTGGATGGTAGGGGTTAAGATATCTTCCACGAGAAATTTGTAACACTGTTGATTCTCTTTATTTTGCAAGAGAGATGCTATTGTAGCCATCGCATATGCTACTTTATTCTCATTTCTGGGAATCTGGGTGAATGTGATTTCTTTAAAGTGTTCTTTAAATTCCTCCACTAGCTATTTGTATGGCATAAGATTATCATCCTTTGTTTGATATTCATGATTTATTTGATTTATGATAAGTTGTGAATCACCATAGACATGTAGTTCTTTGACATTCCATTCAATGGCCATTTTAAGCCCTATAGCCAATGCTTCATACTCTGCAGTATTATTGGTGCATGGAAATCATAGTCTATACGATTTTGGAATTGTGTGTCCTTGAAGTGTGATGAAAAAGATTCCCGCACCTGATCCATATTGAGTATAAGAACCATCAAAGTACAATTCACAAAAGTTTGTACTTACTGTCAAGATATCTGCATCAGGAAATTTGATGTGCAAAGGCATGTTATTATGTAGAGGTGCATCAGCCAATTGATCAGCGATGACTTGTCCCTTGATAGCTTTCTGGTCAACATATTCTATGTCAAATTCACTCAGTATCATAACCCATTTGGCTAGTCTCCCTATCAATGTTGACTTGCTCAATAGATATTTGAGAGGACCTATCTTTGCTATTAGTTTTACAGAATGAATCAACATATAATGTCGTAGCTTTTGGGTTGCAAATACAACTGCTAGACATATCTTTTCAATTGAGGAATAATTTAACTCATAGCCAACAAGTGTTCTGCTGATATAATAAACTGCTCTTTCTTTTCCTTCATCATCATGTTGAGCTAGGAGAGCACCTAATGATACACTTGTTGTTGAGACATAGAGTAACAATGGTTTCCCCTTGGTTGGTGATATCAGTACTGGAGGACTCATAAGATATTCTTTTATTTGTAAGAAAGCTTCTTCACATTTTGTATCCCATTTGAATGGAACATTTTTTATGTAGAAGATGGGTAAATGGAAGACATCTATTGGCCAATTGAGAAACAAATCTCCTGATTGATTGCAACCTTCCTTGTAAAGATCGTAGTTGACTTATGTTCTTAGGTGACTCCATCTCCATGATAGCTTTAACTTTTCCAAGATATACTTCGATGCCATGAGCTGATATAATGTATCCAAGGATCTTTCCAGAGGTTACTCCAAATGCACATTTCTTTGGATTTAATCTCAATTGATATCTTTCCAGCCTATCAAAAATCTTGCTTAAAATGTTCAAATGTTCTTTTCTTGTGTGAGATTTCACAAGTATGTCATCGACATAATCTTCCATGAATGTATGCATCATGTCATGAAAAATTGTTGTCATAGCCCTTTGATAAGTCGCTCCTACATTCTTAAGCCCAAATGGCATAACATTCCAGCAGTACGTTCCCCATGCACAGGTGAAAGTTGTCTTCTCTTGATCTTCAGGTGCAATTCTTATTTGATTATATCCTGAGAAGCCATCCATTAATGAAAACATCTCATGGCCTACTGCTAAGTCCACTATGATATCAATGTTTGGTAACTGGAAATCATCTTTTGGACATGCTTTATTTAGATCTCTGAAATCTATGCAAACTCTTATGCTCTTATCTAGTTTTGATACTGCTACGATACTTGAAACCCATTCTGGATAAGCAACTAGTCTTATGAAACCCACTTCTAATAGTTTCTTGAGCTTGGTTTTGACAAGGAGAGCAATATGTGGATGCATCTTTCTTAGTTTCTACTTAATAGGTTTTTCTTTTAAATCCATGTTAAGATAATGCATGATAAGATCTAGATTAAGTCTTGGCATATCTGCATAAGACCAAGCAAAATTTATTTGTCTTTGCTTAAAAAATTCCATGTATTCTTTCCTCTCTCTTTTTGATAATGAGGCAGCAAAATGAAGTATTTTAGGATCTTTTGATGTATCAATGTTTACTGCTTCTATTGGTTCTATCAGGATAGCAAATCTCTCTTGAAAATATGCAGGAAAAATGTCAAACTTTCCATCTTCTAGTGCCTCTAGGAGGTTTTCACCATTAGATACGCCCTTTGTTTTCTCTTTTGATTGATCTAATGTTGCCATGAAATGGTTTTCAACAATAGGTCTCTTCCCTTGTTTTATCTTGCTTTTGTGACTGGAAATTTTGGCATTCTCCTAATTATGAGAAACATCACTTGATTCTACAATGGAAGATATCTTAGGATGGATGGGTTCAATAAAGTTAAGGTATACGGCTAAGTCATGATCATTGGAAAAGACATTTAGTTCGAGGTTGTCTAAATTATCCCAATCGATTAGTTCAAGATGTAGAAGGGGCAAATCATAATCACTGTCATCATTAGGTGTTTCAATGTTCATGACATAATGATCATAGCTTGGTGTAGAATAGGTATTGTCATAGATTAAATGTTTTTGAGAATTGTCTTTCTCAAGCGTTTCTGAATTAGTCTTAACAAGATTAATATTAGCATTTGTTAGTTCACACTCAAGTTGTCCTTCAACTGATGTTTGTCCCTTAAATGAATGGATTATATCTACGTGCACATCTTTGATACTACAAATTCCTTCTTGATTGACCTCATTTGCATTTTGGAGTTGACATATTTGTGCACATGATGAAGTAGAATTTTTTAATAGATTTTGTCTCTTTTCAAACTCAACTTCTTCTGGACTAATAGTTAGTCCAACTTGATTATCCCTTAGCTCTTCCATGGTTCTTCCATATCTAATCCATGTTTGTGCTTCCTATGGCATTGCTTCTCTGTCTTTGTCATTTCCTTTCCTTTTTGTATATGCCTCTTTTCTCTGGATTCTGAGTTTTTCTTGTCTTCTTTCTAATTTCATCTTTTGTTCTGCTATAGACAAGTCTTCTTTCGTGATAGCTACTTGATCTTCCTTATGTTCTTTACTTGATGCAGTGGATAAGACATTTGGACTCCATTCATACTCATTGGAGTATGTTTCTGAATCCCGATCCAAGATTACTCCACTATACCATACTAGAATGTCATATGGTGAAAAGAGTTCTCTGATATCTGCCATCTCTATTTTTACTACTTCTAGAATATCTTGTGAGGATTTTGCCTTTGTTTGTATTTTCAGAACTTGTTGACAAGATTTTTCTTCACTTTGGATGATGATCTCCTCCTCTTTCTTTTCATGTTCTTCTTGCTTCTTTTGTTTATTGGTTACTGTTTCGGCCACTTGATGTAGCTTTTCTTACCAATTTTCTTCTTTAGAAACTGATTTCTTTCTCCATTTTTGTGTTGATGATTATGTTGCTTTTGACTAGACTTCAGATATCCTAGCCCGGATTTATCTTCTATGGATTGTGAGTGTGGACAAATGGGTTCTGAAATACGTTGATGTTGCTTACCAATTGGTCCTTTTCCTTCATATCCCATCTTTTGCATGATTTCATATCCTTTTCCAGATTGTTTTATGGGAATATTGACTTATGTTGCTGTTGCTATAGTTTTATCTTCATCTTTGTATAACCAACCAAGAATGTCTTTGTCTTCATTTTCCTCTTCAAGAGTTCCAGCACTAACAAAGGTTCCTTTAAACATATGTTTTGATTTTCCTGATGAATTATCTGTAGGTTACCCATATGACTTAGGGGAAAGTGGAAAATTTTGCAAAAAATACTTTCCCATTCCTTCATCATTTAACTTGAGATTTTCTTCAAAAGTTTCCCATAACTTTGCTTGAATTTCTTTGGTAGGATATACTGATTCTCTATTATGTGGAACTCTTGTATCTTGTGTTGGCTTCAAATTGTTGCAATATTGATTGGAATTTGCAATTATAGTGATTTTTTTCCTTCATGATGAATTTTACACATTGATGATATGTAGAAGGAACTGCTTGCATCTTGTGAATCCATGGTCTTCCTAGAAGAATATTGTAGGAGAGGTTCAAATCTAAAACTTGACACAATGTATCCTTTTCCACAAGTCCTATCTTTATTGGTAGCACAACAGTCCCTTTAGAAGAACTTTCTACTTCATCATAAGCCTTGATGGTTATTTTCTTTTTCGGGTCTACTATATTCTCTGAATATCCCAAAGCTTTCATCAAACTTAATGCACAAATGTTTAATCCAGCTCCTCCATCTATGAGCACACATTTGACATGAGTTTTATTTATGGAGACTTCAACATGTAAGGGAGAATTGTGAGGATGTCCCAAGGATGCGTCATCATTTTCAGAAAATGATAAGCAATGAGGAGCTATGAGGTGTCCTAACATATTTTTGAACTAATCTATATCCAAATCTTTTGAAACTATTGTTTCCACTAAAGCTTTCTCCAAAATGTTCTTATGCACAGGTAAAATCTTGAGAAGTTCCAGAATTGATATTTGAGAGGGTATTCGTTGTAATTGCTCTACTAAATTGTATTGTTGTGGATTAGGTGTTGGATCTTTTGCTACACTTGGAAAGGTAACCTTTTCTTTTCTTCTTGTGATAACATTGATTGGTTCTGAAGATGAATTTTCATTTACAATAATCACATTCACTACATCATCATATGTATAAGTGTAATTCACCTTGGTTTTTCCTTTCTCATCTTTTAATTGGGATGATTCACCTTTGTCATAATTTGGGAGTGGAGTCTTGAAAGCCAAGTGTGATTCGTTCATTTTATGGCTATCCACTTTAATGGATCCATTATCAATTAGATCTTGGATAAGGTGTTTCAATCTTTGACAATCATTTGTTAGGTGTCCTTTATTCTAATGATAGTTGCAAAAATGATTGTCATTCCACCAATTGGGCTTGACTGGTGGTTCATAATTTCTTGTTTCTAGCAAAACAATCAATTTATTAGCAAGTAAAGTTTTTAGAGTTGATTCTAAAGATTCTCCAATGTTTGTGAATTTTCTTCGAGGATTGGAGAAAAAGGACTTAGCTTTGTTGTTTTCTGGATTGTTATTGCTTGGGTTTTGACTTGATAAATTGAAAATTGGTTGTTGTTGTTTTGTATTACTATTATTGGCATTCCCTTCATTGTTGACATTCCTATTCTTTAGGTTTGTCATTGTTGTTGTTGTTGTTGTTTTTGTTGTTGTTGTATGAATTATTGTAAAGTTTTAGTTCTCCTTTCTTTACCATTGCGTTCTCTATTTTTAGTCCATTCTCGATCATTTTGGCAAAAGAGGGAGGACATTGCATCCTTAGTCGATAACTCTTATCATTGATAAGATTATCAATGAATATGTCCATTTTTTCTTGATCAGGTACATCTTGGGGATACCTATGAAACATGTGTTAAATCATTGTAAGAAAATAATAAAGGATTCACTATTCTTTTGTTTAATATTGCAAAGATCTAGCATCATTATGTCATTCCTTATATTGTAGGAATATTGTGAAATAAACCTATTCACAAGTTCTTCAAATGATTTGATTCCGGATGGTAATCTTGAAAACCACTCCATTGATTGTCCATTTAAACTCCTAGGAAAAAGATGCATAACGTAAGTTTCATCATGAGAAAATTCCATGCTCATAGTACAACACTCCCTAATGTGATCTTGAGGATCATATCTTCCATCGTATTTGTCATATTTAGGAATCCTGCAATGTTGCGGAAATGGTATCATATTCATATTTTTATCAAAAGGATATGGGCATATATCTTCTAATGAATATTTCTTGGAGCTTGTCCTATTTTGCATGTCTTGTATTTGTTGCTGAAGAGTTTGCATTTGTTGAGTAAGGTTTGATAAGGGATTATCTACATAGTTTCTTCTTGTTTCTTCGTGAGTCTTTTTGTCACTATGCTCTTTTCTTTTATCATCCCTTTCTTTCCTTGTTTCTCTGTTACTTTCTTTGTTTATGTCCTCATTATTTGGATCATCTGTGTTTTGGGTGTTACTTGTCTCTACATCTTGTTTCAAGATTTTTATGTTAAAGTCCTGTGGTAGTTTAGCTCCAGATTTTGCCAACATCAAGAGATATTTTTCTTTTTTGTTTTGCCAACAATTTTTCCACTAGCCTATCAAATTTGAAATCTTGCTCAAGGTCTCTAATGGTGCTATTGACTGCTTCTTCGTCAACAGCAGTAAATCCAAAAGTCTGGAATATAGGAGTATCTTCTTCCTCCATTTGTTGTTGTTTTCTCAGTTGCTCGTGTTGGGCTCTAGTCCAAACTAGCATGTGATTATTTCAATGTTGTTGAAATTCCCAAAGGAAAAAGTCAAAAGGTGATTATCAGTTTAGGAAGATATGCTTTGTTGATCTTACCACTATTGTTTGTTCATTGGGATAAAGCATCTCTTTGTTGAAAGGCACGTCTTTGTAGAGTTTCATTGTCAAATTATGTACCGTAGCCACGTAAGTAGTGATAAAAATGGTGTAAGAATTTCCTATGTTTTTTATTAAGTAAAAACAGGTTTTAAGGGACCCGAAACCCAATTACATTCGAAAGATATTCAAGAAGGAAACAAGCAAGACAGTTGCAAAAGACCAATAAAAAAATGAGCAACAGAGAAAAAGGACAACAAGAGGCCAGCAAGAAATTGACCCCAAGCCCAGCATTACAAGAAAATAAAAAACTCTTCATAGTTTCCTCAGCATTCTACACCAAGAGCATCATTGCCTTGGCCGCTTCCCTCAGTTCATTGTTTCCTGTCCAATCTGACTCTCTTTCATTTTCGTGTCCTTCTCAGCAGTAGTCTGCCTAGTTCTGCGCCTAGTGTTCTGGTGGGTTGGGCTGGAAGTTGGAGCATCTTCAATAATTACCAAGTTCTTCTCCTAGTTTTTCTTTTCCAAATGATCCACCAGTGCGTTCATATTCTGGGATGAAACTTTAAGGACCTGGAGACTATGAGTCATAAGGCTTTTCAATGCTTTCTCATTACGGGCAATCTGGGTGTTGACGTTGTCTTTGTCCTCCTCCACCTATTCTTTCATAGTTTTAATAACGTCCTCCAAATGTTTTAGGTCACCTTTTATCAAATCTTTCTCCAACCAGTCCTCCATCTCCATTTCCTCCTCCGCTTCACTATTTTTCGTATCCTCGTTCTGTTTCCTTGAGTTAGACATCTTAATCAGCTTATTGATCTTATCTTATAGCTCCCTTTTCTTACCCTGCATGCTGGTGATGTTTTCAACAACCCATTTCTGGAAATTGAAGAATTCAAGGGTGCAGTTGCAGGCAGTGTCTAGGATGGTATCTGCAAAGTCCTTGCTCTATTCAGTCTCTTCAGCATTAGGGTTGTCACCCTCCTTAGGATTCAGAGCCTCATTCTCGCTTTTCGAACCCTTAGGGTTAGAGTGAGGATTCTCAGAATTACCCCCTTCCTCCCCTTCACCATAGTTCTCATCCTTGTTTGGCTCCATTTTAGTATCAGTGTCCTTATCCTTTCCCTCTTCTTCATTACAATGCACCCCCTTTCCTTCATGCTCTATTTCAACTTTCCTTTTTTTATGAGTAGGGGTGTTGGGCTGATCCCCATTCAAATCAGAGTCTTTGCATTTCTCAGATATATGAGCGTTGATGATCAAAGGATCATCCTTGGTTTCCCTAGCCTTATCCTTAATATGTTCATATATAAGCAGAATGAGTCCCTGGTGAGCTAAAGGATAGGAGCTAAGCTTTTTAGCATAGTCGACAAGGCTCTCGTTTAGAGAGGAAGCTAAGTAGAAGGGCAAGGAAATTTTATCCCCATGATGGAAATGGTTTAGGATAGCGAAATGATAGTTATAAATTTTTGTAAATCTGCCATCCATAGTCAAATCTTCCATTAAAGCCCTAAGGACTTTTTGCCAGAAAGACTTTACCTGCTAGGGGGTGTAGTAGGATATGGTGTCCTTCTTCACAAGGTTTCCCTTCTCATCCTCCATCTTTGGGAAATTTTTGAAAGCCTCAGCAGCATACTTTTGATCCCTATAGAATTTAGTCCCCTCCATCTTGAGTCCCATGACCTCTGCAATCAAGTTTTCATCGATTTGCCAAATCTCCCCAAATAGGGTGGCTCTATTGTTACTCCAGCTTTTAGCAAAATCGTAAGACACAGAGTTTCTGCTACCATGAAGCTTTTCCATATAGTCAGTGAAGCCGTGTCTGTGGAGCCTTCTCCAATCCTTTCTTTCACTCTTCCGATTCTCGCAACCAGGAGGCTCATTCCTATTTAGGTTACCACCCATTTCGATTTCCAGGTAAAGATACCCTCTGCTGCAGTTCTCAATCCGTGGATGAAACTTTGAAAACTTGTTATTTCTAGATTCCCCATGTAAAGACTCTTTCATATTTTTGAAGTTGCTACTCATGTCCTAAAAAACCCAGCTATTATTACCGTAATCTTTCACAGGCATATGATCTTGGTTATGATGTCGAGAAACACTCATTATCTAACAGTTAATCCACCCCCAAAATCTGTCCTTGGAACTCGTTCCCCATAAATAAATCATGAGATTAACTTGATCCATTGATGCAATCAAAGTATAATTTCTCTTTAATCTCCCATTTGATGTGAGTTTCTCCAATGTATTTGACATCCTTCTCCAAATTGACCCCTTCATTGGTTAGGATATCTGCAACCTTATTGCCCTCTCGAAAGGTATGAGTTATACTAATGCTAACATAGTTATTTAGAATATCTTTAGCATTTTTAATTAAATTGGTAATATTCTAGGAAATAGAACTAGCACCTTTGAGGGCTTGTATGATGTTTAAGGAGTCCCCTTCAAGCCAAATTTTTTTGAATTTGAATTCCTGAGATAGCTAGAGGCTCTTTAGCATTGCCAGAGCTTCAACCACATGGTTATTTTGGGTCCCAAAAGGAGAAGCAAAAGAAGCAATACAAATTCCTTGAGCATTTCTAATAACTCCCCCTCCACTAGCCTTTCCAAGGTTCCCTTTAGTCGCCCCATCAAAATTAACCTTTATCTAGTCATAATTAGGAAACCTCCATACAATGTTATCTCTCTTCTTTTTATTTTCCGATCTGTAGACCTTATGCATTAGATTCTGTAGATAGGAATTTGGAAACCATCAAAGTAAATAGACATTAAACTAGCTCAATCACAAAACCAGATTGCAATGATAACAAAACCTACAAACATTCAATAGAGATATGGAAATAAAACATTCAATTCAAATGCAAACCATCACAAATGCGGATGTCTCCTCCATGATTCTCCATTGTCCTTCTTTCTCCTCCAAATTGCTTTGTTTTTTGGATCTCACCTTCAAGTGCATAAGCATAATGTGAAAGCAAGATTGACAAGATGGTAGTGCAAGAATACTAGAAGCGTGATTGATTCAGGGATCCTTTGATTGAAGAAATTCATCCAATTTATAGACAAATTGGAGAAATGACCAGATTAGCATGAAGAGATTTGAAAGGAAATTTCAAATCAAGAATGACAAATATGACAAATTATGACAAATTGACACTTTCTATGTGAAATTGATTGATTGATAATTATGACAAATTATGACAAAATTGACAAGGTTGCTATGCAAATTGATTGATTGACAAATTATGACAAATTTGCTATGTCATTCCCATGAATTTAGGAGAAAAATAGGAGAAAATAGAAAATTAGATGAATTAGAAATTAGGAAATTAGAAATTGATGAAAATTAGGAAATTAGGAATTAGGAGAAATTAGTAAATTGGAAAATTAGGAAATTAGGAATTAGGAGAAATTAGTAAATTGGAAAATTAGGTAAATTAATTAATAATTTTTTATTCATTAATTAATCCATAAAAAGAGAGGGAATTAATTAGCCAATTAAATAAATATTTAATTGTGACAAGAAGACTTAGGATAAATAAATAAATTATTTAACCTAGAGGGAAAATGACAAATAAGATTAAATGAATAAATCATAAAACCTTAGAAGATGAATTAGAAATGCAAGGACGATAATTAGGTCTTGACAAAAGATAATTGATGTCGATTCAATCATGATTTTGATTAACAGAGGATCAATGCTGATAAACGATTCAGATTGGTTGACAAATTGACCAAGATTGATAAAGAGACCAAATTGATAGGTGCCAATTGACGAGGAACAATGACTAATTGATCCAAATTGACACGATTGAAAAGGACAACGATCGATGACAAATCGATCACAAAATTGATGAGATTGACAAGGACATGGATCGATGATGAATCGATCACAAAATGACAAGATTGAAAAGGACAACAAACGATAACAAATTGATCGCAAAATTGACGAGATTGACAAGAGGACAAGGATTGATGATGAATCGATCACAAAATGACAAGATTGACAAGAGGACAAAACCCTAATTCTAAAGCGATAAAAATGAGGAATGCAGAAGAAGGACTCAATGCTCGCAAATGATAAAGACCAAGTACGCAACATAGAAGAAATGTTAATGCGAGGCAAAAAACCCTAAAATAAGGCAATGCACCAATGTTAAAGTATGACTCCGCAAGCGTTGACCATTTTTAGACGTCTACATTTTTCCCCTCTTTGACACAATGTGATTCTAAGCATTGTTTCAAAGAACAATAATGAAAATGCCCTAGACACTGACAATGACATATGCATGCCCCCTCGAGGAATTGGCCGGAAACATCCAGAAAAGAGGCCAATTGATGGATAAGAATGATAGAAAATGATAGGAGCAAACAGACTGACAATCGAGGATTGGATACACAAAGGACAAGCAATTGAAGGTGCAAAATACCGTGACTAGCATAAGATGGAGAGAGTGCACGTCCATCTATGCACTGACAAAGATCTATAAATGAGACAAAGAGAGTGAAAAGAGCTCATTTGCACTAGTCAAAGAGGAGGATTTGTTGCTCTGGAAAAGGATGCTTGCAGAGAGATGGTGAACATTCCAATGGTAGATCACCTCAGGGAATGTGTACGCACCTACAGAAGATCAAATGATGTGGGAGCAGCGGTATGTATCTCAAAAACCCATATTGTCAATTTCATGAATTTTACTTGCTTGCGGGACATTGCGGGGCCACAGGGAATGAAAAAAATAACTTCTGCGCCTATGTGGATGCATCCTGCGCTTGTGTAGGATGTCCTATGCTTGTGTAGGGTACACAGGCGCAAGTTGATGCTACACAGGCGCAGGACATAGCACACAGGCGCAGTTGTGCACTGGCAACCCTAATTTGATCAAAAACAGCATGCGAATGATCCCGAAAAGGGGGATAAGGGTAGGATAGGTCAAAATAGATTAGAAACACCCTGATTTGTGGATGAAACAAGGAAATGCAGCCCATAGGAGGACTCAGTGACAGGGATTTGTGTAGATTATTTGAGTGCGACACAGATGATCTGGATATCGTAGAGAGGGAGATTGGCTGGGAGACCATGGCATCAGAGTATGATCGGCGATATGTAGTGATAGCAGTGGTTACAGCATGCCTATTAGCAGGGGACAGATGAGGACATGGATTCCCTATTGGATGGGGAAGAGTGCTAGAGTGGATGGTGACAGAGGGGACTATGTGTGCTTACTATGCTATATTTTCATTTGCATCAGATAGCATACCAGGGAGTGTAGACTTTGAGTTGTGGAGTCACACTATTACAAGTATGGGCATTTGAGCACATAGCCATATGTCGACCGATTGCAGAGAGATAGGTATTACCACACTGACCATATGTGTACTACTATGGGGGAGCACTGAGACAGGGTCCTTTCAGATACATATTGTATTGGCAACATGAGCTAGACAGATTGAGAGAGTTCACATGGAGGCCATATCTTGATTGCCCTGGATGGTCAAATGATAGTGATGAGCTATCGTATTGCAGATAGGAGAGATACCTAATTGGGCAACTAGTGAATCACCAGAGAGTGATTGAGATGTACCTACCAGAGAGAGTCAGATGACTGTTTGGAGAGAGGCAGGATGTACCTAGAGGGACTGCACACTTTGCCCGATCTCATAGAGAGACGAGTCAGTGGGGGAGGATGATTTAGCCACACATAGCATATGTCGACTTCACACAGCTACAGCAGAGACAGTGGGACTAGAGATCAGATGTAGTGGATGTTGGGATGATAGAGGAGTATGAGCGATGGTTTGCACGATGACGGCCAGTGCCATTGACAGATCCTGATATTCTGGTACCGAGGAGATAGGAGGACTTCCCACTTGCTAGAGAGGATGAGGATAGAGATGAGGATGAGGAGGATGAGGGTGGTGATGAGGATGAGGGGGATGACGAGGACGAAGATGATGAGGATGAAGATTATGAGCCAGATTCAGCCGATCAGGAGTCATTGCAGGATATACCCATAGAGCCAGAGACAGCTAGCATAGAGGAGATGGAGATATGTAGGGCCACCATAGCGAGTCAGAATGATCACATTGAGACATTAGAGAGACAAAATGCTATCTTGAGGACAAAGCAGGATCAATTCAAAGCAAAGATAGCCAGACTTACAGCGGCTTGAGATACAGCAATAGCCCAGGCACAGCAAGAAGAGCAGAGAGTCACCGAGTATATTGGGTTGATTAGGGATGCCAGTGCACATGAGAGGGCACAGATGTTGGTAGAAACTAGAGAGGAGATATGCCATTGGAGGACACTATATGAGAGTGTAGTTCCACTAGAGCAGAAAGCAGCATCATATCGGGCACGATCAAGGACAGAGAGCAGGCCACGTTCTCGGAGGTTAGTGAGCAGCATGGGGGTGAGTGGACCTATGAGACCACCATAGCCAGGACCAGGGATAGGAGGGACATCATCCTTGAGACATGGCAGGGATGAGGAGGATAAAGGAAGCACCTAGTGACAGAGGCACGTGCTCCTTATGACAGAGACATGTAGTTTGACATTATGTATTCAGCCTGCAGGCCATACTTAGGATAGATAGTCCAATTTTGTACTCTGATATTATTTTGATATATGATATGATATGCAACTATATGATGGAACGCAATGTGTTATGGCTGATGGTTACATTCAATGTATGGATTTCTTGTGCACTATTTATGTACCATTGTGGAACATGTATGGATAGATTTTTATGTGTTTTTGATGCATTTATAATATGAAATGGATAAAATGCTTGATGCGATGATTGATATAATGCAAATGTACTAATCAATGAATGCAGGATGCAACATATGTGTTTTTTTTGTGGAGATCAGAGAACTAGACTGAACTGACTGCCCAAACTGATAGAAGAAATGTTAGTAAGAAGAAATGAGACAGAGGGCAGTTAGAGATGAAGAAAAAATTGCTTTCACCAATGCACAGAAGTAGGTGAGAACCTTTATTAAATGTGGCAAACCAGATGTAGAGCATCATGGCATTGAAGGCCAGAGCTGAAACGCAACCCTTTTTGCAAAAGATAGACACATCGCACACAAGGAATGAGTGATGCATCCTAGGGTGCATACATCAAGGGTCGAGGTATATGCGGCATTCACAAAGCGAACATACTTATCACAGACACCCAATGATATAGTTTCCCCAGTTTGTAACAAACATTCCACAAACAGTAATCACAACAAAAAAGAAAGGGACCATGAACCATCTCGGTCACTCTAAATCACTCAGTGACATCATCGAGCAACATAGGAACATGATCGAAGCCAAAGATAAATCAATAAAAAGATAAGACTCGCTAATTCCAACAAGTCAAACAAACATCTTGATCTTCATTGTCAAAAGTTGAAAGTGTTGATAGGACGATCATGTTGTCTGGTTTCAGGGAATGCGGTATCCCATCTAAGACAGGACACAGTCTAGTTTTGAGTATACCACACCTTGTATAAGACCCATGATAGTGTGCCAAGGACAAATGATATTGATGTTGATTGATATGACAATTTTGATCAGGTTGAATGTGTGGTTTGATTGAAAAGGTTCATCTGTGAATGCGTGATTTCAATAAAGCGCAGTGTGTGATTGCGTGTCATCGAAGGTATGCTCAACAATCTGTCTATGCATAAAGGGGATATTGGTGTTTTGTTTTTTTGATTTTTTACAAGTTTTTTTTTTTGTTTACTTTTTTCAGGACTTTATTTGACTTTTTTTTTGGATTTTTTTTAGGACATTTTTTCGATTTTTTTATGATTTTTTCTCAGGATATTTTGCAATTTTTAGGGATTTTTCTAGGACATTATTTGATTTTTTTTGAATTATTTCAGGACATTTTTTTATTTTTAGAGATTTTTTCAGGACATTTTTGAATTCGAAAGTTCCAGTGATTGATCATGACAAGGGGCACGCACCCAATGCACATTTGAAAGACATACATAGAGACCAAGACTGAAACATATGCACAAGAAACTAGAGTATGCAAGACAATGATGTTGACCAATCACAGGCCTGGAACAGAACATTGGGTCAAGACAAGGATAGGCGCGATAAACCTGTAGAGAGAAAGCATAGCTAGAGGTCATGATAGATGACGGAGCAATGATATTGTTACACATGGCGCCTATTTGCCAAGTTTTCACCATGGTACTTGCCCAAAGCACTTGTTTGCTAGGTTTTCACTAGAGGGCGAATCATTTTTCTTTACTTTTTGTTCTTTTTCTTTTTTTTCTTTTTTCACTTTTTTTTGTATTTTTTGAGCTTTTTGATTTTTTTGTATTTTTTCAAGATCATATTTGAAGAACTGCTGATAGAAAATTATGCCCAGTACTTGCAAAGGTGCATGCTATTTATAGGATCAGACAAAGGTTCACCTTCTAGGGTGGCAAGCTGATATGCCCCCAAGCCATAGGCTGCAGTAACTATGAAAGGCCCAACCCAATTAGGTTCAAACTTTCCTTTGATGATGTCAGTAGATTATGCATTTTTGGGGTTTGCCTTTAAAACCAGATCTCCCACTTTGAAGTGTCACCCTTTGACCTTCTTATTATAAGAGCGATGGAGACGGTTTTGATATGCTTGCAAATGTGTCAGGGTTGTCTAACATTTCTCATCTAACATCTCAAGTTGATGCAACCGAGAGACTCTGTGGGTCTCATCATCAATCAGATGTTGCAAGGAAACACGCAAAGAAGGAATCTCCACTTCCAAGGGTAAAATGGCTTCCGCACCATACACCAAGGAATAAGGTGTTGCGCCAGTAGGTGTGCGGATAGAAGTACGATAAGCCCATAGTGCTGGATTCAACTGTACATGCCAATCTCGACCAGCATCATTGACAACCTTTTTCAGGATCTTGATAATGGTTTTATTTGATGCTTCGACTTGACCATTACCCTCTGGATAGTATGGATTGGAGAAACGATGTTGGATGTGAAACTTTTCACAGAGTTCTTTGACATCTTTATTCTTGAATGGACGGCCATTATCTGTGACTATGGCAAGAGGAACCCCATATCTGCATATGATATAATTTAGTAGAAATTTTGAAATTTGCACACCAATGATATAGGTCATGGGGATAGCCTCGATCCATTTTGTAAAATACTTTATGGCTGTAATGATGAACTTGTGTCCATTTGCAGATGTCAGGTGAATCTTGCCAATAAGATCCAATCCCCATTGAGAAAAGGGCCACAGAGATATGACAGAATGAAGCTCTTGGGCTGGTGCATGAATGCAATTTCAATGGATTTGGCATTTGTATCACTTCTTAACAAAATCATGAACATCCTTTTCCAGAGTGGGCCAATAATACCCAGCACGAATCAACTTTTTGGCTAAGCTCAAACCATTGAAATGGCCCCCACATATACCATCGTGAACCTTGCGTAAAGTTGTTTGTGCTTCATCAAAATCCAAACACCTGAGGAGGGTATGGTCAAAGGAACGATGGTAAAGGGTGTCGACAATGATGACATATTTGGCTGTCTATTGGATGAAGGCTCGGCATTGGTTAGCGGAAAGGTTAGGTGGTAAGGTTTGGGATTTCAAATATTGATAGACATCATTGTACCACGAGGAGTTAGGACCAACAAGAACACACATCACATCTGTTGTCAGAATTTCAAAAGAAGGGACAAGCAACTATTCGACCAAAAATTCACATTTGTCCATATTGTGGGGCATATTTAACATGGAAGCAATCGTAGCCATCACATCTGCCGACTTGTTTTGAATTCTTGGAACTTGACTAAAATGGATAGCCGTGAATTTTGTCTTGAAGAAATCTACCATATGCTTGTAGGGAATAAGCTTTTCATCTTTTGTTTCATAGTCATCATTCACTTGACAGATGACTAACTAAGAATCTCCATAGACTTGTAACTGTGTGATGTTCCAATGGACCGCTACTCAAAGTCCTATGACCAGAGCTTCATACTCTGCAATGTTATTGGTACAATGGAAAGTTATTCTGTAGGATTTTGGAATAGCATCACCTTGAGGGGTGACAAACAATATACCTACTCTGAACCCGAACTTGGTATGGGATCCATCAAAATATAACTTCCATTCAGTAGAAGATGTGAAAGAAAAGACTGATTCATCTAGAAAATTGGTCAACATGGGATGATCATCATAAATAGGAGCCTCGACAAGTTGATATGCTATGATTTGTCCTTTTATTGCCTTTCGCTACATGTATTCAATATCAAACTCACTGAGAATCATAACCCACTTTGCTAGGCGACCTATCAAAGCTGCCCTACTAAGAAAGTATTTCAAGGGATCAATTTTTGCAACTAGCAATGTCTGATGACTTAACATATAGTGTCGAAGCTTCTGTGTTGCAACGACTACTGCTAAACATGCCCGTTCAATAGTTGAATAATTCAGCTCATAGCCCACTAGTGTCTGACTGATATAATAAATAGCCTGCTCTTTGCCTTTCTCATCCTGTTGGGCCAAGAGAACTCCTAGTGCCATTTAAGTTGCAGAAATATACAATATAAATGGCTTCCCTTCTATAGGAGGCATTAGAATAGGTGGCGATAGCAGATAATCTTAAGAGTTTGAAATGTTGATTGACATTGCACAGTCCATTTAAAAGTGAAACCTTTATGCAATAAATCCTGGAAAGGATGACATTTGTCTGCTAATTGAGCTATAAACTAGCGGATTGACTGTAGCTTTCCTTGTAGACTTCTTAGTTGACGGAGATTGGAAGGAGGAGGCATATCCATTATTGCTTTAACCTTGGCAGGGTCAACTTCGATGCCTCTGTGAGAAATAATGTACCCTAGTAATTTGTCAGCTGTGACACCAAAGACAAACTTATTTGGATTGAGTCTGAGCTTGTAGGTCTCCATTCGGTCAAAGATTGGGCCCAGGATGGCTAGATGACTATCTCTTGTGACATATTTGCATAATAAGTCATCAACATAGTCCTCCATCAAAGTATGCATGAAATCATGGAAAATTGTCGTCATAGCTCTTTGATATGTTGCTCCAGCATTTTTAAGACCAAAGGGCATCACATTCCAGTAGTAAGTACCCCAAGCACATGTGAATGTAGTCTTATGTTGATCTTCAGGAGCAATGCAAATTTGGTTATAGCCGGAGAAACCATCCATCAATGAGAGTATCTCATATCCAGCAGTCATGTCAACTATGATGTCTATATTTGGCAGTGGAAAGTCATCTTTAGGGCATGCTTTATTGAGATCCCTAAAATCCATACAGATTCTGATGCCCCTAGTTACTTTGCTAACTAGTACCAAATTTGAAATCCAGTCTGCATAATCATTGGGTCTAATAAAGCCCATGTCTAGTAATTTTTTTAGTTCTACCTTGACCAAGAGAGCCACCTGGGGATGCATCTTTCTGAGCTTCTATTTGACAGGCTTGGCATGTTCTTTTAATGGAAAGTGATGAAGGACTAATTATGGATCAAGGCCAGGCATATCTGCATAGGACCACGCAAAACTGATCTTTTTCTCAAGAAAGAAATTGACAAAATCTATCTTTTCCTATTTTGATAGAGAAGCAGTGAAATGAATGACCTTAGGGTTGTCAGGTGTACCCAAATTTATTTCTTTGGTCATTTCCACAAGCAACGTTGATTTATCCTGACTTGATAGGGGTATGTCCAATCTTCCACCTTTGGGAGCCTCACAGAGGTTTTCACCCGCAGGTACGTCTTTTATTTTTACTTTTTTATGATCAGAGAGTGCCTTACGGTTTTCACTCAAAGACTTATCTTTTTTATTTTGTAATTTTTCTTTTCTTTTTTCATTTTTATGATTGGAAGATAGAGTTGACTCCCCAAAATATGTTGTGGAATCCAGATCAATAGCAAATCCTGCCTTATGATCA
Organism: Cryptomeria japonica; assembly: GCF_030272615.1. Taxonomy (NCBI): domain Eukaryota; kingdom Viridiplantae; phylum Streptophyta; class Pinopsida; order Cupressales; family Cupressaceae; genus Cryptomeria; species Cryptomeria japonica. The sequence continues at coordinate 501,952,054 of NC_081413.1, forward strand.
CCTTGTGGTATGCCTTCCCGTAGTCCAAGGAATTCTGCAATTGCTTCGTCATTTTGAAAACAATCCAATGTGAGTGGTTCTTGTTGGTCATGTTGGATAAGCTGTGGATAGACAAGGGGCATGTCATCATCAGTTTTAAGGAAGGAGAGGGCCGAGCTGGTAAAGATGTAAATGTCTATGGTATCACTGTCTGAACTGCTTGCATCTGATTCAGAGCTTGGATCCCATAATGAGTCTATCCAAGCATTAGGACATGTTTTAGGAGGGGGAATTATTTCATGTTTGTCTTCCATGGGCAAATCATCAGGGTCAAGGAAAACATTGTCAAGGGCATAGGAGCTAGAAGAAAAAGAACTCCACTCCCATTCATTGGAATCAGTTTCGGGTCAAGTATCCTCGGGTGTTGTTTCATCATCAGAGTCACGCCCCTTTCTACACATGGTCATTTTGGTAGATGAGGGTCCAATTCGCAATGGTACAAAACCTAGCCCTAAAGTTGGAGGTTGCATCTTGGGTATAATAGGTTCTAGCCTTCCTTTCTTGTCAGGGCCTAAGCCACTGCAGCCATCATATCCTTTCTTCTAAAGCATAGTAAATCCTTTGCCGTACCGCTCCACCAACAACCTGACAGATGGGGTCTCAATTGGATCCTTATAAAGCCAATCTATGACATCATCATCTAAAGTTTCTTTGTCAGGTTCACCCCATCTTGTAAATGTAGTGGGGGGCTAATATTGAATGACTATCTTAGGTTCCTTTTGCAACAAATGTGGTTTGCCATGTGATTTTGGAGATATTGGTAAATTCCCAATGAGGAATGTTTGAGCCATTGAATACTCTCCGCATCCTTGGTCCTGTATCTTCAATTTACCTTTGACAGCTTCTAACAATTTATTAGGATCCACATAACTATGTGAGTGGGCCTCTCTATTAACTAGGACTTGTTGTTGTGGGGAATCCTTTAGAGTAGCACAAAATTGAAATGGATTAGGATATCCTGGAATTGTTATCTCAGTTCCATTGTAAGGATATTTTAAACATTGATGATAAGTGGATGGAACTTCTTTCATTGCATGGATCCACGGATGGCCAAGAATCATATTGTAAGGGAGATCGAGGTCTAGGACCTGTAGGAAAGTGTTTTCTATCACTGGACTGACTCTGATAGGCAATGTAATTATCCCTTTAGATGGGCGCTCGGCATCATCATATGCTTTGATTGTTATTCTTCTGGAAGAATCAATATCATTTTCTGTATAACCAAGACCAATGACCACTTTCAAGGTACAGATGTTAAGACCAGCTCCGCCATCTATCAAGACTCGTCGGATTTTGCAATTATGGACAAAGAATTCAAGATGTAAAGGATCATTATGAGGGAGCTTATCAGGTGAAATATCGTTATCAAAAAATGCAACGTGTTGGGAAACAGCTAGATGTCCAATTCGGGCTTGAAACTGGTCAACATCAATGTCTGTCGGGACTGTGGACTCAATTAAAGCTTTATCTAGGACTACGCGATGCATGGGGGACATTTTCAACAACTCAAGGATTGATATTTGTGCAGGTGTCTTTCCCAGATGATCTAGGAGATTATACTAACTCACAGGAGTTGATTTGGGAGGAACTGTAGGAGCTCCTTTCAGGACTATTTTGGATCAACGCGTGGTGACTGCGCAAGAAGGATCTTGTCCCTTTATTCTTAGGGTGGAAACATACTCATTTGACGCTCAAAAATAATTGATGACATTGTTATAACTAGTATTTGCATAATTTGTTGTTTGTATAGAGTTTGAAGAAGATGCTTTACCCTTGTCATGATCAAGCAAAGGAGTTTTGAAAATTGTATGATCAGTGTTAGAGGTCTCGTTGGGCGGATCTACCTCAATTACCCCTTGCTCTAACAAGTCTTGAATCATATGTTTCAATTGAAAACATGATGCAGTTTTATGTCCTTTTGACTAATGGTATTCACAATATGCATTATCATTCCACCAATGCGGCTTTACCAATGGTTCTGCCTTGATATCTGGTAACTTGATAAATTTTTCTTGTATTAATTGTTTCATTACTGACTCAATAGGCTCTCCCAATGGTATAAATTGTCGAGGAGGTCCATCCCTTGATTGGAAAGGTTTTCATTGCTGATTTTGTTGATGACCTTGTTGTTGATTATATTGTTGAGTGTATTGTTGAGTAACATTGCTTTCTAGTGTTTGATTTTGTTCCATAGTTGACATATTAGGAGCACTCAATTTCTTGATTGTGAACGGGGGTTGATTTGCATTCACCGCTCTTGCATCAACAACTCCATCATTAGTGGCATTCTTGTTTTTGTACCAAAATCTATTTCTGTCCCCTGAATTATTTGTGTTGTCACTGTCTTTGTTGAGCTTAATGATTCCCTTAGCTACAAGAGCGGTTTCAATGTTCATCCCTTTCTTAATGAGTTTCTCAGTGGTACTGGGACTTTTCAATTTAAGTTCATACATCATTTCTGGGACAAAATTTTGAATAAATAAGTTCACTTGTTGTTCTTCAGGTATATCTAGGGAAGAACAACTATACAAGCTTCGCCATCATTGCAAGAAAGCCACTAATGGTTCACCTTGATTTTGCTTGGTGTTGCATAAATCTGACATGGTCACGTCACTGTCAATGTTGAATGCAAAGTGAGATATAAACTTTTGACCCAATTCCGACCAAGTTTTTATATTCCCTGGTAGATGTGAATACCAATCCATGGCTTGTCCCGTGAGACTTCATGCAAATAAGCGCATTAAGTATGTTTCTTCATAACTCACTTCAGTACACGCCACAAAAAATGCTCGAATGTGATCTTTTGGATTGCCATTCCCTTTATATTTCTCAAAATTAGGTGCCTCAAAATGCTTAGGGAAGGGAGGCATGTACAAGCTCTTGTCGAATGGATTAGGACATAAATCTTGATCTATGTACAACTTCTTTGATCCTTTGCTTTCCAATGCATCGACTTGTCGTTGCAACTTCTCAAGCTGTTGTGGAAATGTGTTAGGTAGTGAAAATTTTGGAAGTTCATCATTTACTCTTAGGTGTATGCTTTGTCGATACATCCTATTTTCCATCGGTTGTTGATGTTCTGAAATTGTCGTCTTTGGTGTCTCTAGCATATAATGTTCTTGGTACACCTCTTGTTGTTGTGGTTATGCCATGCCTTGATATTGACCTTGTGGTTGTGCTTCTTGTGGTGGAACCATCATTTGTAACCTAGGTTGATATTGCAATTGAGGGTGTTGTTGATATTGCACAGACATCAATTGCGGTTGTGAAGTATGATAACTTGTTTGTCTTGGCACATATTGAGGCATATGTTGTTGTTGATGCTGACGAATTGGAATTTGTTGACTTTGTGCCAATTGTTGTTGTCTCGGTGTAAATCCCATCATTTGCAAAAAACTTTGTTTGGGAGGTTTTTATTGTTTCTCCTTAAGATGGGGTATGGCACTTGCATTGACTTGCTATGTTGTTTGTCCAATCCATTGTGGTGGTTGCAAGTTTGCATTAACTTGTAATGGTGCAAAGGGCACTGCAACTTGTTGTCGAATGCGATATTGTTGTTGTTGTGCATTGTTTGTTTGCACATTCGATTGTACCTTTTGTGTATTACTCAATTGTTGCAACATTTGTTGTTGATGCAAACCACTATCTGTAGCTCTTTGTGTCGCTATTATCAAAGGATCTGTCACAATAGTTTGCATAATAGGTACTTGAGTATTTGGCAAATATATTGAACTTAATGGGACATAGGAACTTTGTTGCATTGTGGAATTATTTTGGACATTGGTGAGATCAGGCATTCCACTCGTAAAGCTTTCTTGCATTTTAGATTTTGATCCAATTTTATGCATGAGAGGAACCACTTCTTGTTGAGGGATAGCTGTCAATATTTGTGTGGTCCTCATTTGATCTTGTGTTACAAGTGTTGTGTTAAATAATGGATTATTTATTGTTTCAAATGGTGACTTTTGAGGAATAGTCACTGTTAATTCCTTTGAAGCACGTTTACTCATCAAGGTAGGTTGAGTTTCTTGTTGCACATTTTCTTCATTTGGATGCGGAGAGAAACTTAACAGCTCACCGCCTTGTTGTTTTTGCACATTGATTTGCTCACTTGAGGAGGTCACATTACTCATCATGTCAAGATATTTTTGTGGGAACATCTTAAAGACCTTGTTCAAGAATTTATCCATCTTTTTTGTCATCTTAGGATCTTTAAGGAACATATCAACATCATCGGAAGCATCAGAATCTGATGAAGAATCTGGTAAAACATTTGGATTTATTTCTTGTTGAATGCCTTGATCTGAACCAAATCCTTGTGAAAGAGATTGTTCCTCATATAATGTTTGAATTTCATGTTGCAGGTTCGGTTGATTCCAATCAAAAGGTGCATTTCCTCTTGGTGTTGGTGGAACACTCCCATGTCTTGGTTTCATGGGTACAAACACTGGTTCATATAATGGAGGTGGTCCAAGTTGAACCATTCCATATGGTGGTAATGATGTGCTTGACGAACCTTCAATTTGTACTATTTGACTAGTTTGAAACTATGAGTTTGATATGTTGTCAATGGGTTGATACATTGGTTCGCCCATCTTCTTAGATTTTGACCTTGTTTCAATAGGCATGTCACTATGCAAATGCAATATTTTTGGAATTTTTCAAGGATAATATATAATATGCAACTAAATGCAAACTAAATAGATGAGAATGCAATCTATGGAAAGAATGCAACCTATGTTTTTGTTGTTTTTCAAGATTTTGACAAACTTTTTGGAATGCAATCTAAGAAAGAGACCCTTAGGAAATTGAAATGATGTCTAGACCTCAAAGGACAAAAGGACCAAGTGACAAAAGAACAAAATGACAATGTCTCCCCTATATGCTTGGATACTAAGCTAGGTTTGACCAAATGACATGGATGACAAAAAGACAAAAGTTTGATAAGGTCTAGACTTCCTAACAATGACTTAGGGTTTATTTGAAGGTTTGGATTACTCAAGTATGACAAAACCTAGTTTTGAGACTATATGCAAAGGGACAATTACTATGCAAATGACCCTAATATGATATGATAATGACCTAAGCTTAATGAAGGGACCTAGGGTATGCACATGTGACCTAATGTTATGAGGACAAGGATGCAAATGCAAATGTATGACAATGTCAACCTAAGACAAAACCTAAGGTTGAATTATGAAATGGTATTACTCTAATGCAAGAGGACACATGCAAATGGATGACTTTTATTGATATGCAAAGGAGTATGACCTAAGTGAAACTTAACCTTGGTAGTTGACAATGAATTTGCAAAATGAAAACCTAGGATGAACCTAAATCTAAGTGACATGAATGTTGAGACAAGATTTTGAAACATGTTTGACAACCATGTTTGAAGGTGTTTTGAACTTTGTTGAATGAAATACTCTTGTGTTTAACCTTGTTTTGAATCAATTTGTCTTGTTTTTGAAATGAGACACAACTCAACTTTTGACAAGCAAAGAAGACAAGATATTTTAACTTAGACTCAAGACAATCATGCTCATTCACACATTTCTTATGGTAGGTAAGGACAGTAGGTACTTGAAAGGTAGACTCGTTATGAGATTCAAGGAGAATACATAGATGCTTGACCCCACGGGCTCCCCTCCATGGCACTCACTTCTCAGGGTAGCCAAGCATTAGTCCCCATGGAAATCTCCCCATGGAAAACTTAGTATCTCTTCCAAGTATCCGAACTCCTCCTTCTCAAGCAACTAGAAGGATTTTGGGCCTCTAAATACAAGGTGTTTAATAAGGATTTATGTTAAGCATTACTCCTTAGTGTCACGCAATTGTGATTGAGACATAAGTCCACCAAGATACCAAACAAATGTAGTCACGCAAGCACAATTTAGACCATGAGGCCCTACTTAGATGTTGATATGAGAAAGAGTCCAAGGGTCATCACTTCCCAAGTAACTACAATTCCCACGTAACCCTTCCTTCAAAGCTTTCGCCCATCAGGTATTTATTTATAGTGAGTTAGAATGCCAAGGTACTCTGGCTGTGCTCACTTGGGTCATTCCCTTCTCACGATTGTCACTTGCTTGCAAAAGAAAGCAAATGGTCGAGAAGGCAGATCCTCTAAAGGTAACAAACAATCCAAAACATGAGAATGGTATCGAAGATCTAGATTTCTGATCACCCTAAGAAGGATGAGAACATACTCTTCTACTCCAATGTCAAACTCTACAAACAAAGTAAACACATGTTCATTCCATCGTACTTAGCAAACATACTAGGTGCCTAATTAAAAATTGCAAACACAAAGTTTAGTTGGAATATAAGGCAACCTGCAAAATCACTAAGTTAGGAGTTTGATTTGCTTGGTCTTTGACTTAGCGAACCTGCATAAAATTTGTAAGTAGTTTCATTCTTAGTCTTCGCCATGCGTAATGCCAAGGTGTTGCATAGAGAATCAGTACCAAAGAAAACCAGAATACCAGAACAGAATGCAAAACAAAGTAATTTGCAAGTAAAAACACTGATTTTCACCTCTGTTTCTGGCCTTACACAGGCACAGAATGTCTTGACACAGGCGCAGATCTCTTTGCCACAGGCACAGAATGCATTGACACAGGCGCAGATCCCTTGACACAGGCGTAGATCCCTCCTACACAGGCGCAGAAGTGCCCAGAAAGCCCTGAATTGCCTTGTTTCTTGAGTTTTCAGTTGCAAATCAGCTCAAAATTCACTCAAAACATGGTTAAATGGTTAGTTCACATCGGGTTCACCAATTAATGTAGATAGGAATTTGGAAACCATCAAAGCAAATAGACATTAAACTAGCTCAATCACAAAACCAGATTGCAATGATAACAAAACCTACAAACATTCAATAGAGATATGGAAATAAAACATTCAATTCAAACGCAAACCATCACAAATGCGGATGTCTCCTCCATGATTCTCCATTTTCCTTCTTTCTCCTCCAAATTGCTTTGTTTTGTGGATCTCACCTTCAAGTGCATAAGCATAATGTGAAAGCAAGATTGACATGACGGTAGCGCAAGAATACTAGAAGCGTGATTGATTCGGTGATCCTTTGATTGAAGAAATTCATCCAATTTATAGACAAATTGGAGAAATGACCAGATTAGCATGAAGAGATTTGAAAGGAAATTTCAAATCAAGAATGACAAATTATGACAAATTGACACTTTCTATGCAAAATTGATTGATTGATAATTATGACAAATTATGACAAAATTGACAAGGTTGCTATGCAAAATTGATTGATTGACAAATTATGACAAATTATGACAAATTTGCTATGTCATTCCCATGAATTTAGGAGAAAAATAGGAGAAAATAGAAAATTAGATGAATTAGAAATTAGGAAATTAGGAGAAATTAGTAAATTGGAAAATTGGAAAATTAGGAAATTAGGAATTAGGAGAAATTAGTAAATTGGAAAATTAGGAAATTAGGAGTTAAAGAAATTAGTAAATTGGAAAATTAGGTAAATTAATTAATAATTTTTCATTCATTAATTAATCCACAAAAAGAGAGGGAATTAATTAGCCAATTAAATAAATATTTAATTGTGACAAGAAGACTTAGGATAAATAAATAAATTATTTAACCTAGAGGGAAAATGACAAACAAGATTAAATGAATAAATCATAAAACCTTAGAAGATGAATTAGAAATGTAAGGACGACAATTAGGTCTTGATAAAAGATAATTGATGTCGATTCGATCATGATTCTGATTGATAGAGGATCAATGCTGATAAACGATTGAGATTGGTTGACAAATTGACCAAGATTGATAAAGAGACCAAATTGATGGGCGCCAATTGACGAGGAACAATGACTAATTGATCCAAATTGACATGATTGAAAAGGACAACGATCGATGACAAATCGATCACAAAATTGACGAGATTGACAAGGACGAAGATCGATGATGAATCGATCGCAAAATGACAAGATTGAAAAGGACAACAAACGATAACAAATTGATCGCAAAATTGATGAGATTGACAAGAGGACAAGGATTGATGACGAATCGATCGCAAAATGACAAGATTGACAAGAGGACAAAACCCTAATTCTAAAGCGATAAAAATGAGGAATGCAGAAGGAGGACTCAATGCTCACAAATGATAAAGACCAAGTATGCAACATAGAAGAAATGTTAATGCGACGCAAAAAAATCTAAAATAAGGCAATGCGCCAATGTTAAAGTATGACTCCACAAGCGTTGACCATTTTTAGATTCTACAGGTTCCATTCAGATCTTTTCTGTGTAGCTTTATAACTAGGTTTTATTTTCTTGAGGTGATATTTAAAAGTTATATAAGCATTTGACAATTTCACAAGTTTGTTTGATTCCAATGTTGGTGCAATTTTGGTTTTGATATAACCTAGGTTCAAAATAGGAAAGATATATCCAAGATTAAGAACCTAGTATGGATTTGAGGAAGCTTCATGATAGAGGATTCGATTATCCTAATGAGAAACTTGACAAAGATGTTGATTTTTGCACTTAAGATAGTGGAATCGATAGCTTGTTAAATGTTGATGTTTATAGAACCTTTTGAGTATAACTTGTTGGATTGGCAACCTAGTTGTTTGAGCTAGTTTGAAAAGTATGTGATGGTTTAGAGACAAACCTACTTCAAGAATTATTTTGATATTGATGTTTTGACACTTTGATTTTGGTCTGGTGTTTCAAGTGTTGAAAATCTTTTGTATTACCCTTTTGATCAAACTTTTTCAGAAATTTGTTGAATTTTTGCTCCCTTGTAGATGATAATTTTCTTCAATTTTTGACCATTTGGAACATGTTACAGACATAGTAGATATAGTGTTTAATAAACAAAATGCACAAGTAAGTACAATCCCTATGGCAGGCTGAGTCAATAGTTGTTGAATCTCACATGGAGTTTCCCCCAAGGCTACACTATTCAAAGCGGATATTTATATGCTTGACCCCACTGGCTCCACCCTCGGCACTTACTTTTTCAGGGTAGCCAAGCACCAGTTTCCATGAAATCTCCCCATGGAAAACTTTATATCTCTACTAGGAACCGTATTTATGTGAGTCGCTTCAGAGGTTCGACCTCCTGCTCCAACAACTAGAAGGATTTTGGCAACTAGTACAAGTGGTTTTTAGTAAAGGCTTCCAGTCATGTGGCCATACATGCGGCACTTTTAGCTCTGTAAATACAAAAGGTTCCCAATCTATAGAGGTTACGCTCCATAGGGTTTATGGGGAAACATAGTGTCGGTATGAACTTATCAGCACATCTTGTTTGGGACTTTCGTCACAAACACGATTTATTTATAGTGGATTGGAAGGACTTGGTATTAGCCCGTTTCCACTTTAGGTCGTTCCCCTCTCACTAGCCCCCTCAAGGCAGCACGGGAAGGCAGGCCCTCTAAAAAGATTTTAATTGCTTGAAAGTAAAGAAAGGGTAAAAGAGTGGGTTTGGCTTTTTGGTCACCCAATTAAGGGGAGAGCGTATACCTACCACTTTCGAGACATGGAATACAAGTGTTCTTTTTAACCTTTTCAAAGCAATTATTAGCTAAATCCTATTTGGAGATGTTGCTCCAACAAGCATGGTGTTCATTTTAGCCCTTTTAAAATTTTATGTGCAACTACTTTAGAGAAAATACCAAAAATGCAAGTTGCATGCTGTCAATTCATCCTCTTAGTTAAACTAGGTGAACAAGATATGATATATTACTTCCCAAATGAAGACTTTTAATTAGCTAGATGATAAAATTTGCCTTAAATGTCATCCTGCACACACATGATAGTAATCTGAAAAAATCTAATTTCTTGGACATTTGAACCTGCAAGAAAATTTTGTCAGTTTTATAAACAGAAGTGCTAACCTAACATATGCACTAGCTTTCTATTCAAAAGTGCTAAACTACATATCAAAAGCGCTAACTTAGATTGCAAAAGCGTTGCTCTGTGGATACAAAAGTGCGATTTCTTTGACATATGCACTAACCTATGATGCAAATTCGTAAACCTATGATATGAATGCGCAGAATTTAAGACAAAAGCGCTAACCTATATGACATATGTGCTAACCTATGATTCATATGCATAGTTTTTCAAACAAAAGTGTTAACCTGCATGACATATGTGCTAACCTATGATGCAAATGCGCTAACCTATCAAACAAAAGCACTGTTAGAATTCACACATGCGTGAATCTACATTACAAATGTTCTAATTTAACTTTTTGTGAGATTTTTAAAGGTATATGCGAGGTCCAGCCCCATGATGGGTGCCAAAATGTGTGAGCTTGAATTTCATCCTCAGAATCTTACCTATAATAAGTTAGATTCACAAAATACAATGGAAATGCATATAGGAAATCCAAAATCCACCAATGAAACTACATGAAATACATAATAAAATAAAACATTATTTTACCTTCATGGCTTATGTCTCATTGTGTCTAAACTCCACTATTCTTGGTTGCAGATGGTGTGCTCTCAGACAATGCACTGTTGACTTCCAAAATGGCATATGAAGAATGGACTGATAACTTGTAGTTAACTGATAGTATGATATGAAAAGCTACATGATTATGCTAAAATGATAATGCTATATGATTATATTGCTAAAATGATATTTTCTATTTGCTAATTGCTTCAAAAACTCACGGATGCATATGATTGATTGAAAACTATTTTGGAGATTAACTCTCTCAACTGAAGCTCTTGATTTTATAGACTTTGAGAGCATAAGATGATGTGGCTCAAATCGACGGTCATGATCAAATCTACAGATTTGAATGGCTATGAGCAAAGGTGAACATTGAGAGAAAGGGGGAAGGAGAAGACAAGTGTCACTCATCTCACCTTGACTGGGTTGCTGACTGAGGGAATCTAGGGATGGTTGAAGAAAATTTAGGCATGAGAGGACAAGTGGACTCAAGTCCTTCCTAAGATGTAGGGGTTGTTGGAGAGAATATAGGAAATGGTTATGAGATATGTGTACGCACATAATTTTCATTAAGTTTGGAGGTTGGAGATAAATGATGATTTAATATAAAGAAATATTAATTTCCTTAGCCACATGTTTGATGAGTTGGCAAAGGGAAGATGAAGTGGAGATGGAGGGTGCTCGTTGGATAAGGGATTAAATAATTTAAGAAATCATTTAATATTTGAGACTATAGAATAGGAGAATAACTATTAAATATTGGATATTTAATTATTTGGAGGAGATATTTAATTAACTTGGTTAGAAGAATAATTAAATATTAGATATTTAATTAATTAGAAGAATAGGATAATTAAATAATAGATATTTAATTAATTAAAGGAATAAAATAGATGAATTAATTAATAAAATATTAATTAATAGAAAGAAATGAAAATGAATTAAATAAATTAATCTTTTCAAATTAACTATTTAATAGAAGAATAATTATTAAATAAATATAAAATATTTATTTAATTGCTCATAGCCAATTTTTAGGTGTATACACTTCTAACAATGCAACTACACGAAAATAAAATGTCAAAAGGGGACACTTTATTCATCTTTCTCCTCCTCACTAGATTGGCGAAATTCTTCAAACTTAGTCACGATGGCCTCCATCTCAACTTTGTCCAGCATTGGGGTAGAATCTGTGATAACACGAACATGGGAAATTGCATCCTCAGCCTTCACATATTTCTTTTTTCCATCTTTCAGCATGGATGCAAGGACCTCAAAACTGACTTGAATCTCCAGTAACTTATCAAATGCACTTAGAGAGAAATCTTCTTCCGTGCAGTGATCCATTAGAGAAAGAAATTCTTGCGGGATGGCATCACTAGTAACAAGATTCTGATTGTCATCATATAGATAGCAAGAAATGTCAACAATTCTTGCATAAATGAGATCAATCTCATCATCACCTTCCTTCCTTTCTCGATCCAGCTCTGCAATCATCAATCTTATTGTCTCTTTTTTATGAGACAACAATGACAATATTTGGATATATTTTTCTCTTGTGGGAACTAATTTATTCTCCATGAGGACATCTATTCTAAAGTCCTCCATTTTGCTCCAAAGAGTTGCACTTTTCTCAATATCTTCAATTTCTTGAGATAGTGAAGTCTTGATACTTTGCATTTGACTTTGAATTACTTCAAAATCAGCCAATAACCCAATTGTTGTGATGAATACTAAGAGGGGGGGGTGAATTAGTATGCCAAAAATCACTGTACTTAAACACTTTACTAGTCTAGCAGTAAACCGGTAAAACAGTTTAGCAAACAAACTGGTTATCACACATGCAAACCAAATAACAAATAATGCGTTCACCCACAGAAGCACAATCACCATAACACAAGATATTTTGACGTGGAAACCCAAATGGGAAAAACCATGGTGAGATGAAACTCACAAGTAACTATCTGCAGAATAGGAACCAAACCAGTTAAGGTCATACAATGTTCTTTACCAGAATAGATCCTGTTAGGAATCTCAATCTCTGTTAGGAGATAAGTCCAATTAAAGACTACCTTTCTAGAGGATTTTAGATCCACAGATGTGAACCACCTTGTTAGAGGATTTATAAAAAGGCTTTTTGGGCCTACCCAGTTAAGGGCTTCAAACTTGTCAAAGATGTGAGTAATCAACAAGTGAGTGATCTAGAAAATAGCACAGATTGCTTGGTTAGATCCTTGATAGCTCTTTCCTAATGCATTCGAGCATTACTTCAGTCTTCAACACATTCACACTCTGTCTTCTCTCACAGATATGAACTTCTCTTCTATAACCACACTTACAAAAACTCATCAATCACCTTAAACCCTAACAACAACCTAAAACCCTAGACATGATGTCCTTATAAAGGAATCTGATTTCATGTCGGTCCAATAGGATTACAATACAATTTCCTAGGTTCAATGCATCTAGACATATTTGGTAACATGACACAAAAAGCACCGCCAGAGTGTCGGCACCACAAAACAATCGGTGGATGGTAACTCATCACAAAATGTCGGTTGGTAACTCATCACAGAGTATTACCGGTTCAAACAAAATACCGGTTTAAGAAAAATACGGGTTGTCAGTTTGACAAAAATGAAGACTAGAAAATATGAGTTGTGTCGCTTTGTTCCTTCGTACCACTTGAGATCCTCAAACTGCTTGGGATCTTCATACCGCTTCAGATCGGTAAACACTTTCTGCAAAACACTGATACTCTAAAGACTATAATACATCATACCAGTTGGAACAAATACCGGTTGAGCTTTAACTCATACATACAAAAATTGATCTCATAGCAAGTGTGTGTCCATCAATGATAATCACAACATAATCATCAAAAATGCCAACAATCTCCCCCTTTGGCATTGATGGCAACACTTAGGAAATTTTTGACTTCTAAGTGTTTTACAATAAAGAATATACCATAATCAAAATTACTCCCCCTAAGCATATACACTATCCCTTTTGTAGAAAATAACATGAAAGTATACATCAAAACATCAAAATTTATATACTTCTCCCCCTTTGCCAACAATGACAAAAATATTGCAGACTAACCCCTGTTTCATTAGTATTAAAATAATAAGTGTTTATGACAGTAAAGAGTAAAATTTGTCAAAAACTGATTTAAAGTCCTGCAAAAATTGCTTCATGAATAAGGACCATGACTCAAGTAGGGATGTAGCCACCTCTTTCTCTGTCTGCATCTAGGAGACATGTTCTTCCATGGCATCTATCATGCTCATTTCTTGAGTGACCATTAGGGCATCAAGATTTAGATAGAATTTCTGGAGAATTTGCAGTCTCGGCAGTAGGACCAGTTGAAGTTCCTGCAAATTTTGTGTCTGGTTGCTTATCTCTACCTCTAGTCTTGTAGACTGAAGTTGAAGCTGGTGAACAGTTTGTCCATAGGTGGAGAAGGAGTCATAGGGCATCTTGAAGGTGCTAATAAATGACTGCATATCAGTTTGTAGTTTGTCCTTCTGAGTGAGCACATCATCACAAAATAAATGAGGTTGACAAATCTTGCTGAGTAGTAGATTGTCCTCATTCATTGCATCTCTAATGTCCTTTTGTGTCTTCTGGAGATCAGACCAGAGCTCTGTTAATTTTCTCACCAAGGCAGTGTCCAGAGCATTTTGATGCACCTTCTTGGCATTTGCTTCTATGACCTCTTCCAGGATTTTCACCTGGTCTTCTACAACTATACATAGGAGCTTCAATTGTGCAAGTGAGGAATCGGTACTAGGAAGGTTTGTACCGGGTATCAAACTAGTAAGTGTTTCCACTGCAGTTTGGATAACATCTTCCTCCTTTTCCCTCCTTAGAGCATCCAAACACTCTTGAGCAAGCTTAATGCTCTGTAGTAGCTCTGATTCATTTGCAAACTGGAGGTCAATAGGACTGGTAATATCAACCAGTTTAGCCTGACTACCAATTGCCATTGGGATCTCCACATGTGTGTTCTTTGCTGTTGCTTCCTTGTCCTTGGCTTTTTGCTTATCTTCTTGAGCCTTCCTCTGCTCCTCTTCTTCTTTCTTTATTTTCTCTTCTTCTTGTCTCTTCTCTTCATCTTTATGCTTCTTCTCTTCTTCAGCCTTCTTCTTCTCCTCTTCCTTCTTTCTCTTCTCCTCTTCCTATTTCTTCTCTTCCTCTTTCTGCTTCTCCTCTTCTTTCTTTTCCTCTTCCTTCTTCTTCTTCTCTTCCTCTTGTTTCTTATTTTCCTCTTCTCTTCTCTTCTCTTCTTCTCCTCTTCTTTCTTTTCCTCATCCTTCTTCTTCTTCTCTTCTTCTTTTCTTGTATCCTCTTCATCTTTCTTCTTTTCCTCCTTTTGTTTCTTATCCTCTTCCTCTTTCCTCTTTTCCTCCTTTTGTCTCTTATCCTCTTCATCTACCTGTTTCTTCTTATGCTTGCTTCTCCTGTCCTATTCCTTCTGATGGTGTACCCTGAGTAACATTTTCACCATCTAAGGCATCAACATCAATGGGGTCCATTTGTTCTGTGATCAGTTCTCCTTCACTATTATACACCTCATCCAGTTTGCCAGTTTCTAGTTCTTGCTCAGCTTTCCTATTGGCTTCAACCACTTGATGCATCTTTAGAGCTTCTTGAGCATGAGTATGTGTATATTTTATCACTTCATGACCTTTCCTTCCAATAATAGGAGTCTTCTTCTTCTCATGAAGAAGAGGCCTTTGTATTTATTCATAACTTTGAAAAGTTCTGAATTTGATACATCAAGAAAATATTGAGCAAATATTTCCTCCCTCATTTCCTGTTCCTTTTCTATGGCAATGCACCATTTGTTGTCTAAATAATTATACAAAGAAACTGGTGTCTCAGATCTAATTTCTGAAGGTGACCGATCATTTACACACAAATACTTAATGATTTCCTATTCAACTTCTTCCTTTTCATTATCATTGAAGTCATCAAAACAATCAATTAAATCATTCAGCAATTTTCTCCTAATATTCTTTATAGTTCTTTGATAATGTGTCAAAGGTTTGTAAGAAGAAATATCAATATTTACCGATGCAGATGTTGCTGGTTCATTCTTTGTCTTTTTCTTTGTTTGCCTAGTCTTCTTCTTAGGTCATTCTTCCAACATAGTTTCTTCTGAGTCCGATGTACTTCTTTTCGTCTTCCGCTTCCTCTCAAAGACTTTGGTAGGTGCAGCTTCTGGTTTCTTCTTAGCTGGTGACCGCTTGGTCACTTTGGGACTGGCTACAGTAACTGGTGTCGATGTTGAAGGCACTGCCTTTCCTTTCTTTTCTAAGGATTCTACAACTGGTGTAACCCTTTCCAAATAGGTGTCGGTTCTCTTTACCTTGGGATCAAGGGGTGAGGCGATTAGGGTAGAAGCATACCCATCCAGTATATCATACATTACCTCATAGCCCATAGGCTCCACTTCTTCCTGCCTAGGCTCAACGGCCTCCATTATGCATTCATCCACTTTGATGGTGAAGCAGATATCTTCCTCATACTTTTTGACTATGTCACTGGATATTCTTATCCTTTGGCTCATCTTGCGTCTGAACTCATCAAAGTATTTGTTCAGTGCTTCCGGATAGCTGGTTCCAACTACTTGTAGACTTTCCTTAATTTGTTTTGTCACTAGTTGGTCAGCAGACCACTGAATGTCACCTACTCCTGGAAAGTAGCCTTGGAAGTAAAAGAACAACCAACCAGTAGTTGTCTGAACTTAAATCTCAGTGCATTGTCCTATTTGATCGACTTAAGATTCAACATAAGTTGTCTTTGCATACAAGTGCACAGATCAAACGATGCATCTTACTTGATCATCCTGTAAGCGGCATTTACTGCTGCAGCAAAGACAGAATTAATTCTACTAGCAGAGAATGTCAGGTAACCTATCACCATGCAGGCATACTTGACCAGATCATCCTTGATTGAGTTGACGGTCATTCCACATGAGTTGCTCACTGAACCGGTGAGCTTGGACATTTCAGTCTTGCTGACCTTCCTTAGGGCTGGCACTTCCCCCCTTGTTATAGAAACCGGTGATGACATGAATCACTTCTGGTGTGATACCATGCATCTGCTCTAGGTACATCTTATCACTATGTACCCTTCTTAGAATAATATGAATGTGATCATCCAAAAATTCTTCAAGAAAATAAACTGCATTGTGAAGTTTCTTCCTTTCCAGAATGCTGAATTCTAGTTTAATCTTCTGATCCTTTCTGCAGAATAAGCTCAGTTGTGAATGGATCACAAGAGACCCTAGGTCTTCGATTTTTCAGTCTATGTAATCGAAAATGCCTTCTTCTACTATAACACCAGCAGGTACTTGAGACAGGGCATTGTATTTCAACTTTCGTTTAATGAAGTCCATAGAATCAATGGGTGTACTAGAGCTATCATGTGATGCAAAAGCCATGATAAATGAGAATTATGAAAAATACCTTCATAGATCAAAATTTAGGGCTTCATAGTTTGAACTTTGTCATGCACTCCTTCAGTTGCAGAGATACCGCTATGCGTTCTACTCTCCTTCAGCAGATGTTAGCTTCAGATTCTTCTTCGGGTTTTTGATAGACTACTTGAATCACCGTGTAACTCGCTTTTCTTCGCTCTGCACTTGAAAAACTTCTTCGCTCAAAAAATGATAAGTGAGAAATGATTTGAAAATTCCTTTTAAACAGGTTCTCTACCTACCATAATAAATTATCCACTATTAGGGCGTAAACCCTAATTTTCCTTTAACCATTTTCGGTCTTCTGCCGATTGATAGGTATCTCATAATAGTTAAGGTCTTTTACCAATATCAACCGAGGGTTAAAAGTATTTCACCATTTGCTTCCCCTAAGCTTTTCTAGTGCTTAGTTTGTCGGTTTCGTGATTTCCACACTAGGTGTAGAAACCGGTTCTTCATGCAACACCACTGGTTTCTTTTTCCAGGTTTTGTTCATATCCACTTGAATAGTTTCAATATCAATGTTTCCTTCTGGAGTGACCGATATGTCATCTGATATGTTCTTTCTTATTCTGCAGAATCTAGCAATGTGACCCAGTTTGTTGCAATGATAGCAGACCATTCCAGGTGCTCTCCATGGTCCATTATTCATGTTACCATTCTTCCTCCTGCATGTTGCAGCAGTGTGACCATGACAATGACAAATCACACAGATTTCTCTCCATCTAGTTGCCGCTTGATAGCCACCGCTACCTGACTAATGATTAAAGGTATTAAACTGGTTTGGGTTCTAGTTACCAGAGGGTTCAAGAAATACTCCTTGATTCCTTTGATGATACCTTACAGTATTGTGCATGACAGACCTGCATTAAAATGCTCTATGCCCAAACTTGTTTCATGCATAACAATTACCATTGAATCTATTGGATCTAGGCTTATCATTTAGAAAATAAGGAAAATTATTGTAAGCCTTATTTCTACATACATTAGCAGTGTGTCCTTCCTTGAGACAGTTAAAGCAAACAGGTTTAAACTTTTTCTTACCTTTATCCTTTGATGTCGGTTGTTTCTTTGATGCTCCATCTTTTGTTCCAGAGGTCTCACCTTTCTCATAATCAGAGAAACCAAGTCCATTGGTATTCTTTACTAGTTTAGCTGATTCAAGCTTCTGCTTTATCTTAACAGTACTCTTGTTGAACTTAGCAAGTATTTCCTTTGACTCGGAGAGTTCTTTGGAAATAGAAGCATTTGTTTCCATCAAATTTGCATTCTTAGAGATGGCTATGTTCAGTTCTCCTTGCATTTCTTCCTTTTCCACTTTACTCGCATGAAGTTGAGTGGTTAGGGCACTGATCTCTTGCTTCAGTTTGGAGATTTCATGATCTTTGTCTTTTACCAGATCTTCAGCTTTCCTCCAGTTCTCAAGCTCTTGCAACATTCGAATACTCAATCCTTCCAACTCCTTTCTTAGGTTGGAATTAGATTCATTCAGCTTTTCTACTTCTTGAATTAGGGCTTCCATGTTTGCTTCATCAGAAGAACTATTTTTAGATAGCTCCATCAATTTTTCAGCATGTTCTCTCCTTTTTGTTGAAGAGGCCTTATATTTGACCATCAGATCATCATAGGCTTGCTTAGACTAAGTGAGCTGATGAGTAAGTTCCCTCATAGTGTATTCCCCATATCTCTTTCCAAGTGGTTAAACTTATAGAAAGGTTGGCTCTGATACCAATTCATGAATACTAAGAGGGGGGGGTGAATTAGTATGTCAAAAATCACTATACTTAAACACTTTACTAGTCTAGCAGTAAACCGGTAAAACAGTTTAGCAAACAAACCGATTAGCACACATGCAAACCAAATAACAAATAATGTGTTCACCCATAGAAGCACAATCACCATAACACAAGAGATTTTGATGTGGAAACCCAAATGGGAAAAACCACAGTGAGATGAAACTCACAAGTAACTATATGCAGACCGGTTAAGGTCAGACAATGTTCTTTACTAGAACAGATCCTGTTAGGAACCTCAATCTCTATTAGGAGATAAGTCCGATTAAAGACTACCTTGCTAGAGGATTTTAGATCCATAGATGTGAACCACCTTGTTAGAGGATTTACAAAAAGCTTTTTGGGCCTACTCGGTTAAGGGCTTCAAACTTGTCAAAGATGTGAGTAATCAACAAGTGAGTGATCTAGAAAATAGCACAAATTGCTTGGTTAGATCCTTGATAGCTCATTCCTAATGCATTCCAGCATTACTTCAGTCTTCAACACATTCACACTCTGTCTTCTCTCACAGATATGAACTTCTCTTCTATAATCACACTTACAAAAACTCATCAATCACCTTAAACCCTAACAACAACCTAAAACCCTAGACATGATGTCCTTATAAAGGAATCTAATTTCAT
This sequence comes from Cryptomeria japonica, assembly GCF_030272615.1. Lineage (NCBI taxonomy): Eukaryota > Viridiplantae > Streptophyta > Pinopsida > Cupressales > Cupressaceae > Cryptomeria > Cryptomeria japonica. The sequence goes on from NC_081413.1 coordinate 501,971,457, forward strand.
GTCAATCCAATAGGATTACAATACAATTTCCTAGGTTCAATGCATCTAGACATATTTTGGTAACACGACACAAAAATCACCGCCAGAGTGTCGGCACCGCAAAACAATCAGTGGATGGTAACTCATCACAAAATGCTGGTTGGTAACTCATCATAGAGTATTACTGGTTCAAACAAAATACTGATTGCCGGTTTGACAAAAATGAAGACTGGGAAATACGAGTTGTGCCGCTTTGTTCCTTCATACCACTTGAGATCCTTGAACTGCTTGGGATCTTCATACCACTTCAGATTGGTAAACACTTTTTGCAAAACACCAATAGTCTAAAGACTATAATACATCATACCGGTTGGAACAAATACCAGTTGAGCTTTAACTCATACATATAAAAAGTGATCTCATAGCAAGTGTGTGTCCATCAATGACAATCACAACATAATCATCAAAAATACCAACATGTTGAACTTAGAAGATGAGACCCCTCTGATTTCAACCGTGCAATCCACTCATCTACTACTCAGCCCCTGACTCCTACGTGTTCAACTTTCTTTAGAGCCTTAGTATCTATTGAGGAACCAATTGGCTCAATTTCTTGGGAGGATTGTGTAACCTTGAGAAGAACATTGGTTAATTTCTCACACTTTCGTTTTAACTTGTTCTTATCATCTCTTTCCTGATCAAATCTCCGCAACAAAGAGTAAAAAGCAATTTGAGAATCCAGCTTAATGCTCTCATGTGTTTCCACTCCAAGTTTTACAGTTTGCATGGTATAGTCCTCGGGTTGTATATTATCTTTACTTTTATCTGATGATGGCATCATGATGTCATCATATTTCCTCTTAGTAGTTGGATCTACTAATACCCGAGAAACAGTCTTCGACTTTTTGGTACCTTTGGGCTTTGGGGGAACCAACTGCTCAAAATCAAACTCATTGGGTGAAATCACCCATTTCTTTCTCTTGGGTGCTATTACCTCCATCCAAGGTGGTAATTCTAGATTGGCGAGTGGAGTAGTAGCTTCTTGCTAAGTACCAATTGGTATTTCAAAAGCAAATTGGCTTGAACTTGCAGCGGTTGTGGATGTTGTTATTGGTATCAATGCAGAAGTATCTAGTGACATGCTAGCTGATGTAGTAACAATAGCTGCTACTGACACCTCTACAGTTATAACCAGAGATGGAGAGTAGAAGGTGCAATGGAAATAATTTCAATACTTACCAGAGGTGGGACTTTTGTTATGACTGTTGTAGAAGGTAAAGTCATCATCTGTTGTTTCGCAAATGCTTGCTCCATAGTTTCAGGAAAATCCAACATTGAAGATTCAATGGTGGTTGAAGGAATATCATCCAAACTGGAAAAATTGGATAATGTGAAGAACTGTTGAGCAGCTTCTGACTATGTCATGTCCATATCTAACTCCTCATCATCAAATCCCTCATCCTCTTGATCTAAGTTAGTTTCAATGGAATGAATAACAACTTATGGATGGGTTGGCGCCTGTGAGGTGGCAAGGACATTAATCTCACCATGATGTGCTGACTCTTCAACCTGTGCTTCCTCTTGATGAGGAATTTCACCTTCTTCTGGCTCCTTTTCTTTCTCAGTCTCTTTAGTAGACTGTTCCTCTGACTCTTTTGTGGTTGTCTCATGTGTTGCTGAAGACGACTCACCTTGTTTAGACCCCTTAACTATGAATTTAATTTTGGGTCCTTTTCCCTTAGATTGGGCTGTAGGAGTTGAGGATGGTGCTTGTTGATCTGCTTGCCTCTTGGTCCTTGTTTCAGCCATAGTTGTCTTACCAACTAGACCATCACTATTGTCATCATCTCCAGAACTAGCAGGAAGTTGTTTCATTCGAAGATTCTTCTTCAACAACCATGCATTGGTATTTGCCAAAATGGGGGAAATTATTTGAGTAATACTTACTCTCCTTCTTCGATAATTGCACCAGTGGGAGTGGTGAATCAGCAATCTTCTTTTCATAATAGACTGGGTCTATTATGTCATCAGTATCCTCCATGGTCATTGGGAATTTTGCTAGATCCACATTTTCAATCTACTCTAGGGTAAGACAATTGAAATCCATTCTTCTTATGTCTTCTTCATCTTGGCAATCCACCCATACATCTTCAAACCTAAAAACATGGGTGTAGTTTCTTTTGATCTTATTCTTCATGCCATGAAAATCAAAATTATTTCATGCTTTGAACCTCCTCATAGTATTCCATTGCATCTCCTCTTCCATGTTCTTGGCCTTGGGATTAGTTAAAACTGAATACCGACCAATAGATTCTGGGAACTTCAATCCAGTCTTATGTACTTGTGATTTATTTTCGTGCACAAAAATCAGTTGTCAACACAACTCCATGAGTACAATATTCTCAGACATATATCTTGGTAGAATGAAAGGTTCTCGTGTGAAACATCCTATCCGGATGTAAGTTAATGTTGGGAACTGAAGAAAAACACATCCAAAATGAGAAACCCTATTATATGCCACCACCGAGAGCCTTTTCTTCTGCAAGTCTTTGTCAAACATGCAATCCATACAGCAAAGAAAGTGTCATTAACTCTTCTGAAATGGTTCCCTTGATTATGGATCATGAGTTGATCATAATAATTCCAGACTGGCACTAACCTCTTGTCACCTTTTGTAGATAAACCTGGATATTGCCTCATGGAAGCAGCTGCATATACCAGGTATGAGGTCATATAGAATTTTAATGTTACCTTAACCTCCTTCAATTGTGAGCAGAGTTCATCACTAATCTGCTCACCCCAATCAATCCTAGCAACTCCTTTCCTGATTATATTCATGTAATAGCACATCCAGTTTTGGAAATAATGAGAGTCTTTCAAACCTTTTACCCGTGCCAACATGGTGACCATATCATTGTATTCCTTGTTGAAGTCACTTCTATGGAAATATTTAGGCCATCTGGAAGTAGTAGAGTTTCTAGCAGTAGAGAGGTAAACTGTATTAATTACTTTCTTGCATTTTACATCACTTTTCTCATAATACTCCTGAGCACTTCCTTGAGAAATATCGACCACTTCGTTGACTGAAGAACCCTTGAATACACTGTTAAAGAAAATGTTGTCCAATGTCATAACCATATTTGAGAAGCATCTTTAACTTGTCTTGTATTTGGATCAAAATGATTCGCCATTGCAAGTACAAAGTCTGGATCATGAGTTGTGATAGGGAAAGAAGCATATTTGTGCAACTCGGATCTGATCAAGTTTCTTAGACAAGAAGGAGCTTTCTCAACTAGATCAATAAAATCCTGCATATTAACATGACCAATCTTTGTATCCCTGATCTCCTTGATGTTGGAATCTACTGAGCTTTTTGAGTACATATTCAAGTATTTGTCATACTTGTACTTCATTTTCTTTGCTGATGACTTGCCTAGTGAGGATTCCAATTGACTGGAAGAAGGTTCTGATTTATCATGAGGAGGTCTTGAAATTTGCAAATTACTACATTCAACACTGATGATTAGCTTCTTCAACAATCATCATCATCAGAAAACCAAATTTTATCAACTCAATCAAAAATTCAGAGTCAGAACGGGCTTGGGAACAAAATTGGTAAAAACTGGCAGGTCGGGGAAAAAAGCTCGACCTACACCTTAGGAGTAAAAATTTGCACATCGGACTTTAAAGTCTGATGTACAAAGGTAAAACATCTTACTTGCATATCGGACTTTAAAGTCCGATGTGCAAAGTGGGGAAAAGCCATCGGCACATCGAACGTTAAAGTCCGATGTGCAAAGTAAAAAAAAAGTCATTAGCACATCGGACTTTAAAGTCCGATGTGTCAATGAAAAACTATTCAAAAGACAAGCACATTAGACTTTAAAATCTGATGTGCAGGGGAAGGACAACCGATTGACATGTTGAGTTTTAAAACCTGACATGTCAATCAGAAAAACTTATCTCACATATCGGACTTTAAAGTCCCATGTGTAGGTTTAACCCTCCTGCTAACACGTCAGGTTTTAAAACCCGACATGTTAGCAAGAGGGTATCTCCCACATATTAGACTTTAAAGTCCAATATGTGGGAGTTATCTCAATCCGTTAGCCTGCATGTCAGGATTTGAAACCTGACATGCAGGTGAAGGATAAGATGGACTAAAAGATCAAATGGCAATCAGACATTAAAGTCTAATGTGCCCTTGACCTTGAAGGAAAGGAAAAAATGTGAAAATGAAAAATGGTAGGAAAGAATAACAACAAAAACCCGAGAAGAAAAGAAAAACCCTACCTCAATCGGCCTGATTGAAGAAAATCTGATGACTTCACAAGGAGATTTGGGGATGAAATTGCGAGAAAGGAGCAGGAGGGCACACGCAAAGAAAAGATCGCCAAAAGAAATGAAGAATAAAAACCAAATTTTTAATAAATAACCCCAAAATTAACCATTGATTCCTTCATTAATGGTTAAACGTGCCATGCATGTCGGACTTTAAAGTCTGACATGCTGGATTAAATCGCTTGCAAGTTAGACTTTAAAGTCTAACATGCAAGCGATTGCTAAATCAACCTACACATCGGACTTTAAAGTCTGATGTGTAGATGCAAAGTCCCTGTAGGTCGGACTTTAAAGTCTAATCTGTAGGAGAAAAACCAAAACTATGCATATCGGACTTTAAAGTCCAATATGCAATTCCTTCAAAAAGAGAGAACCTTAAAGTCCGACCTGCAGGGAAAACTGCAAAAATAAAAGAACTCAAAAACAATAAAAATAAAAAGCAAAAAACAAAAGGAGCTAACTGACGGAGTCGGTCAAGCTCTCCCAGAGGACATGAGGTATGAAACGGACCAGTTTCGTAGGGTTGCCTCACAATTTTAGCTACACTGAAATCGAGGAAAACACACTAGTTGACTTACAAAATGTTGAGCATATAGTTCAAAAATCTATTCATTAACCTCATAGCCCATTGGTAGAATCCATGAAGTTCAGGGCTTCACCACTTACATCAAGCACTAGTCGGTGTCAACCATGAAACAGATAGTGTCAGCATATTTCTCCACAATTATTTTTGGGATTATCTCCCTCTCATGCATCTCCTCTGGAAATTTCTTAAAATAACCTCATAGATTTTTTTATTTTGAGCTTTGGAGTCATCGGAATTGTATAGATACTCCCGAATCTGTACTCCTACTAGCCTATCAAATGCCCACTAGATTGGACCAACTTCAGGAATCTCATTCTTGAAGTAGAAGAATAGGCACAGAAGTAGAGTAACATACTTGAAGGGTTTCTTCTTGTTCTCTTTGATCTTCTTGAACTTTTTGATAAGCTCACTTCGGAGAAACTCACAAAGATCATATTTCTTGTTCTCTCGTAACATTTCATATGAAGCATAAATTGCAGTACCAGAGATAGAATTCATTCAGCTAGAGTAATAAATCTTATAGCCTATCACCATAGATGCAAATCATATGTCATCCTCCAAAATATCTTCAATAGTCATCGCTCGTTTATCAAACTTTGACCAAGTTGTACTGGTTACAATGTCATTTTTACCATTTTTAGAGATGACAATGCACTGGATGCACACAACCCTGTTACTACTTGAATCACACCTTTAGTGATCTTATGCGGCTTATCCAACCACATGAATTCATCATGAACATGACTCAGGATGTACCAGATCCACTCATGTTCATATGCCATTGAAAACTTCACAAGTTAGACAAAACCTTTTCTTTCCAATCCTTGAAATTCAGGTTTCAACATGGGACTTTGATTAGATAACCGATTATTGAAAAGATTCAACATATGGGAGCTTCCCAATTATTCAATCGGACAATGTGTGTAAACCCTTATGTCTTCATTATGCTGGACTCTATAGGGCACATACAAAAATGCACTCTTAGGGTCGTCCTCCATTGAAATGAATGGATGATTTTTAAAGTTGGGACGAGAACGCTTAGTGATATTTACAACCAAAGGGGTAGAGGTACCAAATGCAGCCATTCTTATAGATTCAAATTTCAAACTTCCACTGAAAGAGGGTTTTCACTAATAAATAACTTTGGTACTGGATTAGTTCTTCTCACCAAATTGCTTTGGAAATTGGTAGCACTAAATTTTTCCTGATCACCTTCTTCACAGAACTCTCTAAGCTTCTTTTCTTTAATTGCAAAGTAATAAATGAAGAGGAAAAGTTACCTTTAATTTGCCACAAACCTAAATTTTCACTGCAATAAATGCACTCTACCCTATTTCTTTTGGATGCTCTGCATCTATCAAAAATTCTTCACTAGATCTTCAAATCGGCTCAATTCTTCTAGAGATCCACCATAAACATTTGCAATCATCTGCAACCTATCAGAAATAGGCACAGATCTCAAATAGGGGGTTTGAAAGATTTGCATTATAACTCCCCCAAGGCTAGATTGTTATTGTGAGGATCCGAGGGTGAATCGGTAATAACAATAAACTTAGAGAGTTCTAGCCAAATGGGAAAAACCACGATGGGAATTGGTACACACAAAATTTGCACTCTTTTGGAATGTCCCTTGTTAAAGGTCTGGCCTAGTTAGGAGCTTTATAATAATGCCCAGTTAAGAGAAAACCCTCTTAGGAGTCACCTGGTGAAGGTATTTTAACCTCAACCCTGTTAGGAGCTCTACCCTATTAGAAATAACCTTTCTAAAGGATTTAAACCCAAATTAATGAGCCACTTGGTGAAGGGATTTACAATATCAGGCCTGTTAGGACCTATCCAATTAAGGTATTTTAATACTGTTGTAAGAGTTAGGGAACAACAGGTAAATGACCTGATCACAACACTCTCTTCTTGTTAGTACAGATCCATTTCAGTTCCAATCTTCTTCACACATGCACTTTTCAACTAGGTCAGTTACGTAACCCTAACAACATTCAAAATACATTGAATTTACATCATATATCATATCACATCATATCATTACAAATCATTACAACAAATTTCAAGACAATTACAATCGTTGAATGATCATAACACATCACCACACATCGATCTAATAAGTTGTCAAAACCTTATCACATTCTGTTAAGAACTTTGTTGTTTCCCAAGAAATTTGCTACTTGATCATTCTCAAATAGAATCTTATCCATTCACACAGATTCTGACATGTCACCACTAAGTTAAGATCATGAAAAGATCCACCGCCAAACCATAAAACATCATCGGTTAAAGATCTTGTTACCGGTTCTCAAACCATACACTAAATAAACAATAGTCAATTACAAACATAACTTCCAGTTCTCCAAACATGATGTGATTCCATTCATAGACTCATTATAATTTCATAAGAATACATTCCAAACTGCAACGCCTAACTCAACACGGATCTCTACCGCAACAATCTCCTTCTCTATTCCTTCTTACCGACTGACTGCAACTTAGTAGTTTTGTTGTCTAGCTCAGTTCATTACCGGTTAGGATATACTTAGATAAATTAGATGATATACCAAACATAAAAAAAATGTCTTCCATCAATCACAAAACAAATAACTGATCATAAATCATCATATCACAATTATATCATCACCAACTAGTGCAAGAGCCCCTATGAAGACCTATGGAGACAAGGTGCACTAGGGTCACTGATAGGCCCTCATGAAGAATCAATGAGAAATGAATTCTAAAAGGCCTTTAAGGTCTTAAAACAATTTAATCATGGCCATTAGAGCCAATAAATGATATTAAATGTAATAGAAAGGTCAAAAAGTGTAAAATTGTCAAAATTGGCAATTAGGCCTAAAAAGGGCTAAATTTGGGTTTTGAAGGGTAGAATAGGTTTGTGAAGAATAAAACCATGTTTTAAATTTTTTTAAGGTCATCTTAAGACCATTTTTATGTGTTGGTAGAGTTAGGGGTCCAAGTTGTTCATGTTGACAACTTTGTTTGTCAAATGACAACTTTTGAGAGCAACTTTTATTGTCAAAAATGCAAAAAATGACAAGAATAGGTGGTTAGAGGTAGTTGGGTGGTTATAGTTCAGTCTTGAAGGCCAAAAATTCTATAAAAAGTTGCAAAAAAATAATGTGAAGAGACATTGAGAGTTATTGTGAGTATATGATCGAAAAGAATCATTTGGAGCAATAAAATCCATGTTTTCATGTGCCATTTCTAAGTTTCAACGTGAACAGTCTGATCCTTATTCATTTTGATGAATTTGATGTTGGCATCTTGAAATTTTCCTATTTAGGGATGATGAGGAAGTGATTTAAATTTACTTTGGAGGTGCTGGCATTCATTTTTATTGTGTTTAAGCAAAGTTCTTTGCATTTTAGTGAAAATTGTTAGAACCCTGGCTTAGGGTATCCAGTGGCTTATAAATGTGATAACTTTTGTTTTAATGAATATCCAATCCTCATTTTGGGAAGAGATGAGGTCAAGGATGTATACTACATGTCCAGGGTGTCATGCAAGGTTTGGCACGTGCTTCATGATGGGTTTATGACCGTTGTAGTCACAGGGGCAGTTTGACTGTCACAGTCAATGGAGGAAGCTTTGTTTGACATGAAAAAGTGTGTTATGGACAAGAGGGCTTAGAGGAGAGTTATATGGAGTGTTTAAAACCTTATAAAAGAATTTATGCAAGTGGAGTGCCCAAAGGAGGGCTTAAACCAGTGGATTTCCAAAGATAGCAGCAAACTATCACAGTTAGGACAGTATGAGGTAAAGAGAGTATTTGCCAAGACAAGTTGACTTTCTAATATGCCATGGGTTGTGGATAGAACCTAGTTGGTTTTTCAAGTTCCTTTAGTGTTGGGAGTGGGTGTATACCATTATTTGGTGACCATCTTGAGGGGTGATTGGTTGACTGTCAAGTAACCGGTGATAGGACAGTGTAAGTCTTTTAGCTTGTGAACCTAGTTTGGATTTTGGTTGGGTTGTAATTATTTCAAATGCAATGTGGGAAGAGTCTACCTTGGTGTTTGAGTATGGAGGAGACTAGGAGCCTAATGTTGATCCTATAGTAGGGTCCAAAGGAGTGAGTAGGTTATCAAAACCTTAGAAGTGCAGTCTTAAGCAATTGATGGGATGATCAATCATGATCAATAGAAGTTGGAATGGGGAGTTGGTTTCACCTAGCATGTAGAAAGATCCTCTAGAGTGTCACCTTGAGTGATTGAACCCTTGAGATTTCTAGATCAGGAGATCCCTCTGCATCACCAATAGTCCATCAATTCCCTCATATTAACATCATCCTTTACTGGTACATCATCATCTCTATCAGTTATGCCAACATGCCAACATTCTCCCCCTTTAGCATTGATGGCAACACTAAAAGAATGCAACACCAAAACATTCAACTGATGAAAAATACTAGGAGCTAATCATGCCATGTTGTACTGATTTGTTCTTTACTTGTTCTTCTCCTCCTTTCATTTCTTCTCCCTATCATTATTCTTCTCCCTATCATTGTTTGTCTCCCTATCATTGTTCTTCTTCCCCTTTGACAACAATGACAAAGGTGCAATGATATCTTTTGTCTTCATTTCTGTTGCTACTATCTCCATCATCTCTATGTGCCTCATCTTAGCTGCTCCCCCTAAGGAGTATCCCACTTCTCATCAATTCACAGTGAAAAATATTCTAGAAGTCCACTGGATTGATGCATCACTAGCATCCTAGTTGATCTTATGTAGGGGTATAACCCCTATCTTGCCTTTGAGATATTCAAAGATTTCCTTAGGAAATGGTTTGGTGAATATATCTTCCAACTGCTCCTTACTTGACACATGCTCCAATCTCACTTTCTTTTCCTATACTCTTTCTCTCAAAAACGGATACTTCAATTCAATATGTTTAGTCCTAGCATGCAGTACTAGGTTCTTTGAAATTTTTATAGCACTGGTGTTATCATAATGTATGACTACCGGTTTGGTCATATCCTCCTTGAATCCTTCCAAGACATATCTCATATATATTTCTTGTGTATAATTCATGGATGCAGCCAGATACTTTGCTTCTGTTGTAGACTGAGATATACCCTACGTGTCCAAGATACCAGTCTACCACCTAGAAATAATGCTCCACCTATTGTGCTTTTTTGGTCATCTACATTTCCTGCCCATTATGCATCTGTGAATACCTTCAAAGAAAAATTTCCTTTGTAACGATATCATAATAAACTATCCTTCTAAGATATCTTAATATTCTCTTCACTGATGTCATATGTGTCTCCTTAGGGCTCTTCTGAAATCTTTCTACTAAACCAACTACATGGGCAATATCCGGTCTACTATGAACAACATAATAAAGTTTCCCAATCATAGATTTGTATTCCTTCTCATCCACTGAGGGTGAATCATCTTCTTTTGACAATCTACAACTTGTAACCATAGGTGTTCCAACTGGTTTATAGTCTTCCATTCCAAAAGTTTTCAATACTTCCTTCATATACTTGGACTGACTAATAAAAATTCCACCTTCCAGTTGTTGGATGTGCAAACCAATGAAAAATATGATCTCACATATCAGAGACATTTTAAACTCCTTTTTCATCTCTTCTATAAAATTTAGACTCATATCATCATCTCCTCCAAATATGATATCATCAACAAATACTTTTGCAATCAATATCTTGTCTCCTTCAGTCTTAAAGTAGTTATCGTTGTCCTCACTAGTTCTTTGAAATCCAATCTTTATCATATGTGAATGAATCCTTTCAAACCATTCCCTTGGTGCTTGCTTTAACCCATATAATGCTTTATGCAGTTTCCATACCATATCCTTATCTTGTGACAATGCAAACCCATCTGGTTGTTCAATATACACCTCTTCTTCATAAATACCATTCAAAAATGCTGACTTTACATCCATTTGTTAAACTTTAAAAAAATTAAAAGCTACAAAGGCAAGTAGTATTCTAACACCTTCAATCCTAGCAATCAGTGCAAAGGTCTCTCCATAATCTTCACCTTCTTCTTGTGCATACCCTTTGCAAATTATTCTTGCCTTATTTCTAACAACTTCTCCTTTTTCATTCATCTTGTTTCTAAACACCCACTTTGTACCAATCACATTTTTATCATCAGGTCTAGGAACAAGTGACCAAGTGTTGTTTTTATCAATCTAATCAAGCTCTTCATTCATTTCCTTTAACCAATCATCATCCTTAAGAGCTTCTCTCACTATCTTCGGTTCAAATGTGGAAATCAGACAAGCACTTTCTCTAATCTTTCTTCTAGTTTGTACTCCAGTATTCTTGTCACCAATTATCTGATCAGCTGAGTAATTCAACTTTACATATCTAGGTATAACCAGTTCCGGTGCAATAACCTCTTCTTGTTCTTCATCTTCATCTCATTCATCTACCGATTAGGTAGTATACTCCACATTGTTCTTCTTAGCATCAATCTAAATCTTCGGTTCAATAATCACTATCTTTTGTTTCTTAACTACATTAGACTTGCTAGAATCATCAGACTTCTTTGCAACTAGGGTTTTCATTCTAAATGCACTTCCACAATCTTCACAATCCGCTATCAACTTTGCCAAAGTAGCAGTCAAAAGATCTTCTATGTTCCTGTCGTCCTCAAGGTGTGCTCACAAAAATTCTAATTGAAAATCAAACTATAAAACACCTTTCTATTGCCTTTTACTAAACCCGATTGAACATACCCTAATCATCGTTCAACTCAAAAACTTGATACCGACACACATATCACATCCAATTAACAGATTTGAGAATTAACCGATTCAAAATTACTCCATAACATCATATAGCATCAAAATATATAGATTTAACTTACCACACATCATTCAGGGGGTCCAGAGATAGATTTGACAATAATCTCCCCCTAAGATTTATATATAGCTTAGTTTGTCGGTGATGGATTCTCCACACTAGGTGAAGAATTGGAATCTTCCAATGGTTTCTCCTCACTTTTCTTTCTCAAGATCTTGTTCATCTCATTTCTAGTTTCTTCCATATCCACTTTCTTCTTTCCTTTCTAGTCAATAGACTGATTAACTAGTTTGTTCATTCTAGCTCTGCAAAACTTTGCAAGGTGTCTTAGTTTGTGACAATGAAAACATGCCATTTCAGATGTACTCGAGGGTCGAGCATTGCCTCTACCAGTTCTTCTCCAGAAATTCATAGCAACATGTACAAAGTTGTGACAAATTGAGCATGTCACATTCCATTTATTCTTCATTTCATATGGACTAGACAAGTTCACATAAGGTCTTTTCCAAGTAGGGTTCCTTCGGTCATTGTAAGATTTCTACCAAGTAGGGTTCCTCTAGTTATTGTTAGATCTCTTCCATTCACCATTAGACCTCTGACCCATGTAAGATCTTTTATTGTTCACTCTCAACTTGCACTCAACAGCTTTATGCCCATACTTGTTGCAATTGAAGCAATATCCATTAAAAGTACCAGGCTTATATCCTTCATATGCATTAGGTTTATATCCATCAAAAGTACTGGATTTACTTCTACAAACATTAGCAATATAACCTACCTTATTACAGTTAAAACATATTGGTTTGTAGGTTCTCTTATCAGTGTTCTTCTTTTTGGTCTTTGGTGTAGATTTGGCTTCATGCATGGTGACCTTGGTACTAGATGGATCTCCTTGTTCAAAGGTCTACCTTTGTAACTAAATCTGATCATCGAGCATAGCAGTGCTCTTGTTGAGTTTAGCTAGTATCTCATTTACATCAACCAACTCCTTGGTAAGTTCCTTATTTTTCTTTGTAAGACTTTCTCTAAGAGACATAGCCATGTCTAGATCAGCTTGTATTTCCTCTTTTTCCTCATGAATTTGTGCATGCAAGGTACCAATCTCCCGGTTCAGCTTTAAGATCTCATAATCCTTATCTCTTATTGTGTCTTTAGTTATTCTTTTGGCCTCCAACTCTTGGCTCATCCTGATGGTAAGGGCTTCCAACTATCTCCTTAGATTTTTCATCTCAACATTTAGCTTTTCCACCTCATTTACCAAGGCATCAATGTTTGCTTCCTCAGATGAACTGTTTTCAATGAATTCCATCAACTTTTCAATCATCTCTCTTCTCTTAGCCAATGAAGCTTTATATTTGACCTTTAGTGCTTAATAGGCTTCTTTATATTTTGAAAGCCTTTGTGAAAGCTATCATTTACTCATTGAACCTTCCCCCATGTTAGCCTTAAGGATCTTTACCTCAAGCGTTTAAGCTTCTGCACAAAGAGGACCTAGTGCTTTGATACCAATTGTTATTATGAGGATCCGGTTATTAATGAGAGGGGGGTGAATTAGTAATAACAATAAACTAAAATATTTTATCAATCTGAAAATACTTCTCAAAAACAGTTCATAACCAGTACTAGTAACTACTCAATCAATCACTTAAAGCGGATTTACCAAACTTCTCATTCATGTGTTCATCAATATGTAAGCAATGTAATAATATCAAAACCACACATAAATAAATCAACCACCATATGAACACAGATATTTTTCACATGGAAACCCAAATGAGAAAAACCACAGTGGGAATTGGTACCCACAAAATTTGCACTCTTTCGGAATGTGCCCTGTTAAAAGCCTAGCCTGGTCAGAAGCTTTACAATAATGCCCGGTTAAGAGCACACCATGTTAGGAGTCACCTGATGAAGGGATTTTAACCTCAGCCTTGTTAGGAGCTCTACCATGTTAGGAGTAACCTTGCTAAAGGATTTAAACCCAATTTAATGAGCCACCCGATGAAGGGATTTACTGTTAGCATAACCGGTGAACAACTGAGAGGGGGGGTGAATCATTTGTTAACATATTATATCAACCATACCACTTAAAAACCTTTAACCAAATCACATAAACATTAAGTACCAGAATAACAGAAATAGATACAGGTAAACAATACAACTTGAAAATAAAACAGATAATCAACACAATGCAACCATACCACATAACACCATGATTTATACGTCGAAAACCCAGAAAGGGAAAAACCACAGTGGGAAGCCTACCCACAATCAGATGATACTTATGTAGAAAGTATGTGATACAATGAGGGGCCTGCACATGCAGGAAGGCACATTGCCTAGAGCATATTGCTCATTACAAAAGAGTCTCATTGACTACAAAGGTTATAACCACCTCAAGATAAATGGACAACATTCCAGAATAATGAACTGCCAGAGATAGCATCTACCATGCCTGATTACAGTCTCGGTTAAGCTCAATACCAAAGGCCTTTGACCTCTTCCTTAATCCCAATTTGATCACCTATGATTGACCAAATCTCCTTCGCATATGATATTCATTCCACGACCACGATGCTTCCTCTATAATGAGATCTTACATCAATTTATACCAACCCTAAGGCCTAAACCAATTAGGTCAGCCACCTAAAATATATTACAATAAGATCATTAGATACATCCATATTAAAATGATATTCCATGTCATATTGATACCAAAACAACAATGACCAATCCATAAAACATCTTGGTAACATGTAGAGAACACGTTAACATGATACCGGTCCATAACCTAGATAGGCACCGGACCTAATCTGGGCCCACCATGCCAAAGCAATGTCTTCAAACAATGGAAGCATGATCAAAGAACATCTTCAACATCCTGAAATCCATCTAGAAGCCACACCAACACCACTTATGCATCCTGTCAAGATTTATCAGTGAAAGCTCTATCGGTTAAACCTTAAATCCATGTCGGTAAAGGTTTACAAGAGTGTGTGATAGCATGTGATTACCAAGTCAATACAAACTGACCAAAACATGCTTCAGAAGCATGCAACACATAAAATCAAACATACTCCATTGATCCAAACATATTGGAAGTGTCCAATAGATAGTCTCTTCTACCGATAGCACTAGATCTTCTACTGATAACCAAAACCTGTCTATTAGTAACCAACCATGATAGCTAGTGTTGACATCAATGACAAAACATCAATGCAACACATAATCAATTCATCCATATTGCCAACAATCTCCCCCTTTGGCATTGATAGCAACACTATATGTGAAATACATCTAAGTACCAAAAAAAAGCCAAACAAGTCTCCCCCTGTGGAAGACAACCAACAATCTCCTAAATATCAATAACTCTTCCCTTGTGAATGATATCTCTATAAAGTTCTGAATTTATTTTTCACATCAATATCTCTCCCCCTATGACATCAATGCCAAAAATTTGACAAAAATATCAAAGCAAGAATATAAACCTCTAAATCTCAAAGTTAACTACTCCCCCTGAGTAGTAGCACCACTCATCAGTGTCGGAATGAATAGTATCTCTGATAATTCATGTCGGACTAATGACAAATTATATCAATCAAGTCTCTATCAGAGGGGCAGAAACCCCTAACCTATCTCTCAAATACTCAAATGATTCCTTAGATAGCGGTTTAGTGAATATATTTTCAATCTTTTCTTTAGTGTTCACATTAACCAATTTGGCTTCCTTTTCTTCTACCTTGTCCTTCAGAAAGTTATACTTTATTGATATATGCTTAGTCTTAGAGTGAAATACTGGATTCTTAGACATGTCAAAAGTTGAAGAGTTATCACAATAGATAACTATCAGTTCACTATAATTTACCTTGATATCCTTCAACATTTGCTTCATCCATGAGACTTGAGTGCAATTAGTTGCTGCTGCAACATACTCAGCTTCTGCAGTACATAAAGAGATGCATGACTGTTTTTTGCTGATCTATGAAACCAGTTTCTTTCCAAGAAAGAAAGCTCCACTAGAAGTGCTCTTCCTATCATCAGTATCTCCTATCCAATCTAAATCAGTGTATGCACATAAAGTGAAATCATCATCACTAGAATACCTTAGGCCATATTTTGTTGTTCCTTGCAAATATCAGAATATCCTCTTTACTGCACATTCATGATTTTCTTTAGGGTTACTTTGATATCTTGAAACAATACTTACTGCATTCATAATATCTGGTCTAGTCTAAGTTAGATATAACAAGCCACCAATCATAGACTTATACCTTGTCGGATTTACCAGTGTAGATGTATCTTTGATAGATAATTTCTCACTTGTCACCATAGGAGTACTTACCGGTTTAGAATTATCCACACCAAACTTCTTCAACAATTCCCTCAGATACTTAGTTTGACAGATAAAGATGCCTTTGTCAGTTTGAGTAATCTGCAAACCTAAGAAAAATCTCATCTCACCAATCATGGACATTTCAAATTCATTCTTCATATTATTAGAAAATTCCATGTACAATTTATCTTCTCCTCCAAAAATGATATCATCAACAAATAATTCAATAATCAGAATATCATCATCAGTGATCTTATAATATAAATTACTATCAGCACTGCCTTTAGTAAAACCAAGCTTCAAAATACATTTATCCAATCTTGCATACCAAGCTCTAGGAGCTTGTTTGAATCCATATAAAGCTTTTTTCAATCTACAAATCATATCTTTAGCATCTGTCAGTGAAAATTCATCAAGTTTTTCAATGTATACTTATTCCTCAAGTTCACCATTCAAAAATGCACATTTAGCATCCATTTGATAAACTTTATAGTTCTTATAAGCTACATAGGCAAGAAATAGTCTAACAGCTTCAATTCTAGCTACAGGTGCAAATGTCTCACCATAATCAATTCCTTCTATTTGAGAATAGCCTTTACAAACCAATCTAGCCTTGTTTCTTACAACTTGACCATCATCATTTAGTTTATTCCTAAAAACCCATTTAGTTCTAATAGCATTCTTATTTTTAGGTCGAGGAACTAAAGTCCAAGTCTCATTCTTCTCTATCTGATCTAATTCATCTTCCATAGCCTTTAACCAATGTTTATCTTTACAAGCTTCAATAATAGATGTCAGTTCAATTTGAGAAATAAGACATACCTCTTCATTTTCCAGTCTTCTTCTTGTCATAACTCCCTTTTTCCTATCTCCAATGATTTGATCTTAAGAATGATTTAATCTTACATACCTTGGTGTCTTCTGAACTTCAGGCTCACTGCTCTGATCATCAGTCAAATTGTACCGGTGTAACTATCTCAATTTCATGTACCAGTTGAGGCATTATCAGTTTAGTTATGAGCATTTCCATTGTGAGTTCCCTATCATATGATATAGATTGATTTATGTATTGCTCATCCACTTTCACATTAGCGCTCTCCACAATTTTCTGCAATCTTTTGTTTTAACATATATATGCTTTGCTTTGAATTGAATAACCAAGAAATATCCCTTCATCGCATCTAGGATCAAACTTCCCAATTGAATCATCCCTTTTGATATAGCTTTGAATTGAATAACCAAGAAATATCCCTTCATCGCATCTAGGATCAAACTTCCCAATTGAATCATCCCTTTTGATATAGCATTTACTTCCAAAAATTCTAAAATATTTAACAGTAGGTGTATATCCAAACCATAAATCATAAGGGGTCTTACCAATTTCACCTTTGATGTGAACTCTATTCAATGTGTAGACTGTTGTACTGACTACTTCTCTCCAGTAGATGTGAGGCAATTTGGCTTCCATCATCATAGATCTTGCTGCATCCAAAATGGTTATGTTCTTCCTTTCCACTACTCCATTATGTTGAGGAGTCCAAGGTGCAATGTCTCCTAATTCCATTTGTCTCACAATAACTGTTAAATTCATGAGAAGTGAACTCACCGCCTTGATCTGATCTTAAACATTTGATTTTCAATCTAGTTTCTGTTTCAACCTTTTCTTTAAAGATCTTAAGCTTCTCAAAGGCTTCAAACTTCTCCCTAAGAAAAGTTACCTACATCATTCTAGAATAATCATCAATTATCAACATGAAATACCTATCACCTTGAAAGCTTCTAGTCCTTGTCAGACCACATAAGTCAGTGTGAATCAAATCAAGTACATCATTAGATTTATCATGTATGCTCTTAAAATAAGTTCTAATTCACTTTCTGTTGGTAAACTCATTTGTCCCTTTCTTGAAAACTTAACTATTGTCTTCTTTAAGAAAGATATGGCTTTGTTTCGCCCTTTTAAAAGGAAACAAACTACCAACAGTTGGCTGAATTAATAAAAATTTGACCTTTGTGCTAGAGGGCAGCTCCTCGTATGATTTGCAATGAATTTTTTATACAAATGATATGCTAATACTTTTTACCAGAAAGCATTGAAAGGCTTCAGCATTCATTCATCAACACAAATAAACGCTTTCAAAACTGTAAACATAGGAGATTTTCTGAAAGAATATTTAAAGAGATTTCATAGACTCTAATTTATAACATGCTCACTGTATAAATTCAAAATACAACAGAGGCTCCGCAATACTGATGACTGACCGATACTCTCTCATGCTTCACAAAGCAAGGGGGGTCAAGCAAATCAATACATGTGAGTCTTCTAACAGCTAATGATAACCATGAACTAAAGAAAAACACAGAGATAACTAATCACAAAATTAAATCATGCCCATAACAACTTTCTCAAGAAAGATTACGAGTCTTCAAATGCACAGATTCAAAGATGGCATAACATAACATAGCATTTCATTGATAATCAGCTATTGTATTTCCAAACAATTCATATGTGAACTAAAATATTATCTGTTGCTCCTAAAAATCATAGTTTTTCGGAACCCTTACAAAGATAAGCTTTTCAACTTAAATAGCCCCCACTGAACAGACTATGAGCATTGATTCGATCCTTGCCACCTTTGAGAAGTCATCTATTGTCAAGGATTTCATTGTCTGAATGAACTGGATCCTCTCCTAAAAAATCTTGGTCATGTTTGAAGCCTCTTCAATTGTCTTGGCGCTCTCCTTCTTGAGATGGATATCAATACACTTGAGGTCTTTCTGCATCATGTCGATCAAGTCAGTCAATTCTCTAAGAAATTTGGTGGATTCTTCATGACCTTGCTTGATGATCGAATTGCGCCACTCCACATTTTTCTTTGACACGTACAATACATTGTCATCCAAGTTCTCTACCGATTTTTCAGCCAGGAATTTCATCACTCCATATTTTTGTACATCGTTCATTTGTGTGAGGACTGCTACCCATTTTATCCTTTCCTTTTCCCAAGCCACTATTTCCAGTTCTAGCTCCTTGCTCATGGTATCATCATCTTTATAAACTTTAACCAGATTAATAATATAATTTGACCCCTATTGTATTATCAAGTCCAACCATTTATTGAACATTTCGGTAACTACCCTGTTCCTTTGAACCTAGTCTAGCATTTTTTGGTTGGCTACAGATTTAGGGTCGAACGATACCGGTATCTGTGACAAAGGTTGGGGGTTTGGATCATGGATGGAATTGATAAACTTGACCATCAGAGTAACAGCTTGTTTCAATTCTCTGTTGTCTTTTTCATCCTTCCACGTTCTTGAAATTTTCCTCTTCGTGGATGATTCCAAATTCTTAACATCTATAGCCCGTGAAGCAACCCACAAATCTATCTTTTCCACAGCAAAATCCTCCCTAGTAGCTTTGTCTACATCCTTTCCTAGGATTGGTTTGGCTACTTTGGTCATCTAGTGACCTGTTGTTTCATCTACATTGATCATTGCCTGTGTTTTGATTTTCTTTGGCTTTGACTCCTTTCCCAAACATCTGCTAACCATGTGCTCCATTGGGATTGTAATCAGCACCACACTCCATTTCTTTCCAATGGCAGCTTCCAACCATCTTGGTGTGTTTGCAGGTCCCTTAGGTGGTGGGGTTGTCTATACATCTAGTGAAGTGACAATGACCATGGTATTCATGGGGTCCTATTGGCTTTCTTATTCTCTACTCATGTCCATTTCCTGCATCTCAGGCTCATCTTGATCCTGTGGATCCATTATTTTCTCAAGCTCCTCACTAGGGTCCAAGTCTACAATAACCTATTTTAGGATGGGCTCCCTACTCTTCTTTTTACTCCTGGACCAAGTTACTCAAGCAACTGTGAGATGGGATGGTGACCTCTTTGATCTCCTTAGTTGAATTTTCTCAACAATGGGTCTGGAAACACCTGCAACATTAGCAATTTTGTTAGTGGAAGAAATAGGAGATTGAGTCACAATGTGTGAATCAATTCTTAGTTCATGTGAGGGCATGTAAGGTCCCTCCTTAAAATTTTGGTTCCTCAACCATCTTTCTATTCTCCTCACAACATTGAAGGTTCTAGTTTGAATACTGTCATCCTTCTTCTTGCTCCAATCAATTTTTGGAATCTGTTTTCCTTGAATCTCTATGTCAAACTCGGGATCTAGAACATCCTCCTCTGTATCCTCTAATACTCTGGATATATTAATTGGAAGCCTCATGGTAGTTATTTGCTGCAAAGTGAACCTGGACCATAGTCTCTTCCTTACCTCATACTCATCACTGCAGTTCTCCCAGTAATCCTCTAACTGAGGTTCATGACAAAAATGATTATCTACATTCAAGTTTTCCATTCCATAACCCCTACTGTCAAACTTTCACTTTTCCACATATGGCTGCAGGTTCATCCTTTTGAATTCTAGTTCCAAGTTCAAGGCATCTGATACTGATTTGCAGCTATAGTATCCGAGTTCAACAAGGAATACAACTCCAGACTCGCCTTTTGTTCCTAATCTTTTATTAATGTAGGCTAGCTACCTGCTTACTTCTATAAGCACATAACTATCAAAAGCATACCTAAGAAGCTTGAATGGTTTCCCCTCAAAACCACCTACCCGTAGATAAGTAAACCTGGGAAATTGAATAAATAAGCTACCATATATACTCACGAATTCCATTGCTTCAGCAGACATCCTCTTATCCATATTCCCCTGAAGCTCAGAAACAAGTCTTCCCACGAAGACTCCATTCCATCTATCAATATTCTCAATGTGTCTCTGATGTTGTAATAGAGGATAAAAATTATACACCCTCATCCCATCTATCCAAGCTTCATTAGGCAGACCAGACCAATTCATTATACAAGCTAGTATGTAGAAAAGATAAGAAGACATATAAAAACCTATCATTCCCACAAAATTACTCAACCCTTCATGAAGTCTCTCTGCAATTACTTGAGACCAATCAAGAGACTTGTCACCGGATAACACCACTTGGATGAAAAAGTCATCCAATCTTCCCAATATAAAAAATGTGAGTTTCCCTTCACCATGTTCAGAAGTATCACAATATCTCGCACTTCTGTGATGAAGTTCTCTCTAGTCAGGGGTTTTGGTAGCCATGACCCTCCTTTTTTAACTTTTAGGAGCCAATTCCTAGCAACCACACTCCTATACTAAGAAGTAGGCATACGAGTTCCCAATAGTCCAGTCCTCATATTCGTCCTTGTGTGGAATTCCCATTGTCGCCATTATTGTTTCTATGTTGATATTGACTAGTAGCTCACCATTACTAGTTCTAATGCATCTATTCTCCATGTCATATCGGTTCATGCAAGCCATGACTAAATCTGGACACGGTGTGGCAAGCAGGAATGCAACAGCTTCCACAAGACCGCTTTTCACTATTTTCTCCATTAATGAACTAGTCTAAGGGTTCTTGGTTCTTTCTAGGAAATCCCCTAAATCTACATGAACCAGGGAGATATCTTCTAATTCTGGTAAAATATTCACTAGACACGAGGTTTGACCAAGCTTTGGCAGCATTGGCCTCATACTGCCTATCTATACTCTCAGCCAAGAAACTCTAAAACAAGGCAACATCCTACTCCAACAATTTAGAGATTTTCCTTTTCTATATTGATAAATCCTCATAACTTAAAGAAACATAGCTTAGGAAGGATTAACTGAACTTACTCGTTACCACCATGAAAACTAGAAATTCTTGAGGAAATCAGAGCTGATTTTACCTTCGGCACCTCCAATTTGCTCAAGTATGGCAGCTGCAACCTTCTCAAACATGGAAATAAATTCATACACATTTCCTTCAATTAAACGAGAAAATATCTATAAATCCACACATGCTTCATCATGATTTACCTGAGCGTGCAAAGTAAAGGTGAAATGACCAAAATCTGACACCTTCTTAATTATCCATCACTTCCGCACAAGTAGTTCGATTCACTCATGATTACTTTCCATATTAGAATTTTAAACTACTGAAAAGGGAATATTCCTTCTTGTCATGCCGCTTTCATTTTCATCCAAAAGGCCTTAGAGTTAGTCTTGGAATGAACCCATGAACCTTGAACCATTTGACAAAAAAAAAAAGTTCAACGGTTCAAGTTCATTTAAAAAATATAACAGTGAGTGAGTGACACACACAACAACACTGGGAATGAGCGACAACAAGGATTATTAAACATGAACCTTGAACCTTTTGAACCGCTTGATATTTGGTTCAAGGTTCAAGACCGCTTATCAACTTAAAACATATGGACCCACGCTCGTTATATAATGATACATTGCCGTGACTCACAAAAGACATTTTGAACCTTGAACCTTTTAAAAAAAAGTTCAACGGGTTCAAAACTTCAAAGACCACAAACAAAAATGCACTTGTTCACATGACGACAAAGACCACAAATGACTCTTCTACAAAATGCAATTTGAACCTTGAACCATTTGAACTTTTTAGAAAGAGTTCAATGGTTCAAGTACGAAGGAAAACAAATGACCCGATGAAAGAGAAAGGCACAAAAGGCAACCCGTGAGTATGAACATTCAAAGGAAAAATAATTGTGGGGGGACTAACACTTTCCCAATTGACATTCCTTACATACCGGATTATGAGGCTTCATAATCTTACGTATATCTCTAACTGCCTTAGTTGAACTAATCTTAACAATACAATCAAAATTAACATGACACAACCTCTTACGCCATAACCAACTCTCATCAATATGAGCAATCAAACATGTCTTATTACCAGTATTCAAGTGAAAGATATTACCTCCAGTCTAAGTATCGGTTACAATCTCCAGACCAGTCTTGTTAATAATTTTGCATTTTCTATCTTTAAACTGAAGTTGGAATCCCTTGTCCACCAATTGACCAACACTCAAAAGAATATGCTTTAAAACTTATACATAATAGACATTATCATTTTTATGCTTACCATCCAAAGAAATAATACATCTACCTTTGATCATACATGCTTTTTCATCTCCAAATCTGACTTGACCATCATTGTATTCTTGCAGGGATAGAAATTTCCTTTTATCTCCAGTCATATGTTGTGAGAATCCACCATCAATTACCCATTCATCCTTATCTTCAACTTTTGCTTCCAGAGCCTTTTCTTCATTCAAGATAGCCGGTTACGGTTCATCTTCCTTTAAAGCATAGAACACCCATTCCTTTCCATTGCCACATCCACTAATAGAGTCTATTGTTGGTTCATCCTCAGAGTCATCACTTACTCCTTCCTCATCCACTATGTAGCACTGTTTTCTTTTCTTGAATCTATATATGTTATGATTAGGCTTAAATTATTTCTTAACTCTTTCTTCAAATCTTGCATTCCTTTTAGGACATCTAGATGCAAAATGATCAATCTTATTACATGCAAAACATTTAAAAGATGATTTTCCTCCATACTTACTTCCTGTCAGTCATTTAGGTACTCTTCTAGCAAATAAGGCTTCAAGTTGCTCAGATTATTCATCTTCTTTCCTCATATCTTTCAATTATTTTTCATATAAGTCTTTCCAATCACTTTTGCTAGTAGATGATGATGATGCATGAAAAGCAGGTTCAGACTTTGCAACTCCAGAAGTTCCAAATTCTTCAAGCTCAAAACCAGATAATTTCCCAATCAGAATGTCTCTATTAACATAAGTGTTTGTCATTTTTCTCAGCTCATTAATTGTAGTTGCCTTCATCTTGTAAGTCGGTAGAAGGGCTCTCAAGACTTTGGAAACTATTTCATCTTCACTCAAAGATCCTCCACAACATTGAATTCCCATAATAATCTCATTTACTCTTTCCATAAATACAACAATTCTTTCATTATCTTCCATCTTCAAGTTTTCATACCTTACCCGGTAACCATCAAGTTTAGCAATTTTGACAGTAGGATCACCTTCATTCAGAGCTTGCAATTTATCCTACGTAACCTTTGCTGAATATTTATTAGTCAATCTCATGATTTTTTGATCAGTAAGTTCACACAAGAGGGCTTATCTAGCTCTGCAATCATTTTCAATATTCTTGTCCAGGTCTGCAGGAGCAGGATTGTCGGATGCTGGATCATAAGGTGTATATCCTTTCTTAGTGACATCCCAAATATCCTTGCCAAGACATCTAAGATGAGTCTCCATTCAAATTTTCCATATCCCATAATTTGTTCCATCAAGCTTGGGGATTTCTCTTCTGAAAATAGTTGCCGGTGGATTTGAAGTGTTAGCTATCATAGGATCTACCTCAAATGGTTAAGATTCTACAAAAGAGGACCAAAGCTCTGATACCAATTGTTAGGATAACCGATGAACAACTGAGAGGGGGGGTGCATCATTTGTTAATAGATTATATCAAACAAACCGGTTAATAACCTTTAATCGGATCACATAAACATTAAGTACCTGTAGCGTCGTAAATTGTACGCACTTGCTAGGGTGGTACAATTTCACACCTAGTTTAGCACCCGCCTTGGCGCATTTTGTATTTTGCATTGCATTTCCCCTTTAGCACTTAATTAATTAAATTAATTAGGTCTAAGGTCCTATTTTATCATTTCCTACATCATAAAGTTGGGCCCTTTCATTAAAGTGTGCCCTTTTCATTTTATTCCTCTTGTACATCATTTAATCAAAAACCCTAATTAGGTCCTATTTTGAACTTGGGGGCTTGATTTCGGGGGTCAAAACATCTCGAAATCAGCTGTAACTTCGGGATTCTCTCTAAAATCATCATATCCGACAGTCCTGAAAATTTGGTGAAAAGTTGTCAGGACCATGGCGCCCGGAGTGCAACATGGTCTCGGACATTTTTCCCAAAATTTTAGGAGCACGATCCAATCATAAAATAAAGCTTAACCCCAAGAAATTGGCGGGAGATTCAATCTCTAGGTCGGCCAAAAGTTGAAATTAAAACCTAGGGTTTCATATATAAGAGCTCTCTTTCTTCATTTGAAAGGATCCGATTTTTGGTTTCAAGGACCTTCTAGGCAGCAAAAGAGCAGATCTTTGAAGACTTCAACAACATTCAACATCCTTCTATCAAGCATTTATCAATTTCATTCATCCATTTAGGGCTTGGAAGACATTGAAGAACAATAGGAGATTACCGACTGAAGATTGGCTTGTACTCCTCCCTTGAGGGTTGGGTATGATTTCATGTTGTTTTCATGTCTTTGCATAAGCTTCAACATATCCTTTATTCATGCTTTAGATCACTTTGCATCTTGATTTAGAGCATTTACATTATCATTTACAAGCAATTAGGGTTTACTTTCTAGGTTGCTCTAGTTTGCTTTCTTGCATTTAAGGACCTTGCACACACACTAGGTCTGCACACACAATACATTTTACAATACAACTTGGCTATTCGTGGAGGTGGAAATCACCAAAGCAGGGGTTTGACTAAGGCAAAACCCTATATAGCCGCCCAAAACACCTTTTCAAATATAAGTGCAGATTTCGGGATTCAGACGACGCCGCAAGTTGCAGATCCGAAAGAAGCAGACGGAGACGGGACCACACACCAAGTTTCAGAGCAAAAGACCAAGACAGGGGCGTGGGGTGCCCTGGTCCTACCAGGACAGGGGCGTTGGGCGCCCTGGTCCCTGGGACAGGGGCACTGGGCGCCCTGGTCCTCCTGACAGACAGCATTTTCAGCATTTTTGAAAGCTTTTCCAGAGTGCAAAAACAGCAGTTTTCGAAGCAGTTTCAAGGGCAGAATCAGGACAGTGGCGCACGCGCCCCTGTCCCGAACATTTTCACTCAGATTTTAACTCCGGGTACGCATTTGCATTCTTGTCTTGTCCTTGTGTTTACAGCTTTCCATTATTTAAGTTCAATTCTACAATCTTGTTATTAGTTCATACTTGCACTTTGGGGTTAGGGATTGAACTTGCATCATTTCATCTTTCAATTACAACAAAGGAATAGAAATCCTAATAGGTAGCCCATGGCTCTCTCTTCCACAAAAAGAAGTAGCCAATTGTGTGATACCTCTAGGCTCTTTCGTATTCCACAAGTGTGTGGTTGAAAGTGAAGATTAGGGCATGTTTGCTTAGTGTCACTTTTTTCTCCCACACATTTTGGTGAACCCGATGTGAATCTATCATTGCTTCCTCTTGCATTGCATTTGTTAGATCTAGATCTAGATTTAGCGTGTTTTCATTTCATTTTCATTAAAAATAAAAAAAAGAAAAAAAAAGTGTGTTTCTTTGCATTGTGTGTTTAAATTTTATGCAATTTCAAAATGTCAGATTTTTATTTGCAAGATGTTCATATTTGTGATGATTATGAGTTAGATGAAGCTTTAGATGAATTTTTGAAACCTAAATATACCAAACCTTCATTTTACCAAAAACTCATAAACATTGTTACTATGCCATTTCGTTGTGATGAGAAAGATAAGTCGAATGATTCCTCTCAAGGGTACATTCCTATCAGCTCTTCCACTAAATCTAGTAACATGGTTGTTTTCAATGATCCCCTCTATGAAGAGATATCTCCTTTTGAATCAAAAGATAAACCTTTTAATAGATATGATCATGCTTTGTTGAATGATGCCCTTGATGCCTTTGTGTCTCCTAAAAAACACTCCCTTCGTGAGGATCCTTTTGTGCAAGAAGATGACATTATCCCTACATTTCCTAGTGATGGCCTTTCCTTTTCCAACAAAATTCCCACTAGAGATGATGAATTAATGATAAATGCTTACCCTTCTCCTAAAGTTGGCCTTACCCATAAGCATCCCTTAGAGAAAGAAGATGAAATAATAAGCAATTTCCTTAATTCTCTCTCCCCTAAAGATCATATTGAACATATTTTGAGGAAAGAGGATGAGTTTAACACATCTATTGATGCTCTCCCTCCTAAGGATGAGGAATTAATAAACAATGTTATCTCCTCTCCCGAAATTGACAATACTTCAAACATTCCTTTCAACAACCTCACTATTTGGGATGAACCATTAGAAGAAGGTATAGATTATTCTCTACCCCTAGCCAAAGGGGATGAAATCAAGATTGGAAACTCCCTTGATAGTTTCTCCCCTTCCTTGAATCTCAATTATTCTCCCTCTAAAAATAAAGCATCTCCCTCTCCTCAACTTGGTTCTACTCATAAGGAAACCCTAGTTCAAAGCAAGATGGTTAACATTTCTTTCAAAGATCTCCCTCTCAAAGGTGAGACTTTAGAGAGTAGTGTTGATCCTTCTCCTAGAGAGTTTATTCCCCATGTAGATCCTTTGATGATAGAGGATGATATGACCTTTCCTAGTATTACTCTTCCTACTAGAACATCAATGCCTATCCCTTGTCTCTCTCCTAAAATTGATCTAATCTGTGATAAGATTTTAGTGCAAGAGAAGACTATCAATAATTTTTCCAACACTTTTGTTCATTCCTCTAAACCATCCTCAATCAATTTGATACATGTGAATGAAACACCTAACAAACCTCTCTTCACTGTCCAAGGTGCTTGTCCTTCTCAAAATTCTCAACCTTTAAATAAGCCTATCTTAGTGGTTCAAGGTGGTTATGCTAATGATTCTTTTTGCACTCCTAAGAAACCTATTATTATTGTGCAAGGAGGTTATTCCTCTAAGAGCCCTTATGAGTATGCTAAGCAATTGACTAGAGAGAGTTATCATGCGGTTGCCCATACTTATAATACTAGAAACAATAGGCAACCTAATCCTCCTCCAGTTATCCCAACTTCACTTCCTCCTTCCCAACCTATTCTTCCCCAAGCTCCATGTATTTCACAAGTTCTTGGTAAGGAATATGATCTCATAGAACAACTTAAAGCTACCCCTGCTAAGATATCCCTTTGGGATTTGATCCAAACTTCTTCTGCTCATCATGGAATGTTACAAGATGCCTTGAAAGATTTGAATGTGCCTCCACCTAATACATCTAGTGATATAGTGTCTTTGGTTAACTCTGTGATGAATCCTAAAGCTCAAATTGTGTTCACACAAGATGAGTTTCCTACTAGTGAAATTCAACATCAATATGATCCCTTGATGATTGTGGTTATCATAAATGACACTACTATAAGATGAACACTGGTAGATAATGGTTCTGGCCTTAATGTGTGTAGCATTAATCTATTGCATAAGATGAATGTGGATACATCCCTTATTGAGCCTGACTCTCATCCCATTCGAGGCTTTGATAATGTGGCTAAGTCTTCATTAGGTATTATCACCTTACCAATCACAGTGGGACTTGTTACTTTGCCTACTCCTATCCATGTTATGTCGGGAAATCTAACATACAATTTGTTATTAGGGAGACCTTGGATTCACAGTATGCAAGTTGTCCCCTCTACATTGCATAGACAAGTTAAATTCATTTATAACAATAAGACATATACCTTGATAGGTGATACTAATCTTCAGGCTTGTTTGCAAACATCTATTTCCAAAGGGAGTTCTTCTAAATCTTCCTCTTCTAATGACGACTCTTTAAACAAAATACCTATGGATGAATCATCACCCTCTGATAATCAAAATTCTTTGGATGAGTCTAAAGCTCCTGAAGAAGATCCTTCTCGACTTGAGTCTACACATGAAAAGGCTTTTGATCTTGAGAAGGTTCTCACAGAAGACGATTGGGGATCTCTTGATTTTAATCCCACCTTTGTAGGTGAGTATAGGGTTCCTCCTAGAGCGTTTAAAGTTAAAAATAAGGAAGAAACTAAAAATCAATCAATCTTACCTGAACCTATGAGCAATAATTTTGTGGCCGCTTCTCAAACTTCTTCTCCTCACACTTCTAATTCTGAAGAGTTTGATTCTTTGTCTTATGAAAAACCACCTTCTCTTCCTGAAATGGCTGATCGTTATGGTCGTGGTTTTCGCATTTTTGCTAAGCATGGGTATCATGGAAATGGTTGTGGTGCTCATGAACAAGGGATGAAAGTTCCTCTAGAGACTAATTTTCACAATTATGCCTTTGGACTCGGCTATAATCCCTGCAAACGTACCAAAGCATCTAAAAGACCATCTCTCAATGTGAATGCTATATTTAGTAGTGATGATGATCTCACTTCAACTAAATCATCTTCTACTTCTATCAACTCTCATTCCCCTCATAAGGAAATCTTGGCAATGAACAAGTCTCTTTATGACTCCCCTCAAATTTCTAAATCCACTTATGAATCTTTATCTCCTATTCATCATAAAGTCCTTTCCTCTAGGGATAAGGCTCTAATAAATTACACTCATCCCTCTTCTAAGATTTCATGTGACTTTTCTTCTTCAATTTTTATCATTTTATACATGTTTTTTATCTCACTTATAGTTGAGCATTTAACATGTCATATTCAAATACCTCATTTAGTCTATCATGTCTTTAAATAACATTAATGGCTATTATGTTGCTCATCATTATGTGACATTGGTAGCTCATTTACTGGGGGCTCATTGTCATTCATGATGGTACAATTTCAAGTGCAATCATATTTTTTGAAGCAACATAATAGCCTAATTTTTCTTGTTCCTATGGGGACAAGAGTGATTTCATACATCTCTTCTTTTGCTTATGTCCAAATCTCTCCCTAGAAGATTGTGTAAGTCCTTCTCATTGTCCTTATCCTTGGGAGGCAATGATCTTTCCTTATTTTTATCTAAGGATCCACTTTTTTCCTATTTCGTGGATGGTGTGAACTTTATTACTTGATGTTATTCCTTGTAGGCATTTGTTGTTTGTTCAAGGATTCTCTCTTACAAGAGGTGTAAGTCCTTGACTACAACCTCTTTTGCACTTGGTAAAATACATCCATAATGAATTCACTCTCCCAATTGGGTTAAAAGGAGCGTCATCCTTCATTAAGAATCACTTTCACCTCACAAAAGAAGGAAGTATTGCATTCTTATTCTCTTCTTTGTCTTATTCTAGAAGATGTTATATTTGTCCTCTCGGGGATGGGTGTCTTTTTGTACAAAGATCTCTTCTCCTCTAAGGATCTCCTTTACACATATTACAAGATATCCCTTTTCAACTATCTTATCCTTGCTTAAAGAGTGCAAAAATCTCTTGCTTAAAGAGTGCAAAAATCTCTTGCTTGGATCTATGACATTGTTGCATTTTTGGGGTATCTTCTTTTGTGATGAAGGTAGGTATCCTTGTTCTACTTTGCTTATGACATAAACATTACACGTTTTGAGCAATGGGTCATTCTCAGAACCAGAGCACAGACTCTTAGAGCGAGATGTCACGTTTTTGTACTATACATATACAGGTTGTAGCATACTCGGGCATAGACTCCTATGAGATGCTTCTAACCTCACTTACACACACACGCACGAGGTTGAGTGGAACTAGCGGCATAAGGCTAGACTTTCTCACTCTCCTCCCTTACATGGATCACCTAGACAGACTCTAGGGGCTAGTTTTCCATGTCCTTTTCCCATGGATCACCTAGACAAGATCTAGGGGTGAGAAGTCCATGTTTTCTCTCTCACTATTCTTCTCATGGATCACCAATGTGTGTATTCATACTTTTCTCCTTTCTTTTCTTCTCTTTGCATTTTGTTTCCATTTACATCCTTCATCTTGTGTTAGAGAACTCTCAAAACCTCACACTCTTTGTTGCGTTGGAATTGAGATTTAGTCCTCTTTCTTACCAAATGATTCTCCATTAGTTTTTGATCTCATATCAAATCTTCTTGTGAGCATTTTTCATCAATTTTCTTTAACAATTCGAAGTGGTAAACATGATACCCTGTTTCAACTCACTAAAATTAGCAAGCCGAAACAGGGGGGGGCATATAGCTACCCTCGAATTTTCATCACCTTCCTTAGTAAGCATTAGGTGATTTTGTGATCTAACGTGTGTTTTGTAGGGTGCGGTTCCTAACTGTGTACTGCAGATACCGCTGGGGGCTTCGTTCGACAGACTTATGGATATATCCTTTTTCAAATAATGTTTACTTTTCTGTACTTTAGCTTGCATATGCACGTAGTGTTCTGACCGCTAAAGTGGGGGCTAAATGTAGCGTCGTAAATTGTACACACTTGCTAGGGTGGTACAATTTCACACCTAGTTTAGCACCTGCCTTGGCGCATTTTGTATTTTGCATTGCATTTCCCCTTTAGCACTTAATTAATTAAATTAATTAGGTCTAAGGTCCTATTTTATCATTTACTACATCATAAAGTTGGGCCCTTTCATTAAAGTGTGCCCTTTTCATTTTATTCCTCCTGTACATCATTTAATCAAAAACCCTAATTAGGTCCTATTTTGAACTTGGGGGCTTGATTTCGGGGGTCAAAACATCTCGAAATCAGCTGTAACTTCGGGATTCTCTCTAAAATCATCATATCCGACAGTCCTGAAAAATTGGTGAAAAGTTGTCGAGACCATGGCGCCCGGAGTGCAACATGGTCCTGGACATTTTTCCCGAAATTTTAGGAGCATGATCCAATCATAAAATAAAGCTTAACCCCAAGAAATTGGCAGGAGATTCAATCTCTAGGTCGGCCAAAAATTGAAATTAAGACCTAGGGTTTCATATATAAGAGCTCTCTTTCTTCATTTGAAAGGATCCGATTTTTGGTTTCAAGGACCTTCTAGGTAGCAAAAGAGCAGATCTTTGAAGACTTCAACAACATTCAACATCCTTCTATCAAGCATTTATCAATTTCATTCATCCATTTAGGGCTTGGAAGACATTGAAGAACAATAGGAGATTACCGACTGAAGATTGGCTTGTACTCCTCCCTTGAGGGTTGGGTATGATTTCATGTTATTTTCATGTCTTTGCATAAGCTTCAACATATCCTTTATTCATGCTTTAGATCACTTTGCATCTTGATTTAGAGCATTTACATTATCATTTACAAGCAATTAGGGTTTACTTTCTAGGTTGCTCTAGTTTGCTTTCTTGCATTTAAGGACATTGCACACACACTAGGTCTGCACACACAATACATTTTACAATACAACTTGGCTATTCGTGGAGGTGGAAATCACCAAAGTGGGGGTTTGACTAAGGCAAAACCCTATATAGCCGCCCAAAACACCTTTCCAGATATTAGTGCAGATTTCGAGATTCAGACGACGCCGCAAGTTGCAGATCCGAAAGAAGCAGACGGAGACGGGACCACACACCAAGTTTCAGAGCAAAAGACCAGGACAGGGGTGTGGGGTGCCCTGGTCCTGCCAGGACAGGGGCGCTGGGCACCCTGGTCCCTGGGACAGGGGCGCTGGGCGCCCTGGTCCTCTTGACAGACAGCATTTTCAGCATTTTTGACAGCTTTTCCAGAGTGCAAAAACAACAGTTTTCGGAGCAGTTTCAAGGGCAGAATCAGGACACTGGCGCCCGCGCCCCCGTCCCGAACATTTTCACTCAGATTTTAACTCCGAGTACGCATTTTCATTCTTTTCTTGTCCTAGTGTTTACAGCTTTCCATTATTTAAGTTCAATTCTGCAATCTTGTTATTAGTTCATACTTGCACTTTGGGGTTAGGGATTGAACTTGCATCATTTCATCTTTCAATTACAACAAAGGAATAGAAATTCTAATAGGTAGCCCATGGCTCTCTCTTCCACAAAAATAAGTAGCCAATTGTGTGATACCTCTAGGCTCTTTCGTATTCCACAAGTGTGTGGTTGAAAGTGAAGATTAGGGCATGTTTGCTTAGTGTCACTTTTTTCTCCCACACAGTACCGAAATAGCAGAAACAGATACCGGTAAACAATATAACTTAACAACAAAATAGATAATCAAAATAATGCAACCATACCACATAACACCATGATTTGTACGTAGAAAACCCAAAAAGGGCAAAACCACGGTGGGAAGCCTACCCACAGTCAGATGATACTTTTGAAGAAAGTATGTAATACAATGAGGAGCCTGCACATGCAGGAAGGCACACTTCTTAGAGCATACTACTCATTACAAAAGAGTCTCACTAACTACAAAGAGTTTATAACCACCTCAAGATAAATGGACAATAATCCAGAATAATGAACTACCAGAGATAGCATCTACCATGCCTGATTACAGTCCTGGTTAAGATCAATACCGGAGGCCTTTGACCTCTTCCTTAATCCCAATTCGATCACCTATGATCGACCAAATCTCCTTCGCATATGATATTTGTTAGATGCAATGATAGTCCCAAAGACATTGAGAGGGGGGGGTGAATCAATGTCTAACTGGTTAGTGGAATAATTAAAGTTATTTATAACTTTTCAACTCAAATTAATATGTCGGTAAACAAGTAATAATGTAGCAAATAGAAATAACAAAGACAACATAAATGCACACCATAACACAAGATATTTTGGCGAGGAAACCCGGTAAGGGAAAAACCTTGGTGGGATTTGTGACCCACAATATTTACTTACTAGCCAATATGAATAAATATTACTTATAATAGGGGCCTGCACATGCAGGAAGGCCAACAGCCTAGAGCTCACTGCTCAATGAAAGAGTCCCACTGACTACAAAATGGATAATTAAATCCAAGACAATGTACTACTCAAATTAGGATCTATAATGCTTGATTCAGTACCAGTTTAAGCTCTATCAGAAACTTTAACCAAAAACCTGTCGGTGAATGATATTCACTCACATAACCTATCTGCCTTATTACAAAATATTTTCACTATCTTCTACATAATTTCATCTCCATGCTATATCAAAAATGACCTATAAGATCTCATACATATATGAGTCTTTACAATACATCATGTCGGCTTACAAATAATTAATTACATTAAAATATAATTCACATAAACAAAACTTGTCTCATGTTGGCATGGATGTCGGTATGCTTCGTTTCCGATGTAAACTAAATGTTGATTAATAAGCTTGTTGTGCTTGCCAATGCCAGTGAATGATATCTGTGTTGTCGATGAACCTGTAGAATCTTGTTACCAGTTGGTTGCCATCAATGACAACATCAACCATTCTCATGTGAGTGTAGAATGCCAACAATCTCCCCCTTTGGCATTGATGGCAACACTCATTAAAAAAATCCAAAAACTGTTGTCCAAAAATGACGTCCAAAACTGATCCCCAAAAGGAGTGTGCTCCCCCTGAGCAAGTGATTTCTTCTGTGCATTTTATCCCATAAATTTTTCTCCATACTACTCCCCCTTTGACATCAATGACAAAGGATGTCAAAAAGAATCAAAGAATACAAAAATTCTACCTCATAGCCTGTAATCAATTGTTTACAATTTGAAAGATATCTATCAATATTAGATTCAGGCTCTGCATGAATTTATTACTGTCAGAGATAATGGTTTTTGTCTGTTGGATCATGTCAGTCAGATAATGCATCTATTTCTTTGGTGATCATTCTCCTTGAATTAATGCCTTAGATATCTCAACCCATTGAGTTATAAGACTGTCCAATTTTGGACCAAGTTTTTTTTTCAGCTCCCGGGCCTTCAACTTTATCCTTGCTTTTTCCTGCTCCAATTTCTCTATCTTTTCCTCAAAAACTATTATTTTCTGATCAAGAACTGAGGTAAGTTCCGAAGAACCTATCATATTATCTACTATGTTGTCTATCTCCTTTTGCATTTTTTTAATCTTATCATTAATGTCTTCAGTCAGGTGGTGAGGCTTACAAGCTTCCTTATACAATTCTTTGTATTCCAAAATTGTGGAGTTGAGTACCGGTAATAAGGAATCAATATGCTTAATATAGTCCTTGATAGTTTTCTCAAATAATTCACCTTTTTCTTTATTTACCCTTTCCTTAATGGTTTCTTCATTGATTTTATCTACAGTTAGAACATTTGAAGCAATAAATTTGGACAATGCATCCAATTTACTCAAAGAACCATCAATATGATCTAACTTACATGTCAGTGCAATCATTTTCAAAATAGGCAATGTATCATCAATGGCCTTGTATGGTAAGGCATTACACTCTATGATTCTCTTAATTGAATCCAAAAGAACATAGGTTACATTTGTAGGTCCAAAGTCTATAGTGGATGTGCTCGGCTCTGCAATAACTTTCTTTTCCACAGATACTTGACCAATTACCTTAACAATTTCTTCCTTTTTACCACCATTTATTTCCTCTTTATTTACAGTTGTTGTCGATTTCTCACTCTATGTTATTACCTCTGCTTCTACTAGTTTCTCAGTCTGTGTATGAGCCTTTGCATTTGTCAGTTTTTCAGTGTTAGGCTTCTTAGCTTCTGTCGGTATTTCAATGTTCTGAGAGTCAGCGGTGTTAACTGGTGACTCAAAGATCTCAATGTTCATAGCGTCAGCTGTCTTAACCTCTACAGTCTCTTTATCCATAACAATATTAATATCTTGTGTATCTACATTCATAGTAAAGAGAATTTCAGAATCCGGATTAGTATCATCATGTTTTATTTCTTCAGCCTCCTTATTCGGTTGACTGGTTGTATGTACCAATGTCTTTGAAGTTACTGGATGGGTGTCCTATGCCCGTGGAAAAAGGTAATCTATGACCTTTATAATAGGTACACTACCAATTTTGCTTTTACCTTTGTCCTTTTGGTATACCTTCACAAAAGATTTATCCATTTTCTATCTCTCCCTTTCCTCTTTGTTTTCTTTTTCAACAAAAAATATGTCCCATTTGTTTGCAATTTCATCAACTATATCTTTCACTCTCCCTACCATTAGGCTGACCTATCGGTGACCACTCATAAAAACTAACCGGTTGGCTTTAGCAATCAGTTCATCAATCTCTTCCCTAGAATTAACGGGGTGAACAGTCAACAATGCTTCAACCTTTAACTTTTTGTCCAATTCCATAATTGACATTCTTTTAGCCTCTAATCTTATGTACAAGTCATTAGGTAGATCATCTACAACCTCAATCAAAACTTTCTTGTAGATGTCAAGATGCAAAATGTTGCTCTCCTCTATTGTGTCCTTATCAGAATCCTTGAATGAATGATAAAGTTTATTTACATTACAAAGATTACCATCTTGAGTTATCTCATTTACTAGTTCCTCTGGTGTAAGGGTATTCGGTGTCTTAGGTTGTTTCTTCTTTGGAGTTAGTTTCTTCTTAGGCTCCTTTATAGCTTGTTGCTTCTTCCTTAATGTTCTTGCCTTTTTAGGAGAAGGAGAAGGTATCAGTGAAGGTTTCCTCTTCCTCCTTTCAACTATTTTGAACTTTGCTACCTTGCCACTATCTATATCTGAAAAAGTGACAACTGGTGAAACATGAGCTACCGGTTCCAGTCCTTCTAGTTCACTAGCAGAAATACCACTCAAGTTCATCACATTTTCCTTAACTTCTTTAGCCATCTTGGATGCATCTCTGATGAATTTTTCTCTCCTTTTTCTCTACTTCTGCATCAAAACAACACTCTCAATAGTCTCACCACTACCAAAAATTTCTTCTAAAGGTTCCCTAGGTGCATCAAGAAGTGTCTTAGCATAAGCCTCAAGAATATTCAAATCAATTTCATATCCCATCTTTGTAATTCAATTAGTTCTAGGAGTAACAGCTTCCATCCATGTTTCATCTCTTTTGATTACAAAATAAATTTGCTTGTCATACTTATCCACAATGCTCTGTGGTATCCTTTCTCTAGCCTTCATTTTGGTTTGGAAGTTTTCAAAATAGGATTTTACCATGTCATCACTATTAGCACCAATGTCAGTAATATCTTCCTTGATCTGTCTACCTACTAGGATGTCATATGCAAAGTCCTTGTGACCAATGTTGGGTATCTCCTTTGTGAAGTAAAGTATTAAACACACAGGTAGATTCCCAAAATGGAATGCCCCCTTCTTGTCACCCTTAATCTTCTTCAAGTTATCTAGCAATTCATCCTTAAGCCACTCACAGATGTCAATTTTAGTTTTTGTTTTAACCATCTCATATGCACTATGAATATACAAACTAGAAATAGAATTTAACCTATTTGCATGTGTAACTCTGTATCCAAATACCATGCTCACATATTTCACATTTTCATTAGTGATATCATTAACCCTAAGAGACCTGTTGTCAAATGTAGCTCTGGTTAGGTCCATAACACCCTTGTTTGGTATCTTCTTTTTGTCGGGTCGAGTACCGGTTGAGGGTAAACCAGTAATCGCCTTAATTGCTTCCTTAGTGATTTTAAAAATAGAGTCTAGCCACATAAACTCCCCATGAACTCTGCTAAGTACAAGATGAACTATTTTATCCATAAATTCAGGAATGTTCATAATTTCAGCAAATCCTAAACCCTTAAGAATCTTATGCTCTGGCTTGAATAGACCTTGTTCATCAGTTACAACATCTTTGTACATGTTCTTCAAGTCATCTGACCCTAAGCTCTCTATGTTTCAGTGAATATAAATCCTCGAGTATTCGGCAAAAGAAACTCCCTTCAGAATCTTAGAAAAGGCTTGGATGGAATCATCTTTCTTTGCAATCTCAGGAATGATTTTAAACACGGGTCTAGGGCACTTAATGTTTTCTACCATAGTAGGGTTCGCAATAAATTCAGGTGCAGAAGATGAAGATGCCATTTCGAAAGATAAATACCTTTTAACTTGAAATCCTTGAATGCCTGAAAAATATTTGTTGCTTCACCTTAGGATTCCTTTGCTCTCTCTTTGCGCTCTTTGAATGCTTGGATGCTTGGTGGATTGAAATGAGGGTTTCCCGATGTTTTATAACCAAAAAGTTTTTCAACAACTGCATTAAATGCTTGTTGGTTAAGTGAAGTCTTAACACATCTATCGATAAAGAAGAAATATAACTTCTTACCATCAACCGAGGGTAGAATGCATGATTTTCAATTTTCTGCCATACCCCCTAAGGATTATTCGTTAGTTATATGAATAATCTCCTACTGGTGGAGGGTTATTCTGTTCTACCAGTGTAGAGTCAGATTCATTAACTCTCTTATCTCTCTTGTTAATCCATTATTTTGAAAATTCTTTCTTTATTTCGTTTACTTTTTCCTCTCCTTTCTCATTAGATCCTTTATTGTTCGTCGGTATAGTCTTGCTTCTACAAAAAAATTCAATATGCCCAATCTTGTTACATGCATAACAAGTTACATTATTCCTCTAAATAGCCTTTCCATATCCTTGACCAGTTTGTGTTTTGCATTGATTAGATAAATGTCCAAATCTACCACAAACAAAGCATTTCACATTCATGCTGCAATTTTTTGAGTTATGACCAACTTTATTGCATTTGGAACATTGACCGGTGGGCAAATTTGTATTCTGATTATTTCTAAATCTACACTGATTTTCTCTATGACCAAATTTGTTGCAATTAAAATATTTCCCATTAAATTTATAAGCATTAGGTTGTCTTACCACTTTGTTGTGATCTTGATTATTTGCAGTCCCAAAACTTTCTCCATGTTCAAATCCAAGTTCATTTGTATCTCCATTGGGTTTTTGTCTTTTCAGCTTGTCATCAAGTCTTTCTAAACTTTTCTTGAATCTATCTTTGTGTTTGTTTACAGTGATCAACTCATTTTCCAGAATGCCAATTTGTCTCCTAAGCTCCTCTTTATCATGTTGCATGTGAATCAGATCTATCTTTAGCATATCATTCTCATGACAAAGTATCGGATTTTCATTTGCTCCATCATTAAGTATCCTAGTCAAGTCTTCTTCATTCTTCTTCTTGTCTTCAATATCCTTACATAGCCTCATGGTTAAATCTTGCATGTCATTCCTCATGTTAGTGTTTTCTTGCCTCAACTTCTCTGCAATATCTCTAAGAGTTTCCTTTTCATCATCATGTTTCAACATTTTCTCATGAAGTTCCTTCCTCTTGTTTTGTGCTATAACCAAGTTCTCCTGAAGTCCTTTAATGAATTCCTGGGTAGTCCTCAGATCATCTTCAAGTTTGATATTCTTCAATTTTTCTAAATCAAAATCTTCAAGAGCTCCTTCCAACTATTTTCTCAAACTCTCCATCAGTACCGGTTTCAAAATCTTCCTCAAGCTATTAGGCTTTTGCAAATAGAGGACCAGGCTCTGATACCAATTGTTAGATGCAATGACAGTCCAAAAGACACTGGGGGTGAATTAGTGTCTAACCGATTAGTGGAATAATTGAAGTTATTTATAACTTTGCAACTCAAATTAATGTAGTGGTAAACAAGTAATAATGCAGCAAATAGAAATAACAAAGACATCATAAATGCACACCATAACACAAGATATTTTGGCAAGGAAACCCGGTAAGGGAAAAACCTCAGTGGGATTTGTGACCCACAATATTTACTCACTGGCCAATGTGAATAAATATTACTTACAATAGGGGCCTGCACATGCAGGAAGGCCAACAGCCTAAAGCTCGTTGCTCAATGAAAGAGTCTCACTGACTACAAAATGGATAATTAAATCCAAGACATTGTACTGCTCAAATTAGCATCTACAATGCTTGATTCAGTACTAGTTTAAGCTCTATCAGAAACCTTAACCAAAAACATGTTGGTGAATGATATTCACTCACATAACCTATCTGCCTTATTATAGAATCTTTTTGCCATCTTCTACATAATACCATTACATAATTTCCTCTCCATGCTATATCAAACATGACCTATAAGATCTCATACCTATATGAGTCTTTATAATACATCATGTCGGCTTACAAATAATTAATTACTTTACAATATAATTCACATAAACAAAACTTGTCTCATGTTGACCTGGATGTCG
Organism: Cryptomeria japonica; assembly: GCF_030272615.1. Taxonomy (NCBI): domain Eukaryota; kingdom Viridiplantae; phylum Streptophyta; class Pinopsida; order Cupressales; family Cupressaceae; genus Cryptomeria; species Cryptomeria japonica. The sequence continues at coordinate 502,011,175 of NC_081413.1, forward strand.
GTATGCTTCGTTTTCGGTGTAAACTAAATGCCAATGAATAAGCTTGGTGTGCCTGCCGGTGTTGGTGAATGATGTTTGCATTGTCGGTGAACCTGTAGAATCCTATTATTGGTTGGTTGCCATCAATTTCAAGATCAACCATTCTCATGTGAGTGTAGAATGCCAACAATATTACATTCCACGATCACGATGCTTCCTCTATAATGAGATCTTACATCAATTTTTACCAACCCTAAGGCCTAAACCAATTAGGTCGGCCACCTAAAAGATATTACGATAAGATCATTATATATATCCATATTATAATGATATGCCATGTCGGCTTGAGACCAAAACAACAATAACAAATCCATAAAACATCCCGGTAATGTGTAGAGAACACGTTAACATAATATCGGTTCATAACCTAGATAGGCACTGAACCTAATCTGGATCCACCATGCCAAAGAAATGTCTTCAAAACAATTGAAGCACAATCAAAGAACATCGAAATCCATCTAGAAGCCACACCAACACTACTTATGCATCATGTCAAGATTTCTCAGTGAAAGCTCTGTCGGTTAAACCTTAAACCCATGTTGGTGAGGGTTTACAAGAGTGTGTGATAGCATCTGATTACCAAGTCAATACCAATTGACCAAAACATGCTCTAGAAGCATGCCACACATAAAATAAAACATACTCCATTGATCCAAACATGTCGGAAGTGTCCAACAAATAGTCTCTTCTACTGGTAACACTAGATCTTCTACCAATAACCAAAACCCGTCTGTCGGTAACTAACCATAACAGCTAGTGTTGACATCAATGACAAAACATCAAGGAAAAACATAATCAATTCATCCATATTGCCAACATTTACAATATCAAGCCTGTTAGGACCTACCTGGTTAAGGGATTTTAATATTGTTGTAACTGTTAGGGAACAACAGGTAAATGACTTGATCACAATACTCTCTGCTTTTTAGTATAGATCCATTTCAGCTCCAATCTGCTTCACACATGCAGACATCTCAATCTTGTTTGACACACTCTCCTTCTCTGATCACCAACCCAAAATCTCATCTCAAACTTGACCAAAATACACTTTTCAATGAGGTCAGTTACATAACCCTAACAACATTCAAAATACATTGAATTTACATCATAGTGTTGGCATTTGCATGAAGATTGCATTGATGAACTATTATGTTATCATTGATATTAATTATAATCATTAATGATGTTGTTTTGCAACCGGTAGGTGAGCTAGTGAAGGAAACTAGTATTACTTGAGAAGTAGTGAGATCAACCAGTAACCCTACCTGTTGATGTGTCAAACCCGAACCGATGGAGCTTGGTGAATCGGTTGTATTGGTCTATGATCAAATGCTAATTGGTAATGATTATGCCACATATTCATATTGTATGTGAAGAGTTTCAAATGGTTTTTGGCGCGTAGAGATAACGGTTTTATCTTGGGAATGTGCAAGTACATTGCATGAAGTGGAAAACATGTGATGAGTTACAGGAATCGATGAAGTGGTGATCAAGGAGTGGTTGAGGCTGTCTTGAATAATATGCAATGATTGCTATGTAATCCAAAGGTCATACTTGAACTGATTTGTTTGTAATCTCTATGAGATCTTATGTTTGTGATGTGTTACCGACCTATTGTTTTTCTTCTAAGGTCAATGAGTTGTTTTATTGTAGTGTTGGCAATTTTGGTTAAATGTAAGTGTGATTGGTTGCCGAACCAAAAGGTGTATCTGTAGTATGTGTGAAGGTAGATAGGAGCATGAAAAGGATCTGATCAAGTAGAGTAGTGTTATTCACCAGATCAGCAAACCCCTGTTGTTCTCTAACAATTACAACAGTCAAATCCCTTAACCAGGTAAGCTTTAACAGGCTTAGTGCTATCTGAATCCTCTAACCAGGTGATCCATTAGCTTGGATTTCAAATCCTCTACTGAGGTTACTCCTTATAGGGTATTGCTTCTAATAGGGCATTATAGTCAATCCCTTAACCGGGTGGTCCCTAACAGAATCTGTTCTTAACATGACTTTTGTAAGCTTTAACAAGCTTGGCTCCTAACAGGGTGAACTTCAGAAGAGTTCAAAATACTTGTGGGTATTCATCCCCACCGTGGTTTTTCCCATTTGGGTTTCCACTTAAAAATCATTGTGTCAAGTGGTGAATGGTTTTTGTGGTTATTTTTGCTATGGTTAATTTGCTTAACTGTTAAATCCACTTAGATATGATAAGATGACCGACAGTAATCTGAAATGTGCTTTTACTTTTGTCAATAAAGTATTTGGATGTTTTGGTTAAATGGTTTGAGAATTTTAGAGTTGTTATACTGTTATTTTTATATGCTAGTCAAACCAATATGTTGTCAGTGATATTGAAGTTTGTAGTTCAGTGTTTGAACTAGTTAGTTCTGAGATTGTCTCGGGAGGTTGTTTTTGAGTTTGGTGAAAGTATAGTTAGTTTTCTATCTACTAATTCACCCTCTCCCTCTTAGTAGTTGTCTAGATCCTTATTGATTCATCATACCATCAATTGGTATTAGAGCATTTCAGGTCCTCTAGTGTCTAATCCTAACAGCTTGAGGTAAAGATCTAGAAGAACATGATGAAGAAAGAAGGTCCGAAGTTTAATAGGGAAAACTAAAGAATATGGAGTGATAGGATGAAAATCTATATCAAGAGTCTAGGAAGTCAATACTAGGAGCATGTTGTTACTAAATATGTTGCACCTAGTGGGACTATGTCTGATGATCAAAAGAAATAGCAACAAGAAAATAATCAAGCATTGGAGGCCATTATCAGTTCTTTGTCTGATTCAGAATATGTTGATGTCCATGGTCTAGAGACTACTTATGATGTGTGGAAGAAACTTGAGGAAATATATAGTGGTGATGAGCATGTGAAGATTGCCAAAGAAGAGAGCCTGAGAGGTAAGTTTGATGACATGTGGATGGCTGAAGGTGAGAATATTCAACAGTATGGTTAGAGGATCAAGGAGGTAGTTGGTGAGATCAAGAGTGTTGGTGGTAAAGTGGAGGATGCCACAGTGGTTAGTAAGGTGCTGATAACCCTTCTATCGGTCTACTACTCGAGTTACAGTCATTCAAGAGATAAAGTCTATTGATAAAACTAAGGTAACTCTTCACTCCATCATTGGTAAACTTACTGCATTTGAATTAAATGGTTATGATGGTAGTGCTCAGAAATATGAATCTACATTTAGAGCTTCAGTTTCTAACCCACCTATGAGGAAAAGCAGAGATGTTAGCCACAGTTATGATTCTAGATCTTGTAGAGAAGTTGATGATGAAGACAGTCTTGAAGCATAGTTTTCCAAGCGGTTACCCAGAGGTATCAGTAAGTACAGAGGTAAATTACCTTTGAAATGCTTTGCATGTAACAAGATTGGACACATTGCAGCTAACTATCCTAATGGTGGCAATGAGCATAAGTGTGAGAAGTACAAGAAGTACAAAGGAAAAGGCAAAAGATATTGTCTCATTGCAGTTGATGGTGGTATCACTGTTGAGGGAGATGCTAATGAAGACATTGTCTTTGTTGCCATTAAAGAGGAGACATCTTATCAAAAGGCATTAGTTTCTCACATGGATAGTTCTGATGATTGGATCATAGATAGTGGTTGTTCACACCACATGACTGGTGATTGAAGTAAATTTCTTACTTTGAAGGAATTTGATGGAGGAGTTGTGAGATTTGGAAATGACTCACCCTGCATGGTAAAAGGAAAGGGAACCATTTCTCTTAATGGAAAGAGCAGTGCAGATGATGTCTACTGGGTTGAAGGAATAAAGCACAATCTTTTAAGTGTAGCTCAACTCAATGATAGAGGTTATCCATTGGAATTTAAGAATGGAATGTGCAAAATCCATGGGAGAAAAGGTGAACTAATTGCAATTGAAAACAAGACAAAAGGTAACTTGTTTCACCTAAATCCTAAGTCAACAACTGTTTAATTGCTAAAGTAGATGATAGTTGGCTTTGGCATCAGAGATTTTGTCATCTAAATTTTGATAACATTGTCAAAGTCAGTAAGTCCAAGTCAGTAAGAGGTTTTCCTCAATTGGAAAAATCGGTGAATGCTTTGTGTAAGGAATGTCAGTTAGGAAAGATGACATCCTCAACTTTTAAGAGCAAATATTTCTCAACAGAACATTTATTATATTTGGTTCATACAGACCTCTGTGGACCAATAAGGACTAAAAGTATTCAAGGTGACAGATATTTTATGATCTTCACTGATGATTTCTCAAGAATGATGTGGGTCACATTCTTGAAGGACAAAATAGAAGCATTTAGTAAGTTTAAGGCATTCAGGGCCTTAGCTAAAAAGGAAAGTGGTAAGAAGATAAAGTGCCTGAGGACTGATCAAGGTGGTGAATTTAATTCAGATAAACTCACTAGATATTGTGAAGACAATGAAATTAAGAGGCATCTTTTTGCACCAAGGACACCATAGTAGAATGGTTTTGTAGAGAAGAACAACTGGTCAACTATTGAAGCTACTAGAACGATGCTAATACAAGGAGGTGTAGCAAGAAATTTCTAGACAGAAGCTATTAGCATAGCTATCTACACTATGAACCGGATATTGGTAAAGAGAGGTAAGGATAAAACTCCTTATGAATACTGGTATGGTAGATAACTGAATGTTAGTTATTTTAAGATTTTTGGCAGTAAATCTTTTATCAAGAGAGGTGACTATGTTAGTAAGTTTGAGGCTAAGAGTGATGAAGGCATATTTCTTGGTTACTCCACCAGGAGTAAGGCCTACAAATGTTACAACAACCGGACATGAAGAATCATTGAGAGTCTCGATGTCTGAGTGGATGAGTGTCCTAAATTTTTAGGAGAAACCAGTAAGGAAAAGAAGGAATATTAACCTTACATTCTAATTTTGGAACCAGAACCGGTGAAGCCAAAAGCTAGTGAAGTGAATGTTGTAGTACCAGTTCAACTAGAACAAGTAGATTCAAAAGAAGATGATGATAGTGAGGAAGAAGAACTTGGAGATAATGATCATGTCATTCCAAGGTATGTGAGACTCAATCATAATCTTGACCAGATTATTAGAGATAAAGATGTTGGAGTGTTAACCAGAAGAAGAATTAGAGAGAATTTTTGCATGATCTCCACTTTTGACCCTAGAATTGCTAAGGAAGCATTTGGAGATGATCACTGAATCAAAGCTATGGAAGAGGAGCTTGACCAAATTGAGAAGAACAATACATAAACCCTAGTACCCAGACCAGTGAATAAAAATGTGATAGGTACTAAATGGGTATTCAGGAATAAACTGAATGAAGATGGAGTAGTAGTCAGAAACAAAGCTAGATTGGTATGCAAAGGTTATGCACAGGAAGAAGGAGAAGACTATAGTGAGGCATTTACACAAGTTTATAGATTGGAAGGTGTTAGGACTCTACTTTCATTTGCAACATATAAGGGATTCAAAGTATATCAGATGGATAGGAAGTCAGCATTTCTAAATGGAATACTGGAAGAGGAAGTATACATTGAGCAGTCAGATGGTTATGCTTTGACTGATGCAAAGGATATGGTGTGTAAACTGCATAAGGAACTATATGGTGTGAAGCAAGCACCAGAAGCATGGTATGAAAGGATACATTCACACCTGATGAAGATAGGTTTTTTAGAGAACTAGTGAAGACATTAATATATATCTCAAATCTGAAGGAGATAAGATACTGGTTAGTGAAGTGTTTGTGGATGATATCATATTTGGAGGAAATGATGACATGAGTGGTGACTTTGAAAATGAGATGAAAAGTGAGTTTGAAATGTCTCTAGTAGGAGAGATAAAATTCTTCATAGGTTTGCAAATTCAGCAGATGAAGAGTGGTATTTTTATCACACAGCCTAAGTATGTGAAAGAGGTATTGAAGACATGTGGAATGTAAACTAGTTGGGACACCAATGGTTACAAGTTGTAAACTATCTAAGGAGGATGATGCCGCATCTGTTGATGAAAAGAAGTACAAATCAATGATAGGGAAAATGTATTATGTTGTTCATAGCAGACCGGATATTGCTCATGCAGTTGGTTTAGTTGCCAAATTTCAGAAGAATCCAAAGGAGACACACTTGATAGCAACTAAAAGGATATTCATATATTTGAAAGGTACTACTGACTATGGATTATGGTATCCATATGTAGGTAACTTTAATTTGAAGGTTTATACAGATGCAGACTGGGCAGGTAATATTGATGATAGGAAGAGCACAACCGGTGGTGCATTCTTTCTTAGAGGAAGACTTGTATCTTGGAACAGCAAGAAGCAGAGTTGTATATCACAATCCACTATTGAAGTTGAATATGTTGCAGCGTATATGAATTGTACCCAGTAAATCTAGATGAAACACATTATGGAATGATTTAAGCTAAAGATTACAAAACTAGTAAAGATTTTATGTGCCAACACTAGTGCAATAAATATTTCAAAGAACCCGGTGTTGCATGCTAGAACCAAGCATATTGAGCTAAAATGTCATTTCTTGAGAGAGAAAGTGCAGAGTAAAGATGTATTATTGGAGCATGTATCTACCAAGGAGCAGCTAGCAGATATCTTTACTAAACCTCTGCCTAAGAGTAATTTTGAGTATCTTAGAGGTCAGCTAGGAGTTGTGCCCCTACATGAGGTCAATTGAGAAGATGTGGAATACATCAGTCCCAGAGCTAATTGAAGAATCTTGTAGCAGGATTGGTGTAGAGTGGAGTTATTCCGCGAGGGGAGCATCAAGTTGTAGATTGTTGATGCTGAACAATGAAGTATGGCACTGCATGTTTTACTTTCACTTTGGCATTATTGTCAAAGTGGGAGAAGAACTATATGATTATGGGGAGATGAATTGTATGATTGATAGAGAGAAGATATATAGCCAGTTACCAGCTGAAGACATGGAGACTCAGTTGAAGGAGAGTACATGGTAAAATGTAAACCAAGATTCCTATACCTATGTATGTGCATTACTCTCAATCATCAGAATCAAGGGTATTGATATTTGTATTGCCATCAATGCCAAAGGGGGAGATTGTTGGCATTTGCATGAAGATTGCATTGATGAACTATTATGTTGTCATTGATGTCAATTATAACTGGTAATGATGTTGTTTTGAAACCGATAGGTGAGCTAGTGAAGGAAACCAGTATTACTTGAGAAGCAGTGAGATCAATCGGTAACCCTACCTATTGATGTGCCAAACCCTAACCGATGGAGCTTGGTGAATTGGTTGTATTGCTTAATGATCAAATGATGAGTGGTAATGATTATGCCACATATGCATATTGTATGTGAAGAGTTTCAAATGGTTTTATCTTGGGAATGTGCAAGTACATTGCATGCAGTGGAAACTGCGTGATGAGTTACAAGAATCGATGAAGCGGTGATCAAGGAGCAGTCGAGGTTGTGTTGAACAATGTGCAATGATTTCTATGTAATCCAACAGTTATACTTGAATCGATTTGTTTGTAATCTCTATGAGATCTTAGGTTTGTGATGTGTTACTGACCTATTGTTTTGCTTATAAGGTCAATGAGTTGTTTTGTTGTAGTGTTGGCAATTTTGGTTAAGTGTAAGTCTGATTGGTTGTTGAACCAAAAGGTGTATCTGTAGTATGTGTGAAGGTAGATAGGATCATGAAAAGGGTCTGATCAAGTAGAGTAGTGCTATTCACTAGATCAGAAAACCCCTGTTGTTCTCTAACAATTAAAACAGTCAAATCCCTTAACTGAGTAATCTTTAACAGGCTTAGTGCTATCTAAATCCTCTAACCAAGTGATCCATTAGCTTGAATTTAAAATCCTCTACCGAGGTTACTCCTAACAAGGTATTGCTTCTAATAGGGAATTATAGTCAATCCCTTAACCGAGTGGTCCGTAACAGGATATGTTCTTAACAGGACTTTTTGTAAGCTTTAACAGGCTTGGCTCCTAACAGGGCGAACTTCAAAAGAGTTCAAAATACTTGTGGGTATTCATCCCCACCGTGGCTTTTCCCATTTGGGTTTCCAAGTCAAAATCATTGTGTCAAGTGGTGAATGATTTTTGTAGCTATGTTTGCTATAGTTAATTTGCTTAACTATTAAATCCACTTATATATGATAAGATAATCGGCAGTAATCTGAAATGTGCTTTTACTTTTTTAAATAAAGTATTTGGATTTTTTGGTTAAATGGTTTGAGAGTTTCAGAGTTGTTATAATGTTATTTTGATATGCTAGTCAAACCGGTATACTGTCAGTAATATTGAAGTTTGTAGTTCAGTGTTTGAACCAGTTAGTTCTAAGATTGTCTTGGGAGGTTGTTTTTGAGTTTGGTGAAAGTAGAGTCATTTTTCTATCTACTAATTCACCCCCCCCCCTCTCAGTAGTTATCTGGATCCTTATTGATTCATCATACCATCACATAGATCATATCAGGTCATTACAAATTATTACATATCGTCATACAGGTCATTACAATAAATTTCAAGACAATTACAGTCGTTGAATGATCATAACACATCACAACACATTGATTTGATAAGTTGTCAAACCCTTATCACATTCTACTAAACACTTTAGTGTTTTCCAAGAAATTCGCTCCTTGATCATACTCAAATAGCATCTTATCCATTCATATGGGTTCTAACATGTCACCACTAAGTTAAGATCATGAAAAGATCCACCTCCAAACCATAAAACATCATCGGTTAAAGATCTTGTTACCGGATCTCAAACCATACACTGAATAAACAATAGTCAATTACAAACATGACTTCTAGTTCTCCAAACATGATGCAATTTTAGACATAAACTCCTTATAATTTCATAAGCATACTTTCCAAACCGCAACACCTAACTCAACATGGATTTCTACCACAACCATCTCCTTCTTTGTTCCTTCTTACTAGTTGACTGCAACTTAGCAGTTTTTCTATCCAACTCAGTTCATTACTGGTTAGGCTATACTTAGATAACTTAGATGATATATATACCAAACATAAACAAACATGGTTGCCATCAATAACAACACAAATAATTGATCATAAAGCATCATATCACAATTATATCATCACCAACAGTCCATCAATCTCCTCATATTAACGTCATCCTTTATTGATACATCATCATCTCTATCAGTTATGCCAACATGCCAACACGGATTCCTAGGTTCAGTTACCGGATGTAGTTCCAACACCAGAATTAGGTGCGTACCCAGTTCCTTCCTCTGAATCAGTCTTCTTAACCCATACCTTCATCCGATCTCTTGTCTCCTCAACTTTTTCTTTACCCTTCTCATCTAGTTTCACATTCTTGTTCTTGTCTTCCAGGCCTCTTCTATTCACATTTCTATTTCTGCAATACTTAGTAATGTGGCCAGATTTATTGCAAGCATAGAAAACAACATTTCCTTGCATAGGACTAAAATTCATCTAATTTCTTCATGTTTTGCATTGATAGGAACACGTCCAAACATACCACATGCATAACATCTTATATTTCTCCTATTCTGAAAGTTATTCATCACAGTCCTGCATACATTTTCCTTATGACCATTTGGTTGCATTTGAAACATTGACCGGTAAAAGGTTGACCATTATTGATCATCCTATTTCTGCATTGACTAGCCATATGACCAAATTTATTGCAAACAAAACAATTGTCATTGAATTTATGACAATTAGGTTGTCTTATCGAAGGCCTTCTTTAGTTGTTCTTCTGTTGTTGAGTCTTAGGATTGTTTTGACAAGACCCGGATCTTTCTCCTTTCTCATATCTAAGACCTTAAGTATCATTAGGATTCTTTTGACTGGCAAGCATTTAATAGAGCTTGGTTGAATTGATCTGGAACTTCTCCATATATTCATTTGTAACATCAAGATCATATCTAATAAGAATGATTTTTCTTTCAATATCTTCCTCATGTTGTCTAGCCTCTTGTAGGTCAAGCTTCAATTGTCCATTCTCACTCTCAATTCTACAACATTCTTTAGATTTGTCTTTCAAGGACTGGGCAAGCTTTTCTTCATTCTTATTCCTTTCATCAATCTATTTTATCAATATCATCACAATGGCTTCCATTTCATTCTTCTAAACTGTATTGGCTCTAGCTAATCTATCACATTCTTTTGTCTTTTCCCTCAAGGCTTCTTCATCAATGCTTTGACTTTATTTCTACTTAAGTTGATCAACAAGCTCTTTTCTCCTTTCCCTTGATTTGTTCAACTGATCCTTCAATGTTTCAATGTATTCTTCAACATCTTTGATATTTTCTTCCACTTGTCGGTTCTCATCTTGTGCATGATCAAGATGTTCAAGAGCAACAACCAACTTCTTTCTAAGACTACTAGAATCCATTGATTCACTTTCCCAGATCCACCTCAAGCTGTTAGGATTCTTCTGAGTCAATAGGCTTAGATACCAATTGTTGGAATCAAGGAACCTTGAGAGGGGGGTGAATTAATGTTCTGCAACTTTTAACTTTGTCAATCTATCCTTTAAACCACTTAATGCATATGAAGGAAATTAAAGTGCAAAAACATAAAGCAAAGATCACCAACACCATAACACCAAGATTTTTATGTGGAAAACCTGGTCAAGGGAAAAACTACGGTGGGATCCTAGCCATAGTAAAATGATACTCGGTTAAACGTATGTGTAAATGTTACATAGGAATGCACATGCATTCAAGTGCACTACCTAGAGCTCACTGCTCAAATTATAAATAGGGCTACAACCTCAGAAGGCAACTGCCTTACAAAAGAGTTACAAAGGTAATATACATGAAAATGAACTATGAAATAGCATCTGCAAATGCATGGAATAGTTTCAATTAAGCATAAAATATTGTATCTTACTCAACTCTGTAGAACTACTCCATTTTGATATTGTGAAACATACCAAAGCTCAAATCTTCATCATGTGCACGTGAAACTGTGCAACAATCACTCATACACAATTCCCACATAACCATCAATATATAAAATTATCAAATAAACTTCTTATATATCTGCATCACCAATTTAGGTCACCACCAAGTCGGCTTCAAGAACACGTCACAAAAGATGAAACATGTACACAAGTCGGTTGAATCCGATCCAAAACAATTATGTGGACCAAAACAAAATGACCACATGCTTTCCTCATGTTGTCTCATCAACCTCAAACACATAAACACTCACCAAAATTGATCCACAAGATCCACATAATGCGTTTCCACACTTTACCATCGATAACCACTATTTTTACCAAAAACCAATCTATTGAACCTTACCAACCAACACAAAACTTAACATCAGAGGCCACAAAACTGGTAAGGTAAATTACATATCCAAAATACATCTCCTAGATACAAAAAACAAAATGCTCAACCAAAATAATCCACTCACCAACAAACTGTACACTTTGCTAGATACATTGTTTTGTTCACCGGACCTCACCAATACTTCGGAAATGATGAAAACGTGAACTACGGATGCCAAATCTGATATAATTTACCATCAATGAAAACATCTCAACACATATGCAATGTCTCTTACCAACATTATCTCCATGGAAAATGATCTGAAGAGTGTGTTTTCATCGGTTGCACACGGTGTTTTACACATCAAAGATATTAGGGTTTACATGAACTACAACATTGAGGAGTTGGGAAGATCCCATCTGTTGAATCTCTACAATAAGAAGTTGGTTGATGGGAATTCTAGGCTGAAACGAGAATTTCAAGTGTTAGAGGAAAAGGGTTTTGTTCAGTTTACTAAATTTTCAATGTTTGATGAGTCATAATGGGTCTAGTATGCTCTTAGTAGAGTACACGATGAATTTATGTGGTTAAACAAGCCTTTCAAGATCATCAAAAATGCTATTAGGGCCATAACAAGGTTGTGTTCATCTAGTGAGCTTCTCATTGAAGTCGATAAAGAACCATGTTGTCACAGATGCGACTGGTTAGAGGTTTGAAAAAAAAGTCATGACAATCAACGACATTTTGGATTATGATGTTAGATTTTCTTCAATGGTGATTGGATATAAGATATACTATTCTAGCAGAGAGAAATATGTATCAAAACAAGAATATATGTTGCCTATGAGATGGTCTAGGAGAATAAGAAGTATGACCTATGTGAGTTTCTTTGGAGTGAGCTAATAAAGAACTTGGTGAAAATCAAGTAGGACAAAAAACATCCATTCAAATATGATACTATGATTCTGTGTTTGTTTTTCTATTTCATGAGTGAAGTGCCAGGAGTCGATCAAGTCCAATAGGCTTATGACAAACCTGTAGGAGTACAAATTAGAGAATTGTTATACAATATCAGTGACACTAAGGCCCAGAGAGTTGTTTTATGGGGCTATTTCAAGAATTTTCATAGTTAAATGCATGATAGGTAAAGGATTCCTAAATCTATAGTTGACAAGTATCAGGACAGCATTTGCTTCATGGTGGATACTGACCAATGTTTGATGGAGGTTTTTGAGCCCAAGACAGTATGGATCATGCCCATGGGGTATGAGGTTGAATAGAACATTCTTGAGCTATATGCGCAATACTTGTTAAGAAAACTAGTAGAACCCTCTGAGGAAAGATTTGGTACCTATGCTTAGAAGAGCTTGAAGTTGCATAAGCAATTCAAGAAGCTAAAAATTCAAAGAAAAGTAAGAAAGAAGTAGAGGCATATGTAGAGAGCATGGAAATCTCCAAGGAGGTGGTCTAAGAAGCAAGAAAGAGAAATACTCCATCCACTAAGGAGAGTTTTAAGGAGAAGAAGGCCAAATCGGAAGTCTCTGCTCCTAAGACAAAGCAGACTAGGAACTCGCACCCTCCTTTGAATCTGCTAAGCTAGTACAATCTCCATCCAAGTCATCTAGTAGTGAAGGAAAGAAGAAGAGAGTAATATTTGTGAATGTGAAGGATGATGAGGAGATATAGTCGGATGAAGTTGTAAAGTAAGTAAAGGCCAAAGCGGTTAAGGCCACTAAAGTTGCTAAGGAGAAGCCATTCGGTGTAGACAAGCCAAGAAAGAAACCAAAAACCTCTTAAATAGATAACATAATTAAACAAGTAAGATTCACAAATAAAACTTCTATATCATTAGATGAAATTATGGATGAGGTTGTAAAGAACGGAAATTTGAAGCCAATGTCTTAATGGTATGACAATTTTGATAAAGGGCTTTAGAGGAAGCAACTATAGAATATTTGAATAAATTGAGTAAGGCTCTAATAGAAATAATGTCAAAAATCCCCAAAAGTTTGTATGACATTTTAGAAATGAGAAGACAAATTGCAAATAAGGAAGATGAAAGATTAAGAGAATATGTGCTAGTCAATATATGCTCCATGATATCTAAGGAAGAAATTAACAAAATTCTTAAGGAAGCCAAGAATTAGTTCAGCAGCAAAATCAGAGTCAATAAGATAATGATTGGAAAAATAGATGAAGTCATAAAAGACACCGAGATAATCTTAAGGAAAGTATTGCTTCAAAATTAGTATGAGGTTATCCATGAGAAAACTCAGGATGATGCTCATAAATCTTGTCCGGAAATTCAAAGCATGCCATCCCAAGGTAATCAGACAAAGGTTGATACTCCTTCTATTCCAGAAGTGCAAAAAGTTGATCAAAATGATTCGGAAGATGTCAAAGATGAGGATGCAATGGACAAGGGTGAAGGATAAATAGGTAATGATAATATGGATGAGCATACACAGAATCCTTTGGATCAGCCCATGGATATAATGCTCTCAGTTGAGAACCAAGTTCTATTGGTTGATGATGCAGGCCTTAAAGAGGTTAAGACAAAAATGGGTGTAGAAGATAAAAGGGATGAAACAAGAGACATTGAGATGATGTAAACTATTTTCTTGAGAAGCACAAGCAATTTTTTTTATGATCTGGCACTATCACAAGGTCCAATTGACTTAGATTCTCTCTCTCTAATCCACAAGCTAAAACTAGCATCACTTACACAAATTAAGGCTACAGAGGATATCTTAAAGTCTCATTTAGAGGACAATGAGCTCGTGAATCTTGCATCTAGTATCCTAGAGAAAATGATGCCTACATTTCAAAAGGATTCATCAGATTCCCCTTCGAGTCAGCTGAAGAGTTTGATCAATTTGGTGAGCACTTATTTTGAGTCATTGGAGAAATCTGCTAAGGTAAAGGTACGCAGTGAATTTAATGCCAAGATGCTCAGGACATAGAAAAGAATGATTGTCAATGACAGAGTTACATTAGATACTTATATTAAGAGCATTGAAGATGAATTATCCGAAGGTGTCAATATTTACAAGTCTTGTCTATCACTATCAAAGTTCACTGAGGATATTGAGAAGAAGTCCAAGGAGCATGAAATGCAATTATCCAGCATATCTCAGTCATTTGATCCGTTGTCAATTTTTGTGAGCAGACATGAAGATTAGGTAATATCCTTACTTATCAAGATCAAGAGCTTGAGCCATGAGAGGGAGAAGATTGTTGGCAAGGTTGGTAAACTTTAGAGTCATATCACTCCCAAGTTAGACACATTGCTCAATGCCTTGAAAGATGCTCAGGCTATCAATGACCCCTCAGATCTCAAATCAACAGAGATGCAAGCTTACCTATTCAGTAGTCTCATATATGTTTTAGAGTACCTTAACAAGGGTCAAGATAGCTATTTGGGCTCATTGAAGAACACATTTGCAGATATTTTCAAGTTTTTGTAAGGCAGTAAGGTCTATGTACATATGCGGTCTGTATATAGAATTTGAGAATGAATTTTGGTATCCAGATCCCTACCTTTTCTATTGATGTCAAAGGGGGAGTGTAGGGTAGTGAAAAATGTTGCACTCATCTCAGGGGGAGTTCCAAAATTTTGGAATTTTGAGATTTTGAGTTTTGCAGTGTATATATGTTGGTACTGATTTCGACACTTAGTCATTTTTCACTGTGTTGCCATCAATGCCAAAGGGGGAGATTATTGGCAAGAGACATTGTATAGAGCATCAAATGTTATCATTGATGGCAACTAAAATCAGATATCCTATCCGCAATGACTGATTTTTCTATACCAAAAATGAGAATGAAGATTTTGTTAAGTCCGGTGAGTTAGAACAGAGGTCCGACAGAATACAGTATTTTGTTCAGCATTTCATTTCGGTTTAAGCTATTGTTTTGGAGAGATAAATAAAGGTTGTTATATGTTTAGAGTACCTTATTCCAGAAGCTTAGCATCCAGTGATGACTTTCGTGTAAATTAGAAGATCCAGTGTATAGGTTTTTGGGTTGAACTGTGTGGTATGAACGTTTTGGATACTTGAAATTGTGTAGAATTGACGGAGTAATTTTGGTGTTTGTTTTGTGTTCGAGGATGTTTAGTTGACATTTGGGAAGCATCTAGATAATTCTTTTTGGTCCACATATGCATTGGAGTTCGGATGAGTCGACTATGTTTGCACATTTCATTATTTGGATAGTGTTCTTGAGGCCTACATGTAGAAGACCTAATTTCATGTTGTGGATATATAAGACCAATGGATATGATCTTTTTTTATATTAATGTGTGTATGAAAAGTGTTTGTGATTGATTGTGCCAAGTTTCACATGCACAAGTGAAGGATTTGTGCTCTGGAGTAAAGAAGAACAATGGAACAGAGCAGTATAGTAGAGCAGCAAGAGATAAGGTGTTTTGTACTTAACCCAAATTGTACCTTGGCATTTGTAGATGCTATATTTTTTCCAATTATCTTTGTAAAATATTTTGTAAGGGAATGAGCCTTTCGAGGTTGTTTCCCCTCTTTCTTTTGAGCAGTGAGCTCTAAGCAGTGTGCCTCAATGCATCTGCATTCCCCTATGTAACATTCTTATACTTCTGTAGAGTATATTTATATTGTGGATCTCACCCTGCCGTGGTTTTTCCCTTAACCAAGTTTTCACATATAAATATGGTGTTATGATGTTGTTGTTGATTTCTTTGTGTTTCTGCATCTTTCTTTTGTTCATTTGCATTAAGTGGCTAAAAGATCAAGTTAATAAGGTTAAAAATTGCATAACATTGATTCACCCCCCTCTCAGTGTTCCTTGATTCCAACAGTTATGGTGATATATGATATATGTGTACATGCGTACAAATATATATAATGTATTTGCACATGAGCACATTGGTGTAGTTGAATTGATGATATATAATGTATTTGTACATGAGTAAACTAGTTTAGTTGTATTGATGATATACAATGTATTTGTACATGAGTACACTGGTGTAGTTGTATTGATAATGATGAAAAAAGATGCATAGACTAAAAAATCTTATGCATATGTCCCACTTGTGTATGTTCATGGATGTCACATGTAAGTCTAATGGTAATTATTTGTCTAGAATATATGCAAATATTAATGATCATGTAAGTCTAATGGTAATTATTTGTCTAGAATATATGCAAATATTGATGATCATGATCATTACTGCTTCCCCAAATTCATTACAACTTAATATAAGCTTGTTAGTCTATATTTATCCTTGTCATCCTCATTATCATTTAATATAGGCTTGTTTGACAATTTTCCGCACTTAGGGAGCTCAAGGGACAATGTCAGTAGGGTATGGCCCTGAGCATTTGACCGAGTAGAGGTGAAAAACATGAGCATGCCTAGGGTAATAATTCCTAACCAGATGAGTTGGAACCAATGGTTCACGCCCACGATGAACAAAATGACAAACTGGCTCCATGGCAACTTTTCATTGAATGAAACTGACAATTTTTTCGTCAATTGAAAAATTGCTGCCCTACGAAAACCACTCTGAATCTTGAAAACATGAGATAGAATATTGTAGGCAGCCTGCACATGACCTGGTAGGTTCAAACAGATCATTCGTAGGTGCCACGGATTCTAAGATACAACCTATCAAATTTTAACAATTTTTCACACTTAGGTCGCTCAAGGGATGACATCGGTAGGGTATGGCCCTGAATCTTGAAAAATATGAGATAGGCTATTGTAGGAATCCCTCATGTGACCTAGTAGGTTTAAATAGATCATTTCCAGGTGCCACCGATTTTGAGATAAAACCTGTCAAATTTTGATAATTTTTCGCACTCAGGGCGCTCAAGGGACAGCACCAGTAGGGTGTGGCCCTGAGCATTTGACCAAGTGGGGGGGAAAACAAGAGAATTCCCAGGGTAAGAATGCCTAACTGAATGTGTTGGAACCTATGGTTCATACCCATGACAAGAAGATCAAGAAATTGGCTTTGTGGCAACTTTTCATTGAATGAAACTAATGATTTTTTCATCAACTAAAAAATCGTTGCCCAACGAAAAACCGCTCTAAATCTTGAAAATCCAAGATAGGCTATTGTAGGAAGCCCACACATGAACCTGTAGATTCAAAGGAATCATTCACAGGTGCCATCAATTCTGAGATACAAACTGTCAAATTTTGACAATTTTTCATACTTAGGGCACTCAAGGGACAGCACTGGTAGGGTGTGGCCCTGAGCATTTGACTGAGTGGGGGAACAAAATAGGAGCATTCCTATGGTAAGAATGCCTAACCAGATATTTTAGAACCGACGGTTTGTGGCCATGATAAGTAGATCAATAAATTAGCTTTGTGGTAACTTTTCATTGAATGACTAGCGATTGTTTCATCAACTGAAAAAATTGTTGCCCTACAAAAACCACTCTGAATCTTGAAACTTCAAGATTGGATATTGTGGGAAACCCTCACGAGAGCCTGTAGGTTCAAACAAATCATTTGCAAGTGCCATGAATTCCAAGATACAACTTATCAAATTTTGACATATTTTGCACTTACGGCGTTCAAGGGATGACGCCGGTAGGGTATGGCCCTAAGCGTTCAACCGAGTGAGGGGGAAAATAGGAGCATGCCTAGGGTAAGAATACCTAATCATACATGTTGGAACTGACGTTACAATGCATCATGAAGCATAATATACCTACATTCAGTGGGGGTGGAGATATTTTGCACGTGATACTAATAGAAACAAAGGTAAAATATATATCTTTCAGTAGTTGAATTGTCTGCATTGTGTTGTTATTGATGTCAACCGGTATAGGAGGGAAACTGGTATGGGATATGTATGTGCAGTATTGTCATTGATGAATATTGGAAATGGTGCCATTGATTTCATCTAGCTTAATAGGCAACCGGTTCCTACAGAGAAGAAACAAAGAAGATCAGTGCACAGTTAAGCCTACAAATGAAGTCACCAACAAGTTGAGAACCGGTAGTGTGTAGTGAGCAAAACTAGCAGAGAAGGAGAAGAGGCTGAACCAGTAAGGGTGCAGCAGAGAGTGAGATGGATCAGAGAGTGAGTTGCAACAGGAGATAAGCTTGCAGTATAGAGAAGGTGAGTAGAGAACCGACAAAGATTTGTAGAGAGGAGAACCGGTGAAGAGACATACATGAGAGTTACAAAGTTCTTTTATAACAAGAAGATAACTTTTGTATTTCTTATATGATCTTGTAATCACCAAGTTGGAGCTCAGTGCAGGAGTTGGTGCCCTAAAAATGGGGGTTGGTTCTCTTTGGGTTGGTGACCTAAAGCAGTAGTACTCCTTGGGTTGGTGCCCTAAATATTGTAACCGAGGTTTTCATTGTGAGGCTGGATTGGAGCAGTAGTCTCCAACAACATTACTCAAGGTTTTTCCCATCTTGTGTTTTCCTCATATATCTGGTGTTATGTGATGTCCCTTTTATGTGTGGTGGCATTTGTGTTATTCTCCCATCTAACCAGTATGTCTGTTTTATGTTAGATCTGTTAACTAGTATACACACATAGGATAGAAAAGGGAAAATTTTGGAAACTACTGATTCACCCCCCCCTCTCAGTGGCATCTTGTGTTCAACAGTTGCTATCAGAGCCTAGGTTCCCTATTGATAAGCTTTCTCTAGCTTGGGTAGATTCTGGTATTTGAACATAATGTTTTGTTTTGTGTCAATCCCTACTCTTGTATTTGATGGTTCAAATTTTCCTATTTGGAGTTGTAGGATGGAAGTCTACCTATCCTCTTTAGGGTTTGATGTGTGGATATCGGTTGTAAATGGTTGCCCTAGTAAAGTCAATCCTCCCACCATTTCAGATGCAAAAAGAAGAAACCGGTGTAATGATATAACAATTAAGGCTATACTATGTTAGTTATTAGATGATGTCTCCTCATAGGTAGACAAATGCACATCGGCAAAAATCCTATGGGACATATTGAAGAAGCTCTATGGAAATGAGCCTACCACTACAAAACCAGTTTGTGAAGAAAAGATGAGAAATGCAACTCATGTATCTACAGATGATGAAGGCAAATCTGTTAGCAGCCACACCAATGATGAAGAAGTAACCCACCTCTTCATGGCTCAAGATTTTGAAGATGAGAGGCACACATCTGAGAATGATCATGCAAATCATTCCTACCGACAAGATGTGTTTGGTAGTGATAGTGAAGGTGAAGAAGAAGATGAAGCAGTAGTAGATCTTGAAGGAGAACTTGTAAGTGCACTCGAAGAACTAAGTAGAGTGAGGAATGAATACAAGTTATTCAAGAATGTTGTAGTTGTGGAACAAAACTGGTTGATCAGATGTCTTGAAGAATCTGAGAAGTGTATCTCAGAGTTGAAGACTCAACAAGAAAGCATCAAGGAGTGTCGGTGTAAAGAACAAGCATCTGATCTAGAGGCAAAAGATAAGGAATATCAGCAGCTAGTAGCAGATATGGAGTCTCCAAAATGACATTAAGAAATGTCATAATGAGCTCAAGGTAAGGATCTGGTATGATGGCAGCACTGAGGCCTTGGACAAAATGTTGAGTAAACAAAAATACACCAAGGATACCGGAGGATTAGAATATGTTGCTAATGAATGCTCCACAAGCGAGGATGTCTCTCACATGGACATTCAGTTTGTCTCCTCTAATGGAGATAACAAGGATCAAACCTTCACAGTCCAAAGCGCACCAATAAAGAAGATTGACCTGGCTACAACCGGTGAGGACTTGAGGCTAAAAATGAAGACCGGTGTAGCAAGAAGAAATAATGCAAATCCTAAAAGAAAAAGAAAGCTAAGAGAAGATTGGTTCACCAGAAACAAGAATGCAAGAAGGCAGCCCAAGAGATTCCCCACTGGTGGAAGACAAAGAGATGCAACACCTCGAAGAAGTAGAAGTGGAGAAGCCAAACCGGTCAAATCACCTCATGTTTGGCAGATTGAATTTGTAAGTAATGAGTCTCCTTTCTTCGGTTACTATTTTGCATGCAAATAATACAACCATATGGCAGATGAATGCAGAATGAAGTCTAGGAATAGATAGTATGTCCTTCCTAGAAATAATAATGTCATCTGTTGGAGGTGTAATGGCTTTGGCCATAAAAGTCATAAATACAGAAGGATGAACTTGCAGTCACATGACAACCAGTGTAGCAGCTATGCTCAACATGAAAATGGATATAAAGCATATGAGAGACAAAAGGTTGCATGGAAAAATAGTAGAAGAAGTTTTGTTCCTAAAAGATCAAGTGGTCCACCGGTTTTGGTAGCAGGTTACAAATAGAATGAGCAGAAGAAGATGGTATAACCGGTTTGATAGAAGGTCCTCCAAACATGCATTTAGCATGAGTATTGTTTACTTCTACAGCAAAGTCTTCAGTCATGTGGCAAAATCCGGCAAAGAAAGGACCGATCAGAAAAAGAAGGTAACACCTACTCCCAAGACTGAAAATGGGAAGAAGAATGAGACCAAGCAGGTATGGAGGAAGAAGCAAGAAGATGCAACCATGGGTCGGCACTATGCATTCAATGCATAGGCGATATCTCCTAAGGATTAAAGGAGATGCAGGACCTTAGGGGGAGTAGTACACTGACCTTATCATTCACCCCCTTAGTGGAAGAGGACACATGGAAGAACAAGTTGTTGTCGGTATGAAGGAAGAAAATGAGAAAATAAGTGTGTGTAGTGGCTGCCTTGGCTACACACCTATAGATGAGAGATGGGTCACTTCTATGTGTTTCAATGGATGGAAAAATTGCAATTGGGATCGGATGTGAATTTTCATAAGAAGATAAGAGTTAGAGGAAGGTTCTCCAATAGAAATGATGGGCCGGTGCAAGAAACCGGTATGTGCAGTAGGTTATCGATATGCATACTAACCGGTACTGCATGTTATGTAAGACAATGAGGTCCAGGATCATTGCATTAACTCTAGTAATATGGATTGAGGATTTTATATCTCAAGTGGTAGTGAAGAAGACTTGGATGACATATGTTGGCCTGGCTGTTGATTATGTGTGCATGCATCCTTTGTGGGCTACTCAGTTTGTTTTATGGCATGATGGTGATATTGTATGGCATTGTGTACATATAGAATAATGTCATATGATGTGATGGATTTAATAGAGCTGAAAGATCATCAGTTGATCACATATGCACAGCTCAACCGATATGTGGTGCAGATTGGAGCTTCGATTTTGAACCTGACAAGCAATGAGAACCTCAGATGTATGACTCAGGGGGAGTTGGAAGCCATATTTTCTGACTGTTATCAAACTTGCTAGACAAAGAGGGTGTGCAAGTGTCTATGGCTATACTAGTGTGATGGTTTTTTTGGAAGTTTCTGGGGTTGTGAGATATTTCAATGCCTATTCAATTGAAATCACAACTAGACCACTGGGAGTGTTGCTTGCAAAGAGGGAGAGTTACCTAAACAAGAGAACATGCATTTGGTATCAGAGAAGATACAATTGGTGTATGTGTCAGTTTCAACACTTGATATCAGCAAATTGGGGTCAGAATAACTTCATATCAAGGGGACATGATGCAGTCTGATTGACAGGTATATTGTATTCACTGACACATGTTCTTTCAATTGGTTTTAGTCTTGTATATCCATGTGTTTTCGGTTTGCATATACACTTGGTTGCTGAGAAATTTGTGTCATTCAATGGTTGTGATATCCATCTCAAGTGTTATGACTTGAGAGGATGTAATGAATGATGGTTGAAGGAGGAAAAGCATCTAGTAGAGAAAAAGGAGAGAGAAAACTTTGTTAGTGCTTGATAGACACAAGGAGGAGAGAAACCATGTCAGTTCCCTTTGCCATTGTTGCCAAAGAGAGAGAGATTCT
Organism: Cryptomeria japonica; assembly: GCF_030272615.1. NCBI lineage: Eukaryota > Viridiplantae > Streptophyta > Pinopsida > Cupressales > Cupressaceae > Cryptomeria > Cryptomeria japonica. Next base: position 502,033,322 of record NC_081413.1, read on the forward strand.
ATAGTATGTCATATACTACATGTGTTGAGAATTTATGGATCACACAAAAGGGGAGAGAGAGATTTTGTAGTATGTCGGATACTACATGTGTTGACATCAATGCCAAAGGGGGATATTGTTGGCATTGTGTTGTCATTAATGTCAACCGATATAGGAGGGCAACCGGTATGGGATATATATGTGCAATATTGTCATTGGTGAATACCAGAACTGGTGCCATTGATGTCATCTAGCTTAATAGGTAACCGGTAAGGAAGAGTGTGTCATCTAGCATAATGGCCATTAGATTCATTGGTACACAAGTTAGTGTTGACATGTGTTGGAGACATAGGGACTACAGACCAATAACTAACATGTTGGCAGTGCATAGTTGTCAACCAACAAGAGAGAAAGATATTGGGTTGTTGATTGTGATGAAGAGGGGAAATGTTACCAAAGTCACATCAACACTAGAGGTGAAGTATGTGCAGGCCACCGGTATGTTGTTGGATGTCAATCTGTAGGACTCTCACCGGTAAGACGAGCTTATCTCCTATTATGCATGGAGTGCATTATAATCCTTTGAGATAAGACGGAAGAATTAAAGGCAGGTGATTGAAGGTTCACATCGGATGAATTGGTGAAACACTAAGTTGCCTTAGGTGTATGAGATCAAAGCTATGCATCGGATCAGCTAGGTAGACAAGATGAGTTGTCGGTACAAAGGAAGGATATGTTTGTAACTTTGGAAAACCAATTGATAGGAGAACCAGTCTATAGATGAAGAAGTCAGGTTTGAGTAGATGCAGACAGATGGAGTTTGTTGAAGGTTGATAACATGATGTCATCAAGGTGTTTACCAGTAAGCATGTCCATCGGTAATGTTATCAAAGTGCAATTGTGGAAGGCTTCCATCTAATGAAGATGTGCATGAGGTAGGTTGGAATGTGTGCTTACTAGTTTAGGTGCTCCACTAGAAGAGAAGCAAAGTGCAAGGTTGAAGGTCGACCGTTTAGGGTATAACCAGCAAGGTCAGTGAACCGGTAGATGAACCTAGTTGTGTGGCTGGTTGGTAATCCTGTCTGGACTAACATAACCAATCTAGCAAAGGTGGATGTCAACAAAGGGGTCATGTGGAGGTGAAATGGCATGCATGCACAGGTCAGTGAAAGTGTCATCGATGAGGTAGATGGTGACTAGTCTACATTAATATCGATAGCATGTTTCATGGGTCAAAGAGAAGAAGAGTGCAGTTCGAGACTGATCAGAAGATAGAGATCTGATTTGATGACTTCATGATCGAGTTTGAGTGTCCAGGTGTTGATCAAGGTAGGTGAAGCTATCTACATGATCGGTTCATAGGTGTTTGACAAGTGCGGATCGAATAAGGTGTCGTGTTTTCCAAATAGGGTAAACCTATTCTAAATGCAACAAGATTGGCAGAGTCTGATTGATTTGTTGTAGGAGGTTGATCTCTGGATGGAGATCTGATGGGATTTGATCTACCTCAGGGTCTATGAAGAAACCCTAGTGAGCCAGAAGTTTGAATGTCAATCATGGCGGTAAAACTCAAGTATAAATATGTCGACTCATGACAGAAGGGATTGATGATGTTGTAGGTCAGGTGATGAAGGATAGAGAGTGAAAGAGAAGCAATGAGTCAACCAGTCGGAGAGTTCATTGAATATCATGGTGACTATGTGCTCAAGAGGGAACCGGTGAGAAGAGTGCAACCAAAAAGGGTAAAGCAACTGACAGACTGTCATTGATCTTGACAGTGGTGTGAAATTGTGAGCAAGAGAAGTAACTAGAAGAGGAACAAGAGAAGAGTGATCTTGTAGAGAAGAAACATAGAAGATCAGTGCAGAGTTAAGTCTGCAACTGAAGTAACCGGCAAGCTAATAACCAGTAGTGTGCAGTGAGTAGAACTGATAGAGAAGGAGAAGAGGCTCAACCAGTAAAGGTGTAGTAGAGAGTTAGACAAAGAAAAGAGTGAGTTGCAACAGGAGATAGGTTGCAGCAGAGAGAAGATGAGAAGAGAAGCGACAAAAATCTATAGAGAGGAGAACCGGTGAAGAGACATACATGAGAGTTACAAAGTTCTTTTATAACAAGAAGATAACTTTTGTATTTATTATATGATCTTGTAATCACTGAGTTGGAACTCGGTGTAGGGGTTGGTTCTCCCTAGGTTGGTTCCCTAAAGAAGGAGTGGTACTCCCTGGGTTGGTACCCTAAATGTTGTAACCGAGGTTTTCATTGTGAGGCTCAATTGGAGCAGTAGTTGTGTGCAGGAAAAGTGGTTCGATGAAACAGAAAATACGAATTCAGGACAAGTCCACAGACCAATGGGACTCTTGGTGAAAGTTATGGAGCTATATGGAATAACTCAACTTCCCAAGAGATGTTCCATTATTCTCTATCTCACAAGACCCTTCAAGCCAATACCTTTGCTCTCAGATCACTGGGAAAAGTGACTTAGGGATGACAATCATGAGAATGAGGGATGTTTGATCAATCTAACATGAATGCAATCCTAAATGTGCATGATATTAACAAACATGAATTAAACCAACATGTATATGATGATAAGATGAAAGGATTAGTAAAAGAATTATCCTAACATGATACACTAGCTTAATATGATTATGATAATAGAAATGCTTCTAAAATGTTTATTAGATTATTTCTATTTAAATAGAGACTAAATCCTTGATAAACATGCCTATAAGTGTGATGCTAAAGACTTGGTTTTTTTTGAAGAAGGAATGGGCTCTATTTATAGGGAAAATAGGGCAATGGATGGTCAAGATTGAAAGTTATCAATCCATGTTTACAATTCTCACCAATGAAATGGTGACAATTGTCAACAAAAGACTGCTTGAGAGGATATGTAAGAATCATTAAATGCTTGTGAAGACTTCATGTTTACCTTAGGAGGTAAGGGTTAAGGTTAAGTAAGGAGTACCCATTGGATAAAGATTTTACCCAAAGGATAAACTCTTGTGCAAGGGTTAAAGGAATAACCATGGTCAAAGAAATGAATGCTTGATGAGACCCTTGGGTTAGATGAGGGTTGAGTTAGAGAGAAATTCTCTATTCATGCAAGAGGCTTGAGTTAACCATTAATGGTTTGGAAGACTTTCAAGGTTAACTTGTTGAAGACACAAAGCCTTTAATGGTTTTGAAAGACTTTGAGGGTTTGAGAAGTGACGATATTTAGGAGGTGGGTTAGGCTAATTTAGAAGTGATTAGAAGAATCTAAAAGAGGGTTTAGTGAGGCAAGTGGGAGATGTAGGGGAATGCAAGTGGATGGAGGGTAATTTTAATTAAAATATATTACTTTATTTCAACAAAATAGATGCAAGTGGGGGATTTAAATAAATTAGATTTATTTATTTTCCATGAGCAATTTAATTAAATGTAAATTTAATTAAAAATGATAGAAAGGGGATTTAATTAAATAAAGTGATTTATTCAATTAAATGATATGAAAGGCCTAAGTGAATTTAATTAAATAAATTGAATAACTTATTTAATCAAATAGATGAATGTGAATGCTTTAATTAAATTAAATTTAATTAAATAGAGGAATGAGAGTAAAATGAATATTAAACATTCACTTAGGAAAGTGGTCATTTTTATACGTCTACATTTTTCCCCTCTTTGAAGTGACATGTGTGCACATGTTGATTCAAAGAAAATTGTCGGATATGATGCTTGTCTCGAGATGTCAATGTCGTGCCCTAGATTTGATAAATGATATTGATAATGCCCCCTCAGGAGATGAATTAAAAAAAATTGAAAATTTGGTTGAGTTGATAATCGTTTTGGATTTTATCGCATTTTGAAATTTTGTCTATGCATAATGCGTGTTAATTGATTCATCTCTCAAAAATGATGTTTGTTAGGATTAAAAGCGAGAGAACGAGCAAAATACACGCCCCACCTACTAACCCTAATTTACTTTTACCTTATAAAAAGGTAAAAAGTGATTTTATTTATATCATTTGCACCTTTTGACTTTTTGTGAGAGTGACATTTGGAGAGCGACAAGATGTCGGTTCCCTATGCTTCGCACTGATTCGAGCGCGTTCGTCGATACCGGAGGCCTGCCACGTATGGTCCACATGTAATTCATCCTTATTTTGTCCTGTTTACTTTTTGTTTTGTCGATTTTGATCACGTTTTTAATTTTTTGTGTCAAATTTTCACAGTTTAGCGCATCAGGTCTATCGCATAGCGCATACGATAAAACAGTTAGCGTGTAGGGTTTGTCAACTAGGGTAGCATCTAAGAGTCATTGGGTAGCACATCATAGGTTTAGCATAGCGCATAGGATAGAATAGCACATAGGGCTAACAGGGTAGCGCGTAGGGTTAACCTAGAGCATACGGTTCGCAGGTTAGCGTGGAGGGTAATTTGGGTAGCGCGTAGGGTTAACCTAGCACATAGGGTAAAGTTTGTAGAACATAGCCAAGTTTAGCTAGCGCATGGGTGGCAGCTTAGCACATGGGAGGGATTTCTTAGCGCGTGAGCAAAAAAATAGCTAGAAAGGAGTGGAAAGGTGGCGGTGTGAAGGAAAAATAGATAAAGGAAGATGATTTGGGGGTGGGTAGGTGTCTGCCAAGTGCTTTGGGATGGCTGTTTATCCAATTTTGTGCCTGCTGTGATGATGTCTGAGTCTTGATAGATTGTGAAATTGCTTTTGTTGTTGAAGTACCAAGATGATTGATTGAATGATGATCCTGATTTTTTGTTTGATTTGGATCTTTGATTTTTTTGCCTTGCCATTGAATGTGATGTCCGATATGAGTTTGAATTCATGATTTCCGATATGGTTCTTGAGATGAGTCTTGTAATATGGATTTGTGAGTTGTTGGCGTTATGGGTCTTTGATGTGATTTCTTGATTTGGGTCTTGATTTTCGATATGGATCTTTTGATATGAATTCTCGATATTGTGCTTGTGTTATGGGTCTTGATGTTTGATATGAAACTTGATTTGATACTTCATTGTTTCAAGTTGATTTTGTTTTGATTTCGATATGGGATTTGATTTTCAATATGAAACTTGGAATTCTGATATGGAACTTGATTTGATATTTTGTTGTGTCAAGTTGATATGGAATTTGATTTTCGATATGGATTTTATTTTTGATATGGAACTTGATTTGATATTTCGTTGTGTCAAGTTGATATGGAATTTGATTTTCGGTATGGATTTGATATGGGAATTTTGGAATTCGGATATGGAACTTGATTTGATATTTTGTTGTTTCAAGTTGATTTTATTGATTGGATATATGAGATAAATGTGGGAATTAATATTTGGACATGTTTTGTTGTTATGGGAATGGCTTGGCATACTTCAATCATGAGAGCAATTTCCTAGACCATGGTCTCTGATTCCTTAGTTGACACAGGCAGATAGGGATATCATTGAGCGGTGTGGATTATCCTCTTTGTTGGACATGCCTCGGTATATCATTAACCAGGGTTTGTTGACAGCTTTGGCAGAGAGGTGGCACAGTGATACGAACACCTTTCATTTGGCTACTGGCAAGATGACAGTCACTCTAGAGGACTGTTATCAAATTCTACAGATTCCAATGATAGGGGAATTATTTCCATATGAGAAAACATAGGAGGATGGGATAGAGGCTCTTCACTGAATATTTCACAATGATCAGATTTGCGGATATGAGATCCCCTGGTAGGAGTTTATTGATTTTGATTATGCTCCCCTACCTTCTATACTGGCAGGTTTTGTAGGTGGTTTCTTGTGTCCCGACCATAGGTCGAAGGGACTGGCAGTGGGATGGGGATTGGTGCTAGAGGATATGGTGACTCGAGATCACAGGTTTGCATGAGGGTCATGTATGTTGGCCCATCTGTACAAAGATCTGCACCAAGTGGTGTATTTAGGATATAGCAGTTTATCAGTCGGGGTCACATTATTACAGGTGTGGGCTTGGGAGCACATTCCCATAGCGAGGCCACTTGCAGATAGGGATAGGCCAGTTGGTCAAGCTTATGTGCATGGGTACACAGGGATAGTTGTCCAGCGTAAGCTGGGCAAGCTAAAGCTTTGGAGGAGAGTGCTAGACGACATTGATATAGTCATCTGGACACCATAAATGGATTGTGAGGTGTGGGTGGAAAACGGGCTAGAGATGCCCTATGTGTACATGTCATGATACTTGATAGGGCAGATGTCTTTTATCATTGAGAGGTTCTTGCATAGTCATTTTCAATGGCAATATGATCGACAATAGGGTGTACTACAGGGAGCATGCTTATATGCTCATCAGAGGTAGGATGTGCCGAAGTGGGGTCCGACTATTGATAGTGCAGTGGTTGTGGAGGAGTATATGCATTTGGGCAGACATAAATGGGACTATGGGTTCGAAGTAGTAGATGTTGGGATGATGGAGGACTCTAGAGTGCACTTCATGGCTCATGTCATAGCACGGATATCAGATCCAGTGAAGATGATTCTCGCTTTTGATGATGATGAGGATGAGCAGCCCAAGAGGCTAGGGATATGGAGAGATGAGGGAGAGGAGCTGGAGGAGGGATATGGGGATGGTGGAGGAGATGATGAGGGAGATGGAAGGGGAGGTGGTAGAGGGAGACGAGGAGATAGAGGAGGGGATGGAGGAGATAGAGGGAGAATTGGAGGAGGAGATGGAGGGAGGAGAGGAGGTGGATTAGTCAGGCGAGTAGTTGGTGAGGGAGGGAGGGGAGGTTTGTCGATTGGAGCTGGTGGAGTTGGTCAGGCAGGCGAGGTGATAGCAATTGTGGGATGGTTGAGTTCAGGCGGCTGACTCAGAGGAGGAGATCAGATGTATTACCTCCACTGATGCCTAGGACAGGGATAGGGATGGGTGGTACCACAACACAGGTACCCATTCAAGTCTGAGTACCTACCCACCTAGAGGATGCATAGATTAGTTCCCTACAAATGACAGTGCAGCAACTTTAGGCATAGGTACTAGCTTAGCAGCAACAGATTACGCAGATTACCATAGAGTGAGATACGGAGAGAGAGCATCGGGGTCGAATAGAGGAGCTTGCAGAGAGACTGCAGAGAGTGATAGTTGGTGCCCCGATGTGGGACACACTAAGGGAGATATGGTACACTACCATGGCAGTCGAGTACTATAGGCAGTTGTATGAGGATCTAGTCCCCAGAGAGCAAAGGGCTCCTAGCTTTACTGCTAATCGATCAGCTCGAAGTCAGTCAGGGACAGAGAGTAGAGGTGTTACAAGGCCTTCTTGATGTGATCCACCTAGAGATCCTAGAGTTGGGACATCTGCTGCGAGGCCATCAACCTCAGGAGATAGTCATACCTAAGAGATTTGTCTCTATTGTATTTTGATCATTGTGTTGTATTTCGATAGGCATGACATTTTTTGTATATTTTGACCATTTTTGAGATATATATATATATATGACACCGATTTTCTAATCCATATGTGATGTACTTATGGATGATTATTTATGTATTTATATGATGGTTCTATGATGATGATGTGATGCTTATATAAATTATTTTGATTTGATATGGATTGATATGATTGATGATGAAGGTACAATGATATTGATTTGTGAGATGTATCTTGAAAATGAGATGTATGATAATGATATGATGTGAGATGTATCTTGAAAATGAGATGTATGATAATCATAATGATGTGTAACTAAATGCAAATTTACATGATATGCAACTACTTGTAAAATGATATGCAACTAATTTATCATCCTCATTCTGTTGTTTGTCATTCTTGTGTAGTCACATGTTTTTGCTCCGTTTTTGTTTACCATCATTGAGCATTTGATATGTTAAAAGTTTATTCAAGCATAATGGTATAATTGAACAATAATGACCTGAGAAAAACTTACATGGATTTTGATATTGCAAGATGGCACAAGCGTCGAGGTATAATTGAACCAAGATGACCTGAGTCTTGCTTGTGTATAAATAGACAAGATTGGACCAGTTGTATGCGCAAAGTGGAATAATGTCTTCAGTGATGTTTCAAATCACATTTCAAGACAAGTATTTGCACAATACAAGTGATCGCCTCACAGACTAAAAACTAAAAAATATCAGAGTCTCCAACCACTTTCTCTAGCTCGATGCATCATTGAGAAAATTTAGGGGATCAAATAATTCAAAAGGTTCAAGTGCAAAAAATAGTCAAAAACTTCATGCAAGATGTAAACAATTTATACTTCAAAAAATCATCCATCATGTGTGTTGAAGTTGTTAATCAGATCAGTGTTTTGTTTTCTTGGCTGTTGGAGTTTTGTCTTGATAGGATTTACTTGATATATTGTGATTTGTGTTTGCTTGCAGTCAGATGAATGTTGCCCCTATTTATAGATACCAGTCGATGTGGATATGTATAGTAATTACCAAGCCATGGTAGGATATAACGAACTGATATGCAGATAAGCAAGGACAATGAGCATGCTAAGTATGTCCAAGATAATGTTGTATATAAAGTGTTGGGTGATGGCCAGTTGTTTTGACTCTGGATACCAAAGATATGAGTAATGATAGATAGAGGAATTGTTCCCTCACAAGTAGCGCTTGTTGCCAGGTTTTCACCATTTTTTTTTATTGCACCTTTTTGTTGTATTTTATTTTTTTGTTATTTTTCTAATTTTTTTATTTTTTTTGGTATTTTGACTTTTTTCATGCATTAGACCACTCAAGTATAGAATTTCTTCAGATGGATGTTGTTGGTTGGTTCATCAAGCACATCACCTTTTGAAGTTGTTAGCTGATAGGCACTAGATCCATAGGCTGATATTATGACATAGGGACCCAACCAGTTAGGCTCAAATTCGCCCTTCTTTTCTCGATCCTGTTGATTTTGGGGATTTTCTTTGAGTACGAGATCACCGAATTTAAAAATCCTAAGGATCACTTTGTGCTTGTAGCTTATGCACATGCGTTGTTGGTATGCTTTGAGGTGATCATAGGCATGTTGGCGTTTTTCGTCCAGAAGCTCTAGTTCTTGCAATCTATTGACCTGATACTCCTCATCTGGAATGAGGCCTTTCAAAGATACTCTGAGTGATGGAATTTCTACCTCAAGAGGTAAATTGCTTCTGATCCATACACCAATGAATATGGTGTATCTCCTGTAGGTGTTTGGATGCTAGTCCTGTATGCCCAAAGTGTTGGATTGAGTTGCACATGCCAATCCTTTCCTGCATCATTTATTGTTTTCTTTAGGATTTTCAATATTGTTTTATTTGATGCCTCTGCTTGACCATTCCCCTATGGGTAGTAAGGTGTAGAGAAATGATGTTGGATTTTGAATCATTCACATAGTTCTCACACATTCTGGTTTTTGAAGGAATGCCTATTGTCTGTGATGATGGAACTAGGGATGTCGTATCTACAGATCAGATAATTGAGAATAAAAGAGGCAATTTGTTTTCCAGTTACTGTGGTCATTGGGACTACTTCAATCCATTTTGAAAAATACTATGTTGCAGTGATAATGAACTTATATCCATTTGAAGATGAAGGATGTATTTTTCCTACTAAATCAAGTCCCCATTGATAGAAAGGCCAAGATATTATAAATGGCTGCAATTCCTATGTTGGTGCATGGATAAGATTGTCATGGATTTGGTACTTAGGACATTCCTTTGCAAAGAGATAAGAGTCATTTTCCATTGTCGGCCAATAATACCCCATTCTTAGAATTTTTTTAGCGAGAGTAGGACCACTTGAATGTGTGCCACATATACCTTCATGAAGCTTGTGTAAAGTAGAGTCAGATTCATTACAATCAAAGCAACAAAGAAGAGTACCATCTAGACCTCGATGATAAAGGGTATCAGCAGTTAGGGTATAACAGACGGCTTGCCGAATAAAGTTATGTTTTTGGTTTTGAGATAGGTCAATGGGTAGGGTATTGGTTTTAAGAAACTCATAACGACTCTATTGCTCTGGAATTTGTAGTAGTGAAACGATAGTAGCCATTGCATCATCTTCTCTGTTGTCCAACCTTGGTATTTTTTCGAAGGTGATGTGTATAAAATACTGTTTGAAGTCATCCACCATTCTTTTGTAAGGCAACAGCTTATCATCCTTTGTCTGATATTCATTGTTGATCTGATTTATAACCAGCTGGGAATCTCCATAGACAGAACTGGAGACTTTCAGTTCTGTGATTCTCCATTCCATGGCCATTTTGATTCCTATGACCAGTGCTTCATACTCAGCGATGTTATTTGTGAATGGAAACATGATTCTATATGATCTTGGTATGGTGTGCCCTTCAGGAGTGATGAACAAGATGTCGGCACCTGAGCCATGTTGAGTGTAAGAACCATCAAAATACAAGGTCCATTGTTTGGGTGTAATAGTAAGAAGATCCCTGTCTGGAAATTCTACCTTCATTGGTTGTTTATCAGGTAGTGGTGCTTTAGCTAATTGATCTACAATTACTTTTCCCTTGATAGTCTGACGCTCTATGTAGTGGATATCAAACTCGCTGATAATCATGACCCATTTAGCTAGTCTGCCTGTGAGAGCCGCTTTGCTAAGTAAATACTTGAGAGGGTCAATTTTTGCTACTAGCTTGATTATAAGAGCTAGCATGTAATGTCATAACTTTTGAGAGGTGAAGACTATAGTTAAGAAGGCCTTCTCAATGAATGTGTAATTGAGCTCATAGCCATTTAATGTCCTGCTGATGTAATACATAGCTCGTTCCTTGCCTTCTTGATCTTCTTGTGCTAACAATGCCCCCAATGATATGTCAGTTGTTGATATGTACAGGATGAGTGGTTTTCCTGCTATTGGTGGTACCAAAACTGGTGGATTCATTAGATATTGCTTGATTTGATAGAATGATTTTGTACACTTGGCCTCCCATCTGAATGGTATGTTCTTATGTAGTAGATGATTGAATGGTAAACTTTTATCTACTAGTTGGGCTATGAATCGCCTGATTGACTGGAGTCATCCTTGTAGAGATCTGAGTTGGCTAATGTTCTTGGGAGGTGGCATCTTCATGATGGCTTGTACCTTCGCTGCATCTACTTCAATGCCTTTTGCTGACATGATGTAGCCTAAAAATTTGCCCGATGTCACCCCGAAGACACACTTCTTAGAGTTCAGCCTGACTTGGAATTTCTCCAATCTTTGAAAGATTTTATCTAATATGCCCAAATGTTATGCCCGGGTAAATGACTTAGCCAGTAAATCATCCACAGAGTCCTCCATGACGGTATACATCATATCATGAAATATTATCGTCATTGCTCTTTGATAAGTTGCCCCACCATTTTTTAAGCCAAAAGGTTGTTACGTCCCGGGGACAACTGAGAGGGGGGTGAATCAGTTGTCAAATAAATTCAAACCAAAACAACTTAACCAACTTTAATGCTTAATACCGGTAAACCAAACTTTTATGCCAGTAGACAGTTTTACCAGTTAATTACAATACCGGTAAAGATTAATGCATGAAATAGAAAGACAATAACATCCACAACACATAACACCAATATTTGTATGTGGAAACCCTGTAAGGGGAAAAACCACGGTGGGAAACCTTACCCACAATCAGATGATACTATTGTAGATAGTATGTGTATATAAATGGGGTCTGCACATGCAGAAAGGCCAAGTGCCTAGAGCTCACTACTCAAACACAAATAGGAGTCACACTGACTACAACTTGATGGTTAAATCCAATAAGGATGTACTGCACAAAATAGCATCTTACTATGTTGGATTCAGTATTGGTGTAGTTTTGATTGTCTTTGAAAAAACCTTTCTTCACTTTCAAATGATGTTTGCATGTAAATCTCTACTTATTCTCACATATACCAAATTATTTCTTCCTTCACATTCCACACTTGATCTTACAAATAAGATCTTACATTTATATCATAACCTAAGACCAATTTTAATAGGTCGGCTCTAAAGAATATTAAAATAAAATCAATTTACAAATAAAATAATATCCGATGCAATGACCGATTCAACATGTTGGCTTGATGCATTTACAACAATAATAAAACATCTCCATAGCGTGTCGTGCTGATCTGGAATAGATAAGTCTGTCGGTGAATGACCTGGACCTATTTGCCAGTAACAGCAAATATGCAAATACGAATATGCCAATGAACAAATCTCCAAGACAAAGTGTCCAAACCATGTCTTCGACATAACCAGGTGTTTTTCATGCCATTCCAAGTGTCGGTGAACATTATATCCTGCTAGTGTACCAGATACCGGTGACTGTGCATAAGTTGTTTGCCAGTGATCATTGCCAATTCTTCAAAGTGCTAGAGTTGATAAGTGATAGTAGGTGTTGACATCAATGACAAAACCATACCAAAATACCAACAATCTCCCCCTTTGGCATTGATGGCAACACAAGATGGAAAAACCATCAAAGTGCCAAAATAGAAATGCCAAATACCAAAAACCAACAATCTCCCAAAAAGAGATCATAACCAGAAATCAAAATACAGATACAGAGAGTAATCAGTTTCTCTCAAAATAACAATCTCTCCCCAAATGAATAATCTCTCCCCAAGAGATAAAGTGTTTTTCCATAGATATCTCTTCCCCTTTGACATAAAATGCCAAAACCAATACAAAACCAGATTCAAATACAAAATACCAGCCAATTCAGTATACCAACTACTCCCCCTGAGGAGTAGCTTTCTCATCAAAGCCAAAGTAAAAGATTTCTCTGTTGATTATGTCGGTTGATGACAAATATCAACTGTCTAAGTCTCTACCAATGGGGGTATGACCCCAAGCTGGTCTCTGAGATATTCAAAGGTCTCCTTAGGCAAAGGTTTAGTGAAAATATCTACAATCTGCTCTTTAGTATTCACATAAACTAGTTTTACTTCTTTTGCTTCAACATTCTCTTTCAGAAAATTTAGTTTGATAGAAACATGTTTGGTTTTAGAATGTAATACCAGATTCTTAGATATATCAATTGTTGTAGTGTTGTCACAATAGATAGTTATAGGTTCCTTGCATTTTACCTTTATGTCCTTCAACATTTGCTTAAGCCATAATACCTATGTACAGTTAGTTGCTGCTGCAACATATTTTGATTTAGTTATTGATAAAGATGTACAACTTTGTTTCTTACTCAACCAAGAAATTAATCTGCTGCTAAGAAAAAATGCTCTGTCGGTGGTGTTTTTTCTATCATCCACATCTTTTGCCCAATTTGCATCTGTGTATGCACATAATTCAAAGTTTTCATCTCTAGGATACTATAAGCCAAGATTTGTAGTGCCTTGTAAGTACCAGAAAATCCTTTTTACTGTTGATTCATGATTTTCTCTAGGATTACTCTGAAATCTTGAAACAATACATACTGCATTCATAATATCAGGTCTTGTTTTTGTTAAATATAGTAGGCCTCCTATCATAGATTTGTACCTAGTTGGATTAACAGGTGTAGATTCATCCCTTAGTGATAATTTGTCATTTGTAGTCATAGGTGTGCTTACCGGTTTAGAGTTTTCCATCCCAAATTTCTTTTGTAACTCCTTCAGGTACTTGGATTGACTCAAGAATATACCTTTATCAATCTATGAAATCTGCAATCCTAAAAAAAAAATTATCTCTCCAATCATAGACATTTCAAATTCTTGTTGCATTTCAATAGAAAAGTCTTTACATAATCCATCTTCTCCTCCAGATATTATATCATCAACAAAAATGTCTATAACCAAGATGTCATCATTATTTACTTTATAGTATAAGTTGTTGTTAGCATTACCTTTAGAAAAACCAATCTTCAAAGGACACTTATCCAATCTTGCATACCAAGCTCTTGGAGCTTGCTTCAACCCATACAAAGCTTTTCTTAACCTGCAAACCATATCTTTGTTATCTATCAAAGAAAATCTATCGCGTTGTTCAATGTAAACTTCTTCTTCAAGATCTCCATTTAGAAATGCACATTTAATATCCATTTGATATACTTTGTAGTTCTTGTGTGTTGCAAAGGCTAAGAATAATCTAACTGCCTCAATTCTAGCTACCAGTGTAAAGGTTTCATTATAATCAATTAATTCTTTCTGAGAATATCCCTTACACACTAATCTTGCTTTTATTTCTGATTACCTTACCATCTTCATTGAGTTTGTTTCTGAATACCCATTTTGTTCTAATCACATTTTTGTCTTTAGGTCGGGGAACTAATGTCCATGTGTTATTTTTCTCAATTTGTTCTAGTTCCTCTTCCATAGTTTTAATCCAGTGTTTATCTTCACATGCCTCA